>NC_062217.1:96165590-96902461 GCF_902686445.1 Sciurus carolinensis
ATTATTTCATTGAATAGGTTGTTCATTCCTTTTGTTTGTGTCTCTGTGCCTTCCTCAATCCCAATAATTCTTAAATTTGGTCTTTTCATGATGTCCCATAGTTCTTGGAGATTCTGTTCATGATTTCTTACCATCTTCTCTGTTTGGGCAACTTTATTTTCAAGATTAAATATTTTGTCTTCATTGTCTGAGGTTCTGTCTTCCAAGTGGTCTAGTCTTTTGGTGATGCTTTCCATTGAGTTTTTTATTTGGTTTATTGTCTCCTTCATTTCAAGGATTTCCGTTTGGTTTTTTTTAAGAATCTCTATCTCTTTGTTGAAATGATCTTTTGCTTCCTGCACTTGTTCTTTCAGCTTATTGGTATTATCATTCATTGCCTGCATTTACTCTCTTATCCATCCTTTGCTTCGCGAATCATCTTAATAATGTATAATCTGAAGTCCTTTTCTGACATTTCTTCTACCATACTGTCATTGGATTCTATTAATATATAATCTAGATTTGTTTGGATCATTTTCTTCCCTTGTTTTTTCATGTTGTTCATGTATCTTCCCCTCTAGCAGTGCAGATCTGGGGTATTGCAGATTTCCCCCTATAGGCTTATAGTGGCCTTTCTTTAAGGGGAGATCAATATTAGCAGTGCCCAATTCAGACACTATGCAATCCTAGACCAAATAGCCCCTGACAATGAGCTTCAAGCCTCCAGCAGGCGTCTTAGGATGAGATTTTTCCCACCTAAAGATCAGAGCTATGACTTCCAGGATTATCCAAGATGTACGCTGTGACTTCAAAATGTGTTGGCAAATGGGGAGCTGTAGCTCAGGGTGTGGATGTGGTCAGCTGGAGGTCCTGAAGGTGGGATGAGGTTGGTCAGGCAGGGGTCTTGGAGGTCGGGTGTGTTTGGTGTGGTTGTGGGATCCTGGAGGCCGGGTGCAATCAGTTGCACCTATCCCAGTGATAGGGCATAGTCAGTTGGTCTGGGGGTCCTGGCGGCAGGGAGCAGTCAGTCGATGCGAGGACCCCAGAGGCAGGGAGTGATCGGTGGGGCTGAGGGATCCTGGAGACGGGGCTCAGTCAGTCGGGCCAGGGTCCTACGGCACCTGGCTGCTGTCTCAAAATGGCGGCAGCCACGTGTAATCAAACCTGCAGGTACTGTAACAGTGAACTTCCAGGCAACAGCAGGCAGCTGGTGCTCCACTGGCGGTCAGTGATCAGTTTGCTAACTGTTGTCGGAAGATCGGGAGGTGAACTTCGTAAGGCAGGCGATGGACAGGCGAGAGGCAGGCAAATGGCGGATGATAGGTGCCTGACAGTGAGCAAACTGCACTCAAAAAAGGCGTCGATATGCTGGCAGACTGCAGGTGGTCACAGCAGACAAATGGGGTAAACACCAGGGAATCGATAAGCAGCAAAAACTCTGCTGTTTATTTTCTATACAGAGGACACAGAACCTTTCACTAATAATTTGCACAGGTCCCTGTGTCTTAATGCATAACATAACCATTTTATACCCCTAGAGTGTGACCAGGAAGCCCACATAGCCCTCCAAAGCACTCTTCCTTTCTGCTCCCATACCCCTTCCACCCATCCAAGGAAATTGCTTTTGATCTGATTGGAAGCCCTTCTTCCCATGTGTTTTGTCTAGGATGTTTATCCTGTATCCTGATTCTGTTTCTTTTACCAGTTCTTTAAATGCTTTCAATTTCCTTAAGGGTCTGGGTTTTGGAAACACAAAGCCAGAGTGAATTGTAATGTGTTTCTATTTTCTGCCCTGCCAGATCCCTTTCTTGAGTCAGTGAACACAGGCCTAATTCTCTGATAGAATCAGGGTGAGAAGAAATCATAAATACTGAGAGAAGAAAGAGCATAGGTTAATAGCACAAAATGGTATCCCTCTATAATGGTTTTCAATTTTACTTCTCAGTAAAAAAAAAAAAATTTAATCTGTTGAATATATCTGTCTTAAATGATCTTGATATAGCACACAGTAATTTTGCCCCATTTTTCCCCTTCAAAGTCAAGTATGAAACAAGCTTTCAAAAGTCACCAATTTCAAGAAACTGTGGTAGCTTGTTGCCATAATATTACCAATAAAGTTCAACATTTTCATGGCATCATATTACTGTGTTTTATTAGTAAGAAAATACAGCATTGATGATAATATACATAACTGAATTGAAATCATCCTGCCAAGGTAGGAGCATTTATACCATAGAAATCTAACTTCTCACCATTTATTTTTAATACCAATTTCTAAACATTTACCAGTATACCATTGCTTCTAATAAACCTAATATTTTATAAAAATTACTGTTATGTATTCTGGAACCATGTGTACCTATACATCTTTAAAAAAAAAAGATAGAAAACTCCTAATTTTTTTTTAATTGGAATATTTCAGTTCTTTACCAGAATAACTTGCAGCTGTGGGTGAAAACCTCTACATTGTTGCTGTAGAAAGAGTCTTAGAAAAGTTGGTCTTCTAATTGGAAGTTTAAAAGAACTTCCACTATTGTCTAACTCGGTCCTATTATTTGACAGCTGAGGGAATTAATGACAAGAAACAGACAATGATTTGGCAAAGATCATAAAGCTACAAAAAAGGAAAATCATGATTCACACTCAGATCTTCATTAATAAGTCAACACTGGGTTTAAATCTGTGCTTTGGGGATCTAGGAGGTCAGGATCAGTACAATGAAAGGAGGCAGAAGACAGAAGGCTAGAATACCAGTAGACCTCTAAAAATAAAACTGAAAAAGAGATCACTGGCAGGAATTACCAATGCCCAATTAAAGTTCTAATTGTGCTGGACTATTTGTTCATTAATGTACATGAGCAAAGTGACACTTCTAATAATTAAAATATACAATCAATAAACTTAAAAATTTAATTTCAAGACTAATTACGTGCTAAATGCAAAGGCCATTGTGCATAATGAAAAACTATTGATCTTCAGGGAGGAAAAAATAAAAAATGAAAGGCAAGTCTTCCCTTCTCAGTAAGAATTTAGTCATTATTATGTGTTAATATAACCAAGAATGAGAGGAAGAACAAAAAATTCATAAATGGTGAGGGAATAAATGACTTTTATCTAAGGATCATTGCTGAAATACATCACAGGTTATACTTGATTTAAAATACATAATGCTTCATGTCAAAATGTGATTTGAATGGTCACTTTATTATAGAATATGTAAATTAATATCATGTCAACCAACAGGCAGAGAAAATAACCAGCTCATTTTGTCAATGTTTCTTAAAACCACTGATGAGCTATATTTGTATGTATTTGAATATGAATTACTATAGACACTATCTAGCTTTTCCTTAACAGTGGAGAAGTTACTTTGGAAATATGCCTTTGAGGTCTGAAGGTAATATGCAGAGTCAATCTACTTTATTTAGACAATGACTAAACTCATTTCTAAATGTTAAGTCAATACACTGATGTAGTTAGTAATCTTTGTATGAGTAATATTCTGTGGTATCCTCAATAAAAGTGGGATTAAACATAGGAAATGTTCATAAATCACAATGAAACTTTTTCCCTACCCATTCCTTCTCTCCCTTGCAATATTATTTGTCTTCTAGTAATAAAAATTGCCAACTTATAATTAATTTAAGTTGCTTTTACCAAACTCAAAGTGGCAGCATACTAGGAAACCCCTGTAGCATTTACCCCCAAACCTAAGTTCTTGGGTTGTACCCAGTTGTCTTCATGCAAATGAGAAAAGAGTAAAGAGTAAAATTAGAAGAGAACCCTGTTCTTCATGTCCTGGTCCCATCCTTTGCCTTACTTCCTCCTCAGGCAGAATCAATGGCATCTCTTCATTGGTGCATAGCAGAGTTTAAGTGCAGTCTATGCCCATCATCAGCAGTATCACCTGGGAACAATGTTCTAGACTCCTCCTCAGTCCTACTGAATCTCTAGACCAGGGCAAGCAATCTGTTTTAACATGCCTCCTAGGCAGTACTGATGCATGCTAAATTTTGAGAACTTAAGGGAAAGAATTTAAAGAGGGTTTTGTACAGAATATATAAATCATTTTCTACTTTTATTCACTCTCCAAGTGAAGTTGGAATTGTTCGTTCTGACAGTACAAAATGGACATGTTTTTACTACTCTGTGTTGTTTCACTTCATGTAAAATCATTCTGCATTCTATAAGCCTTTCTCCTTTTCATTTTGTGACCCTTTTGTTAAGCAAATAGGAATAAAATCTAGAGCAAGAATATGCCAGAATATGCCAAGCAGTGATGGGTGCAGAGTCTGACAGATAAGGAAGAATTGTGAAAATGAAGGAAGTAGACATGTCTGAGGAAAAGAGTAGATAGGGAAGCTGGAAAGTAAACAGCCCCTGTGCATTGCCAACTCCATTGCCATTCCTCCTCTCCTCTGGTAGTTACCTTGGATACTTTGTAATCTTATTTGTGTTCTAGAGGCTTGTGTCCTCCAATTGTACCCAACCACTGTATCCTTCTTTCCCTCTGTGAAAGGTTTCTTGCATCTATCCATTCTGTTCAGATGCTGCATCCGTTGATATGCACAGATACTTTGGCTTATCTAGTTGTGTAAGCTTCTCTCTAGAAAGTTTCCTCACCCAAGAAAATAGCCTCCATAGCCTCTACTAGAGGCCCATTTTAGTCTATCCTGTAGATACCATTAGAAGACCATAAATATGTCTCTTTTTGATATATCCTTACTTGAAAACATTGATAAAAATCTGGATAGAGAGTACATAGAAAAGCTTTATGCTCTTTGCCATATTTTCTAAAAGACTCAAATTATTTCAAAATGAATTTAGAGGTTCCTGATTTCCTATATTTCACAGACCAATTTTTGTTGGTTGGGTCTGCTTGCTTTTCCCTCCTTGCTGCTCTTCAGGTCCCCTACTCTTGTTCTCATGTTCTCCTTCAGTCCTTCACTACTCATCATCTCTAAGTATCTGATTTCCTCGAGCACATGTCTACAAGGAGCTACCCACTCTCCAGGAATCTCCTACTTAGCAGTCATAGAAAAGAATGTGTTATCCAGAACAGCCACTGTGCCTTTAATGAGAAAGTTCTTGGTTAGGCCTTGAGGCCCTTGGTAGAAATCTTCCTACCTTGTCAAACTCATTTCCCAATCCCTGAGTGATCTTCTCAGCTCTCACTGGCCCGCGATCATGCCATTGTCATTTCTGTCTGCACAACTTCACCCAGCTTGCCCTGTGCTTATTCAGGTCCCAGACATCCTCCAAGGCCCAGGGTAAGCCTCTCCTAAGCCCTTAATCTTGTCAAGAGCAGCTCCTCTTCACTGATTCACCATGCTCCATGCACCTACTACATTTAGAGTCTACATCACACAGCGGTTTTGTTTTTTACTATTCCATCTCATCCCCAAATGAGTTGACAGGTCTTTGAAGTCAGGGACCATTTGTTATGCTTTTGATCTTTTGGAAACTAGCACCTGACTGACTCCAAAGGACCCATTTTTTGATAGACATTTTTGGTGCATTCTATGACATGACAGATGATTATCATTGATCAAGTTCATGACATCCAAAAAAAGTCTACTAAAATAAACACGATTATATATGTTATTCCTCAACTTTTTCTCTTTAGGCATCTAGTGTATTCTTGGAATCTCTATGATCTTTCAAAATAATAGGATATATTTATCTAAAAAACAAAAAGGCCAAGCATGATGGCACAAGCCTGTAATCCCAGCGGCTGGGGAGGCTGAGACAGGAGGATTCCAAGTCCAAAGTCAGCCTCAGCAAAAGCAAGGCAGGAAGTAACTCACTGAGACCCTGTCTCTAAATAAAATACAAAATAGGGCTGAGGATGTGGCTCAGTGGTCAAGTGCCCCTGAATCCAATCCCTAGTACCCGCCCCGCAAAAAAGAATAAAATATATATACAATTGCCATAAAATCCTTGAAAAGTAGGAAGAAAATTAACAACTGGCCAAAGACAACCTATTAGTATTTCTGATGTTATATTATTTATCTGTGGATGGGCCTTTATTATCCTTGTCATCTTTTTCCCCACAATTGTATCAAAAATTGTTTTTAATTTTAAAAGGCAGCATTAAGTAGAAATTAAATGCTAAGTAGACCCAATTGATTTTTAAAATAGTATGTCAGGACATAACAAAATGTCATTAATCAATCACCTATGTCTTAGAATCTTTATAATTTTTTGCCAAGTCAACTGCACAAATCAGAACTTAAGCATGTCATTTTTTAAAAGGAGGGCAGCAATGAAATCCAATTTAAAATATTCCTATCTTATGCTCTAATTCACACCAAAAAAATCTTTGAAGCATCTAGGTAAATCCTTTTTTGTTGTTGTTATAACAAAGTAGTTTTAATCTTTATCTTGGTTATTAGCAATTAGGAAATCTTTCCAGTGTTGTAACTTTAATAAAAAGGCAACAATCAAGAAAATGAATAAGAGAAAGAAGACCAAAATGTAAATTTATAAATCTAATAAAGATAAAAAATAAAGTGTTTTGAGATAAAAGATGTTTAATAAAAAAAGAGATCGAAGATATGCTCTGATTTGTACAATCACAAGGGACACAGCACTAATGTGATCAAAATGATTATTTGTGGGAAAATTAAGAATCAATTTGTTTACTTCCTATAAATGAAAGATTTGCTTTTATATTAGTTGAGAATGTTTTGAAACATTTTCTATATGGAATGATAACAAAAAGGTATCAAAAAAGAGAAAATAGAAGTGCATGATGTTGATATGTTTGAAGTTCCACATCAGCTAACAGCACTGAGGTGAATGGAATCTCTGGTCCCTGGCATTTCCTAAATTAAGGTCCCTTACACCTGGAAGATTATTTCAGCTCATTCCTGCTCTGTTTTCGCCAACTGACTACCTGTAACCCCTTCTGGGACTCTTCCCAACCTGTGGTCCTTGTCATGAGGACTGTAAGAGTGTCCCACCACTTCTGCTGTAAAACTAACAGAGCAATATATGCATTGCCAGGGGAGAAACGATCTCTTGTGTCATTTAATAAACAGGCAACTTTGATTTAATTTTTCTGTAATGTGTTAACTTTAACAATTCTCCTTGTCCCTAGTCAAGTCAGAGGTTATCCTTTTTTTTTAATGTTTTATTTTTAGAGACTGCATTTTGATTCATTGTACACAAAGGGGGTACAAATTTTCATTTCTATGAGGTTAACCTTTTTGTGAGAAACACATAGCTCCTCTATTTCAAATCCTAAAATATTCAGATCCAAAGGGATCAGCACTAGAAATAATTGTACTGTACTTTGTTACAGTGATTAATAAATGAGGCTAAACACTTTAATAACACCAAAAAAAAAAAAAAAAATCAACAGACCTTAACCCCAATATTCTCCCAGCCATACCTTTCTGTTCTCCTTCCATGTAGAAAATACTGTTTCAAAAAATGATCAATATGAAAAGCAAGTTACTCATTTATAGGAAGAAAACATGATACTTTAAATAATTTAAGGATGCTGACCTTTTGGGGGGAAGTGGTTAATAGGGTTTGAACCCAGAGATGCACTACTACTGAACCACAACCCCAGGCTTTTTCTTGTTCATTTCAAGTCAGGGTCTCATTAAGTTGCCTGAGGTTGGCCTCAAACTTGAGATCTTCCTGCCTTAACCTTATGAGGATCAGGAATTACAGGCATAAGCATTGTGCCTTGATAGGGATGCTGATATATTTTTAAAGTGTTTCCTCTTTCACTCATAATATACTAAACTAACAATAGTTTAAGAATCCATAAAGGAGATACAATTTGTCTATGAAAAGTCAACAAGAAGCTCTAGGAATGTTATAAAATATCCACATGTAAGATTTATGCCATGTCACTTTATTTTTCAAATTAGAAGTGATAATTACTATAGATTATTTTTTCACAGTCTTCAATGTTTATTTAACAAGGACAGAAATTAAAATTTTTCAAACTAATGTCAGTTATGACAACAGAAATTATGACAACAGAATTGAAGGATAAAATATGGAGATACAACTAAATTCACCCTTGAAGTCTAATGTACATATTATATGGGTTTGATGTCAATATTATTTGTAAATACATACATTTCTAAATGGATGTTATTTACTTACTTTTTGAACACCATTGTTTGAATTTTGTAGGGAGAAATAAAAGACCAAATTTTTCAAAATCCCATTGCCCTTAGAACTTTGTTCTTTCAGAATGTCCAGTCTTAAAAATGGAATAGTAAGCATTTGCTCAATTAAATTCCATGCAGTACTTTGAAATGCCATATGCTAATCCTCTTCATAAAATAAAGCCTATTTGAAAATATAACAAACAACCTCTGAATTAAAAAAAAAACGAATCTGACATAAAACCAAGGGAATGAGGTTAGCCACCCTCTTAGTTTGCTATGCTATATACTAATTTCTAGAGTCATTAGCATCTACAGGTGCATGCTGGATTCTCACAGGACTACTACCTGTGTAACAGTCACATGAATTTTTAAAAAGATTTTTAAAATATTTTTTAAATGGCAAGGGTTGTGATTTGTTTACCCTATCACTTTATATCCTTAGCACTTAGGATATTGCAGAACATCTAACAGGTGAATAATATATCTTTAGTGAAGAAATTGGAAAATGAATGCCCAGAAAGGAGAAAATAAAGTGCTTAGCTCACAGGCATATCACACTGCCCAGTTCTATGGCTAAGAATATACCCTGAAGATGGAGCATTCCATCCTGAATTATTCAGGTTGCTCTAAAGACTTACCAGTGCCTGGGATCCACTTATAAGAAGTCCTCTTTAATTGTTCTGGGCTGGGTTCCAGGGACAGGTAAAATTTATGTCTCTTCAAGTGATGGACAAGAGCAGCCAAGTTTGAGAACCACCAAATTACATGCAAGTTTCCTGTGTTTCTCACATCTGCGACAATAAATTAATCTTAGTTCTAAGCTAGGCAGGTACATAAAATTATTCTGGTTCAATGTCTTCATTTTCCAAATGAGAAAACTGAATATCAGACAGGTTAAATTACATATCTAATAGTAAACATCTAGTAAATGTCAAAACTATAACAAAAATTCAGATCTTCCTGAATCCAGTGCTTATTTCCCCATACAATTCTGTACCATTTCTCTCATAATCTTCGTGATGTTTTCTTTGGGGAAAAAAATGAAAGCTGCTTCATGTAGCTTCTATCTCAAGCATCATTTTAAAAAACAAAGACAAAGAAGTAGCATTTTATTATTTTCTATGTTCAATGCTAAATATAAGCCTCTCAAGTATTTATGGTTTATTAGCTAGAAAGTAAAATTATTTATATATGATGTGATGTACAACTCTGGTCATGTGTACAAAACTAATAGAGAACTGGCTTGATTTTTATATTAACTGGCTGCTATGGAGGACAGCAAGATGACAATTCTGGTTGACAATTCTGCCATACCTAACTATGATAAAATGTTAAATTCTTCTATACAGTATTGTCATTTGGCAACACTGACAGTGAAAAGGACAACCAATCCCCTTAATCATTTTTTACTGTAAGTGTGCTTTAGTTAATAGTGTGAAAAAAGAGATGAAATAATTGGTTGACCTGATCTTTTCCAGTCATTAGTTTTCAGATTAAAAAACAGAGTTTGGTTTTTTTTAATCTTCCTCTTAATTTATACTGTTGATATTATATAAATGTCTGCATATATCAGTTTCTCTGACTTAAGCCATGACTTTAATGTTTGTGAATTGCAATAATTGTTTGGGTTTTTTTCATAGCAATTCCATCAAGTAGATTTTATGTATATCTACTTAAACTTATAAATTGAAGCAAAGGAACTTTTAGTTCATTAGGCTGAAAAACTAGATATTGAAAATTGATTTGATGTTACATTTGTAGAGGAAATTAGTTTTATCCATTTTTGGTTGCTTTTATGTGTACAGTATAATTGAATCTGAAAAACTGTTGTTCATTAAGAGTGTTAACTTCAAATAATTTTTGCATTTGTGTTCTTTTAAATATTCACAGTATAGCAATTTGCTAGAGTCATTGTTACAATTTAATTTCATGTATTTGTTCTAGTATGAGAAAGTCTGAATCCATAATTATACTCCCCAGTATAAATGTGACTAGATTGCTACATCCAGCTAAAGGAAAGGAGAATTTATCAAAAATAAACATGTATTCCATATCAACATAAAGCTATTGTAGGGAACAAGAATGCATTAGATATATTCCTTTGATTTAAGAAACTTGGACATGGAGCATAATTGTCTTATAAGAAAGGAATTTATTTCATCTCTGTTTGGATAATGCTAAAAATTGGTCCATCTCTGTGAACCATTTGGCACTAGAGACCAACTACAATGATTTTCTCAGGACTTATAATACTTTAAAAACACTTGCACAGCTCTAATATTCAAAATAGTTTATTAAATTTTCTAATGATTTCCTTTTTAAAGATTTTATGCATTGCTTATGCCCCAGATTATTATGGCCATATATTAATAGCCAAAAGAAAGCAGAATGTATAAATGTCCATCAGAGGGCATAGGGCAAAATGTCACAGTTTATATGGATGAAAGGACATTTTGGCATACTTCAGAGTTATCCAACTAAGTAATTTTTGACTGACTTGTTTATTATCTGAAATTATAATTGTCCATATCCACAATACTTACACAATTGTAGTAAAATCAATGGGCATTGTATAGGCATGTAAAAAACATTCTTAAATACTGTTCAGTTTTTCCTAATAATTTCTTCTTTTTCCCTCATCAGTTTGGTTTTATTTCTGTGAAGTGCATTTTAGTTGAAACTCTATTCTTCATTAGCCCAAAGATAAAAATGTATTTTCTCAGTTACAGAACCCAGTGATCTTTTGGCCACCTGGCTAAGGAGTACTGACTGTAACTCTAGGCATTTGTTGAAGTGTTAGTCTGTGATACTGTGGTAAGTACAAATTGGAAATAGTCCCGGATATTCTGGAGAGGAACCTGTGATCCTGTTGCACAAACTGTGTCTACATACTAATGATTTGTCTACAGTGTTATCTCTAAACAGAAATATGTTATATAACAACTGCTCTCTTTCATGTTATAAAACATTTACCCTCAAGTCAGTGAAGACCATTAGCACCTCCATTGAGTCAGCTGAAACTTTTCAAGATGCTAAGAAAGTGACTAATTTTATGTTGGCTAAAAGTTCAATACTAAATTGCAAAGTAGTAATGACAGCCATTGTGTGATGACATTGTATCTTTAGGTGTGATAGTTTGATCAAGCTAACTGCTTATTCATATCAAAAATTGGACAGATACTTTACTCTTTTGTGTGTATAATTCCATATATGTGTACATACACATTCAATATATGCTATGTATGTAAGGGAAAACTCACATTTGGAATGATCTTTTATTCTATACTTTTAAGCAGTCTTGATTATTGCTTGTATTTACATTTATTCCCCTTTAATCTTTTTGGTGTCATAGTTCTCTTTGTTGTGAAGATTACTATGGTAAAGGATTAATGTAAATAGATAAATGAGCAAACTCTTGGATCCTGTGTCATGGATCAATATCCAATTGTGTATGCTGTTCTGGGTTTTCTTACCAAATAAAGTTGTGATTACAATTCAGAGGTTTAATATAAACTGGAAAAAAGAGAATAGGAAAATCGATAAAGGAAATAGGTAATGGTCAAATAAAATCAGTGAAATTTGTTACTTGGTTTAAATTTCTGATACTGTATTATATTGTTTAATATTACTTATATTGATTACTCATAGTTTCTATGGTTTTCATTCCAAATGCTTAAAAGGAAAGAAAATGAGTTTGATTTTTGGTAAAAATGGTATTAAATCATTTATATTTTGTAGAATAACTTAGTCTTCAAACATTTTGCTCAAAAATGTTGATTAACTGGTAACCAATTCCTCTTCAACTCTTTTTATGTGGCATTTTAGAATTTTTTGCCTTTTAAATGTACGATGTAAGTGCTTATTAATTTTCTTCCACCATAACAAGTTTGCATACCCTTTGCTTGGCAATGATATCCTGCTAAAGATCCTGTGGCTTTGACTTGTTCTGCTCCACCTGAGTCACTATAACTTCATGACCCCTGTCAGTTAGGCTCTTCATTAGTAATCACAGTGGGATTAGATGACTGAAGAGACAAATTATCCCTAGAAGCATTTTGTTTGACAGACTGAATCTGTAGATCATGTTTCCTTATAAGCCCAGAGCGCTTTCCTCACTGATCCATTTGATGAGTGTCTAAACATTGCATCAATTCCTAATATCATCTATGAAACAAAGAAGAGTTCAAAATTACCCCTGGCTTAAAAAAAATGCTTTTGGAGTAAACTGAATAGAAATAGGAATAGGAAGAGGAAGAGAGACAATTATTAGACTCAGCATCAGGAAAACTATAACTAAAAGGTCTAAACACCCAGTGTCAAGCTTTTTACATGCACCCACCATTTTTATCCCAATAGTAATCTTATGGAAGACATTACTATTACCCTTGTTTTTAAATGAGGCTTAGAGAACTTAAGTGACCAATGATGAATGAGAATGCTAGGGTACACCTCCTGTTCCCAGTCATCACAAGTGACTGGCAAACCCTATTTATATTCTTTGATTTCTAGAAAAAATGTGAAGAAAACAATAGATGTGTAGAATGTTAAATTCTGGTGCTTACTCAGGCTGAATCTCTGATTCAACATTTTGTTATTTAGTGCAGCCACTCTGGAAAGCAATGTGGAGATTCCTTAGAAAAGTTGGAATGGAACCACCATTTGACCTAGCTATCCCACTCCTTGGCCTATACCCAAAGGACTTAAAATCAGCATACCACAGTGAAGCAGCCACATCAATGTTCATAGCTTCTCAATTCACAATAGCCAGATTGTGGAACCAACCTAGATGCCCTTCAATTGATGAATGGATAAAGAAACTGTGGTATATATATACAATGGAATATTACTCAACCATAAAGAAGAATAAAACTTGATTTCCTTTCATGGTCATATTTGTACATGTAGCAACTAGGAGTCATGATAACCTGCAAACTATTATTGAAGTAATCTGACTTGAAACCATTTCACAGTGTCATAATTTTTCAAATTTACTGCAATGTAAAATATAAAGGGAGTATCCTAGACTAGTTATCTGAGGTCCATCTTATTTTTCTGTGTAACCTTCAACAAGTTATGTGGACCTGTTACCACATCTATAATGAAAGCACATTAGATCACATGATCTATAAACACTAATGTTTTTGTGATTCTTCTTTTCATAGTTGACAAAATAGGAATATGAAGGAGATTAAACATCTTAGTGACAATCACACACACACACACACAAGTGGCACAGCTACTCTTAAACACTGTTTCATAATTCCTGAGTCAGATACTTATTACGCTGTATGATCTTCTTTGGGGTCATTGTCATTCCCAGTACAGTTAGTGAGTTTTCCTGTAATGTTAAGTATCAAGATTTTGAACTTGTCCCTGACCCATAATAGGTCACCAATAACACAATGGAGATATAACATGATAGTAAAGTTGATGAATGTCTAAACATTGTGCCAATTCCTAATATCTTTGAGACAACAAAGAGTTTAAAATCCTGGAAAGATGAGGCTATGAAGTGAATGCGGTGAATGAAACTTCCCTATTTTTGTAAATGATCAAAAATTTTCATAAAGACCTAGCAAGGTTTGGTTAATACACTTTTAACTGACACGAGTTTTATATTCAACACTGTAGGGATAGTGTTTGAAAACTGTAACCTTAGGCTACAAAGGAAATAATAGCATCCACATGCAGGTAGGTGACCTTAAAAGTAGAGTGGTGGGTGTCAGTGTTTCCTTCCCTACTGCACATTTTACAAATAGAACTTACATGGATGCTGCCAACATTTTTGCTGGTGGCATATTAGCTAAAAGAAGGTGCCACTACCTATATAGAATTTCTAGACTATTAGCTCAAAACTTTCAACTTGTGGTCTTAGTTTTATAGCCTTTATTTCTACATCTTTTCTATTATTGACAGACATAACTCACTTACTTAATATAATATACTTACAGGTACTACAGAAACTCAGTGGAAAAGACTATAGTAAATAATTTACATGAAATACAAATGCTCCCCCATGATCTACTTTGATGGATAACTATGGATTCATAATTTTCATGGAACTAAATTCCATGAATATTTGAATTGAGTTTTTTATTCTCTTTTAAGTTATACAATGGGTTACTGTATCTTACCCTGGTAATAGTAATGAGTTTTCCCTCCTGAAAGCTTGTGATTTACTAGAGATTGCAGGGATGGCTCTTCTTTGCTCTGTTAATAGACAGCTCTTTTGCTGTGCGGCAAGTCTCGATGTAGGGACCTTCCTGGGGCATACAATTAAAATATGTAGAGGAATTAAATGTCTTAACATAAGCTGGGACAAGCTTAAAATTTAAACAGAAACATGCAGCAAAAATAATTCATTTGAATCCTTTCATTATGTTGTTGCCAGAATGAATATCTATGTAATAAGATCAGCCATAAAAAATTGTATTAAAGGAACTATTACTAGGCTTGCTTTTTCCAATTTAATGTACAAAAGTTTCTTTTTAGCTAGATTTTACTATATCATCAAATATCACCAACAACTATACTCTAAATGTGAGATATAGAAAATCAATAAATGGTTGCAAAAAAAGTGACTTTGTAATGAACTTTAATTTCCCAAATCAACATGAGATTTCAATATTGGCTTCTTTTCTCAGAGTCTTTCCCTGCCCCCCTTCTAAATTAGCACAGCAGAAGGGTTCAGCTGCCTGGCTCCCATTTACCTCAGAATATGTTACTTATGAAGCCCGTGTATGGTTTTTAGAAACTCAGTAGTTAAACCATTCTGTGCTCTCAGTACACAGATAATTTTTTTTTCTTGCAACCTTCACCAATATATTTCATGACTGTTATTTCTATTTCTCACCAAATAATTTACAAGTTTGTTTTAAGATAGAAATATGTGTATGCACTCTATGAGATATAAGAATCGAAAGAAGTAGCATAGGTTCCATGAAAAGGTAGAACTAGGCATAAACATTTTTATGATTTTGTATGCTGTGAATATAAACACAAAATACTTGTTTTGAGTTGACTAAGCAATCATCATTGAAGCACAGTTTGAGAAATGGGCTAAGAACTATTGAAATTTTATTTTTTAGTTCAAGAATGATAGTTAACAACTAAATTTTTACTAATTTTTACCATATTTTACTCTCTTTTCTACATAACACCTTTAGGTGTGTGTGGGGGGGTATGTGTATGTGCGTGTGTGTGTGCGGGTGTGTGTGTGTGTGTGTGTGTGTGTGTGTTCTAAACTTGACTTAAATACTGGTATGAAAATGTAATTGTTCTTTATTTAAATTGAGACAAGCCTACATAATAGTCTATTTTGGTCCATTCTTTTGATCATTTAAATGAATCATCTTTAAACTCCAGTTTACCTCCTGCTTAAAAACCTCCAATGTTTTTCTATGTGCTGATAAACCTCTGGAGTTTCATATGCCTGATGAATGTATTTTTTACCCTAAATATAGAATTCAGTCCCTTGAACAGACATCCCTTTGTATTTATCTCAAGTTTTCTCCTTGACTTTCCAAGACAAAACTTACTCATACGACTAGAATAACTTCAGGACCACTCCTCACATACTTGCTCATTCCTTCTATCTGCCGTCAAAAAAAACCCCCACCCCTTACACTGTGCCTAAATATTCTGCTCAGAGATGATGATAAGCTCAAGTCTTTTCCATGAAAGTTCAGTTAGTCTGTTCAACCCAAACTGATCATTTCCTAGTTTGGTCCCATGTGAGGGTCAGTCTATAACTGATATTATCGCTTAATTTGGATGTGTATTGTTTTATCTCTACTGATAGGGGAGAAACTACTCTGAGAGCAAGGAGATTCTTGCTCCAGATTTGTTTTATACTCATCCCAGGATGTACCTATAGGCATGGAATAAATGATTTATTTATGTATATTTGGAAAACTCTGAACTTCAAAAAGTGTTCAGTAAGGTCAAAGCAGGACAGCAGAGCATATGACGATGATCAGATTTGCAAGAGCATTTCCCTGTCATTGAGAATTTTGAGTATCCTATAAGATATAAGCTAAAACATCTAGGTTAATTTATTCATTTGTTTGATATATTTAAAACCGTAGAAGCTTTTGCTTTAACCTGTAGGTTGAACCATTAAATGTTGCAAAGTTTAGACTCAAATATGGTTAAACATCAGAAAATTCATATGGTTCAACCTAACATTTATGGGTATAGTAATGAATAAAAGAGGCTGCATTTATGGAGTTTGTAGTATAGACAACTGGAGAATTACCTTTGATGCTTATAGGCCACCACAAGTTTTAATTGTTGACTGGATGATCTCATGACAGAATTTGATTACTCATAGATCCTTATAGCAATCAGTTTTTCATATTACTTCCAAGTGGTATTTCATGAATGAAAAGTCTTTTTTAAAATCAGTCTTTATAAGGTCAAGATCTGTCCCATTTATCTTATCAATCTACTAAAATTTTTTTCATCTGTCAATTAAAATAGACCCTTAAACCTGTCAATACATCCTGCATTGCATCTTAAATTAATAAACTTTGTAATTAAAAAAAATATTCTGGGTGCTATTATCATTTCCTTTTGCATTTCCCTTTCTAGTTTTTCTACTTTATGAGATCAAGGGCTGTCACCTTAAAATTGGTGAATGAATTATTTTTCCTCATATTCCCATACTTCTTTTTGTTAATTTTTTAATTTGTTCTAATTAGTTGTGCCTGACAGTGGAAAGCATTTATACATTTTGATAGATCACACATAAATGGAGTGTAATTTCTCATTTTTCTGATTGTACATATTGTAGGTCTCATACTTCTTAATTAAACTGAATTCACTCATTTCCTTATCTTTTTAATTTTCCAGACCAAAAGAGGTTGATTTCTTAATATTTATCCTTAAAAAGAATGTTCTGCTTTCCTGATGATCTGTTTTGTCTAAACTGTTTTCAGTTCCATCCCACCCTTCTGGAAGAGCAGTGACCAGAATAAGACACAATGTTCCAGAAACTAATTACCCTGCAGCTACCTGCAAGTTAAGGCAGTATTCTCTCCATTGCCCCCCTGATAATAACCTGCATATTGCTAGCTTTTTAGGCCCAACAGTACAAAGGACTCCTGTATTCATAAAATTGAACCCATTCGATTCACATCTGAACTCCTTAGAGCCCATCTTTTTAAAAACCCTGTTAGGTTTATTTATTTATTTATTTGAGTCCTTATATATCTGTCTACATCAAAGTTACCTCCATTTATTATAATAGATTTCTGCAAAATTTTACAAATCTATATCATAGTTTTTATCTGTTCCTTAGTAGTATTTTTGTAGGTCATGAATCAGAAAAGTTGCATGCTGTTATGATTGATGGTAAAGAAAAAGTCTTAAATTCTAGCTAATCAGAAATCATTAGTGAATAATTTATGACTGTTCTTTCTATCATCTCCTATCCTCGTTTATGGCTCCATGTTTTCTCAGTGTTTATTTAAGCTCCAGGTATCTACTATGTGTCTAATATTCTCAGTTGATATTTTAGAATTTTTTAATTACAAAATCAACTGTCTCCAAAGCCTCTCTGCATTCTACTTCATATTTATTGAGGTATTTGATTTATCTACTTTAGTTTTCATAACATCTTCTCAAAATGTTTGCTTCTTACTTTAATTTTGCTGATAGTAAACTTACTTGCTGAGTTCAATTTTTGAGAAGTAAGTACAATTTTATTCAATAATTTGGTTAAGAGATGTGCTACAAATCCTTTTTGTTGCTTGACTTCAGCCAAGAATGACCATGATATACG
Organism: Sciurus carolinensis; assembly: GCF_902686445.1. NCBI lineage: Eukaryota > Metazoa > Chordata > Mammalia > Rodentia > Sciuridae > Sciurus > Sciurus carolinensis. Next base: position 96,183,489 of record NC_062217.1, read on the forward strand.
TGGTTCTTCCTGTCCCTCAGGCCTTGGTACACTAAGTTTGTTAAAGTAGAGCATCACTTTGAACTTCACTAATACCCTTGCTAAATTGATATATACTGTTTATTCAACTTAGTTTATCTACTGTGGCATCTCTTGGTTTGTAGTAATGACTTAGCTAATAGTTGCTATGGGTTTATTACTTAATCTTTATCACATTTTTTAATGAATTATTGAAGTTTAGGAAAAAACCTGAAATGTTCTTAAACTTATGAACTATTTTGAAAATCAGATTATCTTGTTTAAAATGCTATATTTATCCTTTTAATATTTTCTTACAACCTAATTAAGCTGATTTTTGTTTGAAGGATTATCATTCAATCTTCAATGATAATTCTTTTCTTTCCTATATATCATCAAATAAATATGAATTCCATGAGTATCTGTGATGATTAGGTCTCTGTTGCAGTCTAACCAACCCAAAACTTATAAAACACTGCTATTATCTTGTTGGATGTTGAGTGTGCCAAAGTATGATTTCCTTAGTCACTAACCATTTAAACATTCCTGTCTTATCCCAATAATATTTAGAAAGACATTTTCATGTCTACATTTGGGGAAAAAATCATTTGATTAAGGAAGTCATTTTCTAAACAAGGTTTTATCTAATGCCATGCTTTGTCTTTATTGTTTTCTTTTTTAAAATTCATTTTCTTATGGAAGCTCTATTAAAATTTTTATAATTAATATAAATGCCAAAGGGAGATCCTCCTGAGATAGGCACTTACTCTCTGAGAGGACCATGGTACTTTATAATACCACTTATTATTTCTCTTTCTCTTTCTCACAAATGCTTAGCAATAAACTTTTGTAGATGCGTTCTCTCAAGTTAGTTTTCAAAGTTTCTATTATTCTAGGTTGCCCCTGTTTTAATGTAAATCATATCGACTTTGAGAGCTAGATAGGTTAGTATGGTATATTTGAAATGGGTCTTACTTAAAAGATAGGTTTCATGGTTTATATAAAATTCACTGTGTGGGTTCCTAAGTAGAAGCTCAGAGCTAGACATTCAAGATCTAATGTATAGACAATTCTTCTGAACAAATGTAACTAATATGAATGTGGAGACAATAGAGTGATCAGCTGAAACAGATGGGCTCTTTCAAATGCAACCAAGTCAGATTCTTAATGTGAAGATATTTGAACATTAAACAAATGTGCCATTCTCTTCCAAAGTATCTAAAACTGATAGCTGAGAATCTTTGTGAGTACTGATAGAGATGTGTGATATATGTCAAGAATTGGAGGGAAAACCATGATTCAAACAGGAATCTCAAACTAATCATGTAATCATTGGTTCAGTGACCAAATTTTGGTATTATTTTCCAACCCTATATGGTAATATAATCTAAATACATATTTTCTATTGAGAAGTGTATGTTGGGGTCAATTAATGAGTGAGTAGGAGGACTCTTAACAGCCTTTATTAATGAACACATGTCCAAATATAGACATCTGAAAAATAATATCACAATTTACAACTGTGTACTTTAATTAGTGCCCCTTAAACACCAACAAAACCCACTACCTCTCTTCATTTTAAAATCTGCTTTTCCCCGTCAGTATGACTTCTGCCGTCACTATTACTAATTCGTTACAAAGACACGCACCCATATAATGTGTACTTAACTTGTAGCAAATATATACTTCACAATGACAACTTTGAAAATCATGCTCCAAAGATGATTTGTATGGACCTCATGTGTATATACCTCACTTGTGATTGGTTACAAAGATCCTTTGTGAAAAAATTTAAATTTAGTTTTAGCTTCTATTAAAATTATAGGAAATTGTTATTGGAACTCTAAAACTGATTTTTGCTTTCTATTGAAATTTTGATGATTATAGTTAATCTTGAGCCAACAATGTAAGATAGCTATTTGATATAAAAGGATAACTCATTCATTAATCAGGCAATGGGTTTTAAGAACTTGTTCATGAACACTTTTTGAGATTAAGGATGAAACTGTTAGTTCAACTGAAAACACTACACTTGTTTGCATGGATAAGTTATTGAATAAGAAGGAATTTTTCCATTTACTGTGGCAGGTAAATATTCACTACATGTTTTGTTATATGAGAATTCTAAATTGAGATATTTTAGAAATTGAAAGGGAGGATGGCATTGATAGGTGCAAGCCATTGATATCTTTATTTAGAAACTCCTCTATCATAGAAAAATTAATAAATGAGACTCTTTCAACTGTGTCACAGATAATTGTTTTCCATGAATAATAATGAAAGATACAAAAGTGCTTATTTGAAGCACTATTTTGTTTTCCTCTATGGGGAAACATAATCATAGTAAAAAACTTTAGTTCTCTTTTCAAGATAGTGTCTTGGCTTCAGTTTTTAAACCAATCACTGTATATTTTGTTAGTCCCCTCAACAATTATCTGAGGATCAATTTTTTTCTTTATTAACAAAGCAGAAATGAATTTTTGGATTAGCTAATCATTCTTAGTATTTGGCCCAATTTTATTTGTTCTATTTTAGAATAATATTTAAAATAGGTGATTTTAAATCTTTGATAAGTATGCACCCTGTACACCTGGTAATTCTTTCTTTGAAGGGAAGAAAGTGCTGCTAGTTATAACTTGGGTCATAATAAAGAAATATAGATAAAAATTGGTACTGATTGAAACTTCTTAATATTTTACTATTTCTGATAGTCAACTCTTTAATTCTTTTCCAATTCACTTTCATTTTGATAGGTGGCACATGGAATCATGGAAAGCATCTAGATTATTTCTCCATGGCCAAATAAGATAATTAAATAACTATCACCAGATGTTTATATAACATTGCTTTCTGTCATAGCAGATTTTTTTTTATCTACAGACTACAGGAGGTAGCTGCAATTTTTATCACCCATTATTCCTTTCTTCTTTTTGTAGCTCTTAAATAATAAAGCGAAATCTGAAGATAGAACAAATAAGAGTTCAGCAAAAAAATTTTAAATGATTCAACAAAATGGTCAACTTTAAGCAAAGTCCATATACAAACTGGGCACTAAATGATCTGCTATCTTTTTTTTTTTTTTTTTTGTGGTACCAGGGATCAAACCCAGGGACTTGTGCTTGCAAGGCAAGCCCTCTACCAACTGAGCTATCTCCCCAGCCCTGCTATCTTATTAAATATGTCTTCCAAGAAAAATAAGGTGAATTTTTTTAAAAATAATTAAGTTAATCCATTACTGTCTTCATTATGTTATTTTATGTTCCTGATTTGTTGACTTTAGTCATGCAATCCTCTTTAGTAGATTTAGACAAATGCGACTTGAAATAATTTAAGATAGAGCTAAATTGTATTCCCTGGCATCTATTGTTTGCTACTTTCAGGAGCCTCACAGACAATACAGTTTTCAAGGGAAATTTCAACCTCCTTGATTCTGAACACCAAATCCTGAAGACTGTATTCCTTGTCTGCCCTCATGAACTTGCCTCCTGCCCCAGTTCACGCTCTGCTCCAGTGGCATCTTATGACTTCCTGTTCCCCAAAGACATATTCCTTCTTTCTTTTTTATATTGCTTAATTATAGTTAAACACAATGTTAGGGTTAATTTTGATATAATCATACATGTAATTTATTCTACTTCAGTCCCCAGTATTTCTCCTTTCCCTCCATTCTCCTTCCCCACTGTTCCCCTTCCTCTACTCTACTGGTCTACCTTCTGTATATACATATTTTTAATTAGTTCTTTATAAATATACATAAAATTGAACTTCACTGTGGCATACTCATATATGTTTATAGTATATTTTGGTCAATTGCATTCCACTGTTACTCTCTTTTTCTGTGCCTCCTCCCTCCCTCTCTCAATCCCCTTTCTCTGCTCCACTGATCTCCTATTTTCACAGGATTCCTCCCCCTCTTTTTTCCCCTTCGTGGTCTAGTTCTGCATATGAGAAAAAACATTCAACCCTTGACTTTCTGACTCTGGCTTATTTTACTTAACATGATGTTCTCCAGTTTTATCCATTTATCGGCAAATGCCATAATTTCATTCTTCTTCTTTACTGAGTTAAACTCCATTGTGTATATATACCATATTTTCTTGATTCATTCATCTGTTGATGGGCACCCGAGCTGGTTCCATAACTTGTGTATTTTGAGTTGCACTTCTATAAAGATTGATGTGGCTGTGTCACTATAGTGTGTTGATTTTAGTTCTTTTCAATAAACACCAAGGAGTGGAATAGCTGGATCACATGGTGTTTTCATTCCTAGATTTTTGAGGAATCTCCATACTGCTTTCCAGAGTGATTGTACTAATTTGCAATCCTACCAACAACATATAAGTGTACCTTTCTCCCCACATCCTCCCCAGCATTTATTATCATTTGTATTCTTTGTAATTGCCCTTCTGACTGGAGTGAGACAAAATTTCAGTGTAGCTTTGATTTGAATTTTCCTGGTTGCTAGGGATGTTGAACATTTTTTTCATATATTTTTTGATCATTTGCATTTCTTTTGAAAAGTGTCTATTTAGTTCTTTTGCACATTTATTACATGGGTTACTTTTGATTTGATACCTATATGCATCTGTTTCCTCTCCCCCAAATATTCTTCTCTGTCCTCATTACTAAATTCTGATTTTTTTTCACTTAATAATCTTTTGAGATTCACTTAGAATCAGCCCTTCTAGGAAGCCCTCTAAGAGACACCCCTGAACCTTCCTCTGTAGTTCAATAATACCTGGTGAATTTCTCATACAGTTTTGTCCCATTGCCGACTTATGTTTCTTACTCCATTAGATTGACTACTTTTTAAATAGAAGACTACTCCATTTATTACTAAACTATAGGTGCCCAAGCCTTCCCCACGGATACATAACATGGGTCCTCAGAGAACAAAGCCTTATTAAATTTGTGAGTGGTAAGTAGTTCTGTCTTCAGACCAAGGCTCTGACAGTACTGCTGTGTATGATCTGTACTAGTCTGTACTATACTCTTCAATTATACTCTTCAATGCCCAAGTCTTGGTGTTTTTTTTTTTTTTTTTTTCCTTCCCCAGATGTAACAAGAAAGCTTCTTGCCTTAGGTAGGTTATTGTATTTGTCACGGGAAGTGAGAAAGTTTTTTGGACTTCAAAAAAAAAAAAAAAAAAAAAAGAAAAGGACACAAAGATAAGGTGTAGTATTATTGTTAAACATAATCCTTTTGCAGCAAAGGTATTTGTTCAGGTACATGTTTGTATGAGAATAGCAAGAAGAGAATAAACTAAAGTTCCTATATTTTTGTTTTTCACTTTTTTTCTGAGGTCCCTAGGAGAACTTTGCTAGAAATAAAAGGGGTTGTTATAATTTTCTATACTTTATGGCTCTAGAGTTCCCATGCTGAGCAGGAAAGACTACTCCCCTACCATAGAACAGTAACATTTTAAAATCAAAACTCACTAATTGAATTGATTAGCTACCCTCAAAAAATAACTTCCTGAAACAGAACACATTGCTTTTCTTGAAATAATTTTTGCCATTATCTATTTTTCATTATTTGGTAGAGTGAGATTTTATTGCTTAGAGATGTTCAGTTCACTTGGGAAACCAAGCTTGAGAAAAAGACAATTGCAGACTGTCTTTATTGAAGAAAAACAGAGAGAGTAAAACTGAAAAGAAAAATGGCCTTTAAATGTGTTTTAAGCAGAATGCCTCAGTTGCTTATTTGGAGACAGACTGCAACATCTACCATCTCTCAGGCCAGTTATCTGAAACTTCTCCATTTTATCAGGTTTTAGATCCTATGCTGAAATGATAGAAGCCTAATTCTGCAAGAAGCAACAATGGAACCCCAAGTGTGCATCTTTTTCCTCTGGGTGGAGTAGCTGTTGAGGACAAAATCAAGCATTTAGGAAAATCCAGTGGATTAAAAGCTGGAATAACTAGGTTCTACCTTTTCATCTGCTGATTTGGTTAAGAGATGGTGGAGGAGGAACTAGTTTTGCATCTTCCAATCTCTTTTCTCATCTGCATAATCACAAAACAGTGCTAGCTGTTCCTGGATATCCTCTAGTCCTGAAGTTACATGACCCTGAATGCTCCTGGTTTTTCTGTCTTTAGATACAACTTTATCTCACCTCAACCAAACCCCATTCCCTTGACCAGGAAGGAAGGAGTAGGGCCGAGGGAGGAATATAAAGGAGGAAGGAAGGAGAGAGGGAGGGAAGAAGGAATGTAGACAGGAAGACAGGAATGAAATAAAAAAGAATCTCAAAAACCACAACCTTAGGCACATTTTCTTTTTCTCCAACCCTTACATTGAAGTCAGTCCTAATAACACCAAATGTGAATAGTCCATCATAGTTAAATAGGTTTGGCTCATTATTGATAAATAGATTATCATTCTGAGGATATGAGAAAAGGAGTTGTATTCTGATAAGAAAATTTTAAATATTTTTAAAGTATAGTTTTACTGTACAATATAAGATTTCATAAATAAATTGAAAAACTATTTCCATAAACATCATAAAAGTTATTTATGATAAAATTTTGCATGATGCAATGCCTTTTTACACACAGAATGTTTCTGGGAAGCACAAAAGCATAAATGCTCAGTTATGTTGACCTTTATGAAATTTAAAATCTGCTTTCTTTCTATATCTCTCATTTATCACTTTGACTCCTCTTTCTCCTCAATCAGATGACACCACCCACTTCTTCCCCACCCCATGCATAAAACCATACATGCATAAAAATGTTCATGCTGACATTCTCTTTCTCCTAACCCTCCCTCTTCCTTTGTTCCTTCTGACCCCACCCCCCATCTCTGTTTAGCCATTATGGATGTTTAATTAGAAATGCTGCTGAGGAACACAACTAACTGCTGCTTCATAAAGGCCATTGGAGAGGTTGCTAGGAAAGTTCCTTGTAACATGTACATTAATCTTACTGTTCTGGGCAGCAGAATGGCCCCTAGTCACCCCACCACCACATACAAAAGCCCTCATAAAAGTACTGTCTCTGATCTGCTACTGTCTCTTGTACCCATGAATTTTGATTGGTGGAAAGACAGTCTGGAAGCTCTTGTCCATTCTAGAGTAGCAGCAAATGCTTATGTAGACAGATTTGCTCTCAGATGCTTCTGGAACTCTACTTCTGCCCTCCAACTCCCTTTGAGATCTTAGGCAAGTGATATGCCTTCTTTCAAGAGACTTCATGTTGTTAAAAGGTGATGCCGATTGTATAGTTGTCCTCACCCATGAGGATTAAATCAGAAAATGCACCACAAAGCTCTCAGCACAGTAAATTTTAATTTAGAAATGTGAAAAATGTGCCATGGTTGTACCTAAATGGCAGCATAGGATGGAGGCTCTCAGAGCACAGCCCTCTTATGTACATATCCACTTCAGCTACCACGTCAGAATTTCTGTGGGTGAGTTTGAGAAGGTGGATTTTTAATAAGGATCCCGGATGGTGTTTAGGCACCAGGAGCTTTAGAAATACTGCCTCAAGGACATATCCACAATTTAAAATTAAAACCCAATAGAAAAATTGAATTCAAAATGCCATTTCAGTTTCCTATCAAGTTTTTCTTGCACTCTCAAAAAAATTCTTTATTGTCTACCTATTTATACTGAAAATAATATATTTTAGTGTAGGAATACTTATGATTAAATGTTTCTTAATCTCTAACTTTTGAGTAAAAATTGCCAAAAAACTAAAACTTTGAGTTTGTATTTTCACAGCACCTAGTTTATTGACAACTATTAAATTTAAGTTTGACATTGCTTTAATCATCTCCAATTGTATTTTCAAGTAAAGAGAATAAAGGAAGAGAAAGGACTTTTGTGTCAGAACTCTATAAATGTTTAGCAGAATCTTTTACCAAAATGCACTGTGTCCTAACCAATTTGTGATTACAGAAAGAGCTAATCTTGACTAAGACGCAAGACAAACAAAATCACAATGTTCTATTAATAAAGAAAAGTTATATATGATGTAATGAGGATCATACTTAGTTTCCTTTTTAAAAAAATAAAGATTTTCATTTGTTCCTATTTCCATAAATCACATTATATCTACCCTACTCCCAGAGTGACCCAAGGAGACTACATGTCCTGACACACTGACTTGTGTTTTGTGGAATGTTTCTTATTCCTTGCTGCTGATATGCAAGTATAAGATAATATCAGAGATAAAACAAGCCTTTCTAAATGCTAATTGCCCAAAAGAATAAGAGCATATATTGGGCTTAGTTGAACTGAACCCAAATTTCACAATGGTTAACGCATATGGCTTAATGATAAAAATGCATTTGGTTAAAAAAAAAAAAAAAACAGTACTTCTTAGTGTTTGAAGAGACATTTGGTGAGATGAAAAAGAATCAGTAAAGAAAGTCATGGTGGTGGAGGAGTGTTTTCTTTAACTGACCTCTGGACAACCATGTAGATAAAAATCTACACTTCGTCTTCAGCATCATATTTGGGACAGACAAATGAATTAAAAATGTGAAGAGAGTGGGATGAATATACACATCGAGAATCTGAAAGCGCAATACTACTTCATCAGGGAAAATGCCTGATAGATGTGCAGCAACAGTACCAATGGGACAGAAGAGCAAGCAGGCTCCATTGATTTTTCCCTGGCTGCTCATATTCCTTACTAATGCAGTTGAGGATGTAAATAATGCATACAACAGATTGCATTAGAGGTATTGTCTTCTTATTGCATGCATAAGTCAAAGGCATTATTAGTGTATTAGAGAATCAGTTCCAGATTGCATAGTCTCTTTGCCTGTTGACTCACAAATGGGAAATTTAAGAACCAAAGCAACCAACCAAACTATCTTCATAGCTTGTTTCATGAATTGTCTTCTTCAGTAACATAAAAATTTTATAAAAGATAGTTCATGGAGAAAATAAAAGCTTTTAAGTGTAAGAAATTTTTGTTAGGGAAGACATATAAAGCAATATTACTTTGTGATCCTTCTAAGATCTTTGGTTGGTATTTCTTTTTAACTTAGGAAATATAATTGCCAAAGTCAAAAATTCTTTTTACAGATGCTATGTGATTTTCTCAAGTTTGTGTTGTTTTGTTTTATTGTATCTTCCATTGCAAAGCAGGAAGTTTCTTCCATATAAGTCCATGTTACTGATAAATAATAAAAAACATCTTCCCCTTGATCGCACATCTGTATGTGATCTACACAATGTTAATCAAATAGCTTCTTCTTCCAATAGAATCTTCTCCAGTGACACCTTCACTATCACAACAAGAGAATTGTCATTTGATTTTAGGGTCACTGTTCCATACATCATCTGTTTCTGCAGGCTTTTATCTCTCACATTCTCCTATATGATGTTTAATATCTGGCTTTGGAGAGCCATTTCAATGGTGAAGCAAACTCAGTTCTGTCTTGCCCTCTCCCCTGAGGTGGGGTCCACCTAACAGCCCAATATGCTAATTAAAAAGTTTTCAGTTATGATGGGATGAATGAGATTTATAATTGGAAAGTAGATGACCTAGAAATTCATGGTCTGTGCCCTCAAACCAAGCTAATTCCTAGACTACGTAAGAAAAGGTAAACTTTTGATTTAATAGATAGGAACACATTACCTTTAAAAAAAAGTCTATTCTGTATTTTTACTGATACTTGGACAGACTTTCCCTCTTGAAATTTAAGATTAGAGTTAGTTATAGATTTTTTTAAAATAAAATTTTTATTTTAGAGTAGTTTTATATTTGCAGAAAAGTTGCAAAGAAATTACAGAGATTTCCCCTATGCTCCATGCCCAGTTTCCCAGATTGTTAACACATCTTATGCTAGTATGAATGTTTGTCATAACAAATAATATTAACAAAAGTACAATTCAGATGTTTTAAAAATATGAGTGAAAGCAGTATTTTTTATTTGTTCTCTTTAGTTATACATGACAGTAGAATGTATTTTGACGTATTATGCACACATGGAGTACAATTTCCATTCCTCTGGTTGTACATGATGTGGAGTTACATTGGTCATGTATTCATACATGAACATTCCTCCTCCCTTCCCTTCATTCCCCTTTGTCTAATCCAAAGTATTTCTATTCTTCCCTACCACTCCCCCCCTTATTTTGAGTTAGCATCCACATATCAGAGAGAATATTTGGCCTTTATTTTTTGAGATTGGCTTATTTCACTTAGCATGATAGTCTCCAGTTCCATTCATTTACTGGCAAATGCCATAATTTCATTTCTCTTTATGGCTGAGTAATATTCCATTGTGTGTACATACCACATTTACTTTATCCATTCATCTGTCAAAGGGCACCTTGACTGGCTCCATACTTTAGCTGTGGAATCACCATTTGACCAGTTATCCCAAATTTTCTGAGGAATTTCCATACTGCTTTGCAGAGTTGTTGTACCAATCTGAAATTCCACCAACAATGTATGACTGTGCCTTTTCCCCCACATTCTCACCAACATTTACATTGTTTGTTATTCTTGATAATTGCCATTCTGGCTGGAGTGAGATAAAATCTCAGTGTAATTTTAATTTGCATTTCTCTAACTGCTCGAGATGTTGAACATTTTTTCATTTATTTGTACAATTGTATTTCTTCTGTGAAGTGCCTGTTCAGTTCCTTTGCCCATTTATTGATTGGATTGTTTTTTGGTGTGAAGTTTTTTGAGTTCTTTATATATCCTGAAGATTGATGCTTTATCTGAGGTACAGGTGGCAAAGATTTTCTCCCATTCTGTAGACTCTCTCTTCCCATTCTTGTTTGTTTTTTTCGCTTTTTACCTTGATTCCATCCCGTTTTTTGATTCTTGATTTTACTTCTTGCACTTTAGAAGTCTTGTTAAGGAAATCAGTTCCTAAGCTAACATGGTGCAGATTTGGACCTACTTTTTCTTCTATTAGGCACAGGATCTCTGTTCTAGTGCCTAACTTGATTCACTTTGAGTTGAGTTTGTGCAGGGTGAGAGAGAGAGGTTTAATTTCATTTTGTCACATACAGATTTCGAGTTTTCCCAGCACCATTTGTTGAATAGATTATCTTTTCTCCTATTTATATTTTTGGCACCTTTGTCTAGTATGAAATAACTATATGTGGATTTGTCCTTGTGTCTTCTATTCTATACTTTGGTCTGCATGTCTGTTATTTTGCCAATACTATGTCACTTTTCTTATATAGCTCTTTAGTATAATTTAAGGTCTGGTATTTTGATGCCTCCTGTAATTACTTAAATATTTATCTGTTTTAAAGTAGAGGCCAATTATAATATGTATGCAACAGGGATAGCATTCCATATCAATTCATAAGAATGACTTTGTGATTCAGTGACTAGACACTAGTGTATAACAAATGAACAACTTTGTAGATGCTTCTGTATGGCAATTGATTTCAATCTATATTTACTTAAACTCTGAAGTATCACATCTAAAATAAATTTTGCAAAAATTACTGTGTGTTTAGAAGATTTTGAACAGAAAGGCAATTTCCCCATTTGACTTTTGAAGAAAGTATTTTCTTGCAAGGTCAATCTTCTCAGTAGTAACAACCATTTACTGAGGACTATTGTGTGTCCGGTTATTTACAAGGTACTGGGCACACATCTTCAATCCTTTCAACAGCCCTGCAGAGTTAAACTATATTTTAAAGGCATAAATTGAAACTTGTCAAAGCAAGTTTCTTAGGGTTATACATCCAGGTAATGACAGATGAAGTCTATGAGAAGGAGGAGTAAGAGAAGGAAGAGGAAAAGAAATCTAGGGGAAATAATCTCATTAAAGTAAATTACATTTTTAATAAATTTCTTGTTTATGACCAATGATTTTATATTTAAATTCTAAACCTGATTAGTGGAGTGGATTATATTGTTATATTTGAATTTTGTAAACAAGGGTGATTGGTCTACATTACCATTTTAGTAAATTAATTTTAAAATAGTATTGAAAATAAGTTTATCAGAAAAATGATAGAAGCCTGCTTTTATACCAAAGACTACTAAAAAGTGTGAAAAATACTAATGAAGTTTATGTGACATGCTTCCATCTTTTACATGTTTGGGGCAGTTGTTTATAAAGAAGCTGAGAGATAAAAATTGTATCCAACTGAATGGTCCATATTAAGTGCCTGAAAGTGAATTATAATCTTTCATGACTATAGTTGTAAAATTCTGTTAGCCAAGATTTCTAAGCAGGGAAGGGTAGGAAATTTCCTGTTGATTTAGTATTGTGAGTGTGTGTGTGTGTGTGTGTGTGTGTGTGTTTATAAGGTAGAGGCTTAGGATGTTTGGAACTCTTCCTACACTTCTGACCCTGAACTCCTTCCTTGATTAGGGAGCAACAAAATAAATATATCTGAGAGAGCATCATATGGAAATGTATTATCCCCCTTTGATTACTATAATTTCTCTGTCTGATTGTCATAACCGGAGTCTCTTAAATTTGGAGCCTCCAACAGTGTTCTGTTGCCCATTTTGAAAGTACAGAGAACAACCCAGATTTATCAAGGTTACTTTTAAATATAAGTCTTATAATTTGGATAAAAATCTTTAGGGAATGTTTTGTTTCAGAATTGCTTATTAAGTAAAAAGTAAGTTTCTAAGCCAATGAACACACTAAGGTTAATTCTAAATGAGAGTTTCTAAGTTGTCTAACAGTTTTCAGATTCAGAATCTCTTTATTCTTCATCACCAGATACACAACTTGAGAGTTCATGTTTCATCTTAAAGAAGCACAATAATGTTAACATTTGGTATACTGTGGCTATAACAATAACAGTAATAAAAGTTTTTCTTTTGTTGGTATTACTCTCTCCATTGGCAAAATTGGAAAAGCACATGTATAGTAGTGATTTACATTTTTTGGTGGCAGAAGAAGGAAACATAATTTTGAAAACATCTTTATTTTCCCTCTAAGTACTACTTAAAGAATATAGAGGATTCTCAAAAACTGACAAAAATATTAATCTCAGCTACTCTGTTGATTTCTGAAAAGGGAACAAAAATAGATACCCAGGGAATGATTTGTTATCTATTGAACACATAACAGGTCACTTCTTCCACACCATCTCATTGTGATATAACCTGATTGATAAAGACCAAAATACATAGTGTTTTAGAAGTTATGAAAGTGAGCTAACTTCTGATAGTTGATAGTTGATAATTCTATTCTTTAGGTAACTGCTTTCTGGGGGGCCAAATTAAAACAATCAATAATCCAGGTACTGTGGCACATATCTGCAATCCCAGCTGCTTGGGAGGCTCAGGCAGGAAGATAGAGAGTTCAAAGCTAGTCTCAGCAATTTAGTGAGATGCTAAGCAACTTAGTGAGACCCTCTTTCACGGAGATGTAGTTCAGTGGTTAAGTGCCCATGAGTTCAATCCCCAGTACTAAAAGAAAAAAGAAATTAGTAAGCATTCTTTGATTAATTTCCACTAAAGGAATTATAGGCATCATTTTTCTAGGAAAACTTTTTAAAATCATATTCTGATGTCATAATATCTGGTAGTCATAGGATATCTGAACATAATTATATTACCTACTATGTGCCAAGTATTTCTTATGTGCTAAGAATACAGTAATGAAAAATAATCAGACAAAAATCCTGACTTCTTTATATGTTATTTGGAAAAACTAAAAATAGACTAAATAAGATTACATTTTATGTTAGATAATGGTAAGTGCTTCAGAGAAAAATGAAGGGACTAAAGCTCTGGGGCAGAGGTTAAAATTGCAGTTTTTAATCAAGTCAGGGTGACTTTGCTGAAAAGGAACAATTGGACAAAGGTTTCCAGGAGGCCAGGTAGTGAGCCATGCAGACATTGAGGACAAGAGAATCTAGCTGGGAGGAAGCGCATGCAGAGGTCCCGAGAACAGGTTCTGTTTGCAATTTTAAGATGTGGCATGTGATCTTGCACACAGAAAGAGTACAGAGTATATTTTATTAAACCAATATTAGGCTTTGTGATATTTAAAATGTTTTTCTATTATTTTCTGATACAATGATACTGTTCTTTTCTTTACCTGTAAGTAAAGTAATGAATTTGACAATATTAAAATATGCTTCACTTAACTAAAAGTAAATAGTACACTTAATATATAGGATTCTTCTATAACATTTCTGACCTTATTTCTTTCTTATCTATTCATATTAATACTTTGAAATGTTGTGACTTTCTGTCAAAATTAGTTGTGAATCTCTTTCGCAAGGTGTGTAATTGGCTATGAAATTGCACTTTTTTGATATTCTCTTCATGCTTTGCACAGAAAAATATTCACCAATCTTTTTTGCTTACTTTATTTTTGCTATGTGGACATAGTTTTACTCAGAAGAAAAAGAGAAATCTGTGAAAAGATTGCACAAAAAGGTTATATGTCCTATTGATAACTTGCTGATAAAAGCTCAGTGAATAAGTGGTACTCAAAGGCAAAATCTCCCCTATGAAATAATCACTGGTAAACAAAACACCAAACAGAAAAGATACCAAATTCTTTCAAATAATAATCTCATATTGTCCTTGCAAATTGGGACACATACTTTTTTCTTATGAATCTACAACCCTCAAAGAGTCATTCTCCATCAGTCTTTCTCTTGAGGTGTGTCCAGCTGTGTGAATAAGCTTTACCCTACACTCACATCGCTGAGGTAGCACAGGTGAACAGAGACATCTTTTCAAAGTGGGCGTGGTCTTAGCAGACCCTGTCCTGCTGCTTAGATTGCTACACCAAGAGAACTAGTTGTGATGTTCTTTATGACTAAAACAGGAAAAATAAAGCACTCACCAAAAGTTCAGTCCGTACTGAAAACATTTGAGTGCTTTCATGCTTATTTCAATCTCTAAGGGATTGGCCTTGAATTTATAATCCTAAAGGTGAGTTTTCTGTTTGGCTCATATAAATACAGTTAGCCAGCAAATTAAGCATTAAAGTGGATATGAACTTGAACTTGAGTTATCCAATGTGTAAAATTTTATCTATCAGGTTCCCAAATTACCCTTGGAAATTAAAACACATGTTCATGTTCTTATGATAAAGTCACTTTTCTGACTGTGAGGGAAAAGACCTTGTGCCTAAGTGCTAAACATTTGCTTTTGTTGAGTGAAACCAACATCAGTTATGAATGAGAATACATATATTGGAATACTGACTCCAACTTTTAGTGAACAAGTCATTTGAGAAACTGGGGGATAATGGTGTCACCTACCTGACAAGGTGTGGTAAAGCTCAAGGGAGGTTGCTAAAATATTCTCAGTGTTCTTTCAGATTTGATTCTCAACTCATATGTTTGTCAATTGGGAAATGGTAAAAGGCAGGGGAGCAGAGAGAGAGAGGGGGTAGGGGTGGGGGGATATAAGTGTTCTTCCCAAAAGAGCACCTTGAAAAGGTGAGACCTATGTATTAGGGAGATTAAAGTGTAAAGTGACTACTATAATGATTGTTTTCAGTATTGTACCAGAAATACTACTTAGGTGCCAGATGTAGCAAATATAACTTTCAAGTCCTAATGAAGGAGACACAGGTCACTGCACCCATGGCACGTCAGAACAGAACAGAAACCATCAACCTCTCATTGCACAGATGTTAGAAATGTGTGAACCCACAAAAGTTCAAATCAAATGTGCCTGCCTGAAGCAAAGATCTTCTAAGCTCTATCTCATTAGCTCCTTCCTCTCCATTTACTCATTTATAGCTTCTTTGAGTGCCTTTTATGCTCCCAGTACTACCCTGGATATTGGGAACAAATATGTGAACAAAATTCACAAATCTGTTCATATCTTTGGTAGATGACATATACAGTAAGATTAGATTTTAATTTTTTTCTCGCATTAGAGCAATGGGCTTAGGGTGGGCAAATATGTTAGTGAAGAGATATCCGTTCACACAGAAAAGTATATCATAAAAGGAGAAAACATTGCTGGCAGAGGGAACGCCAAGATCAAAAACTCTGAGGAAGAAAAAGCTTGACTGGAAGTGGGAACAGCCTGGCAGATTGGCTGGAGCAGAGTGAGAGTGGATGATCTGTATCACCAGCATTCAATATAGGGATCAGTTGGATATGGAGATGGACAGGAAGAGGATATGCCATTCAGAGAGGAATAATTATTTTTGAATAGGTAGGGGATTATGAAGTAGCCTCGTCCTGTGATCCCATATTTGTCTTCTCTTAATGTAAGTTCTTACCTCAATTTGGGAAAGAATTTACTGTGATATCTTGTTTTTTTAATTAGCTTAATTATATTTATTTCACAATTTATACATATATTAGAATGTCAAGTTGTGCATCTTATATATATGCAATTTTTATTTGTTAATCGTAACTCAGCAAAGCTGGAAAAATTGGGAAATATACAGGCCACTCAAAAAAGAGTTTTATGAATCAGATTCAGCCCAACTCCAATTTTAGTTTTCTCTGCTTATACTGAATTGGCCATCCTGGTCATCTCCTGAATGTGTCACTCCTTACTCACTTCATAGAGGAGGATATCCCATGGACTGGTGGTTCAGACAGGAGAGATGAGCCACTTCTCTCCACTCATACCTGTAGCACCAAAGCAGAAGAAAGCCTCCAGGTTGGTAAGCACAGAGCCCTGGGACCTTTCCCTGTCCAAGCTCATCTGCCTTCCTGAGCACTTGTCTCAGTAAGCAAGGGCTGATTTCCTGGCAGCACTTATATTGTTAGGTTAAGTTTTGTACTTCAGAGCATTTGGGGACATCACATCATCCAGTGGGACTTTACTTGGCCACAGTACATCTTCCTAAAGGAGGAACTAAGAGTTTTATATTACAAGGTTCTGCCAGATACAGTGCAAAAAGCAATTAACTGATTTTTTTGAAAACCACACTGGTGTCTTAAAGCATTTCATTTGACATTTTTCCAGGGATGGCAAATATTGGACCCTAAATTTGATGGAGAAAAGGTTTTCTTGGCTGCTTTCTTGCCTTTCAGCTTGTTGGCAGCATCAGTCCTTGAGAATCATCCCTCCCCAAAGAAAAATGACAAGAGCTGCTAATCTAGAGAGGAAACATGTAATTTAAATGTGAAGCTACTTCATGTTTTGCCCTTACAAGAAAAAAACATTAAAGTTGAAAGTAGACTTGGGTATTTCATTTCTTCCCTGTGTTGGAAAATCTTGAGGTTGTAAATAATCAGCATATTATCCTAATTAGTGGAATAAGATCTCTATTTTTTGGAGATTTTTTGATTCAATTGTGCATACAGTGCAAAGAATACATTTCTTAATTTTATCAATAAGTCTGTAGGTAGAGCACAATAGAAATAATTTTAATCATATTTTCTGATAGTTTTTAAATACTAATCATAGTTTGCACAAATGCTGACTTCTCTGTTTTAAAATAGGGACTCTTTGCCTTTAAGTAGCTTTATAGTAAATATTGAATCACAAAGGTTAATGTCAAATAGTAAATGCTCTTCAGTGTCCCTCTACCCTATACTAAAATATAAATAAATAAACCAACTCCAAGAGCAGTATAAGAATTTGTACAGCATCATCACACCTTGCTTTCCACCTTGCACTCCATATACTGTGAGGAAAATGGAGATCGCAAAATCCTTGCTTACTTGGTCACCTTGTATTGACCACAGGTGGTTCGAAGGTTGTATTGGTACCACAGGTGGTACCAATGTTGTAGCAAAGAAGTGCTGGCTACAAAAATGTGAAAGTGATGATGCTGGGTGTAGCATGGGCAGACTAGATTCTTCCGGGTGCAGATCTTCCAGTAAGGGTCTGAAATAGTATAATTCAGAAACCAGTTAACATATAATAAGGTACACAACTATTAAGCACTGCTAGCCCTGTATGTACTTCTTGTATATTTAGAAGATTTTTGATTTCTTCTTTCTTCTTTTCTAACCCATGCATGTTTATGTCATCTTCTTAGAGGGTACAACCATTTGCTAAGCATGGAAGACAGTAGAGACTGAAATTTAAAATGAGATGATGTTTTCTCTGACAAAATTGAAAAAATGTGCCTGACTACAGTGGCTTCTTATAAACTGATGTTTTTAATGTACTTTTTATTCACTCCTAAGGTGCCAAAGCACAGAGGAAAGGATAATCAACTACAAAGTATTTGTCTTCATTAAATATGTGAATGACAGGTACGAATTAGAGTCTTAGTTATTGTACTATCATATTCAGATTAATTTATTCAAAGGAACATCAAAATATCTTCATTAAATATGTGAATGACCTGCCTTCTATGGCAAGCTAGGTCAGGAATTATAAATTTATAATGCTTACCATAATGTCTGCCCCTTATAAAGTATGTCCTATGGCCTAGGTAGTGTTGAGCATGTGGTGTACTCCAATTTGTTTAATCTAAATCACTAGGTGTGAGGCAGGTGCCGTTTATAGAAGAGAACACCTGTGTCAAGAAAGGTGTGGTAACTTGCCAGAGTCTCTCAGCTTGAAAATGGAAGAACCAGGTTTCAAACCAAAGCAGTTTAAGGACTGCTTTAGAAATCCAAACTCTGGTTGTATGGTGTTGAACAAACTATTTTTTCTGCATTTGTTTCTTTAGCTGTTAATTATTATAAATTGTACCTCCCTGATATGATTGCTATGAGTATTAAATGAAATATTGCATGTAAGTGGGGACAGTATGGCTCAGTACATAGTAAGCTAGTGCTACTAGCTAATATGATGTGTTTACACTTCAATTCTTTAATTGACAGCTACTAATCTGAAGCTCTGATTTTTCTAGATCATTTTGATGTTCTTTTGAATAGATTCATTTGAATATGAAGGTATAATAACTAAAACTGTAATTCTGATATAGCAATTTGTTATGATTTGAATATGAGGTATCCCCCAAAAGCTCCTGTTAATGCAGGAATATTCAGAAGTGAAATGATTAGATTATAAGATCTGGGATTTTAAGGGACTGACTGGGTGGTAGCTATAGGCAAGTAGGACCTGTTTGGAGGAGGTGGGTCACGGGGGCATGCCCTAGAAGGGTTCATCTTCCCTGTAGCCCCTTTCCCCCTATCTCTCTCTCTCTCTGCTTCCTGATACCTCCATGAACTGAGCAGTTTTTCTGCACTGGGTTCTTCCCCCATGATGTGCTGCCTCACCTTGGGCCAAGAGCAAACAAGTTTGCCAGGTATGGACTAAGGCCCCTTAAACTATGATCCCCAAATAAACTTTTACTCCTCTAAGTTCTTCTTGTTGGATATTTTGGTCACAGCAATGCAAAAGGTGACTAAAACACAATCCAAATTGAATATGTATTATGAACAGGCATATTATATATGGAAGATAAATTGG
The DNA here is from genome assembly GCF_902686445.1 of Sciurus carolinensis. NCBI lineage: Eukaryota > Metazoa > Chordata > Mammalia > Rodentia > Sciuridae > Sciurus > Sciurus carolinensis. The sequence continues at coordinate 96,202,748 of NC_062217.1, forward strand.
TATATATGTGTATATACATACACATGTATGTGTGTGCAATCCTGTATCCATGTTAGCTACTATTACTATTATTATTATCAAAATCATTATCCTTGTTTTCATTTTTAGAAAATAGTTTGTTGAAAAGAACAGTGAGTTAATAGACAAATAAATCTTATATTTAGTCTCAAATGTGTGCTATCTCAAAATTATGATTTTTCTCATCATAGAATGGGATAAAAATATGTGTCCTATTTCATTAGATTGTTCTGAGAATCTAATGAGAAGCCATGGATAAAGGTGATGTGAGAATTGCCAAGTGCTATACACAGGGTGTAGTATTGGTGTAATCAAAAGTGAGAAAGAGAGGAGAAATGTTTCATATGAGGGTGGAGCAGTACATTTTAAGAGAAATCAAAGGAAATTTTCATGAGCTCTCAGGTTCAACCTGAAACTCTTGCTGCAAATGAGATAATATCAAAGGATGAACATACTGATGGAAGATTTTTGTTTGACATCTACTTGGGAAACATAAAATGCTTTTCATAAACAAGCATGGTGGAGATAATAAGAATTATAAAGTATAATGGGAAAGGATTTATTATTTTCTGTATAGCAGATCTTGAATTTCCACTGGCACTTTATCTAATCAGTTGACATATGATATGTATGTTATTATGGCACTTTCAGCCTTAGAGAAATGTGCAAATCAGCTTGACATACACTGTATATTCTGAGAAAACTACAGGCATAAAACTTCATACCTCTTACTGAAAAGCAGCAGACATATTGAGCAGGTGGGGGTGGGGTGGGAAATAGGGACATTAGCATTTGTTGTTTCCTAGCAAAGGAACACTAAAACAATTTGTGGTTGTCATATTTGAACATATAAAATTAAAATATTTTTCAAACAACAATTTGCCATATTGATGGTTCCCATTTTTACTTTAGTAAAATTCTAGTAAAGGATATTCTTTTAAATATTTTCTGACAGTCCTTCCAATTTGAAAATCTGAGCTGTCAGAAATCATTATGTCAGTCATAACTGTGCTATGTGATATTTTGCATTTAGATTGAGTCTTTCAATCAATAAAAACTATATTAGAGTGCTTTCAAGATCATTCTTATAGAGTAGTAAAAGAAAATAGTTTAAGACTAAGTGTCTTTCCATATTTCATAAAATATACTGGATAAATTTAATGCAAACCAAAAGAATGGGACTCCCATGTCTTTATTGGGACAGTGTCTTAGAATCAGAGAATTGTGAAGCGTTTAGTGCTGAAAGGTATCTTGGACATCTTCCAGGTCACATCCCCATTTACAGATGAGAAAGTGGAGCCATGCAGTGGTCTAAACAAATGGTTCTAGTCTCAAACTCTGGTTTCTGCAGCATCAATGTCAACCAGGAATAGCTTAGAAATACAAAATTCTTGGGGCCTATTCCCTAAGATCTACTGAAAGTCTGGAATGGGGCTCATCAATCTGTACTTTAGTAAACTCTCCAAGTGACTCTGATATGTGCTAGACCTTGGGCTAGATTTTAATTCTAATGCCTACTGCAGTGTTTTTTCCCAATGCACCATGTGATTGTTTTCCTCTTCCCTCTTCCTGTCAAAGTGTTTCTCTTTAGAATTGAGGGGGATGAAAATCCACATTCAACTATGTCCACATGCACCAAGTATAGTGGAGAAACCAAGGAAATTATTTTCTAATACAATTCTAAAGGTACCTTTGCCTGACTTGAAATCCATTAGATGAAAGTAGTATTCTTAAAACTTTAAACAATTTAACAACATAGATAATTATCTCATTTCCTAAATTCACAGATCTCTGAGTCTTCTGGAATCTCTAAAAGCTATTCATTAATACTCATCTTACTTTATACTATTTGGAAGGAACCCTAAGACCTTGACTAAAATAGGTCACTCCTATATCTCTTCATCTGTCTTGCTTTATCTAGATTAATAAACAACTCCAAAGACTGCTAAACAGAGCCCAAGAAATATTCTAAAAATTTCCCTTAACCAGCAATTAACCAATACATCCGTAACTACCCTGTAAATTATGCATATTGCTTTGAATTCTTATGTGTTATTTAGAATGCTGAATAGAGAACAAATAAGAAATAATACATATTGTATTTAATCACTAAAAGTAGATTGCTATTATTGAACTGAATAATATGTAAATTATTCTTTTGATTGGCTTGAATTGGTTTACTTAGATTCATCATAATTCTCTCATAAAATGATTGTAATTGTCCTTTTGCAAACAAATCAGGTACATGTTTTTAATCAGTGAATACTAAAGATGCAATGAGAACCTTTTGCTGGAGACATGAGCTGATTTACCATGAAGCTAATAAACTTTAAATGCAGAGGCCCACCAAAGCCCAGTGCCTAATTTTTTATTTGTTAATTGCTTTTTCATAAATAGGGACCCCCATATCACATAAGCTCAAGCCTGACAAAGTCTACATCTAAACTTTGGCTAGGGAGTTTTCTCTGTCAGTGGAATACTGCACATGCTGAATTGGGCAAAAGCCTTTCCATTTATGCTCAATGAACATTGAACCAAAATGAGTACTCATGTCAGTTTTAAAGTAGGTAGAAATTGTTTCTGTGTAAGTGCCTTGACAGTTGCCAGTGGTTTTGTATTAGCATTAGAGTGGGTTGTCAATCACTTCTTTAGCATTTTAGATTTCCTTTCTCTTGAATAGAGATAGACAAGAAGCACTTAGCAGCTTACCATAATCTTAGTCAATGGAGTGTGTATTCACACACATAAATCTAAGTCTCTCAACATTTTCAAAAGAAAGGCAACTTTACTTTTGGTCAATTCTGACCCTGGGAATTCGAAAACACATTTTAGTTGAAAATTTATAAGAAAAGCATCCTCATTCATTTCTGAAGTCAAGTATAGATACTTCTTTGATTTGCTTCTGTGGCTTATATCTCTGATGTCTTGAAATGACAACATGATTTACATCTTCACTTTAGTGAATTCTTTTTTATCATTGAAAGAGATTAAAAAATGTAGCTCTAAAAATGACCCAGTTTAAGTAGGCTTGGATATTATAACTAATTTCAAAAATCTCAAGGAGAGGGTTACATGATTTCTATGGTCCTTTCTGGTTGGCCTTTTAAAAATTGATATATTGACAGCAATGCATTTGAATCAGTCACTGCAATAGAAAGGGATTAATGAGGAAAACAATTATTCTAACAGATTCTGTGTCAATATACAGATTTTTTAAATTAACTAGCCATTGCCTAGCCCAAATTATTCTTTGTTAGCTTCAATTCCCTTGGCTATCAAAAGTAAGTGATACCTGGTAGAGATTTGTGAGAATAAAGTACATTAAACTTCTAGATTGGTGTCCGATCTACAGTTAACAAATACAAAACAGACTGTATCTTTTTCTGTGAATAATCAGAGGTGTATTTTGCATACGTGAAATCACATGGAAGATGCAGGTTGAGAATGAAAGGATCTCTTGCTTACCCTTGTCTGCATTTGGACAGGGTATTTTGGTCACAGTGATGAAAAAAGAATTAACTCGTAGTTGTTATATATATTCAAGAGTGAAGACTAGTGCAACAGAGATTGCTTGCTATCCTTGCAGGAGTAAATAGTGAGTACAGGAGGGACAAATAACTGCCATACTCTACCTATGACTTCTTGACAACATTAGAGACAACATAATCACAAGGATTGGTTGTACTTTGTCTTGATGCTTTATTTTTAAAGTTGAGAGCTGTGGATCCCCCAAAAGGAACCTCCAAACCATGACATATTTAGTACTGAGAAACAAAGATGTGTTCCAGAAATTTATTAAAACATTGGCTGCCTTTATTTTTGCAGAATGTCAAAGACTGTGGTGTCAACAGATTTTTCTTCTTTTCAAGCAGGCTAGAGGGTTAACAATTTAAAATTAAAGTACTTCTCATTACCTTCCCTTTGCATTTTTCTTTCCTCTCAATCAATAAGAAGTTAACCTCTAGGACAGGCCTCTCCAGAAATGAATATGCTAGCCTATGATTCAAATAATACCAAAATTACACAGTGTTATGCAATTTGAGGTTCGTTCCCTGGCTCTGTTAATGTTATTTTTTAATTGCCCAGCATATTGTTACGATGACTAAAATCTCTACCTTACCATTTCTTCTAGAACACCACATATCTGAGGTCATTTAACTTGGTCAATGGAAGATTTGATTCTTCTTTTTCTGGAGGCAAATGTATCTCCTTGTGAATAGTTACATTTATCCTTGGCTAGCAGGAACACTGTTGTAAATTGAATATATAACAAGTATGAGTTAATTTTTTTTTCATCACTGTGACCAAAATACCTGACAAGGACGATTAGTGCAGGAGTAAATTTGGGCTTATGGTTTCAGCGTTTCAGTGGTCAGCTGGCACCATTGCTTTGGGCCTGAGATAAGCAGATCATGGCAGAAGATGTGGTAGAAAAATCTGCTCAACTGCTGGCAAACAAGAAACACAGAGACAGAGAATGCATGTGTGTACACATGAGGAGCCAGGGACAAGATATAGTCCCCAAGGGATACCCCCAGTGACTTTCTCCCACCAGCCCCACCTGCCTGCAGTTACCACTCAGTAGTCCATTTGGATTATTAATCCATCAATTGAATTGATACACTGATGAGGTTGCAGCTCTCTGTCCAGTCATTCTAATCTCTGGACATCCCTGCATGAGGGATCATGCTTTCAAAACATGAGCTTTTGGGGGTATATTTCTAGATCCAAACCTTAACTATATTACATTCTAGTTAACAAACACATTTATATGTGTCTCACTGTGCCACTTTTCCCATAAAATTCCACTCTTGGAGTCATGATTTTTATTTTTTAAGAGAGAGTCTTGCCCTATTTTCAAGGTTGTCCTCTAATTCCTGGGCTCAAATGATCCTCCCACCTCAGCCTCCCAAGTAGCGAAGAGTGTTGGTTCATGCCGCCACACCCTGTTATCAAAGTCCTTTTCAACCCAGGAATGTTCAGCTCCTAAGGAGATATTTCAGACACTAATAGCATATTAATTCTAAGGTACAAACAATATTTATAAGAATAATTTTTAAAAATAGATACATTGAAATTTTAGTTAATTATGAAAGTAATCCAAGACTTCACATTACGTTTGTATTTTTTAAATGTTTAAGTAAGATTAGATGCAAATGATACATGCTCATGTTGTAAAAATAATGCAATAGAAAATATGCATATATCCAACAATTAAAAATTACTTAGACCTTACCAAGTGTACCAGGAACTTTGCTAAAATTTTACATCATGAAGTAGGTGTTATTATCCTCACATCACAGATAAGAGTATGACACTTTCATGAGGTTAACTAACTTGGTCCCAGTCACATACTTTCTAAGTTGTGATGTTGAAATTTGAATGTAGGCAACCTGATTTCTGAATTGTGATTCTCAACCACTGTATTTTATAAATGTAACCCAAATTCATACCTCATTTTAATATCCATCTGGATAGTTACATGTATATGCATATTAGTGTGCATGTATATGTTTATTGAAATTAAATTTTATAACAAAGAGATCTTACAATGTCTGCTGCACAAACTGCCTTTTGTTCAACAATATGAGATTGACCTCCAATTAAAATGAACTGATACATAATTTTAATAGCTATATAATTGTCTATAATTCAAAAACAGCAGGCTGTATTGATGAATATATGTTCTGTCCTATTTTATGAGTGTAGAGATACAGATGGATTCCTTAGAGCATCCTTTTATAAATACTTTATATACTGATGTGATTGCCTCCTTGGTCTAAGTTCTAATAGTGGCACTCTTGTGGTCAAGGATAAACCCATTTTATATTTGGTACATCCTTCTGGGCAATTGGACAGAAGTCTGCAGAAATTTATTGTCTCAGCAACAACATAAGAGAGTAATATCCTGTTCCTGAATATCCTTTTAAAAAATAGGTTATATTAAAAGTCTTTTAACTTGGTCACTTTGTGATTGAGGATAAATTCATTTTTATTGTCATGTGTGTCTGTTTGAGGAATTGGAAAACTTACATTCTTAAATAGCCCTATGATTCATATGAAGGTTTTTATAGCTGGGTATTATAGTCTCAGTTACATTGATAGCTAATACCAGAGGACCACCTGAATCCAGGAGTTTAAGACCAGCCTGGACAATGTAGTGAGACCCCCATCTCAAGAAAAGAAAAACAAAAAGCTTTTCATAAGCTTCAACTCTTGGAATCCCCATGTTTTTAGCAAAATTCATGGTACCTTAAAATCCAAACTTTTTAAAAACTAGAGATATCATATTTGAATTCCATAAAGTTGGCTACCAAGAAGTTTAATGTAATTCTTAACATTTCTAAGATAGCAGTAAAAATTTTTAGGACTATGTGGCTTTATCTAAAAATTTATCCTGGAGAATTGTGTATGTGTGTGTGTGTGTGTGTGTGTGTGTGTGTGTGTCATAATTTTTAAAAATTTTTTATTATTTCCCTTAAAATAATATATTCTAAATATATTTATATTGTATAGTTTTACATGAGTCAATGAATGAGTAACTAAAAAAGAAAATAATATTTTGTATTGTGATATTACCACAAAAACAATGCTTCACTAGTGTTTCCAGTCAAAACACAAATGTGAAAACATATAAACTCAAATCAACCATATTATTTTATTTTACCATTCTTAAAAAGTACTAGTTTTGTTTAGTCTCCATTCATTTATGTGTATTTACTTATTTTATTCATGGAAACCTTAAATATGGTATTTGTATTGAAATGCTGACCTGGAAAAGGAAATAGGCACATTACAGAAATTTTATCTGTAAAAGGACTGTTTGGAATTTTTCTACTTCTGTCACTGTTGCCACAACTCATGCACACGCAAAAAGAATTTAACTTCTTGAGCCTATCCAGTATAATGAAACAAGGTATTTTTAAATAATACTACCCTATAAACAAAATGTGCAAAATCTGAAACAGCTCACATCATGAAGTTTATGTATCTTGGTTTTGATTATTTACATCTCTTCTGGTTCCATATACCCTTTACTCTTATCTAAATTACATTTCATCTTTGATTACCTTCTTAGTTCCTTTCCTGCTGGTGTTTCCATATTTCCTAGTACACCGTTCAGTACACCACAATGCTATGCAAATTTTTCAACTTTGGTTTGGTAATGGAGGTGCTGAGGTGCTGATTCACCTGGAAGTTGTGTCTGTGACTATTAGGCCACCTTTCAATAGATGGACATATTGTATTTCTTACAATTCTCTTGTGGTTCTTGGTCTATTAAATCCTTCCTTTTGGAGAGTTGTTGAAGCAGGGGCATAGTGCTTTTCATCTGTTACTCTTCTCTAGATGTGTCTATCAAATTTCATGATAGGTTCTACTGGATGAATTCGAGCACTCTTCAATTAGAGTATTGGTAAATGTTAATCCTTATCAAATTACTTTTCCGATTCCTTTAATCTGCAGTCTTAACTCCAAGTGGCTAGGTCAATACCCAGGATTTTTAAATGCAATCCTTGGCTTCAGAACCCAATGTGTTTTTAGGTTTTAATTCACACTCAAAGTTCTTTCTATAGATAATGATAATCACTTGTCCTTATTGTTTTCTATTTTTAAATATGATCTTTTCTCAAGCCTTCATTGTCTTAAAACCCAATATTTTATCCAACACTACTCAATTTTCATAGGAGGGCAGAAGTATTAGAGGAACAGCCTAAAATGGATTAATTCCTCCTTACTGAGAAATGGTGAAAGGGCGGTGTTGAAGTTTTGTTTCTTGCAGGACCAAGAATTTGAGGATTAATGTAACTGATAGAAGGTTGATTCTTTCAAATAAATAGGCCCCTACATTAAGCCATACTGTCAGCAATAATTTTTCTATTTATCCGATAATGTCTTTTAATGATTGCCTTGGAATGAGCTGTTAATGCTGAAATCTCCAATAGAGTCTTTTAGAAGACATTGTGCTATTCTTGCTGACTCTGTATGCAGCTGATGTTAATTATAATGATTTTTTTCTAGTTTTTGTTTTAAAATTTTTGAAATTAAGCTTTAATTAAATTGTGACTAACCATAGACGAGTTAGCATATTTAAATCAGTTTTTATGTTAAGAAATCTTGCCTTGAGATTAATCCTATGTTGCCATTTAGCTCTTTTTCTAAAAGAGTTTGTGATGAGTTCTATCAATTTTTTTTTTTTCTACCAAGTCGATGTCCTGGTTGTTTAAGGGCAGTTTTATGGAGTGCGCATGAATGAAATTAATGCTATGTAGAAAAAGTGAAGTGTCGTATATTCAACATATTCACAAATAATGATAATCTCTGACTATAAAATATTAACAAATGTTTCCTTTGTCATTGACTTTTGTGATGCTATTATAATAAGCAAAATAAAATTTTACTAAGAGTAACATTTTCCTGCAATAACAAAAGTGAAAATGTCTTTTAACAAAATATTGGGTTTTAATTGTACTGTATTTATTTGTATAGCAACTACAAAGAATGCAGAGTAGCAAATGGGAGGAAAAATCAACATCACGTTTTGATTAGACTTCATTAACGCCTCTTCTGGTTAATTAACTCTTATGTAAATTGTCATTATTAACTTCTAGAATAATAATTTTATTTTCACTATGTGTACATTTAACTTCCAAACATTCATATTTATGCCAGTGAAGATGTCTTATAACCATTAGAGCTAAGATTTTTTAAATTCTCATGATCACTTTTCATGTGCAAAGTTTTGGATTTACTACATAAATGCTTTAGTATAAATTATAAGAAAATGTAGACAGAATGGATCTATGAAATCAAACTATCTTTCACTTAGAATTAGAGGTTAACAATTATATTTTAATGTAGGTTTTTTTGAAATCCTTGTTCTACTCAATTTTTTCTCAGTTCCTCTGCAGAAGTATCAACTCTTCTCAAGTTGGTCTCTGTCTTTCCAATACACATTTTTACTTCATACATATGTCTATATACAATAAACAGTGTTTGTGAAATTTGTAAATAGGTGCCATAATTTATGTATCCTATGTTCATTTTTGTTTTAGACTATGTTTTTAATTTATATCCATGTGAATATATGTATCATTTTTTCATTTCAAATTCTATGTCATATTCTATTGTATAAGTATACCATAATTTGTTGGTCTGTTTTCTTGTTTTTTAAATTTTGGAATCATTCTCCTCCCCAATTTTTACACTATACAACATATTACAATTATTATTTTTGTATGGTAATTCCAAATTTTCTATTATCCCATATTCTTGCTAACATATACTGTTATTAGATTTTAATTGTTTATTCGTTGTATGATGGATTTGGAATGGTATCACTTCATGCTACTAATTGTCAGGTTCCTGAATTTAAAAAAAACAAATTGCACATTGTTATTTTATGTATTGAAGAATTTTTGAAGCACTTTGAGGTTTTCATCTCACCTCTCTTTATTGAAAATGCCATTTGTTATGAAGGAGAATAGATATTATGTCCAATACTTATCTACATTAGTTTATTATGTTAAAACAGCTTTATTTCTTCTATAAGGAGAACTAATAGATTAGGTTTGGAGGGCAAATTTTTTTCCTTTAAAGATAGAAAATTGTATTCTTTTTGTAAATTATAGAACTTTGCTCTCGCTAAATTACTTCCCTGGAACAGAAGAATTCATGACTTTGGCCTTTGTGCTTTTTTTGCATTTAAAGAGATATAGCCAATAGAGTGAAATGGTTAAACCTTACCTGCTGCACGCCAAGGGAAGGGTGGCCTCCTGCTTAAGAATACATACTCTGCCTAGTCATCTTAAAACACATCAGTGAAGAAATAAGTACATTTCTCAAAAGAGAAGATTGTCCTATCTTTGAAGTGGTCCACAAAACATATTTGTTGAGTATTTGAAGTATTTTTTTCCTGGAAATACTACTTCAAAACTTAAGAGTCTAAATAGTGGCTTATTTTTCACCTAAGTTATTAAGTTGATGCAACTGAAAAAGAAATTATTTATTTGGCTGGAAAAAAAATCACTATTCTATAATATCATATTCTTTTATTTGAGAAAACACATTCAAGGGGCCCTCTTGCTCTCTTGACTCTCTAAACAGAATTTGACCTCTATGGTGAATACTGCCTGCTTTTAAATATGAGTGAGCCATTGAATAGAGAATACTTCATGGATAATTTGCTGGAAATTCCCTGGGACTTATACTAGCTTCAGTTGATAACAAGAAATCTGAATATTTTCCCATTTAGTTATGAAATTAGTTTTATAAAACTGTCAGTTACCAACTTCAAAGTTTAATTAAGATCACAGGTATTATTCTACATTTTTACTGTTTTGAACCCAATTCAACCTGTAATGATGAAGCTGGCAAGATTTATATTCAGTTGAAAATATAATTACTTTTCAGTTCACATAGTAGTGTCTATAATAGTCATATATAAAAGATTTGTATAGATGAAAGCATGTTTCTGTATAGAGAGTGCATAAAGGGCAAATAACTCAGTAGTAAGCCATTTTATAATTACATTCTTTCAGAAAGGAAAGCCAAGAAGCCAGAATAGAGTAAAAAGGTCATAAGTTTTAAAGTCAGAGAATTTAGTAAGTTCCCAGTCAAATATAAGAATTCAGGCAAATTTCTTCCATTTTCTGAGTCTCAGTTTTCAACCTGTGAAATACTAGTACCTTAGAAAGTTCTGTAGCACTTTAGTCTTGAATTTCCCATCTACCTCTTCTTTCTTCTGTCTTCCTACCTCACCAGATGGAAGTACCATCTGCCCTATTATTTAGACCCAAACCACAGAATCTCCTTCAATTTTCTTTTTACCCCAAAGACATGAAACCCATTAGTAAGTCTCTCTGCTTTTCTCTAAAATGTAACCATAATGCACTGTGTCTACATGTGATTGTTCTATCCAGACACCCTCTTCTGGGTCTAGACTACTGGCTAGTGCTCCCTCAATGTATTCTTCACCTGGAATACATGGGAGTTTTTTTTTTTAATTTTTTAATTTTTTTAAATCAATCAAGTACTCACAGTCCTTAATCCTCACTTAAATTCTTTGAAGGCTTTCACTGAATTTAGACTAAAATCTCTAGGGTGACCTGTGCATGTCTATGTTATCCATCCGTCCTCCCTTCATCCCTGAAACTCTCTCTTCTGCCACTTCCTCTTTGCTCCTTTACCCTTCTTTTTGCCTCCCAGTACAAGTCCTTTGCACAAAATATTTCCACCACTTGGAATGGACTTTCTTGAGACCTTCTCCCTGTTATCATCTTCTCATTCTTTTTTTTTTTTTTTTCAGTTTTACTATCTCAGTTTCAAAGAAGTTATTCTTTTTTCAGTTTTACTATCTTGGTTTCAAAGAAGTTATTGGTTTCAAGAAGTTAAGAATACAGGTGTACAGTATACCCCCCAACTCAAGTCAGTCTTTAACATATCTCTTCACTTTCTTTATAAATAAGTAAAATAATTTTGTTCATTTTCATACTACAAATTTATTGTCTGTTCCATCTAGAATTTCCTGTCCAGTAAATTTAAAACAATAACAACCAGTTCCATGAGAAAGGGATTTATCAGTATGTTATTATGGAACTCATTGATAGATGCTAACACATTTCCATAGATGCATATTTGTGTTTGTGTGTCTATTTTCTGGTAACTGTGCTCATTATTGGCAGATACAAAGTTTATCATAGATAATAACATGGAAAATCTTGTGGCACACAATGAGAACTAAAATATGTGTATGAAACAAATTTGACACTAAGAGCATGAAGAAATATAGATAAAGCAGAAAGAGAGATAATGCAATTATCTCTTTTAACGGAAGTTACTGAATGGAGTATGCCATTTAGCCTTGTCATCAGTGGCTTAAAATTTCGTGAGCGAATGTCAAGATAATTTTGAAATAATTATAGGAAAAGTGCCAACTGAGGCAGAAAAACAGTTTAATGTGAGTAGGATGAATGATTCCTTTGGTGCCTTAAGGTTTGCATATATACTGTAAAGGAGCATAGACAAACTGGATTTTGCATTGAAGCTTTCATGATTTATGGGATTAATTCACAATATTTAATGGTGTGGCATATTGTATAACATTTACAGAAACTTTTTCTCACTTTTTATTTGAAATGAGAATCCTGTTTAGTTAGGCCTTTGCAAATCTCTTGATGGGATATAAATTAAAGTTAGTAAGGAACGGAAATTCCACAGAGCACATTCCATCCCTAACTCTGTCACTTAATCAGACATTTGTAGTCAAATTACTTTCATTTACTTTTTTTTCCACTTAAAAGTAACATTTTCAGGTATTTTGGGAGAATTAATTAGTTTTCATTAATTAATTTGTTTCCTTTATTGCCTCAGTAATTCTGTTGGTAACTCATTGTAATGGTGTGGACCGCATTTGCCAATTGCAATACAATAGCCTTTTGTTTGAATAGAATTCTTCTGTGATATCAGTCAATTAACTGAAGTGATTTTTAAATGCCTACCTTGGCCCAGAGTCCTCTTGGGATTCCCAAGAATAGACTACAAGGTCCCTGTATTCAAAAACTTTAAAATCTTTTGGGGAAGAAAAGACTCATGTACAAAACCGTCTCAAATTAATCCAATATATACCACAGATCCCACAATATATAGCATGAATAGAAAATGAAAGAAAAAGTCCCAGGGCAGTTGTACACCAACATTCCACAGAACTCCACTCTCACATTATTGATTTCATGAAGTAGAAGCCACTTAGTTGTTTGCTTGTGTCTGAACATCTATTCTTCCTTATCAGCATTCATGGAATTTCCAGAGCAAAAGAGGAAGGGGCAGAGGAATGAAAGGGAAACAAATTACTGTTGAGTGCCTAGTAAATTTCAGTATTCAGGATTTTTAAATTTAATCCTAAAAATTATCTTCCAAATACATTTACTTATGCACATTGCACCATTGAGGACACCGAGGCTTAGAGAAGGAAAAACTTCCACTAGGTATCTCAGTCAGGAATTGGTATTGATACACATGGCTTCCTCTTTCCCAACCTATTTTCTCTGCAATATCATATAACCTAGTAGATTTTTTAAAAATCTATAATAGCAGCCAATACAAAGAGGTACTATTATAGGTATTTGGGGAGGATTTCATTAGTTTCCATTAACTAATTTCCTTTATTTTGTATTTTACCACAGTGAGCATAAGAATAACATGGTAGAATGGATCTTAAAAGTAGAATGCATGATAAAATAGAGTAATCAAATCTCTACTTCACAGGACTCATGGTCTAAGAGATTCATGAACTTAACGTGGGAGAGGGATGGTGTATCTTGTTATTTAATGATTGATGTGAAATTTAAGAAAGGAGTTGCTTTTTTCATGTGACTCGGCTTTCCTTTTTCATTATCATTTAAATTCTTCTTCCAAAGAACAGCTTGTCAAGGAAAGTTATATTTGAAGTATTAAAGTAAAGTTGTGCTCTTTTGCATTATTTATAAAAGAACAATATTTAAAAACTAATTTGGGTTGGTAAAAATTTGGGTGAAGTACTCCAACAATAATCAGTTTCCCATGTGACCCTGGTGAGCATGTTACATTTTCTCAAAGAATAACTTGGTACTCTGCTTCATTTATTCAAAACTAAACTAACCATCTTGGTTTCAGTATTGCCTACAAATGGCATAACATTATTTAATGATGCTTTATAATACCTATATCATATGGACTTCCCTGTTTCTGAGAATTCCTCAGCAGCCATTAAATTACATATACAAGAAAATGTATAGGAAAAAATAATTCCATACCTATCTAAAAAGAAGTCTGGAGAGGAAAAAGATGTAGAAAGTGATCTCTTTTAAAATGAGGAACTGATTCATCAATGCCACAATTGTGTGCTTTAGCTCTGCACTATCCAATAATGTAGCCCCCAGCCACTTGTGGTGCGTGAACACACTAGCAATATTTCTAGTCCAAACTGATATGTGCAGTGAATATAAACTACTCACCAAATTTCAGTCTTTAAATATTAAAAAAGCAAGTGAATACTTTTATATTAATCACATTTGATAATATTTTAGATAAATTGAGTTAAAGAAAATGTATATTAAAATTAATTTCATCTATTTCTTGTTACTTTAAAAAAACAGCTGGGCATGGTAGTGCATGCTGGTAATCCCAGCGGCTTGGGAGACTGAATCAGGAGGATCTCGAGTTCAAAGCCAGCCTTAGCAACAACAAGGCACTAAGCAACTCAATGAGACCCTGTCCCTAAATAAAAATACATATAGGGCTGACGATATGGCTCAGTGGTGGAGTGCTTCTGAATTCAATCCCTGATACCAAAACAACAATAACAAAAACAAAAAAAATCATTGCTACTAGAAAACTTAAAATTACAAGCATGGTTTGGATTAATTAGTATTGGGTATAAATGGTTGAAATTAAGAAATTGTCATAGACATTCCTTCTGCACCTTGATTCAGATTCTTAATTGCCTATAACCCACAACATGAAAGCACACCTAGTTATGTTATATCTATGGCTAATTTATCTCAAACCACCCACCATATTTACTATTTATCTGTCATCCATCAAGGAACACAGGGATGATCTTTGGAGCTTCTGTTGCCCCTCTAGATGCCTGCAGAAGACAAGCACTCACTTAACAGTAATTAAGATATAATGGGCAGAGGTCCCCAAGGACTGGTAAAGTACCTTGTGGTTTCAAGGAAGGGGAACAATCATTTAAAATTTGAGGAGCACAGTACTTGAGATTGACCTTGAAGAAAATGAGAATTAGAAATTGAGGACCAGTGCATCCAGAGGAAATATCTTGAGCTAAAGGTTGAACAGAGAAGAGAAAATGTCATTCAATGAAGATGTACCCATTTGTGTACAATGAATCAAATGCAATCTGTAAAAATAAAATAAAATTTTTAAGGAAAGAGTAAAGATTGCAGTTGACCAAGAATACAGAAACAGAAAACAAGTAGAAAAGACAGGTCATATTTAGGCAGGCAACATCTGAATTGTGGAAGTCTTGAACGCTAAGGTAGGAAAGCACTTATCTTTAATTTGTTATGCTATGGAGAACCACTGAAAGCTTATAGACCTGAATCACCTACCAAAACACTGTTTTTGGAGAGTTAGTGATGGCATATGAAGTAGAATTGGAAGAAATTAATTAGAACACTATGATAGCCATTCAGGAAAAAAGTAGAGTAAGATTGTGGATGAGGATAGAGGGAAGAAATGGACATAAATGGTATTCCTGAGGTGTTACATGATGCCTAAATGAACACAGTCTATAGCATCTCTGTGCATGTGTGTGTCCTGAAATAAGAGTTTCTTTCTTGTTCTTTCTTCATGTTTAAGGAAACTTTCTTAAAATGTAAATTTAAGCTGTACTAAGGCTCCCCAAACAAAGTGTTCTGCCCATGTGTAGGTCAGAATTTTAAGAGTTAAAAAAAATGACTCTGTTTAAAAATTTCTGAGCACAAATTTACAAGAAAGTAGTATTTTTACTGATAACAGATAGTATTTGAGCTGTATACTGTGCTCTCAGACCCAAATTATGTTTACAGTCTCTAACCAATTTGAATATTAGCAACTGGAAGTAGAGAGAATAGATATTTATTCCCAATCTTAGGGGAATTCAATGAATGTATTTAAATTCCTTGCAGCTGTTTCAAGCATGAGAAGAAAGTCACATCCCTTCTTCTTGACCTGAATCATTATTCACAACCCAAGATAGACTAAGCATCTCTCAAAGGAGATACGGTTATCTAGGAGTAGTGTGTTTTATAAATATGAATATAGGGGTCAACTCTTTAATACATTCACAAGCCTCTACACAAATATCACTAACCAAAGATCTCATTGTGTTCTTCAAAATTCACTCAGGAAGTCTTTCTGGGAATAATATGCTTGCACTTCATTTTTGTCATCTGAGAAATGAAAGAG
This sequence comes from Sciurus carolinensis, assembly GCF_902686445.1. Classification (NCBI taxonomy): domain Eukaryota; kingdom Metazoa; phylum Chordata; class Mammalia; order Rodentia; family Sciuridae; genus Sciurus; species Sciurus carolinensis. The sequence continues at coordinate 96,218,714 of NC_062217.1, forward strand.
CTGGTGCTTCTAGTTGGAAGATTTCTGTAATTCAAATCCACTTTTCCCAAATACAAAGACCATGAGCTTTCTTTTCTAGAAGGAAAAATAAAGAATCAAACTGCAGAAAGGGAACTTTCCTAAAGCAAAGCTGTAATGAATAGGAGCAGTTTGATTCTTCCTTAAGGTGTGTTTACATGGTTTGAGAGAAGTAAATGACCCACTTCCAACACTGAATTCTCATTTTGTGTCAGAATTTAAGCTTTTTACCCAAAGAAAATGGTACATTGCAGTGAATCCCTAGAGAGTTTGTTTTTAGGGTAATTATTACATTTTATTGAAAGATAAATTATGGGAGATATGAAGCAGCTTCCCCTCTCGTTGAATTCTAGTGCATAAATATTCAAAAATCATGCAGATAGTTGCACAGTCAGTGCTGCTTTAATTTTTAAAAATGTATGGTTTATTGCAGGATCACTCACATCAGATATTTACCTATATGTAATTTGCCTTTTATTTAAATTGATTCCATGTACAGGAACAGTAGCCTTGAAGTAAGTTAGATCTGCCAATCTTGGCTTCTGAAACTTTGATTTTTAACTGAAAAAGTTTCAGAACATCTCAGAGCCCAATCTCCTCATCTGAAATGGGAATGATAAGATATCTGCTTCTGAGAATGATTTTTGAGAGTTATTTGAGAAACAGTAAATGTTAATGATTTGGAGATGAGGTGTTCCCCCTACCACCAAAAGCTCATGTGTCAATGCAGGAGTGAAATGATTACATTAGATTGTGGGGTCTGTAATGTGATCAGTAGACTAGTCCATTTGAATGCAGTGCTGGGTGGTAACTGCAGACAGGTGGGACATAACTGAAGGAAGCAGCTCATTGGAGGTTGCATTGGGGATCATATATATTGTCCCTACTTCTGACCACTCTATCTGCTTCCTGGCTGTCTTGGGAAGCTTGCTTCCACCATGCCCTTCTACTGTGATGTTCTGCCTCTCCTCAGGCCCAAAGCAATGGACTCAGCTGACCATTTACTGAACCTCTGAAATTGTGAGCCCAATCTTCTTATTCTCTAAAGTTTTTATCATTAGGTGTGTTACTAACTGAATATCCATGAACCATGATGTCCTATCAACTATTCAGTCAACTGTCAGGAATATGTTAATTAGCTCTCATGTACTTGTCCTTTTGTTCCTTGCTAGTGAAGGCTATAAGACAAGGCAAACAAGAAGTTAAACACAGACACACACGTATGCATACATACTCATGTGAGACAGTTTTCATAGGAAAAGACTTGGGTAACTTGGGGAAAATAAATTGTGTCCCAACATCTAGCACAAAGACCCATACAATACTCCATCATGTGTGATTGATAGTATAAAATGATATGGCATTTTCCACGCTCTGAACCATCCCTTTTCAGGATCTTTGGAAATACTGTTGAACTTGCAAGTTCAAACCTTTTATGGAAGTCAAGAATTCAAAATGAAGATTGATATGGTATTATTCACTATAAGAACAGAAAACTGTAAAACTTAGCATTATCCCATTTGAATTCAAGAAATACATTTCCTATGAGTAGGAATGTTGAGTTATGGGCTATACTTGAAATTATTTGGAAACAGGATGAGATGTAGATTGATCAAGGAGTAATTTAGGTTCACCCTTGCTTACTGAAGGGATAGGGTTGGATAGGCCTTCATAAAGCTCTTCAGAGTCCAATTTTTGTGGATTTTTCTTTCTTCTTTTTTCCTGCTCAGTGGTGATCACACCAACATATTTGAGACTGATATTGATAAATTATTTCATTGTCAGCATCTGCAACAACCACAGAGGTCAAAGTTGTAGATCCAGATTTTAGTAGAAGAGCAGAAAAACATGGATTAGCAAGGAGTTTTCCTTCTCTGTCTTCTCATTTCAAAAACAAGTGAACTGAGACTTGGAAACAGTATCACCCACACACCCTTTGAAGAATAGGTGGCACATGTGGAACTAGAATTGAAATTCTGCAGTCCTCTGGCCAATTTTCCTCTCCCTCTGAGTGCCATCTCTTGTGCTGTCACCAGGCATTTAAAGAGGATATTAATGTTCTTTTTACTTTCATATATTCCCCAAACATTCAGATGGTGAAAAGAATATTTTACTCCAATGAAGAAAATTGTTATGTCACCCAGAAAAAAGGCTCCTCTTTCTACACAGAGATTTCCTTGCCAAAAACTAATTGCTTAGCATAAAAATGCTGCACTTGTTTCATGCATTAGTAAAATCAATTCTCTCCACTACAATACTGCTCAGCCATTGTGTCTGTCAGCACTCTGGATGCAAAGCTGAAATCTGAAGTGTGTCACCAGACACAAAGGTTTAATAAAGCTTGGCCACGTGTATTAATTTTAGGGTTGATTTTGCACTTTGTGTGCTCTCTAGGCATTGTGTTTTTCTTCTGTTCCCCTTCTGTAACCCAGTATTTAAATATGAGCAGGGATGGTGGTATTACCACTCCAGTAATACTTAGACAGAGAAAGGGAAAAAAATGAAGTGCCTTGTTCATTCCTTCAAAACATTATTGAACACTGTGTCAAACATCTGTAGATAGCAGAAACGTATCTGCAGGTGTTACCAATGGCATGTCCATGTTAAAATAACCAAAATTTAGGGTGGATAGTGGCTAATGACTCACGAGTTCAGAAATAGTGAACAGTTCAACAAAGGTGAATGCAAATGGAGGTGTTATCAAAGGACACAGAGGAAGAGTAAAAAAGAAATTGCATGGGCTAGCTTGAAGAAGAGATAGGAGTTAGTAAGGAAAAGTATTGAATGTACATATGAAAATTTATCATATTTAAGTTTCAGGAACAGAAACTTAAAGCGGAAGTTCTCCAAGCCTATTTCAAATGTAAAACTTGTGGATTATCAATTGGTCTATATTCATGGAATATATTGTTCTACAATACCAGAGATCAACCTACCTCACCTGATAAAACTTATCACTGAATAAAATAAAACCTATAAAACTACACATTAGAAAGATTCAACTTTTGCTTTTTTTAGTATTTTCTCATAAACACATATCTATAAATACCTACAAATTTTCTATTTATATAATATATATCCATAAGTATTATAAATAAACATGAATATCTACCTCAGCAGTGACTGTTCTAGACTTTGTTAGAATTGGAAAGAGCAAAGAGTAAGTTGTCACCAGTCCTGCAGAAAGTGTTCAGGTTATCTAAGGAGAAGAGGTTGTCACCCAGTGACTAAGAACGTATAGTATTGTGATGTCCAAATGGAGTAAAGGCTGTGAAAGGTGGTAACAAACCATCTTTTAGTAAAAAATCCTTCTGAGGAATATTTCATTCCCATTTGAATATTTACTTGGTACACAGTTGCACCAATAGTCTAATTTTTAATTACAAAAAATAAAATGAGATCCAGAAATGTGTACTCATGATAAACATTTCTCATTTTATAACTGAGAAGCACAGTAATTAAATACCCAGATAAATGTGTTAGATTGCATTGCAATGGGTCAGGTATATGCTTTCATTTCATACCTAACAGCCCCTTTTAAGATCATAACCAAATTTAAAAATAACAACTCAACAACCTCAATTCCCCCAATTAGCGGGGGGAAAAGAACATTCTAATATAGCATCTAATCTGCCTTGCTAAATTTAATTAATATAAACTGTTGGGCAGTTCTACCAGCAGCTTCATCTGAAAGGAGACATGTTTCTGTAGGCTCTTGGGATAGGACTGAAACTGAAAAGAATTGAATGGAGACCTTTTCTCATTTGATAGAAGGTTAGCGATAAAATAGGATTTGAGGAAATCAAAAGAGGCTATTTTCTTTTTTATTAAGAATTGCCAACAAGATTAAATGATAAGATGAAACCAAAATAAAGCCTTCAGACCATTGTCTCTGAATGGTTTGGTGGGTTGCTGAAATTAAAAAACCCACGTTTACCCCAGCCACAACACACAGGTGGGAACTTCTAGTACTATCTTCCTTGAAGGATTTTATTTTATTTTTAATTTTTTATTTGTTCTAATTAGTTCTCATAACAGTAGAATACATTTTGACAAATCATACATAAATGGAGTATAACTTCTCATTCTTATGGTTGTACATGATATAGAGTTACACAGGTCGTGTAATCATGTATGCACATAGGGTAACAATGTCCAATTCATTCTACTATCATTTCTACCCTCACACCCCCTGCTCCCTTCACTTCCCTCTGTCTAATCCAAAGTACCTCTGTTCTTCCCTAGCCACCTCCTTATTGTGAATTAGCATCTGTGTAGCAGAGAAAATATTCGGCCTTTGGTTCTTTGGGTTTGGTTTATGGATTTTCATTTCTACCCCAGAAGAAAAAAAAAATTGAAAGCAGGATTTGTGTGCTTCACCATTGCTTCTGAAGACTTCTGTATCTAATTGTTTTATAATCCCACAAACAACACTTGCCTATAACAAAGTTGATGGGAAGTCCAACACCAGCCTGCCATGATTATTGACCAGGGTCTTGAGAGGATTCCATGGCCGTTGTTTGTAGGATTAGCAGAGGATGACAGAGATCATATATTCACAAACAGATCTGGACTATCTTCCTTCCCCTTCCCACCTAAACTGATGAGTATACATGCTGGCATTTGGGACTCACTGCCATTGTTTGCCTTGAAGAAAGCAAACTTTTATTTAACCCTGAGCAATGTCCAACTCAACTGTTTTGACCACTGTGTAAACCTTGCCTTATGAAGGAAATATAGAAAACATTTCTAATGAGCTTCATAAGTATTGGCTAGTGCAATGGTTTGGATGTGGTCTGAGTGTATCCCTCAAGGATTCATGTGTTGAAATTTAATCACCATTGAGAGGTGTTAAGATGGTAGAAACTGAATCCAAACTGGGATTTAAAGGTGAGAGATGATTAGGATTAGATAAAGTCATCAAGCTTTATCCTGATGATTGAATCCTGATGGCTTTATAAGATGGAGGTGGGGAAGAGAGGGGAGAGAGATTAGAGGACACACATGTGCTTTCTGTCTTTTCCCATGTGATGATGTACTGTATCGCCTTGGAACTCTGCCAGCAAGAAGACTGTCAGCAGATGTGAGACTTTTAACCTCCAGAGCATGAATTAAATGAACTTCTTTTATCTATAAAGTTATCCAGCCCCAGATATTTTGTTAGAGTAATGCAAAATGGACTAATTCAGCTGGTAAATTTCAAATAGTTGTTCTGGTTTTGTATACAGATACTCAGAATGACAACAACTTTTTATGCTATAAAGACTTTGCCCCTCATTTAAGTTTTGCCAAATTTAATTTAAATCATCACCATCAACATAAAATATAGGTATTAATATCGACATTATGCACATTCAGATTAGTGTATTGTACTTTTGAATTTTCATAAAATAATTGTTTTAGCTAAATAATATTTATCCAAGAGTAAGTTAAGTCATTAGCTTAATCTAAGAGTGATTTGAGCAAAATAATGTCATGATTCATTATATAAATACATATAATTTTCAGAAAGCATACCAGGTATTTGGAGATCTTTTTAAAAGTAGTATATCCTATTTTGAATTTGCATTATTATTAAAGCAGTTCTATACATATATAGTACTTTTTGAAACCTACTGGAAATACATCTCTCATATACAGGGTATAAAATTTGCCACAAATGTGGTAGCTTAAACATCAGAAATTTATTCACTTACAGTTCTTGAGGCCAGCTTTGAAAGGTTTGTTTCTTTTCACTGTGTCAACATCAAGATCTTATCAGGGCTGAGCTCCTTCAGAGTCTCTAGGTGAAGAATCACTCTTTGCCTCTTTGGGCTTTGGTAGCCACCAGCTTTCCTTTGCCTGTGGCTGTGTCATGCCTCCTCTTTTGTCTTCACATCACCCTGTCTCTATATCATTTCCCTTGCTCCTCTCTTTTACGGCACTTGTGATTGAATTTAAGGACCAATCGCATAATCCAGTATGACCTAAAAATCCTTAATCCTTTCCTACTTAATCACATCTACAAAACTTTGCCCTGTAAAGCAACATTATGATATAGATATATATTTGGAAGTCATTATTAGTTTACCACATTGGTCTGGGGGAACAGTATAAGATTCTTCATTTCTAATAATTGTCTGGGTGATGCTGCTGGTTGTGAATAACACTTTAATTAGCAAGTGGCTAGATCATAATTTGGTAATGTTCTGCATGCTCTATCTCATTCAGGGCAGAATTGGGCTTCTTGTTTTTATGCAGAATCAGAATAGGAAGGGACATGGTGGACAGAGTATGATTTCTAAAAGATGGAAGAGCCAAGAATTTATAGGATGGTTACTTGGGAGCCAAGCACACTTTAGAGTGTCAGGCTAGAACCCTGCTTCCAGAGGCAAGATGGGAGCAAGCAGGGTATTCAGAGGGCAGAGAGAAGGCCTGAACATCAAGTTTATGTCAACAAGTCTAATGCCAGATTCCACCAGCTGGTTTACCTCAGCCTCCTGCCAAACAGCAGGAGCAATTATGAAAGTAGCTAGTGTCAAGTGTATGCACGGCTCTCAAACTGCTGGTTGAGTAGATTTGGAATACATCTCTGAATCTCCGTTTTTAACAAACATCTGACGTGATTCAGATGCAGGTGGTCAGGGAGCCATCTCTGAAAAATACTGCTGAACTTGGTTGAAGCACCAGAGTCTATTGACTTATTTAGATTTGGGTTGGAGAAGGTAAGTTAGAGGCAGGTTAGCCTGAAAATGTGGCACCAAAGGAAGGCAATTTTGTCATTCCAGGATGTGTTGGGTGTGAGACTCTGAACATGTCCTGCAGGGAGCTATGCAGTCTGGAAGCAGTTGAAAATACATAGTAAATGGTTCCATGGTATCACCCCTCAGGGCATGTTATACCCAGTGTGTCACCTTGTATGCCAATGCAGAGCTTAGAGCAACACTACAATGAACATGGTGCATTGGCACCACATTTCTGTCCATCTCTCACAGCATTTGTTGCTGCAGGGAGTGTGTTCCTTCAGATTTCACTAAATAAACCTCTGTTGTTAGTCTAACACACAAAATTGTCATTCAGCCATTCCTGTACTGCTCTGGCCTGGTGTGATGGTGAGCCACACTATTTAAATCACACAGATGACTTTCTCTAGCCCATAAAATGGGACATTATTTGATCAAGTAAATGGTAAAATGTATATATTTTATATTCTACTGACTTCAGAACCGTCTTCCTCTTACTATACTTAATCAAAAGGGCATGGGCCATGGAATTACAAACCCTGACTTGAAAAAAAAATGCAGGATTCAGATGACCTTATGTCAAGTGCCTTTCAGATTTAAAATGACTTGAAGTTATGAAGCGAGCTGGTGTTCATGGGTGTGTGTTAATGGAATCCCATAGATCCTGTAGGCCCTGATGATGACATAAATTAATTTTGGCAAGTTATTTTGTTCAAAATGGATCTGGATCATCTGACTTCTGTTTTACTTTAGTTTAATCATCACCTCTCCAAGTGAGCCTCACCTCCAAGACCAGGTCAGAGTCACCTATTTCATAGACTCAGGGGAATGCATTTTCTGTCAGCACTTAGGCCATTTATCTTTATTTGTGTGATTATGTGAATAATTTATGTCCCCTTGCTAAATTACAAGGTCATTGAGACAAGAATCAATGTATCTTTTTGCTGCATATTGTGTCCCCAGTACTAAGCACAACATATGGCATAAGACTATTTTACTCAAAAGATAATTGAGGAGTAAGATTGGATGTCAGAATGAAAGAACATAACTTTCAATGAATCTGAAACTTGTGCCAGTGGTGAAACCCTCTTCCCAATATCTCTGCCTCTTCTGCAAAAGTTCAACTGCAGTTACTAAAGGTTTTAGGAAACCACTCTTCCATGGAACATACCTTGTAAAGAAAGAAAAATCAGAGATGTGATTTTAAATTGTGCTACTGCAGTGGTCTTCCAATAGAGAGTGGAGGAAACAAAGGTCTGACCATAAAACCTCATTTATGCCTTTGTCTATTTATAAGTTATCCAAATATTTTGTTTTTCAACAGATATGCAGGTATTTTTAAGGTATTAAAGATGGTGGCTTTTTTCCTCTCAGTTGATTATTTTGAACAGCCTTCTCCATTTTCTAAGCTGAAAGAAATACCATCTAAAGCAATAATCAATGTGATGATTTTAAAGCTAAAGGAAGGATACAATAAAAGTAAACAACACCAGTTAGGTTTTAAAAATCACTTCTGAAATACCCCTTTCCAGAGAAGACAATAACACCCTATTCAAGTCAAAATAATGATCAGCAATGGTCAGTGCTCTTCCAACAGCCTCACCAAGCTCCAGCAAGTTGTCTTTCTGTTTGATGTGTGTAATATATGAAAAAAGAAATGACTACTTATACAGTTGAACTTATTACTTCATCTGCTGGCAGAAAGTGTTTGTTGTCGCTGCACCAAGCCTCGGGTGAATAAGCCTTCTTTAATGAGACTTAGCTTAGCTTAGCAAAAGCATGATTTTTCAATTTCCTTTCAAGTTCACTCTTATCCTAGCAGGTATATATTTTCTTTTTGGCTAGAAAACTAAGCTGACCTTCCAAAGTAAAAAGAAAAAAAAATCATAATTTTATTTGTAAGGACAAAATCAAAATTCAGTAATATTATACTCTACTTTTAAAATTGCCCTTTAATTCATTATTAGTAAAGCATCGATCCTATGACAGGAAGTTAGAGGATGTTTATACTGCCTCATTCCAAGCATGCTCTCTTACCAATCACACAAGGTTCTAACATTAGCCTTGACAATTTTATGTGGCCACTCCAGTTCTCAAGGACCCATTATTTAAGTGCTATTAAGAATAGTATTTGCCTTTAAGGGAATGATCTGTTTTGACTAACAAGTGGAATATTTAAGAGTATGCCAGTCTCTTGGCATATCTCATATTTCTTCATAACTGGGTTTTTAAATGGCATTGAATGAAGCTTGGGTTTGGCTGGTTGTTCATTTTGCAGTTTATTCCAGGTGAAAAGTCTGACAGAAAAATTCACTACTTACTGTTCCAAAACTTTCTATACCGACTGTGGCCAGCTCTGTCAGGGTCCTGCTTACATTAGTATGTGTAATCTTGCAGAAAGTAATTGAAGTGTGAGAATCAAATTGGAAAACACAATGGAAAAGATATATGTTAGTGTATCATATAAAATCCCAATGAATTAATCTGACATTCCTCAAAAGAATAGGGTCTTATAGAAAACCAGTGAAAAACACAATAAAAATATAAATCTATAAAGAGTAACCTTTGCCAAAAATTATTACTTTGTAAAATTATTTAGATATATGGAAAATAAAAGATAAAGTTGGTTAAAAGAGATAGAAGGAAATACCCCCTAAAATATTCACATATCCTACATACTAATGATAAATTGAAATGTTATAACTCTAAAAGAATCTCAACTTTTTAGCTTAAGGAGCTATGTGAGCTTTAAATCAAAGATGCTGCCTTGGCCATCTATGTGTTATCAAGAATAGTATTTGCCCTCTGAGGGAATGATCTGTTTTGACTAACAAGTGGAATATTTAAGAGTATGCCAGTCTCTTGGCATATCTCATATTTCTTCATAACTGGGTTTTTAAATGAATGAAGCTTGGGTTTGTTTGGTTGTTCATTTTGCAGTTTATTGGGTAATAACTGGGTTTTTAAATGACATTGAATAAAGCTTAGGTTTGGCTGATTGTTCATTTTGCAGTCTACTTGGGTCAGGAGTCATGGTAACCCCCAATGATACAAAAGCAGTCCCTGTTCTTAAATAGCTTACCATTTGTAGTTCCCACCTACTAGCATTCAGAAACTAGACAAAAACATGCCTTTCACCTGCATAGAACCACATTTTCATTCTTCTTCCATTCTTATGTACCTTGCCCCAAACGTTTATTAGATTAGTCACTCAAAAAAAGTTCACCAAAAATGTTTTTGCTTTAATTTTTTGACTTTCAGTAAAATATTTGTCCATCCCACACTATAGTGACATTTAATCTAAGTGGAACATTGTGTGCATAATAGCACTTAAATGATACTCAAGTAAATAGGAAAAGGTTGAGGACATTTTGGTAGTTGACTAAAAGGAGCGGTGGACACTTGGGATAGTACTTTTTTTATGAAAGAAAGCCTTCTGTGAGAAGTATAAGAGACTAGAGGAAAAGACTTGGCCAGCTCCAAATTTTCCTGTTTTGCTTATGCACAAGAGCACAGAGACCAAAATGGATGTGCTACTGAAACAGGAGGAAAGTGAGGGTTTCCAGAAGATAAAATCCATCATGTACCAGAGTTGCAAAAGTTGACATAAAGAATAAAATGTATGAGTCCATATCATTTATTGATTCTTGCTTTGATTTCTTGTACTTTGGGAGTCTTGTTAAGGAAGTCTGATCCTAAGCCAACATGATAAAGACTTGGGCCTACTTTGTCTTCTACTTGGTGTAGGGTCTCTGGTCTAATTCCTAAGTCCTTGATCCATTTTTGAGTTGAGTTTTGTGCAGGGTGAGAGACAGGAGTTTAATTTCATTTTACTGCATATGGATTTCCAGTTTTCCCAGCACCATTTGTTGAAGAGGCTATCTTTTCTCCATTGTATGTTTTTGGCTCCTTTGTCTAGTGTGAGGTAACTGTTTATACCCAAATTAAATTAAAATTAGCATACTACAGTAACACAACCACATCAATGTTTATAGCAGCTCAATTCACAATAGCTAGATTGTGGAACCAACCTAGATGCCCTTCAACAGATGAATGGATTATAAAACTGTGGTATATATACACAATGGAATATTATTCAACCATAAAGAAGGATATTACAGCATTGGCAGATAAATGGATGGAATTGGAGAATATCATGCTATGTGACATAAGCCAATACCAAAAAACCAAAATCAAAATGTTTTCCATGATAAGTGGATGATGATATATAATGAGGGTGGGGGGGTGAGAGAAGAATGGAGGCACTTTAGATTATGTAGAAGGAAATGAGGGGGGTATGAAAAATGGTGGAATGAGACAGACATCATTACCCTATGTACATGTAAGATTACATGAATGGTATGAATCTACATTGTGTACAATCATAGAAATGAAATAATGTACCCCATTTGTGTACAATGAATCAAAATGCAGTCTGTAAAAAATAAAAAATAAAAAATAAAAAAATAAAATGTTGATCTGAGATGATAAACTCCTTAAAGCATAAGACCAGACACTTAAGCTGTTTAGACAGTTTGCCCTCACAGAAGAGTATAGCTGTACTACTTGCTTAATGTTTTCCACCTTTCTTGTATTTTAATGAATTCCATAATAGTATGGATGAAATGTTTCTAGATTTTGTGATTTGGCTACCCTCTTCTCCCCCAAGGAAGCATCTGCAATGTCTGGAGACATTTGTGGTTGTTACACCTGGATAGGATTTACTATCTAGTGAGAAGTGGCCAGAAAAACTCCAGAATACTCTGGATGTGCCCTCACAAAATGAACTCCCCCAAAATGTCAATAGTGCTAAAGTTGACAAACCCTGTTCTTGACCCATTTTTTCCTAAGGTTCTCTAGACAACTCTATTTGACTATTTTTTACTCTGCTTTTCTGATTTAATGTTTTTCATCACCCACAAGGGATTAAATTATTAGTATTGATGAACTAATTTTGACTTACTGATTATTACCAGGTATTATGAAACTGTATGATTCCTAATGGCCATTTCAACTGTAGGATTCTTGATGGCCATTTCAGCTTTATGTAAGGAGAATCATTGAGCACGCATTTTGTTCTAATGAAACAGAGGACATAATCCTGGATAAAATAAGCAAAAATTAAAACTTTGGGTCCCAAAGATGTATTTTTGTAAGTCATTTACCATTATAATCCTCTGGCTATTTTAATGCAAACTTGGTTCTGTAAAGCCACATTTTAGTTGCTATAACAACTTGATGTAGCTCTTGATGAGCTCTTCTTGCTTTAATGTTGCTTTTTTAAAAGTTAGGGTTGCTATGACTACAAAATGCTGTTATATTTTCAGCAAGCTCTATTTCCCCTTGTAATTTTGCTTTCAAAATATGTATAGTTACACACATGCATATATATGTGCACTTCTACTTGCATACCATGGGAAAGTCTACAATGTAGTAAAACTAAGACCTTCAATTCCTAGAAGAAAGTGGCAATTGATTTATATAAGTGTTTACTATATTTTTAAATTGACTTTCATGGTGGATAAATTATGTAACTGCTTAATGACAGGCTCTCCATCTTTGTTTCATGATTTACTTATTTTGTCTACCATATTGTAAACTCGTACTGTTTCCAAAGTAGTTATTCCTCTGCCTCAAATGGATCATTTGAACTCTGAAAATTTTGTACAAGCATGTCTGTCTTTAATATGCTTCTGATTATGGATGAAGTCTGTTTTATAACACTGCTGATGCTGACCTTTTTAATATCATAGTTGATAAGATTCCTATTGCTAAGAGTTTCCCTCATTCAAATTTTGAAAAATAGCCAAACTGGAAGTTAGGATACTTTTGTTATTAACTCTGTCACAATTATGGGACACACAACTATGTCATAGCTATGAGGGGTTTGCTGACTACCTGTCCCTCTAGAAAAGGGCTGTCCCATAGAAGAAAAAAATTACAACCCCATTGACAAGTTTTCTAGCCGTCAAAGTAAATACATCAAAGGCAGATGTAATTAATTTTAATGACATACTATTTGACTCATATCTAAAATAGCATTTAAACACAGAAATATTTTAAAATTATTAATGAAATGTTTTACTTCTTTCTATTAAATCTTGTACCAGGGGTATTTTACACTCACAGCACATCATACTTCAGATGAGCCACATTTCAAGTGCTCAGTAGCCACATGTGACTAGTACTGCCATATTTAAACTTTAAGCTTAGGATCTCAATCAAGTTTAGTCATACAACCAAGGTTTTTATTTATTGGCTAATTGCTAAGTTCCAGGCCCTATGTGATGTCAGAGGACTACACAGATGGTTAGGAAAATTCTTTCTTTAAAAGAGAAAAAGAAGAGGGGGAAGACAAAAGAACCTGGGGTAGAGGAAAAGGAGGAAAGAAGGGAAAGGAAATTTTCAGGTTTTCCTTAGTTATTTTCAAGCATTATGTGCTACCCTCTATGATTCAGTTTTTCATTGCAATTAATATTGGAGAAATGGACATTCTGTACTATTTTTCTGTGGCTAATTCAGAGCAGTCTTCCCAATGTCTTAGGGAATGCATGAGGCAGATTAAATATTCCCCCACTTACTTATTTAATAAATAAATGCATCTCCCCTCCCATCAATCCAAGTTGAAATAAGTATTGTAAAAGGAAATATAAAATAGTTTGAAAAATCTAATTGTAAATGAATATTTTAGGAAAGTAGAAGGAAAAGTGGCTAAAGATTTTAAATGAAGGATTATCATATAAAAGGTTGTAATTCTTTACTCTGTTTGAAGATTTTTGCGTGTAAGTAAGCAAGAAGAAGCACACACAGGCCTTAAATTGTCTAGGTCCCACACTGCAGGTGACGTTGCAAGGACATCATCGATGTGTCCAGATCCCTTATCACCTTGGTGCCACCTTCTCCCTTTCCTGCCTCTTCTCATTTGGAAGAAGCCAAATCAAAGTGAGCCACATGACTCTTCTCTCTGCTCCGGAAGAAAGTTTCTGTTTTCTTTTTAACTATGTGTCATTTTTTATCACCATTATTTTAGAAACAGTGACTCATTGGATGGTTTTTAAAGCTGAGCCATTTTTCCTGGAATGCAGAGGTTCAGATGATCTAATCTGATGTGGAAATAAGAGAACAGTGTTACAACTTGAGTGGATTCCTAAATCAGTTTGCAGATGGTAATCTGAGTTGTGAATTAAAATGTTTGGTGCTGACAGCTCTTCCCATTACAAAACATTTCAACTGGCTCCCATCATTTGTCTGAGTTTTTAAAAAAAACCCTTCAGTCATATAGCATAACATCTAGCATTTCATGTGTCTTAGGCCCTTGTAGATTGGAATTGTATTCAACATATTTCATTCTCAGAGTTTAAAAATTTAAGATGATTTTTGGAATCACTGTTACAATGTTAGAGTTCCACAGTGAATAGTCATTCTACATTAGCCTGAGGGGTTTGTTGAACAATATTGTAATGTACTTGAAACAGCTTTAGGTTTCTATGATCATATCATTTCTGTCTAAGCTGGTAAGTGGAATTATTGCTACCTGAAGGTGATTTGTTTACACTAGGCTAAATAGGCTAATGTGAGACTAAAATATATAACTCAGAACTCTTCAAGCTATTTACTATGACCCTGTGTTTACCTGTAGACTACATGAGTATTCATTTTCTTTTTTCCTGTGTCACTTGGGATATTTTTACTGGTTATTTTTGTTTTAGAAAAAAGGGGAGAATAATTTAGTTTTTCTATTGCAAACAGTAGATTATAATCATTTGCACATTTCCCAGTGATCATTTTTAAAACATTAAGTTCCCCTTGGACAAAATATAGTTTAAAAAGTTTTATTGGTGTATAATTATATATAAGGTGGGCTTTGTGTTACATATTCATATCTGACATAACTTCATTTGGTTAATTTCATTCCCTGGTACCTACTTGCTTTTTCCCTCGCCTCCTCCCTCCCCCTGGATCCCCTTCTTCTATTCTACTTGTCTCCCTTTTATTATCATGAGATCCCACTTCCACTCCCACAATTTCTTCTCTCCAATTTCCACATATGAGAGAAAATATGCAGAAAACATGCAACCCTTGCCTTTCTGAGACTGACTTATTTTGTTCTCAAGTTTTCTTCCTTTTCCTTACAACTTACATAATTTTCTTATTTATGACTGAGTAAAACTCCTGTGCGAGTATGTGTGAGAGTGTGTGTGTGTGTGTGTGTGTGTGGGTGTGTGTGCGTGCACTCATGTCACATTTTCTTTATCCATTCATCTGTTGATGGACACCTAGTCAGATTCCCTAGTTTGACTATAGTAAATTGTGCTGCTATAAACATGGATATTCAGGTATCCCTACAGCATCCTGACTTTAATTCTTCAGGATAAATACTGAGGAATGGTATAGCTGGGGCACATGGTAGTTCCGTGTCTAGTCTTTTGAGGAACCTTCATACTGATTTCCGCCGTGGTAGTACTAACTTATAATCTCAACAAACTTTGTGAGTATTTCTTTTCCCCCACATCCTCTCCAGCATTTATTATTGTTTGTATTCTTGCTGACTGCCATTTTGACTGGTGTAAGATGAAAATTCAGTGTAGTTTTGATTTGAATTTCCCCAATTGCTAACGATGTTGAACATTTTTTGCTGGTCATTTGTATTTCTTTTCTTTTTAATTAATTTATTTTTTAATTTTTTAAATTATTTATTATTTTTAAATTTTTTTTACAGACTGCATTTTGATTCATTGTACACAAATGGGGTACATCTTTTCATTTCTATGACTGTACACGATGTAGATTCATACCATTCATGTAATCATACATGTACATAGGGTAATGATGTCTGTCTCATTCCACCATTTTTCATACCCACCTCTCATTTCCTTCTACATAATCTAAAGTTCCTCCATTCTTCTCTCACCCACTGCCCCCCTACCCCCATTATATATCATCATCCACTTATCAGGGAAAACATTTTGATTTTGGTTTTTTGGTATTGGCTTATATCACTTAGCATGATATTCTCCAATTCCATCCATTTATCTGCCAATGCCATAATATTATTCTTCTTTATGGCTGAATAATATTCCATTGTGTATAGATACCACAGTTTTTTTATCCATTCATCTGTTGTAGGGCATCTAGGTTGGTTCCACAATCTAGCTATTGTGAATTGAGCTGCTATAAACATTGATGTGGCTGTGTTACTGTAGTTTGCTAATTTTAAATCCTTTGTGTATAAATCAAGGAGTGGGATAACTGGGTCAAAAGATGGGTCCATTCCAAGTTTTCTGAGGATTCTTCACACTGTTCTCCAGAGTGGCTGCACAAATTTGCAACTCTACCAGCAATGTAGGGAAGTGTCTGTTTAGTTCATTTGTCTATTTATTTATTGGGTTTTTTTTGTAACAAGATTTTTGAATTCCTTTACCCTTAGTATTGAAAGAATCAGATATTCAATTATTAAACTACAAGGAACACTAGAAATGTAGAATTTTAGAAATGGACAGGACTGTGGAATCAGTTAGTTTAGTTATTTTCAGATTTCTTGTCTGAGAAGCTCTCTGCTCAAAGCTCTCATTTTATGTACTGATAAAATGACAAAGGAAGGGGAAGGGGATGAAAAGGACAAGAAAAGTGCCATCCTCTTGGGTACACTCAGAATTCAATTGGAAAGTCACAGATCTACTTAAACTCCATCAATTTGCTAATTAGATTCAAGGAAGTTAGTAATTTGCTCAGGGGCAGATAGCTACCCCTGAAACCTGATCAATCTGCTTTTTCTATTCATGTAACAAATGCATGTGTACCTGTTATATGCCTTCCTACTTCATAGAATGTTGGAGGTCATGTGGTTTAGAGTAAGACCTCATGCAGTTTATTTCTAGTGTAGAAGATCAAATCATACACTAGTAAATGCATTTTAGAGGTACTTTCAGATCATGGCCAGGTACTATGATGATGTGGACTAGGAGAGACAAGGTTAAGGTCCAAGGAAGCTTTTTGGAGGAGGTGACATGAGTTTGCATATACCTCTGCTCCCTGATGTGTTCCAAATTGCTGTCCTCAATTATTAGCAAGTCTGTCATGTTGCAGTGGTAGAGTGAAAAGAACACTGGATTCTGAAGTACAAAACCTGTATGTTAGTCCCAGTTCCATGTTCCCCATGAGAAATAACATTTCACATCTGGAATGCGAGCATGAGATCTATACAGTATTAGGGAAGATCTGGTCGCTGGCGCTTTTCCAGCTCTCTCAACCACCCTCCTTCCTACCATACCACTCTCCCGAGTGTTATTTTTCACTAGTACTGAATTGGTTTAGTAACTAAAGATATTACGAGCCTTTAAAAGTGCTGTGGTTCTCTCAGCCTTAAATGATTTCCTATCAGGATCTTTTTTTTTTTTTTTAATAAAATTTAAGTTGCAACTTCTTATCAGAACTGCCACTGGAAGAGGTTCAAGGAGTTCCAGAAGAGGGGCCCTCCACTCAGGACAGGGTCCTGATGCACATGATGGAGGAGAATTTCAGCACACACCAGTGAAAGACCCAGACATCTATGTAGGAAAGCAGGTACACATTCAAGGGAGAGTGTGGGCAATCTAGAGATGCCTCTTGGGATAAAGCAAGGAATAGACATTCACTAGAGAGTGTAGGCTATCCTGAGAGATACCTTTTGTGGTCTCTGGCTCTTCTTTTAAAGGAAACTTGGTGAGAGGTGAGCATGGGAGGGTGTGAGGGTGACATCAGTCTGGTGACAACAGGATGGTTTATGTTTGGTTCTTCCCAGTATCCTTAGGCTGACAGGATGAATAACCTTTGAAAGCCCCCTGGATTATTGTTTTGTTTTGTTTTTTTAAGTAGCATATCTCTATTTGCTTAATCTATGTTACATGGATTAATTAACAGCATACAAGGTGATTTTTGTAAGTGAGCAAATTTATGGTAACTCTAATATTTACAGACTTCCCAGAAATTTACAAGTAATATTCCTGGAGAAGAACTAACTATAGGAATGATGGGCTTGGAAAGTCATATGGAACTTGACCTTCCTTCTGTTTTCTTTCTATTTATCTTGAGGTGTTTTGTTTTGTTTTGTTTTGTTTTTTCCCTAGCCTACCTCTGATTTTTTTTAGAGTGGGAAGAGTGATTTTTTTTTTCCATTTTAAAAACCATTTAAGATGTTGCTTTAAAAAGTTATTTTAACCTTTTAAAATGTGGTTTCATCTCATGTATTACAGTGAGTCACTAATAATTGCCTGTGCATTCTTTCTTCCCCCATTTGACCATGAACTTTTATAGGCCAAACTATGTCTGATTCAAAACCAGAAAATGGTTCTGGCCCACAGAGATCACAGAGGCAGAGGGCTTGCCTGGGTTTGCCTTTCATGGATAAAGGTTCAGTAATTTTTGAATAAATGGCAGATTAATTCATTTCTCACATCATTCCTTTCTTCTCATTTTAAAAGTATTTTCAACACTTCTCCACCTCCAGACTGCTTGGATAATTAAAAGTTGCATAAAGATAGAATACGAATTTCAAGGATATTTTTGTGTAAACCTGGTCATCAAACTGGTAACTCTGAGGACTAAATAGGTTGATGTTCTGGGAGCTTTGTTTGTACCACCTGTCCATGTTTTTACATGTTGTCTTTCCTATAGGAACATGTGAGAAGTATGTATGTGGTTTATTTTACTTTATTCTGGGTAACGTAGTAGTGAATATTTCAAATGAAGACAAAGTAATTCTTACAAGTGATACTCTGTGAAGAACTGATAATATCTTAGCACTTATGTTTTGGTATAAGGTCAGCTGAAGTGTTCCATTAGTGACATTAGCCTCATCAACAAAGGACCAATCAGACAGAAGAATCCTCTGGATGAAAGAGAATATTAAAGTACTTATTTAGAGTTACAATTACAAATCAAAGTATACCTGCTTAGCTTTTTCTGTGAAGAAAAATCAAACAGTCTTTCAACAACAAGCGTAGACAGAGGTTTTATTTTGGTGAAGTACATTCTTTTGCCATCACTTCTGTAATGGGTGAATCTAATAGATTTCTCTCTCCATGTGTTCCCAGGGAAATAATTTTTTTCTGGGATGAGATCCTGTATTCAGAAGAGTGATCTAAAGAAAGCGTTTGTGACTGAAAAACAGTAGCTTAATTGCACATTTGTAGGAAGTGGTAGGCTATGGTGCTGGTCTGCTGATTGCTAATTTTCTTGGTTATGGCTCACAACCTTGATGGATTTGAATGAGCCAGGATTACTATGAGAGGGATTTGGTTTTACAGCCCTCTAAGGACCCTGGTAGGTGTCTTTCTTCCCCTCTGTGTTTTCTTAAGGAAAAGTCAACTGATTCTGAAAGTTGTTTGAAACCAATTTTGCCACAGGCATCCTATATGGTAAAAATGGTCTTTAAATATGTATATCCAATTAGAAGATTCTCCACTGAAATGCTTAGTAATAGAAGGGATTTCTATTTCACTGATTTTGTGCTGATACTTAGTTGCAGTGATGAGAAAAGAGGTGGTTAATTTTGTATTGTCCTTTGGACATTTGATCTAGAACAGGATTGGGAAGACCTTTTCTGCAGAGGCCAGGGAGTACATATTTCAGACTTCATGGGCTAAGAGGCAAAAACTGAAGATGTGATGTAGGTAATTGTTAAAGAAGTGGGGGCGATGGCTGCTCTTTACTTATTTTCCTGGAGGCAGTAGGCTTTTTCAGAGGCACCTGGGTGAGAAAATAGGAAAGTTGATAACAGTGCTCAATTGGCTAGGTCTGCCTGAGGCCTTCAACCTCCACAGATCAGCACCCTGGCTCCCTCCACATCTCCTATCTGGTAGCACTTCCATTACAGTCAACAGGAACTGCACTTTTGGCTTTGAACCAGTTGGATCCCTGCTTCCCATGAATGAGGTGGAAGGAAGAAGAGAGAGATATGCTTATAATCCCCTGTTGAAATTAGCACTACATTTTGTTTAACAGCAGTGTGTGTTGGTCTTATAATTTTGATCCATTACTTTAATTTGAAAGTTAATAACTACCTCTACTGCTTCTTTCTGTTGAGAGTATTCAGTTCTTAAATTAACATTGGTGTTGTTTTCTTTTCCAAGTATTATTTTGTAGAGAAAAGGAAAAATAAATTCATGCAACATTTTCAAGTGTTTTGCTGAGAACACATTTTCACTTTGAGTTTTTAAAAATCCACCTCTATGCCTTACTTGCTGTCCATTAAATACTGGTTCTCATTGCATTTTAATACCAGACTTAGGGTGACTTGACCAAATAATTTGAAACCTATGAAACAATAAAAGTCTCCATTCCTTGGCATCCTATTTTCTCTTTTTTTCAAGAAAAGTAGTGGTTCTGGTTTCATGGTGGAAAAGCATCCAGCTGAAAGGTTAGAAGGTTAAACTTTCATCTAGACAACTTAAGTCTGAGACAACAGACACAGAATATTTCACAGAATATATCAAGTAAGAGGAACATCATCTAGCTGCTCTGGTCATGGTTTTCTGAACTCTGCAATAACCCCAGAAATGGCCATGCTCCAGGAACTGATATCTGTAGGTCACATAAACCAATCCTGCCCATTCGAGCTCTTCAGAACAAAATCCAATGGCTTAAAGAAAGATATGGATCATGGGGAGGGAGCACCATCCCCAGACCCTGCTAGCCGTCTGTGAAAAATGATCATTATCATCACCATTGTAAATACACTTTTCACATAATATATACCAGTCCCAATTCTAAGCATTTTGCATGTATCAACTCACACTAGTATTACCAACCACCCTATAGCAGTTACTATTAAAGTGCCTACTTCTCAGATAATGGAATTTAAGTCTAAGAGTTAGAATTTATGGCTGATAGATCGCTTTAGATTTATGAATAATAGAGTGCCACTGAATATTTTAAGAGAGTACATTGTCTGTCTTACATTTCAAATCATTTAGGTATTTTAAATTGTGTGGGAGATGAGAGAAAAAGGGGAAAAAATTAAAAGATTAGCTGTGATAAGAACCCTAGAAATAGTAAAGGAAAAGAGGAAGAGAGAAGCATGAGAGAAACATTGGTTTTATAAATAATTTGTTTATGGACAAAATTGGATAATTGGGTTTGAGAGAGAGGGAAGAGTCAAAGAGGTCAATGTTCCAAATGAATTAAATGTTTACAGGATAGAAAGTAGCCACATAAAAATTTTCAGTCTTATGAGTCTCTGACTAATGCCCTGATATTAGTGTGCCCAGACTGCCCTGTAAAGCAAGTTTGAACTTGACTGGGGCTTTCCATATTCTATTTGATTAAATATAGACTGGGCAGATCCTTTGAAAGGCAATCAGGAGACTTTGCCTTAAAGACTCCTTGCCAAATAACATGGAGGAAATAAGACACTTTAACTAAGAGCCAATCAAATCAATCAAGCCAAACCCTCTTGGTTTGATAGCTGCTTAGGGGTCTGCCTGGGTTTGCCTTTCATAAAGAAAGTTTCCCAGGGCTCTAATGTTAATTAGGGAATTTATGTTTTCTACAGATGATTGCATTATCATCTCAGGCAGGACAGCTAAACCCCTCTGAACAGGGAGAAAGACAACAATTTACATATTCTCTCTAATCAAGCATCAAAGGATTTTAGAAATAATAGGTAATTTGCCATTTACTATCAGGCCTTCCCTGAAGCACATTGATAGATAAGTGCAAGTGGGTCATTTCCAGTCCCTTGTTTGTGATGCTTCCAAGGAGAGGAAAGAGAAGAACCAAATCATCATCTAGTATGATATTGCAAGGGAAGCATCTGTTAAATTTGCTTCCTACAGTTGTTTCTTTAACTCTGGAAGTTTCTTTAAGGCTAGACTTCAAATGCAAACTCTCTGTGACTAGTTGAATCTTTTCAAGACTCCTGTAAGTTAGCAAACTAGTAGTTTCTATCTGAATGATTGCTGTGTTTTGGTGTATACTCTTTTTCACTTTAGCTTCAATGAACAGTAATACATTTAATATGATTCAAGTAGGTGCTATAGCTGAGGATAACGAACTATAAGAAAATTTGTATCCATACTTTAGTATAATATGTGGTATAAGTACTCTATAAATTTCTATGAAATGAATTGAAGATTGTAGAAATTCTTGAAAATTAACTCAAAGATTCTCCCAGGGTCAACTTTAAGACAGTAATACTCAGAATAACTTTGAACATAAACATAAATAAAATTTTTTGGAAAGTCTGTAGTAATATAGCTCTCAGTTTACCCTAGAAATTGAACAAGGTCACAGAACACCTCCTCATGCCTGGTTTAGAGGCATAAGGAAGACTTCTTCCTGCCCCTTGACCCCTCCCCTGCCACTTTCAGTACAGTTAAAAATACCAAAACATCATAACCAATGGAAACATTTTTATTGCCTGCTTCATGTGTGAATATTTACAGATGTCTCCATACTGCAAAGAGAGCTAGAATTCTACCATTAAAAAAATGAAAAGTAATATAAACTTAGTTGCCAATTTTAGTCACTCAGTTACTAAAAGCTTGCTTCTAAATGTGAAATTGTTTCATCTATAATATATTTAAAGTCACACTTTTTTCCAACTCACCTAGCTTCATGAGCATGATCTGTCCTAAGACAGCAAGTCAATCAAACACTCATATTTTCCCCAATCCAGCTCAAACTGGTAGAAAAGTGACTCCCTTACTTTATTAAGCCTTTCCTCTTGCTGATATGTTGGAGAAAATCATTTTTTAAACCTTGTTATGTATTTGGGGCTCTTTTCTCTCCTGAGAAAATCATAGCCATTGAAGATGGACTAAAGTGTGCCCGCAGGCTAACCATAGTGATTGATACCTACCTGTTTGCTAGACCCATTCCTCACATGCAGTGATTCAAATATAAGTGTTCTCTAAGGATTTATGGTATGAGAATAGACCCAATTTCTATAAACTGTCACTAAGGTCAATGAGTAAGGAAGCTGCTCAATTAAGTTTTCTGTTCTTCAGATGCTTCCATCTTATTTAGTTATTCATCATTGTTGTTCTTGACCTCTATAATAAGCAGAAATCTGACTCCTAATAATGAATATCATTATTTTCTTATCTCTGAAATTTCTTAGTAGTCAATTCCTCTTTCATGTTGCTGCTTTGAATTTATCTGGTATCTCAAATCTTCTCTTTCTTAGCACAATATTCGCAAGGGCTCCATTTATTATTTTGCCAGAGTAACTCTAAGGTATCAGTGCCTCTCTTCAAATGGAATTTGGGACACAGTTGTGATCACAAAAATGCTCTTCCTGGCATTACTTCTTGGGTGAATAGTTAGAAAATACTGAACCAAAGAAAGAGTTAAACCATGTTAGACCATTATGCAATCTTTGAATTAGGTTTCAAAAGAAAATTTCTGACCATGGGAGATGTTCAAATGATGTTATATTAAAAGTCATAATTGTCAAGGAAGCTGGGAGTCTAGCATAGGCAAGGCCCTGGATTCAATCCCTAGTACTGAAAAAAAATCAGAAATCTCAATAGTATATAAAATATGATTTTAGTTATAATAAAATATATGTGCAATCTATGTACATAGAAAAAGATTGAATGAAATTATCAAAATGAAAACACTGGTGCTACTATGATGGGTTTTTATTTTCTTTTTCATTGTTTTCAGTTTTTTTAAACAAATATGTCTCTTTTCTCATGCATAAAATTGCACATGATATTCTATGTGAGATCTGAGGCACATGGAGTACATTGGTTCATAATCCCTTTTATCTGTGCACTGCTTTATTTAAAGAAAGCAAAACATGAATAAGGTATTTCTTATTTTGGATTGTTCATAGAGGATGCATTTGGACAAAGGTCTTTTTATTTCATTGTCCTAAAGTATCTTTTCTTATTATACTCCATTTCTGGATCAATTCAATTGTGGGAGGGAAAGCATGTGTTTAATTGAATCTTGGGGAGGGAGGGCACACTATATACTGCAGAAATTACAGTATAGGAAAATAACTAAGGGAAAGCCCATTAAGAATATGTGGAGTGGATCAGAATGGTTATAATAAAAAGATGGACAATAACAGATGTTGGTGAGGATGAAGAAAAAAGAAAATATTCCTATATTCCTGGTGAAATGTGTAAGACAGTGAAGCCATTTTAGGGAAAAAAATGAGAATTCTTAAAATGTGAAATATAAATTCACAATATCACACAACAGTTGTGCTAGGTATCTAAGATAAATGAAAACTATGCTCCAACTTGTATAAGAATATTCACAGCAGCATTATTTCACGGTAGCCAAAAAAAAAATAGGAATAAATCTTTACCAAGTGGTAAATGAATTTTTAAAATGTGGGAAATTCATTCAAAGAAATATATGACAATAGAAAGAAATGTTTTACCAATACCTGTATCAAATAGGTGACACTCAAAAATATTATGTTAAGGGCAAGTAGCTAGATGGAAAAGACTACAGACTGTATTATTCCATTTATATAAAACATCCAGAAAATATAAATCCATAGAGACAAAAAGAAGATTAGTGGTTGCCCAGAGAATTTTAGAGGGAGGGCTATCATGGAGATTAATTACAAGTCGACAAGAGAGCTCTCTAAATCGAAAATGTTTTAAAATGTTCTACAACTGGATTTTTGTGATGGTTGAATGACTGTAAATTTACTAAAAAATCAATATTAAATCATGTATTTGAACTAGGGGAATTTATAGTTTGTTAATTGTGCTTTTAAACAAAGCTGTCAATTTTTTAAAAATTAGATTAATTTTTTTCTCATATTTCTTCAGTTACTGGTTACCTATCAAATCTCTAGGAGACTCAACCCTGAATAGGGGATCACAGTCATGTAGAAGACAAGTTATGGTCTGAGTTGTAGTTTTTCTGCCAGATCAGCATCAATTTATGTTGTTCTTCTCCTCATCTGAATGTTCATGGAATTTGCCATTCACTTTACCTTGCAATCTATTTTCTTTAAAAAGTGATTGAGGACCTGCTTAATGCCAATTCTGAAAGTGTTGTACTAATTATATATTACTGTAGCACAACAGCATTGCTGAAGTCAAATGTTACCTCTTGTCTTCATGTTTATAGGTATCTTGTATGATCAAATTGTCACAAAGAGAAGAGAATATTGTATTGGTTTATACAGCAGAAACGTTCACTGTGATTGTGGCAATGATTTGGTCACCACCTGTCAGGCATGGTACAAAGCAGCTATAATTAATCCCTGTGAAAATTTGGAGACTGTTTTTTAATTATTCTTCAGGGAGTTTTTACAATTAGGAAAATCATGACGTTGAGCACAAAGCATGAAATGAATGATTCTGTTTTAGAAAACATACTCATTATTGTGGTGATGAGGAGGTCCTTATAATGGGGACTATTCCTAGGGATTGTGTCCAAGAAGGAGCAGATTTTTTTCTTAAACTCCTACCTGCATATTAGTAGGGAAACAAGTTTCCATATTATTTTTATTTTAAAAAAATGGTTGAAAGCTATTGTATGAAATCTCTAAGTGGAATTTGTCTCATTAAATTTGTTTCTTTTCTTTTTTTTTAAACTTTATCCAAGCAACCCATAGAAAAGTACATGTAGAAATATTAACAGTTATTGACAAACTTCTATTTCTTTTTGTCTTTAATCTTTTGCATAGCAATGATCCATCTCCCTTTTGGGGCCAATTTTTGCATTATTTTATATTTTTTTTCAATTCCTTCATTCTGTATTGCTTACTGGCAGCTCAGCTAAACCTGGCTTATTGGTCAGTTTTCTGCATAAAATAATATACTTACAAGATAAATGTACTTATAAAGAGAAAAGGTTTATTTTGTTTCACAGTTTTAGAGACTTCAGTCTTGTGACTTGCTCTTGCTTTTGGCCTTGCAGCATATTGTAGCCAGGGTTTGGGGTGGAACAAACTGATCAGGAATGAAAGAGAAAGAGGAAGGGGTTAGGGTCACATTCTCCTGTTCAAGGGCATGCACTGACTGACTCTTAAAGGTCCCACAAAAGAAAATGTTCGACATATCTAGCAATTAAAGAAATGCAAATAAAAACCATACTGAGATTTTACCTCATTCCAGTCAGAATTGAAATTATCAAGAATACAAGTAAATGGTGAATATGTAGGGAAAAAGGTTCATTAATACACTGCTGGTGGGAATGAACATTGTTGAAACCAATATGGGAAACAGTATGGAGATTATCAAAATACTAGGAATGGAAACACCATTTGACCAAGTTATCCCACTCAAAGGATCTAAAATTGGCATACTACCATGACACATCCACATTAATGTCTATAGCAGCACAATTCATAATAGCTAAGCTATGGAGCCAACCAAGATACCCTTCAACAGATGAATGGATAAAAAAATTGTGGTATATATACACAATGGAGTATTACTCAGCCATTAAGAAGGATGACTTTATAACATTTGCCAGTAAATGGATGAATCTGGAGATTATCATGCTAAGTGAAATAAGCCAACCCCAAAAAGTCAAAGGTCAAATGTTTTTTCTAATATGTGGAAGCTAACACATGATGGCGAGCAGTGAAGGGAAGAATAGATATTCAGTAGATTAGACAATGGGCAATGGAGGGAAGGGAGAGAGGAAAGGAAAAGGAAAGACAGTGGAATGAATCTGACATAACTTTCCTATGTGCATATATGAAAACATCACAGTGAATCCCACCATCATATACATCCACAAGAATGGAGTCCCAACTAGAATAAGATATATTCCATGTTTGTATAATTGTATCAAAATAAATTCTATTGTCATATACAACTAAAAGAATCAATAAGAAAAATCTTCCCACAGTACCACTACATGCATCAAACCTTCAACATGTAGACCTTTGGGGGATATTTAAGATCCAAACTATATCACCTGGTGTTGCCATCATGTTGGAGATTGACTGGTCACAGTAGATCAGTAGGTCGGATTTTTATTTCAATTCATGTAGGCTGTGTGTACTTTTTTAGTTTTCAGGGAATTTTCTCCCATTATTCATTTGTTCATTTATTCATTAAAAGAGCCAACATTTAATAAAAACCTACCATAGTGGTCAAGTACTAGAAGTATGGAAAGAAAGACATAGTTCTCTGCCTCAAGAGTTTCCCCAACAAGACAATGTGCAATGAGATTGTAATTGCTATAATAATAGAAAGTGGGGTGGAGTACTTACCAGGTTGAGTACTGGAGTCAGGATGACTTCCTAGGTGACGTTTTAAGCAAATCTTGATGACATAAGCCAACTGGAGAAGGTATAATAGGACATGACAAAGAAACAAGACAAACAAACCTTGTGCAAAGTTGTAGATTCACAAAGAACATAGTGGATTTAGGAAGCTTGAAATAGTTCAATTTAGTAGGAAATGGGATGCATGGGGGAAATGCATGGCTGAAAGTATGTGTGGATTTTGTTAACTCTTTCCCTCCTTATGGGCAAGATGGAGATGGTGGGTGCATGGTTCTCAGCAGAGTACCAGCTTCATGTTCCCTTAGTGGTCGAGGTAAGGGAAACCCTCCTAATTAACTTTCTATCTCATCATGAACTCCTAAAACCTGATAAATTGTCCATGGCCAAGGTATCTGGATGCTTCTTATACATGTTTTGAAATGGTTACTAATTGTGAAGTATACTCACTTATTTTGTTATTTGCTAAAATTGTTAGGACATGGCAATTACAGTGGGAAGACCACGGTGGTTGATAGCTCATGCTTTCAGTCATGCCTGTAAAGTTGCTGTTTCCAATCTGCAAAATGAGGGTAAGAATAGTATATAACTCAGTGTTTTTCTTAGATTTGTAATAATTGAAAGTGTTAGCAGAATAACAAGCACTTGAATAGACCTCTGAATGGGTAACTAAAGTGACTGTGGTTCCCTGATCTTGCTTTCAATGGTAGATTAGTATGTGTCTTTTCTCTTGACATTAGGTAATGAAATAGCTCTGATGTACATTTTTCACCATTTATATTTTAATTTGCTGCCTTTACTTTTTTTCCATTTCTTTTCTCCATTTATTTCATAAATTAAATAGACCATGCTGGTAAATGCCTCTGAAAGCAAAAAGCCTTAAAGTTTTGTTTTGTTTTGTTTTCAAAATTGCAAGTTACACCGTGTTAACAAGACACAGAATCAATTTATTGGGTAACAACTAGCACTTGAAAAAAAATGAAATAGAAAAGAGTATAACTGAAAATATAGAAGCATAAAAGAGTAAGTACTGTTTCATTAAATTTTGTTTAGGTATATATACAAGTCATTATGTATAATTCATTTCTCATTATAGGAATGTTGAAAATGATTGCTCTAAAACTTTTAGACAGAAAATCAGGTATTAGCATCCCTCCTTTATTTACATTAGAATTTGTTTACATTAGAGTCTCAGATTGCTGTAAATTTAATTAAAACCTAGCACATATGGAAATAAAGAGGGAGTTTGTTCTAAACAGTTTCCATCTATTATTTGAAAAGAGTTAAAGGTTGTTTTTTGGATACAGTGGGAAAAAATGCCCATTCAAATATTCTGTCTGCTGGAAACTCAGGAACTACTGGGTCTTGGATTTATGCAAAAAGGACTTTGAAAAATAGGCTGAAGTTTATCCACTGCTTTGGTGAAAGTGTGCCCACATGTACCCATTATAGACCATGAGTGTGAAGATTCAGAAACAATCTCTTTTTTCTTCTTCTGTTCTTGCATTATCATCCATTCACATTGCTATTTATTTAGAATAGTCAAGTTAATCTATCTGTACTCCCCCCTGCCACTGAATTGATATTTTCCTTCATTATAAAGCATTTTCTAATTACTTTGTGAATAAAATATTTTAGATTGAGAGTAAAATTTGGTACAAGGGTTACATATGTAACTAAAGATGTTCTTTCTTTAATGGTTGATTTGGGGCTGTTCACTTTATACTGTGCTGTAGTAGAGATGTGATTATTGACCCTTGTCTCATTGCTTGTGAAATTATGTCAGAACATGGTGAGTCCTTAGTGACAGAAGGAGTAAATGTTTCCCTTTTAAAACAGTAATTTTCTTGGTTCCATTTTAGGAATAATTTTGGAACCTTAACATTTTCCAACTATTACCAGTCTCTAGAAAAAATTCAGTCTTTTAGGTTATATGCAATGAAATGAATTTTATTTTTAAGCTCATGAACTCAGACTTTACATTTAGTTGTTTGTCCCTGGATTTTTACCATTTTTATTCGGAGGTGATCACTAAATGATTCTGTCTAGCAGAATACTTGCATATTTGAGCAGAGATTCTGAGATTCCTATTGCTGCCAGTCGGGGTTTAACAAGTGTTGACTTAATTCTCAGAAGTTTGAGTGAAAGTCTAGAGGCAGCCACTCACATATTTAGAAAAATAATTTCATTGGAATGTTAACTAACCTGTTGACTTCCTACTTTCTACCTTCAGGAAAAAAAAAAAAAGATTGAGCTCATAGTATTACAAACCTGATGATAGAGACACTCTTTAAAACACTTTATCATCCCTTTGAACAGTTTAGCTGAACCTCCTGAGGCAAGAGGAAATATAAATCAGGCACTGCAAACCCAAAAGTACGTATAAATCAAGTCAGGTAAATTAAAATAATAAATCAAAGAAAAAGAAACAAGTTTTTCTTCTGATCAAGTTTTGTTATTTTTAGCAGATTCCTGATTACAAAGAAGTATCTGTGCTATAAAAATGTAAACTTGAAAACAAATGACACCTGGTCCCTTCATGATGGGGATAGAGAGACTCGGATGGTCTTCAGGAAAGTGGGGAATGCAAGCCCTTCCCAAGAGCATCGCGCTTGGCTCTGGCAGATTGTTGTCAGTTAGTGGTTTACTTTTTTTTTTTTTTTTTTTTTTCTTTTCACAAGGAGCCAAATCTAGATTGTTAAGATGAAATCTCCTGGCTTGTTAATGTTGGCTCAGGTTTTTTTTGGACACTACGCAGGCCAAACCAGATTTATCTGTAAGCTTATTTGGCCTGTTGGTTGTCAATTGATGACCCTTCATTTTACCTTTCCAAAAAGAACACATGGACCTTTTCTATTGCTAATAAGGTTAATAGTTTAAAAGTGCTCTGGAATCCCTCTTTTGAGAAAGCAGCATCTCAGGGTTTGATTTAATAAAGATATACCCGTCACCAGTACATGGTATTTTAGATAAGGCAAATTTTTCTGTGGTTAGTCATATATCACTTAAATTGGATGAAGGAGGACATAAAATTACAAGTAGGGCAGAAGAAAAAAAGTGTCTTAATTGAGCTGGTTTTTTTGTTGTTGCTTTTCTTTTGCTGTTGTTGTTTTGCTTTGTTTTGTTTTAAGCTTTAGGAGAGTGATAGCCCTAACCAGGTACTAGATAAGCTTCACAGAAGAAGTGACGATGAATTAGACTAGGAAGTGTTAATAGAATTTCAATAGCAAAAGGAGAGGGCTTTGCCACGAGGAGGTAAAAGTACAAGCATCTCTGGTTATATTGTCGACTTCGATGTGTCTTATATGGGTGAGTGAGTGGCTCTGTAACAAGGACCAGGCAAGGAGGACCTTGAATATCATTCTACAGAACTGGGACTTGATGATTGAATTTGGGGGAGCCTTTCTGAATTTTGATCAGGAAAAAGACATAATTTGACTTCATCTGTGATTCTTGTCCCAAATTCTGGATTGAGTCATTTAAAAGTAATTGGAAGCCTTCTCAGGGGAGTTGGTTAAAAATAGTTATCCTGCCTAGATACTGGCTAAGAAGCTCTTTGGTTTCTGGAAGCACTGACAATTCTTAAGAATCAACTTTGCACTACTCATGATGAATTGCTTTCTTGTGATTTCCAGGTGAGGCTATAGAACAATGTTTAAGAGGCCATCAGAATACCTGACAATACATCCAGTCTGCACAGTAGTCTATCCTGCATTTGGGTTCTTTGCAGAGAATATTATTATACCTCTATTAGAAGCAACAAATAGAAGTTATAAAAACACAAATAGATTAAATTAGGTTGAAATAGACTAGAAAGGAAATGCAATGTCCTTAATTATTTTAACACAAAAAAAAGAGTATATGAAGTTGCCACAATATGAAAGTAGAATGAAAATGTAATATATAAATATTGGTAAATAAAATCATCATTTTCCAATGTTAAAACATTTCCCCAAAATGAAGAAGGACATTATAACCATGAGAAAAATTGTCTCAGAATTAAAAGAAGATATAAGATTAGAACAGGAGGGAAAGATATTTTTCCTCCTAAAATGCCAATGGTCAAAACTCATTTGCAGTTTAATGTGCCATAAAAGGCACCTGTTGACCAGTGGTTGGGTGTTGGTCAGGAAAACCCAACCATTGTGCCAAATTATAATTAGATAAATAATGTCCTCGACAGATGGCCATTTTGGCACAATTGGCATAAACAATGTATGAATCAATGTGAATTGCTTGAACACATATTTTTTCTCTTCCAAGAAAGTCAATGAAGGCTACATGTGACTCCTGTGCATCAACTCAGCAGTAATTATGGGTCTAAATTAATCACTTGGTTTATCACTTGCTTATTGCCCAAACTGGCCTCTCTAGATGCTCTGGAGACAAGGAAACAAGCTAGCTAAACAATACTAAATAAATAGTCCAAGATCATAATAAAGAGAATAAAAATGATAAATCTCAGTTTCTAACCTTTTGCATAGTTAATAGAGCAGTGCATAAAAATGAATTCCTGTAAGGCTATTGAAACAAATTTGTTATTAACCTTGGTTGAAGTAAATAAATGAGGTAAATCTATGGAAGCACTTAACATTCATGGAGAAATCCATTAAGTTGTAAATGAATGAGAAACTTTAATTTGGTTTCTTGGTCTTATTTTTGTTGTTGTTGTTTTTAAACCATAGTTGCTTTAAGTTCTTAATAGAGGAAAATGAAGTTTAAATACATCTGCATACATGTTTGATTTTGCAGTCTCACACTTCTTCTTGACTTATGAATATATTTGGCAGTTGATTTTAGGGGAGGAAACTCAACATGTCACTTAGACTTTGGAGACCTTGGTTTTGTGTTTTGCCTCTCCAGTACTCAGCTATAATCCAAAGCAAAACCACTGACTCTCTATAATCAATTCATTAAATTAACAAAGTTAGATGAAAAGCTCTTTGGGTCCTATTTATCATATTGGTTATTTAGTTTATGCTTTATTCGTAGTGCTCCATAATTGGGATTGAAAGTGCAAGAGTAAGCTGACTGATGTTAAACATCAAGATGAGGATACAGCTGTCTGTGGGAACAGCATCAAACAACGTACCTAATGCAGAATAGTGCTCAATAATTACTTAATTAACTAATGGTTCTAGGTCATCTGGGTAAGATTTGGGAAGGCTGCACCTGGGTAAATGGGAGGGGGCTTTTCATTGAACCACCTGTCTAGCCAGGACCCAAAGATCTATTTATCCTGACCTTGCTCATTCTGTTTGTTGCATAATTTACTATGACTATTTTTTCTTCTTTTCCTCCACCTACTCCCCGCTATTTCTACATTCCCCTTCTTCTTTCTTCTTCCCTTCTCCCTTCCTTCTCCCTCTTTGTGCCCCCCTCTTCTTTCTCTTCCTCCCTGCCCCCACCCACCATCATGCCTAGTGGTTCTTTAACATTGAGCTACACCCACAATCCTTTCTAAATTTTGTTTTGAGATAGAGTTTTGCTTAGCTGCCCAGCCTGACCTCAAACTTGCCTTTATCCAGCCTCAGCCTCCTCAGTAGCTGGTATTACAGGCTTGTGCCTCTGTGCCTGGATTTTAGTTCATTTCTTACTGATCGTTTTGTCTTTATTCCTTTTAAGCATCAAAGCCTTTGATATGATATTCAACAAACAGATACCAATCTGATTTATTTGATTTTTCTTGAGTCCTAGTCCTTTTCAGGAAAGACTGAAATATAATTAACAGGATGCCTATTGCTAAATTCCAAGGTGCAACAACAAATTGGATTGGCTATAGCACCTTGTTTAGTGACTAGGCATTTTGTGATGATTCCATATGGCAATCCATGTTTTGGACATTCTGAAAAGCTGCTCAATAAAAAGTGGTTGTCAACTTAGACCTTCCAAATATGAAATAATGAAATTAATTGTGCATGGTAAGAAAGGGAAAAAGACAATGTATTCCCAATGTACCTAGAGATAAAAATTGTGAATCTTTTACCAATTAAATGATGACAGCAACTTAGATTTATGATTGATAATTCTATTGGTAGTACTAAACTATTCTATTGGCTAGTAATAAACTTTTTGTGAAGTTGAAAATTTCCCCCTAGAAATAGCATGACTTGCTTGATTTCTTTTTCTTTTCCTTTCTTTCTTTCTTTCTTTCTTTCTTTCTTTCTTTTCTTTCCTTTTTATTTTTCTTTATTTTTTTTTGGTGTGTTTGTGTGCATGACTGTGTGAAGTTTTTGAAAAATCAACTAGAAATATTTTATTATCTTTGATATGTTACTCCATTTTGGAAAGTCTTTTTTCTTTTTAATTTACTACTAATAATGGAACTCTTTTTTGAAACCTGAGGCATAAGTACTTAGTCCAAGCCATCCCCACAGTGCTAAGTCTCTCAAATGAGTGAGCGTGTGGTGTGCAGAGCTTGATGATGAGCAGATAAGATGCTTAACAACTGCATTAAACCGTCATAAGGAAAGACACATTGTTGATATTTCAACTGATATGCTGTTGAATCTTGTTATTATTCATTCATCAAATCATTATTTGACAAATGCCCCAGTCTAGAAATCACAAAAAAGAAATAAGACATTGTCTCTTTTTTCCTCAAGCTGTGATTTCATGTCCTTTGTTCGCCTGCCATTTTTGAAAGGCATACAGATAATCAAGCACTTTTTTATTATAATGTAACATAACATGAGCAGTTAATGATATGTGCAGGAGAGCCTGTCTCTGATTGGAATGGAATCATGGAGACAGGAAGGAAGCAGGAAGTAATTATTTTTCAGTTCAGATAGTTAATTTGAAATAATGACATCTTGGGAGCATTATTTCCCAATTAAGTAAGAAGGGAAAGAAGATCGACAACTCACTAATTTAGTTTAAGAATAAAAAAGATATGCCCATTCTTAGTGAATGAAAGAAGTACCTTAAATGGTTCATAAGAACAGACAAGAGTATGTCTCTTCAAAGAAAATTACAGATTCTTCAAAAGAACAGCAACCACCTTCATACACTCCAGAACTAAGAGACAGTCCATGCATTGGCCCTGAACACTGCAATCTTTTTTTGAGGGATGGCTCTGGACTTTTGTCAGAAGTTGTATTGTTAAAATAATATTAATATATTTTAGATCATGAGATGTGAGGATTGAAGCTATTTATAATGTCACATATGAAATAAAATATGGGCAGAAGTAAAACACAATAGTGACACAGGGAGACACATTTAAAAGTTAACATTAACTCTCAGCTTCCTGGGAACCAAATTTAAAAAACAGAACAAATTAGTTCTTACCTTGCATTTTTCTGTTAAAGGGATATATATATTAGTTATGATTAACAAACTCTTTATGCTATTGAATTTCAAATCAATGTTAATGTAAGAGTCCATATCTAAGAATTATTAAATGATATTTCCATAATAAAACATTTAAATCATCTGATAAACTGTATGAGTCTTTGACAACATCTAAAGTAATTATTTTTCTTTTAAAATCTCTAAATATCCTTTGCTTCTGTCCTCTTCCTAGCTGTGTGATGTTAGTCCAGTGACTTCTCTCAGCCTTAGTCTTTGGATTTACTAAATAACTCTTCTAGTGTCTTCCCCAGGTGATTGTTGTAAGGATTAAAAGAGGTAATGCACCCAGGGCAGAATCCCTGAAACATTGGCTTGCCCAATTGATTTGAGCCACTTCAGTTATTGTTAGTATTGTCCTCAACATCATTATTGCCATTTCTTCCACACACTTCCAGGGACCTGCAATGGATCTCCATTTCTGAATGATTGTTAGTAGGAAAAATGGAGTCTCATTTCACAGCAGTCAGCCATCCTGCTTATATCATTGCATGCACTCAGGGATCTCCAGTACATAAATGATTAAGCAGAGGTAGATCCTGAAAACAAATACATGTTTTATGAATCTGCAGTTACTATAACAAATAGTATTTATGGTTCTTTCAAGGCTTGATTCTCAAAATATGAATATTTTAAATTTCTATTTTTTTTTCCCTCTGACTTGCTGAATTTTGTATGCAAAAGATAACATTAGCTTGCTGGAATAGGAAAAAAATACAAGTACATCAGAAAATAAGTATCAAGGATTGACCAGTGCTAACTACTCTAGTTATTTTTCTCATTTGTTCCATTGCAGCTGTGAATTATACTTTTTTCTTAAAGGGGGAAAGGTGCTTGCAAAAAAAAAGAAGAATGATTAAGGTTTCTCTCCATATTTGGGGCTGAGTTACTGATTCCTTCAAGTTTGGAAAGTGAGTCTTCAGGATACCCTCAAGCAAGTGGTTCAATTTTCTCATGTGGACTTTAAGCTGTTAGTAAATTAGTAATAGATGTTTGCATTCCGTTTTACATTTGGTCAGAATAAAGAACAAGAACATAAAATAAAATAGCATCTCCTCTTTAAATATACAAGTTTCTGTTAGTATTTTTTATTTTTACTTTTTTTTTGCATGTTTATATTGTTTTTGCATTTTGCAGTACCTTGATTGAATCCGGGATTTCACACATTTTCTAGGCAAGTGCTCTACCACTGAGTTACAGCCCCATCCCTCATCTATCCCTTCTTCTTTCCTTCTGCTATTTATTTATTTATTTAGGTTTGTCTGCTGATCTTGTACAGAGTTTCATTGCTATGAATTGATAGCCACAGTAGGCAAATACATACTGTATGTGGTCTAAGTGTAGATGACAGATATTAATAAATAAACAATTATGATAAAAAATTAGATAATCAGGGAAAAAACTACATAATGTTGTGCAGGTATATTAAACACTCAAAAATGACTTCAATTTTTTAAAAATTTCATTTATCCTTGTTTAGCATTCTAGAGGTGAGCTGGGAGAAGAAAGTGTTTGATAATGGATTGCTCTTACAGTTTTCCAAAAGATAGAGTTCTGCTCTCAAAAAGTTCATGAATGGGGACTGTTCCCCTCTATCACCACATTAATTATCCCAAGTTCCCCTTTAATGGGTTTGCAAATGCCCTGAAACATTGTTACAGCTGCTGGGCTATGGAAACAAAGCAATCAGATAGGAAATGATCAAGCTCTCGGTTGATGGAATACAGTGGATGAAGATAAAAGAATACTTCTTCTCTGGGAGATGGGGACAGTCCTGCTTGAATCTGTGCTGAAGACTCTGAATAATGTGGCTCCTTGTGGTTGTTGGTCCCCTCCTCCACCCTGCCTTCGCATTAACCGGCCGTGTCTAACCACTTTGTGAGTGTTTTGGGAGACAATGGACGTTCTCTCTTCTTGGCAATCTCCAAGTCATCTTCTAGCCAGATAGGCCCCTCTGTTAACCTCTCACCAGCTCACCAGCATTTGTACTTACCTCTGCTTTTCTTTTACATGTAGACAAATCATGTCTTCCCCCAATCTGTGTTCCTTAGAGGTGCTTTTTTTCCTTTAATTGTCTTCCTCAGGAACCATACTCTCTTCTTTCTTGACAACTGACCTAGATGCTCATTAAAACCAGACCTAAAATCAATCAAAAACAGCAATTCTCTTTTTCTTAAAACATCCAAGAGGGCTGGGGATATAGCTCAGTTGGTAGAGTACTTGCCTTGCAAACACAAGGCCCTGGGTTCAATCCCCAGCACTGCCAAAACAAAAAACAAACAAACAAAAAAATTCAAGAGCAAGAGGGGGAATATTTTTATTCCACCCTTTTATTGCATTGCTGATAATGATAGCTAGTAACAGTTGAACAGTTTCTTTGTCAGCTACTTTGTTTTGCACTTCATAAAACTTATTAAAGTCTCAACAATTTTATAGTTCTAATTTATCTCCATTTTATGAATAGAGGCACAGAGTTGTTATATAAAATAATCAGAATTTGCTGAATAGTAGCATAAGTCTGCAATTCCAGGGACTCGGGAGGCTGAGATAGGAGGATCACAAGTTCAAAGTCAGCCTTAGCAACTTAACAAGACTCTCAGGGACTTAGAAAGACCCTAACTCAGGGTCTTTAGTTTCTCTTTAGAAATTAAAATGGAATGAGATCATAGCCCAGTGGTAAAGCACCCCTGGTTCAATCCCCAGTACCAAAAATACAAATAAATAACTAAATAAATAACCAGAATTTGAACCCAGAAAGTCTAACCTTGAAGCC
The DNA here is from genome assembly GCF_902686445.1 of Sciurus carolinensis. NCBI lineage: Eukaryota > Metazoa > Chordata > Mammalia > Rodentia > Sciuridae > Sciurus > Sciurus carolinensis. The sequence continues at coordinate 96,255,771 of NC_062217.1, forward strand.
CACACTCATCATTTCTCTATATTGCCAATCAACAATAGAAAGATAAGAATAAAACAAAACAAAACAAAAATACAATAAAACATTGTATTTCCTTAACCAAACAATAGGAATGTTCCTACCTTGCTACACGTGGTTAACATGAAACTATAACCTCTAATGATATTTTTGATAAAATAAGATCATAATCGAGAATAAGTTTATTTTTATATACATTGCTAGGAATATGAAGACTGGTAAGAGATTGCCTCTGCTTCACATTTCCCAATCTTACAAAAAGATTAAAACTTGAGTTACACATTTAAATAAATAGTTAAGTAATAGTTCAAGTCATGGCACTGATGGTGCAGAGTTGGATTCATCACAGTTTGGGCCTTATCATTCCATATGTGACCTCCTTTCTTCATTCATTGTTAGTCATCAATTTATCCCCTCACTTTGTACCCTTCATTCCTCCATGGAACCTACCATTTAAGAAATTAGTTCCCCATTGTGTGGGCAAGGACATAGGAATTTCGGCATTTCTCCTAGAATTACCAAGGTTTTTAAAACCCATTGGTAGTCCACAGAGTAGTCAAGTTTTATACGCAGTTTGTCTTAGAATAATTCTAAGACTTTTCTTAGAGTTCAGACCCTATCACTTATGCATATTGATAATATTTGGGTCATATTAGTTCTAGAGAACAGGGAAGAGACCCAGGAACTATATTTCACTTAGACATGATTGACACTGGTCTCTATTTTGACAAAGGCCATGAGGGACATATGACATATTAAATGACTATCATAATAGGACCAGTCACAACTTATTGATTAAACAAGTTGAGAACTGTCAAGGGATGTTGAATTTCTCTCTGACCCTGAAAGAATTAATCCTCTTCAATAAAAATCATATTTTGAACTATCTGAAATCAAAAGGAAAAAAATGCTCTCTGAAACTAAAAGAATCCATGCTTCTGTCTTAAATCTCTTATTTTCTAATGTTGCAAGTTTTTATTGTTTTCCTTTTTTTAAGTTATCTATTTATTCATTCTTGTAAGAAAGCCCAGAGATTTTAGAACTATTGAGATGCAATGATGGAAACTGTGATTTCTTTTTATTAACTATTTATGCTTGAGTTAAAAAGCTAATCAATATATTGCTGGTTAATTTTTAGATATTCTGCCTTCTGTCACAGGTATTATATATCTGGGCATATATCATTGGTGGTTTTATCCAAGAGTACATATTCATCTCTTAAAATGTTTCCTCCTGGGCTGGAGATGTGCCTCAGTAGTAGACTATTTGCCTAGCACATGTGAAGCCCTGAGCTCAATTCCCAGTACTTCCAAAAAAAAGTTTCCTCTCAATACTATTTTACTTAATAAAAACAAATTATTTTTGTTCTAATGGAAAATGGATTTAATGTCAAAAGCATTTAGTTCCAATATAAAAAGCAGACATTGAAGACCTATTGATTTCCCCTTTCTGAATCCCCATGATAATTTATTACATGCCTCTCTCTAAGAAGTTTTAATTAGATATTTTAAAATGTTGACATTTGATAAATGTTGGATGAAAATCATTTATACTCCATAAAGCTCCAGTGTGTTGGTGGCTTTTTTTTTCTTAACTTGATGTTTTAAGCAAATAATATACATTTGGAAAATGATAAGCTTGACATTGCTTAATTCAATTGACTGGTGAAGAGATGGCTAATTAACCTAGATTTTGGAGGGTTTCTGATGAATGTTTTGGTTAATAAATCTTTCTTGGTGTTGAAGTAATTCTCTGGTGCCCTTAAGTGCAAGTTCTTCAGTGTTTTTATGGACTGCTAAGAAAAACAAATCAAATATAAAAACAAAAGTCCCTAAACTTCTACCTACAGAGACAGTCAGATATATACAACAATAGTTAAATAATCAATTAAACCTCATACCCCATCACTCAGCATCAACAGATCAGCCTTTACCAATAATGGCCAGTCCTGACCCATCCTCAGCCCTGATGCCAATCTTTATAACACCTCTCCTACTGCTTTGAAACAAGTCACAATAATATTTCATCATTAAGTATATTCGTGATATGTTTCTAAAAGAAGGATTCTTTTTTATGCTTACCATAATTATAATATCAACACCATACCTAAAAAAATAAGTTCTGAAAATTATCAAACTTTCAGTCAAATTTCAAATTTCCAATCATCTCAAAATTCCTAACAAAATTTAACATGGGCCTCTATCTATCCTACCTCTGTAGTTTCTATAAATTTCAAGTTGGATCTAGATTCTAGTTCAAGATTCTTACTGATTTTTCTTTTCTTTTTTTCTTTTTTGTTATGGTGAGATTACTTCATAGTTGTGTTGATTCTTCCTTGTATGAAGTATAGAATATCTGTCTTTTCATGATGTTAACAGCAGTTGATGTCAATGTCTAGATCCATTTGCTCATTATTAATCCAGATGTTGCAACCCCTTATTAATTCAAATAATTCTACCAAGAGAATTTATGGTTTTAAAAAATTTTTAACATGTTTTAATTCATATTAGTTCTTATTAATGCTCAAATTGCCTTATTTAGGACGGACCCTGGGAGTCTCCTTCAATTTCATTGCAGTTGTTTTGACATGGATCTAGTTGTCTTTAAAAGTTTCTGTATTTTCAAATATGGTAAGATATTTTATAGAATCATCTAATGTATTTCATGACCTTGACCTGAATTAGCCATTTTCTTCAGCCCTAAACCCCTTTTAGAAGGAAGTGTTATTTAGATGCCCATAGTCTAGACACCAGGGTTACCCAGTATACTGGGTTGCTAAGTCTTTTTAGCACATAGTTTTAAAATATGTTTGCTTTTCCCTAACTGCTTTATTTATGAATTAAAAATTAGTTCTTTGTTAACATGTTCTTTTTTTCTTTGCTTGTAAGGATTGTTTCATCCAGGGAAGATGTAAAGTAGCTTACATTTCACAATGGTGTTCCCTGGCATAGATAAAATACTTGGTAGCTAGAAGAAAGCATTTCAAGCCATGTTAAAACATTTTGTAATGGCATTTTATGTCTCCTATTTGAACTGTGCATAAATAAGCAATATTTTGAGTTCAATTTCATCTGAAAATCATTTTTAGAAAATAGATTTATATGCTGGAAAACACACAGTAGTTTGATAATGATGTGAATATATTAGTGAATTGGAATTCACTGGCTTATTAGTCACCATTTTTCTAATTAGAGTGTGAAATCTTAATTTTTTGGAGTCTGATTAACTGGTAATAGCTATGTCATGGTGTTCATACAAAAACTTATTTTGATGGGCATTGCAATATTAAAAAAATATAAGTTAATAGGAAAAATGAAAACAAAGAAAAACAAGTGCTCATAATTTTTCCTTCAAAATGTTCTGGGTACCTAATAAAATAGGACAGTGAAGTTTAAGATTCATCAATATCAAAATTTGTGTTATTGAATATTGTCTTAGACTTTCCACAGTTAAAAAGCTGAGGAAAGGGGCTGGGGATATAGCTCAGTTTGTAGAGCGCTTGCCTCACAAGCACAAGGCCCTGGGTTCAAATCCCTAGCACCGGAAAAAAAAAAAACTGAGGAAAAAAATATTCAGAAAAGTTGAATCTGAATATGTGCAACTAAGAAGATGGGTAATTAAAGTAAATCATTCAGTTCATTGAGAAATATTAAAACAAACTCAGCAAAGTCTTTCATCTATTGTGAGTTATATAATATGGATAAAATCAGTTATTAAGCCTAAATTCTCAAATGCTGGAATTGGAGAATGAATACCCTTCACCAAGAACCTTTTGTAAAATTATAGATCTTGGGCAGTAGAATAAATTCTACCCAGTCACTAATGAGAACGAGGCAGATCTATATGTGCTATTATGGAAATTCCTATCAGTATAGTCGGTCATTTAAACACATGAGCTATGTGTGGACTGCCAGACTGTGATCCTGGGAATAATTAATACAACCTTGAGTAAATTACCTAATCTCTTGACTTATCGATTAACTTAATTGGCAAAATGATTTTTGTACCAACATACACCTGTAATGTTTGTTGTCAGGAATAACTGAAAACAGTGCCTCGTGTCTGGTGAGTGTTGGTAGGCAAGCTCTCCTCTTTCTCTGTGTCCTTTTTCATGTTTTTGTCATCATTATTGTCATCATTATCTTGCCAAATGAAAATAAGAATCTTACAAAATTGTTTCCAATTTGTGCTAATAAAAACACCTGGATATATGCTTATATATATAAACTTTTATGCTTATATCCAGAAACATATATGGAAAGATACATTAAAAACAGTTAAGAACTGGTTACCTCTGAAGAGCAGATCTCTTAAAGAGGAAAAAAGGATGAGTCAAGTGCATTACGTATTTTTCTCTTGTTTAAAGTTCGGATTTCTTATGCCCATGGGGTTTTTATTAAAAAATAGTATGGATTTTAAAATAAAAATGTTTCATAAATTAGCTGTTAGTCTTGACTATAAGAGCAATCTAAGAAAAGGCAGACAAAATAGGTTCATATAGGAAATTATTCAAATGCATATGTATATTTGGCCACTTCTCTAAATTACCTTTTCTACTAGGCCACTTAATTCAATGACATTCTTCCACTAGAAACTCATTTCTTGGTTTTAATCATTTTGCCCCTCCTTATAGGGAGAAGAAGGTTTGGAAAACTTATAGTAAACTATAAATACAAAATTTTTTCCAAGTTATTTCCTAGCCCATAGTATCTACATGCACTCATGCTTGCCAAACATGATCCTCCCATTTAGCATTCATTGGTCTTTTAATATTTTCCTCTTCCCCTTTTGAGTAGGATGAGGTGAGTTTATTTCTGTCCATACTAACACTCAGCTGCATGACCTCAGAAAATTGTTTTTGTGTGTTTCGGTGTGCATGTGTTTACTCAATATTTGCACTAGGGACATTAGACTAGTTGTCCCCAAGCATCTTTTCAATTTTAGTGTCTGGTAGCAGCTTTCTCCCAGCAATGACTGAATATGTTAAGTTCTCTTCTACTTCTCACTCTATCTTCAGTCTTGGTTACAAGAATGTGAGATGGTATTGATGCTATGTAAACCTTTATGAAAAACCAGCTTTGAGACAAGTCTCCAAACATAATGCTTCTCCATTCATGAGTCCTCTATATATCCATTTGGAACTACCTCCTAACATGATGAATACATTGGAAGACTTCTGAGATGCCAGATGGCTTCACTGGAGGAGCTGTCTGGATACAGGAAACATTTCACCTAATTCACAGAAACTCTCAAATCAAGCTCTAAGTCTAAATGAATTAAATGTCAGTGAAATCTTTATTTCCTGATGCTTAAAGCAGAGTTAACAACATTAAGTCCTCATAGGGTACCTACTGGGAAGGAAAACTGAGCACTGTGTTTGCTCTTAAGACAAAAACTTGCCAAGGAGTTATTCTATTATTATTTTATATTCTATTATGTTTTGATTCTTATTATCCATATTACTGTTATTAAGTGTATGTAATTTATCAAGTTCCTTAGAGAAGAAATAGCATGTGGATGATGTTGTCAAGTTAATGTAATGATACTAGCAATGGCTAATATATATACGTATATTTAATCCTTATGTTCTAGGCACTTTTTAAAGTCCTGTCATATATTAAAATATTTTAATTATTTAAAGAAACCTATGAAATAAGTACTGTTATCCCCAGTAAGTTAAGAAAGACAGAAATTGAGGCATAGAGGAGTTAATGGGAGGTTGGAAGTAGAGACAGAGATTGAACAAAAACTCACAAAGTTTGAATATGAAATAGAATATAAAAATGGACTCAGAGTTAAAATGGGATAGGGCCAAGGGAGGATTGTTTTGGACAGGTGGGCTTAGAATAAGTTTTTATTCTAGTGAGAATGACTCAATATAAAAAGGAACAATTAAAGACACAAAAGAGAAAGTTGAGATATTTTCAGTAAAAGGGAATGCACGAAAGGATGTAGGCAGGAGAGCAAGGATACTCCTCACTAACTCATTAAGGAAACAATGAACTTGGTTTGCCTCTTTACCATTGCTCCCTCCAGTTTATTACCTGAAAAGAAAGCAGATCTCTTGATGATTAATTTTTCTTACAGTAAATATTCAACAGTGATCTAATTACTTGATAGTATTAAACTCTAATACAATCTGATATACAACTGCTGGAGGAACTCATTGTAATCCTAACATTGTTCTTTGTTGGTGTTTGGTCTCTTGACTTTCATGAAGGAAAAACTCTTGATATTAAAAGTATCTAGTCCATTTTAAAAGATACATTTAACTTTTGTGTCTTAAAAATTTAATTGCTTAATGTTTTGGAACATTATATGAAACCACTCCAATGGTTTTCCTAATTGATTTGTTAATGTATAATTACTTATTATAATGATATATTGTGTAGTATATTTTTATCTGGTGTATGTATTCCAGTCTAGGGCTTATTTTCAACTATAATTCATTTTGTGAAATCATTCTTTATACTAAAAATCATTTTTCCATTTAAATTATATTTGAGGAAATCATGCTTTCAGATTATATATTTATATACATTATTTTAAAATACACCAAGATAATTTTTAAACTATGTCATCTCTTGTGTCTATCATTCATTATTCAGCAATATTTATTGAATGCCTTCTCTGAAAAAGACCCCATACTAAGAACTTTGGGGGATATAAGATGAATCATACATCAATCTTACACTTAAAAAGTTTACAGTACTGGCAATAAGATGATGTACATAGCTCTCTCTTCCACCCATGCCCCATGAAGTCTTCAAAGGAAATCATACATTTTTAATGAAACAGAATTATTTTAAACAGACTATTAACTCTGGATTAAAGTTGTCTTGCTGGATTGTGTGGCATATATTGCCTGCATTGTCTGGAAATCATAATCAAATAATAAGAATTTGTCTTAAAAGTGTATACTTCATTTAGTATAATAGTAACAGAAAACAAATTTTTATTTTCTTATTTTTTCCGTAAAACTCAGAGTGCTTATTAATCTTCATAGAATCTCTGTGACTAGAAAGAAGGTAGGTTGTACTAGATTTTTCCCCACTCTATCTTTTCCTGCTTGACTTTAGAGTGGTTGAAAATTTCAATTTGCCCTACAAATATTTTTCCTTGAACATTTTCCTTGAACTGCCAAGTGGCCTCTGCATTATCAATAGACTGAGTTTTTTTCAGTGACCATGAATATTCAATTACAGAAACGTATGTAACTTTAATTTCTAACCCTTATCCTCTTGAAAAAATGTATGTGGAACACAGAAAGAAAATAAAGCATTTCTAGGTATTAAAATATTCTATGCTGGAAGTATTTATATCCTAGTAGAAATGTTTTCTCATTATGTGTGCAGTAAATTATATCTATCAGCAAGAGTTAAGAACATGTAAAGCAACTGTAGAAGGTCTAATTTATCAGTATAGGAATTGGTAAGCAGTTCTGAGCTTTTGCCAGTACATTACTATCTGTTTTCCTTGGATTCAAATGTAGATTTCACGTTTTAGTAGACAAGAGCCATAGAAAATAGGAGCTGCTACTTTCTTTTTTGAAACCAGTAATTCACTTGCATTGTGTATGGAGCAAAAGGAGCCTGAGATGAGTCATTGCTGTGAAGAGAAGAAACAATCAGCAGATAGTACATTTATTATTAATATATTAAGCGCCCTGAATGCCTTCTTTGTATAACTAATCTTATTTAAATTAAGCATAATGATTTCAAACTTTATTTTTTCTATTAAGAGTGATCCCAAAAGTATATTTATAATCATTCTCAGTATAAGGTGAACTCTTCAGTTGCTAGGGAACATGCCTACTGAATTTGTTTCCCCACAGATGAGTAAAATATTTCTTCCTGCACTATTATTCTGTAGGTAACTTAATACTTATCTAGGGCAATTCAAAGGCGAACATAACATACTGGGTTGAAAATCCTGGTGTCAAAGAAAGTAAACCATGTGTCAGAGCTGTCTGTCCACAGCCAGCAGATGTGACCAGGTAGAACTTGCTGTATAATTAACTATATAACTTATAAGTGCAAAACAAAACAGTGAGCCTCTCGTTCCAAAATTATTAAGACTTTCAAGATAAAAGGAGAGCATTAAAGAGTAGGACTCTCTTAAGTTTGGGACTGCTTAGGTCTCGCTGCCATGAATACTCAGAGTATTCTCTCTTTTCTAAGTCTAAAGCTGCTCCTGTCTCAGCATCTGATTAAAAGTCTTTTTTTCCCTGTGAGACTGGAATGAAACAACTCCTAGAAATCAAGAGTTTTACCCACTAGCACAGAATCCAAACCTAATCCAGACAGGGAGTTCAGGAGTGAGTCCGTCTGTTTAAGCCAGTTTGTTCACTGCTATGACCAAAACATTTGACAAAAACAAATTCAAGGAGGAAAAGTTTATTTGGACTCATGGTTTTAGAGGTCCCAGTCCATAGATGACTGGCTCCATTGTTGTAGGAAGAAAGGTGTGATGGAGGAAAGCAGTTCAGGACATAACAGTCAGGAAGCAAAGAGAGTGCTTTGCTCACCAGGGACAAAATATGTACCCTGAAGGCATACCCCCAGCGAATCACCTTCTAGCCACACCCTACCTGCCTACAGTTACCACTCAGTTAATCCACATTAGGGGATTAACCCACTGATTAGGTTAAGGCTCTCATAACCCAATCCTTTCACCTCTAAACTTTCTTGCATGGTCTCATACATGAGCTTTTGGGGGACACCTCATATCTAAACCAAAGTGCCATCTAATTCTCACATTTTCTCCCTCCTCTGGAAGCTGCAGTTGCTCTCTTTTTAGTCTGTTTGCTGCTTGATCATGTACAATGGCAAGAAACCTCTTGCTTCATGTTGAATGAGAATCTTTTCTCTGATATTCTTTTAACTTATCCAAGGTCTGAGCTGTTTAACAAGAGTCCATGTCTTAGACTTATCATATCCTCTGTATACTAATCACAGTATCTTTTCCATGTGAGTTGGAAACAAAAGAATAACATTTGTATTACCACTGGTAAAATTTATTAGGAATGATCAGATCAGGGAAAACACATTACTCTTTGGTCCTAGGGTATTAAAGAATTTGGTGTTAACTATCTGAAAGTTACCTTTGCCTCATTTTTTCAGTGTATTATAATTAAGAGTGAATAATTTAAAGTTTTAATCATAGCATTTCCTAAATGTGTTCCATGAAGCATTAAAGAGTTTTTCATAGATTTTTGTGATCAAATAAGTTTGGGGATATTTAGGAAAGTAATAATACAGCAAACACAGTATCAGTCCTTTCTGTTTTTTCCATTTCATTGCTGCTGCTTTACACAGGGTCTCATTATTACCTGCCTGAGATATTGCCCCCATCCACCTCTAATTGCCCCCATTCTTTGTCAAATACTTTTTTTTTTAATTATTTATTTATTTTTTTTATTATTGTACACAAATGGGATACATGTTGTTTCTCTGTTTGTACATGGCGTAAAGACATACCATTTGTGTAATCATAAATTTACTGTCAAATACTTTTAATTCAACTATATTGTCCACATACCTCTGTATGGTCATGGTACCTACAATCTTGCTATAGGAATCTGTCCTTAAGCTCCATCTACATTAGTGGTTCTCAACTGGGGAAGATTTTGTCTTTCAGGACATTGAGCAATATCTTTAATTATTTTTGATTGTCACAACTCAGGTGGGAGATGGAAACCAATGGGTACAGGTCAGGGATGCTGTGAACCATCCTACAGTGCATAAGATAGCCTCTCCAACAAATACTCACCCAGCCCCCAAACTGATAGTATATGCTACATCAGACCACTGACTGTCTGGAAACTTTCACTAATTTGGTATTGCCTAAGGAATTTCATACCTCATGCGTGGCATTAACAGTCCAACACTAGCTTTCCTTTCAAGCCATCTCCCACTGTTCCTTTCCATACACATTACACAGCAGTTGAACCAGCTGACCCACTTCTTACCATATGACTTGTACATTCCCATCTCTTTGTCTTACACATTCCACTTTACCTATGTTGCAATGTGCTTTCATCTTCTTTTCCCCAAATCTCACTCTGTTCTATCCTAAATGTCACCTTCTCTAGGAATTCTTCCTGGATTTTCTTCTTACTACTACTCTAAATTGGAGTGATTGCTGTCTTTCTGGATCCTCTAATCGTTTACTTCACTCATCTTGGCACATGATTTGCACAATTTTTTTATAAGTATTATGTCTAATAAACTAAATGCTTGAAGAATCCAGAGCATCATTAAAAACAACAATTTGTGTCTGTAAAGTTTTTGATTGATGTGTTCAACACGTACTTGAGTTGAATTTAAATTTTTAGTTTTGAAGGGAGATTTCAGGACCAGACCTCAAAATTGGTCTTAAATTCGTCTGTATATTTAACAAGAATTGAGATCCTGCTGTTAGTAATGTGGTAATTTTAAGACCTATCTTTCTCTAGAAAGAAAATCTTTAAGCTTAATATAAAACTGGCCACAATTGAACTATAACAACTGAATTGTAATAGGTAGCATTCTATTATAGATCCTTTGGTATTTAATAAAAGAGTTCTGATTTTAAATAGGACAATGCTGTTTATCCTTTTTGGTAAAGTATATTAGCGATGTTAAGAGATTTTTAATGCAAATAAAAGAAAACCCAGCTCAAATTTATATTTTAAAAAATAGCAAAACTGTTTGGCTTGTAATTGAAAAATCAGAGATAGGCCTGACATTCAGTAGCTGCAGCATTGTTCCCCCATGGATCTGTTGATTCTGTCCTTCTCCATCCTCAGATTTCAGGCTAAATAACAAACATCTCATCTGTGCACCATAGAATTCAGAGAAAAGAGTCACTAGCACATACTCTTGGGGAAACACCAGGAAGAACTGTTTCAGAGGCTCCTAGTAAAGCCTTCTTACTTTCTATATCATTATGTTATTGGTCCTTTTTCCCCTAGGCAGGCAGGGAGGCTGATTTTACATTCTTTTTAATTTTTTAAATTGGTTAATTTTATTTTTATTTATTTTATTTTATTTTATTGTTTTGGGTTACAGGGCCTTGTGCTTGCAAGGCAAGCACTCTACCAACTGAGCTATCTCCCCAGCCCTTATTTTTATTTTTAATCAACAAATAATGGTTGTATGTATTTATGGTATACAATGAAATGATGTATTGATATATTGATGATTTGATAAAACTAACATCCATAAACTCACCTATTTATATTTTTTATGGTGAGAGAATTTAAAAATCTATTGTTTTAATAACTTTGTAATATACATTTTTATTAATTATAGTCACCATGCTTTTGAATTGATCACTAAAACTTATTTATCCCTATACTTTGTATCATTTGACCAGTGTCTCTCTTTCCCTATTTTTCCTTCCCTAGCCTCTAGTACCTGCTATCCTACTCTGCCTTTCTTCAGTTTAAGTTTTTTGATTCCACATATGAGATCATGCAGTATTTGTCTTTCTGTACCTGGTGAATTTCGCTTAACATAATATTCATCCATGCGACCACAAATGACAGAATTTTCTTTCCTCTTTAGTAAGGCTGAATAATATTTGTGTGAGTCACCTTTCTGTCACTATAACAAATACCTGAGATAATCAACTTATAAAGAGAAAAAGTTTATTTTGAACCGCGGTCCTTGCACATGCTAGGCGAGCGCTCTCCAAAAGGAGCTATTTCTTCAGCTCCGAGAAAAAGTTTATTTGGTTCATGGTTTTGGAGGTGTCAGTTCATGATCAATTGACCCTGTTGCTTTGGGGCTTGTGGTGAAGAAACACATCATGGTGGGGAGCATGTGACAGAGCAAAACCACTCATTTCATGACTGACAAGTGAAAAAGAAGAGAAAGAGGGTCTCTTTCCGTATATATGTATATATACACAGATGTGTATGCAATATTTATAGTACATATATAAAATACATATGCAATATATAGTTATGCACACAATATATATTCTAATATATACATAAATATATACTACATATGCAATATATACTTTGTTGGCAATATATGCAATATATTTACATTGAAATATATATTAATATGCATATGCAATATAAATAACATATGTGGTTGGCCTTCCACATCTAGATTCCACTTGGACAGATTTAACCAATAGTGGATCAAAAATATTTGGGAAAAAAATGCTTCTGTAATGAACATGTACAGAATTTTTTCTGTACATAGCAAGTTGCTATTCCTTAACCAGTACAATATTAACAGTGTAATATTAACAACTATTGACATAGCATTTACCTCATATTAAATATCACCAGTAGAGGATGATTTAAAGAAGATGGGATGATATATGTATGTTATGTGCAAATACTATACCATTTTATATAAGGGACTTGAGCATCAGCACAGTTTGGTACTAGAACAAAAGATTTATAGATACTGAGGGGTGACCATTCATATGCACCTCATTTTCTTTATCCATTCATCATTCACTGATGGAAATTCAGGTTATTTCTGAATCTTGGCTATTATGAATGACGCTATAGAGATTATGGAGTGCATATGTTACTTCAACATACATATTTCATTACCTTTGTATACATATGCTCAGAGATGGGATTACCAAATCAAATGATAGTTCTGCTTCTAATTTTTGAAGAAACATCTATGCTGTTTTCCATTATGTCTATGCCAGTTTATATTCCTACCAACAGTCACAAGTACCCTTTTTTCCATACCCTGTGGCACATTATCTTTTAACTTTTGGTTAATAGCCATTCTAACATGTATGAGGTGTTGTCTCAGTGTGGTTTTAATTTGCATTTCCCTGTTGATTAGTAATGTTGAGCTTTTTGAGAATGTCATTTGCCCATTTTTTTTTTCACCCATTTTTAAATCAGGCTGTTTGTTTTCTGAGTACTGAGTTGTTTGAGTTCTCTCATATTTTGGATAACGTCTTATTAGATGCTTGGTTTGAAAATGCTTTTCCCATATTGGAGATTGTCTCTTCGCTCTGTTGTTTCCTTAACTCTGTTTTAATTAGTTGTAAATTCCAAATTTCTATTATTGCTCTTGTTGATTGTCCTTTTAAGGACATATGTAAAAAGTATTGCCCAAACCAATGTCATGAAGCCTTTTCCCTCTGTTTTCTTCCAGTAGTTTTATAGTCTCAGGTCTTATGTTTCAGTCTTTCATCCATTTTGTGTTGATAATGATATATGGTGTAAGACAAGTGTCCAATTTTGTTCTACTCATATATATGTATCCATTTTTCTCAGGACCACTTTTTGAAGAGACTGTCCTTTCCCCACTGTTTCCTGGGCATTTTTGTCAAGGATCGATTGTAACTGCATGGCTTGTTTCTCTTATGTTCCACTAATCCATGTGCCTGTTTTCATGCCAGTTACATTCTTTTTGGATTACTATAGCTTTATAGTATATTTTGAAGGCAGATAGTGTGATGCCTCCAACTTTGTTCCTACTTGAATGTTTAAGCTGTTTGTGGTTTTTTGTGGTTCCACATGAATTTTAGGATTTAAGGACAAAAAAGCAAAACAAAACTAAAACATAACTCACCTCAGGAAACAGGCTATTAATAGGATGTACTTATTTTTTTAAAACAAAAACAAGTTTTCCTCATGTCATATCTCTGATTTTAAACCTGTTCTAATTTTAACTGCTAAAAAAGGCATTCAGTGAACATGTTTTTCATACTTTTCACATACTTAGAATTTAATAAATCACCTCTTTATCCTTTGATTCACATTTTCAGAATCTCAAAATATTTGATTAATTTTATACCTTTATTATTTTGGTTTCTCATTCTGTTTACTGTTCTAAATTTCTTTACACCTTTTAAGCATGAGGAAGCCAATAATATATATGAATAATCTACTGGGTGCACATGTACTTGTTAAAAACAAAGTAATCAAGGGACTTGAATAACTTTTCAATCTTCAGTGAAGAAATTGTTTCAGCACACTTTAGCTTTTTGTATTTTTCCTCCCATCTTGGATAACTTGTTCAAGTCTACACACTATGTAAATCTTGATTGAAGAGGACACTGCTGATGGTGCACATGATTTATTGTAACCATGAAATTAAGTCCTGGGCCATATGCCCAGTATCTAAACTAAATCAAGGAGGGCTTAATTAGAATTAGGCAGCAAGCCTGTAAGAACTTTGCTTTGTTCAATCTCAACTTTCCAATGCAATTGATTCTTCTTTCATAGAAATCTTCTTTGGAGTGTGGGGAGCCTAGGAAGAGATATACCGGATGTATAATGGATATACAGAGCACTGTGTAACAGACGTAACTAGCCAGGAAAAGAAAGGAGAAGGAAATCCGCGCACAGCATATAATCAATACTTGTTAAATATTGCGTGCAGAACAGTTTTCAGGCTAATTTATTTTCACATTTATAATATTGAGGCAATATTTGCAATGCTAAATTAGCATATAGAAAAATTAGGCAATTACTCAGCACCTTTGTGATCTTTATTTAAAATGAACACAGCAGACCTCAAGAAAGCATGGTTCTGCATGACTATATATATATATATATATATATATATATATATATATGCACATATGACTATATATATGTTTAAAGCTGTTGGCTTTAAACAATACACTTTTAAACTCTCCATGACTCTGGTTTTTAAAAGGAAGAAATCTTAAGTATTGCTTGTTTTCATTCTACTTTATACTCTTATTATGAAGTAAAACAATTAAATAGCAAATTGAGTACTTTCAACTGTACAATAACATTACAAGACAGTTTACTTTTGTTATTCTAGACCATTCACTGGAAGCAACAGTAACCTAACCACTAGACAATAAGTGAGAAGATATCATGGTGGGGTTTTGAAAATCAAAGTCTTAGGATAAGAGGGAAAATTTTTAAAAATTTCTGTCATGAAATATGGGAGACAATGAACAAATATAGAGTAGGAACAGGTAAATGCTGCTTAATACTGTTTGTAATTCTGTTTAAATTTTCAAGTGCTGTGGAATTTGGAGGATTGGCAGCATTAACTTTTAAAATTCAGGTATGAATATATTCAATATATATATTGAATTATATATTCAATATATAATTCAATATATTCAGTATGAATATATTCAATATATTAGGGAATACAGTCTTGAATATTATAGAATGTTGGTAAAATCTTGGCACCGAGATGTACAAAATGAGAATAGCACCATATCCACTTCAAATTCAAGTGTTCATTTCTGCAATAGATTTGAGAATTTCTTCAGCCACAGGTTTTATTCTGAAATCCAGGATTCTAATAACTATTAATTAAATATGCTTTCCCCATTAGAAATATCATTGTATGGTTTTCTGATACTCTTAATCCAATTGGTGCAGTAGACAATAGACTAAGTGGTATTGGTTTTTAACATTATCTCAAAATGCTTTCGCAGCACCTCTGTCTTATGATCATGCTTGGTCATGGCCCTCTGAAGTTGCCCCCAATATGTGTGTATCCACTCATTCATTCACCAGACTTCACATTGCAGGCTCTAATACATGGATAGGGCATCAACAAAACTAGGTAGACAAAATTCATCTTTGCATCTCCAATGCTAGAATGCTGAAGTCCAGCAAGTATCTATTGCTCTGAACTGATTCCCACTTCAGAGTAGTTATGTAACTCTAACTCTCGGCTTTTGTTTTAGTCAGGATAACAGCTTCCCCACTCTTATGTGTGTGCCTTGTGTCTCTTGAATTCCTCCTCATCACCCTACCAGATTTTTCCTAAAGCTTAACTCTAAAGTCTTCCCCTGCTCTAAACACTTAATGGCCCTCACACAACTTCAGAGTATCATCCATGCTCCTTATTCAGAACATTCAAGTCTTCCATTCTTGAGCCCAACAGACCTTTCAACCTGATTCTTTACATCATTTGCCATCACACATCCTACACTAATGCCAACTAGCCAACTAGCATAGGATAGGGCAGGTTCAAGGGTGCAGTACTGCAAAGCCTGGCTCCCTGACTATGAATCTTGCCTTTTCTGAATTCAAACTGTGTGACTTTGGACAGGTTACCTGAGCTCTCTCTGTTGCAGTTTCCTTATCTGTAAAATAGGGCTAGTAATAATTTCAACTGTAGTATGCTAATTTTAATTCCTTTGGGTATAAACCAAGGCATAGGATAACTGGGTCAAAAGGTGGGTACATTCCAAATTTTCTGAGGATTCTCCACACTGCTCTCCAGAGTGGCTGCACCAATTTGCAACTCCACCAGCAATGTAAAAGTGTGCTTTTTTCCCCACATCCATGCCAACATCTATTATTGTTTGTGTTATTGATAATAGCCATTCTAATTGGAGTAAGATGAAATCTTAAGAGTTGTTTTAATTTGCATTTCTCTAATTACTAGAGATGTTGAACACCTTTTCATATATTTATTAATCGCCCATATGTCTTCTTCTGTAAACCACAACAATGTTGATAGCAACTCAATTCACAATAGCTAGATCATGGAACCAATCTAGATACCCTTCAACAGATGAATGGGTAAAGAAACTGTGGTACATATACACAATGGAATATTATTCAGCCATGAAGAAGAATATTATGGCATTTGCAGATAAATGGATGGAATTAGAGAATATCATGCTAAGTAAAATAAGTCAATCCCAAAAAACCAAATGTTTTCCCTGATAAGTGGATGATGATATATAATGGGGGTTGGGGGAAGGGGTGAGAGAAGAATGGAGGAACTTTAGATTATGTAGAGGAAAATGAGGTAGGAGGTATGAAAAATGGTGGAATGAGACAGACATCATTACCCTATGTATGTGTATGATTACACAAACGGCTTGAATCTACATCATGTACAACCATAGAAATGAAATGAAGTACTTCAGTTGTATACAATGAATCAAAATGCAGTCTGTAAAAAATAAAAATAAAAAATAAATAAAAATAAATTTAAAAATTAATAATAACAATTCCTACACATAGAATTGTTGTTATAAAAATGTGGACTAATACATGCAAATCATTTAGAACAGAGCTGGGCATCTATTAAATACTTGGTGATTCCTGCTATTAGTTTTTCTCTTTAAACTTTATTCGTTTTGTTTCCTGTACTTGGAAAGCCCAACTTACTCCTTTTTCCCATTGTTTTGTATTCATGTCCAAATTATACCTGTCTTTTATTGCTGTTGTTTAAATATTCTCTCTATTGATCTGGTTTCAGTCTATACTTTTAACCACTAACCAAATTGCCTCAACCATGATAACATAAAAATTAATTTCATGATAAAAATCATTTTGTTCTCAGAAGAAATATTATAAGCAGAGATACAGAAATCTGTGGTTCATGAAATAATTCCAATAATCTTTTTCATTATATTCAGGCCAATACTAAATGAAACATTGTGAAATTAAAATCAGAATTTCAAACTCTGAGCACCTGCCTAAATAATTAAAATTTTCAAGTTGTACTTGTGCCCTAGGATCAAGGAGTCATGCAGAAGGCCTTCTAATAAAGTGCCTTCATCAGGATTCTTTATTTTGTGATCAAAGAGACATAAAATGTGCCTTTCTTTCACCTTGAGAATTATGGCCCATTCCTCAAACACTCAGCATACCTGTAAGCAGTTAATGGAGTGGAACATTTTTGATTCATTGAGATGTGGTTTGTGAAGAAAATTTCAAGGATGAGATTCAAGTAATATTGGAACCCATTTTTAAACAGGTTTCCAACAGGCAGTGAAGTAGAGGCTCCCTGGTGAGATTTAGCAGAAGAGACTGTCCCTTTTCACAGAGAATTATATTACCTCTCATTTCCTGAAGACTCCAAGGGTACTCAGCTTTGGTGAAAAGTAAGCAAAGTATTTATCAAGAAAGAAGTAATAGGGCTGGGGTTGTGGCTCAGTGGCAGAGCGCTTGCCCAGCACGTGCGAGTCGTTTGATTCTCGCACCGCATATAAATTAATAAAATAAAGGTCCATTGCCAGCCAAAAAAAATTTTTTAAAAAAAGGAAATAATAGAAGCAATCCTAAATGTGTTCTTGATCACAGATACAGAAATTTACTTTAGAAAATAAGCGAAAAAGAAAGAATTGTAAGTGCATTGATAGAATCAGCAGCAGGCTAGCAATCTAGACTTGGGGATGAATTAGCAGGAAAAGAAACAAGAGGTCATTGGAAACATGAAATATGAACTTGTCTATTAACAAAACTACACAACTGATATGCAGTGTAATGAACTATTTACAACTATGGCTTTCAATTTTCTTACTGGATAGAGATTTTGTCTATGAGACAGTACCTCTTTGTGCCACATCCAAGCACATACGCAAATCCTATGTCGCTAGTCTCTATCTATGTTGGCAGAGGAGGATCTGACCCCTGTGCCGTCCAAAGCAGAAACCAATCACATGTGTTAACGTATACCCCTTTCCCCCAAGACTATCACAATAGGAATGAGATAATTGCCCCAAAGGCAGTCACAGGTCTCTGAGGAAGAAAGAATGTATGCAGGACAGGCACTAAGTGACCAATGACTCCTCTAGATCCTGGCGCCTGGTGACATAAAAAGTAGCCC
Source organism: Sciurus carolinensis (assembly GCF_902686445.1). Taxonomy (NCBI): domain Eukaryota; kingdom Metazoa; phylum Chordata; class Mammalia; order Rodentia; family Sciuridae; genus Sciurus; species Sciurus carolinensis. The sequence continues at coordinate 96,274,331 of NC_062217.1, forward strand.
AATGAACACATCATGACCTTGCTAAGGACTTTGTCTTAGACCCAAAACTGATCTGAGTCAAGCCAAAAAGTTACAGAAAAGATCATGTTGTAGAAAAAAGGTTTCATCTATCTTATTCTTTGTAAGTATAACCAGTGAAGACAAATGAATTCTAAATAAAGGACAGAGAGCAAAGTTAAATTGAACCAAGAACCAGTTCCCACTTTTCTCCATCAATTTTTGGCAAAGAATGGTTCTTGAAATTCCTGACAGTTTTGTCTTTTAGTTATTTTATTTTATAGTGTTCAAAAGGTAGGTACTCCTTAAATAATAGCAGAGAAATCCCAGTTTTCTCTATCCCTAGAAACATTTATTTTTTTCAACATGTCTAGATATAAAATCCTTATTTTTTGTCCAAATCCATCTTACTTTTGACAAATGTGTAAGTTCCATCTCTCCTACTCCCAAGTCACCAAAGTACCATAGAAGAATAGATTGTCAGAAGGAAGAACATAAAAATGATTGAAATGGAAGTGTGAGAGTGGTCTGGTTTAGGAGAACTGTCAGAGGGGTATTTGGAGCACTTACCTTTGGCTACTGGCAGCATTAGCAAATACATTTTGTTTCTTTTTATCAGCTATTGTTCTCCCAGGAAGGACTCTCTGTCTTGCCACAAAGTCTTCAAAGTTCCTGAACTCTTAATGCATTGTGCTGTCCAAATTCCGCTCCATCAAACCCAGCTGAACTACTGCAGATATTGATATTTATGCTTTCTGTGGGTTGGTAAAATGCTGAGGGTTAGGAAGTGAAGCAAGTATAACACCATTCCATCGTTTATGGGTTTAAATCAAGTTGTAAAACTTCAGTTTTCTAACATGAAGCAGGGCTATGCAAATGCTCAGATGTTTAATACAACAGACAGTTAGAAGCTATCCAGAAGAGAGAGGGGATATCCAGAAGAGAGAGGGCCAATGGTTTGAGATAATTAGACTTTCTGGAGCAGAGTGGACTGAACTGGATCCTAAAGAATGGGTGGTATCCCATAGATATGGAGAAAGAGAAAGGGAAAACTCTGTTCAACCCTGACTCCAAACATTGGCCCAATCTTTTTCTTTTGTAAAGGTGAGAATGTTTGAGGGTTACTATTTAAAACATATTCATTGTAAGTATGTGGTTTCTAAATACTGCAAACAATGCAATATGGGTAATCCTTCAAAACAAAGATGATGTTTTATTGTAAACCATGCTTTCCCATACCCCTTAATAACCTCATGGTTTTATGTTGATGATAAAACCACTATGATTTTAATTCATTTTTGTTTTAAACATATTGTGCAGGAAAAAATTATAGGAAGGATGCTGGTGACTCATGTTTATTAAATTATTTAAAGCTCTGTGAATTATATTTAGACTAGATCTGTTTGATACAGTATCTCAACACGTCTACCTTTCCTTTGATAAAAAAAAGAAAAACATTAAGAAATATACTAATAAATGAAGTGCTTACTCTTTTCTCTCCAACACTTCAGCATAATCATTAGAAGTATTAAAAAAAAGAACTGGGGTCAGGGATATAGCTCAGTTGGTAGAGTGCTTGCCTAGAAGAACTGACCTGGCTGACCTGGTATATAGGCAGTATAAGGAGCTCCCACTCTTTGACCTATTTTTCAGAATTTTTATAGGACTAAGAAACAGGCTATCATCATTTTGAAAACATCATCCTAATTCTCTGATTTTTTTTCATAACTTAAAAGAAAGTTCTCTTTTGCGTTTTTACTATATCTATGTAGGTTAAAACATTCAAAGATAGGGGAAGAGCAGAGTAAATATTACACTTATAAAGAATGGGGAGATTAGGTGATGGATGTGCAAGTCAATTGGCCTTGATAAACAAGAATCAAACTTAAACTTCATGTCAGTTACTCATACCATATCACTGGAGTAAAAGGTAAAAAGGTAAATCTTGTTTTTATCAGTCAAAAGATGGCGTGGAAAAAAATAGACATAGGATATGAGTTAAGAATCCTGATACCATTAGATATGTATGCAGAAGTTGAATAATTAAGTAAATGGGTGGCAGGTGGTAGGAACCAGATTTCGTACTATTAAGCATGGACTTGTTCAGATAAGAAAGAGGAGGGGACTAGACTAGTCTAAGTGGTAGTAGATGAGTGGAAAGCATCAAGTATAAACTCATAAGTAGTTTTATTTTAATACAGATGATTAATATAAAATAGTATAGATGTATGTATATACAAAGTTTAATATAGGATAAATATTTTCTAGCTCTGTCAGCTGAGAAGGCCTACAAGTAAAAGCACTGCAGTAGCAAGAAGCACCCTAATATCAAAATCTTGTTTTCTAATACTGTTCTTCAATCAAAAGAAACAGTGTGCCATGAAGAAATGGCTGATTGTCAGGCAGGGATAGGAGATACACAAAATGAACCTGTAGCATCTTGTAGCATCAAAAAGTAAGGAAGTGCTAAACATGCATGCACACACACAAACACACACAAAGATAGGGGCATATTAAAAAGGATACAGAAACCAAATGAAAGAGTTCTCAATGGCAAAAGTAGAACAATTTGAATGACAAAGTAAAAATGTTGAATTTTAATCCAAAATCACAAATATTCACTAGTTCATATTGATATATATAATTAATATAAATAATACAAATGGTCAACAAATATATAAAAAATATACAACATCTATAGCAATTAGAGAAATTCAAATTAAAACTATACTGAGATTTCATCTCACTCCAGTCAGAATGGCAATTATCAAGAATACAAGTAATAAATGTTGATGAGGATGTGGGAAAAAAGGTACACTCATACACTGCTAGTGGGACTGCAAATTGGTGCAACCACTCTGGAAAGCAGTATGGAGATTCCTCAAAACATGAGAAATAGAATAATCATTTGACCCAGTTATCCCACTCCTCGGTATATATTCAAAGATTTTAAATCAGCATTACAATAATGCAGCCAAATCAATGGTTATAGCAGCACAATTCACAATAACTAAGCTATGGAGCCAACCCAAGTGCCCTTCAACAGATGAATGGGTAAAGAAATTGTGGTATATATGCACAATGGAGTATTACTCAGTCATAAAGAAGAATGACTTTATGTCATTTGCCAGTAAATGGATGGATCTGGAGACTATCATGCTAAGTGAAATAGGCCAATTCCAAAAAAAAAAAAAAAACAAAGGTTGAATGTTGTCTCTGATAGGTTGAAGCTAAGCCACAATAAGGGTGTGTAGGGAAAGAATAGAAATTCAGTGGCTTAGACAAAGGGGAATTGAAGGAAGATAGGGGGGATAGGAATAGGAAAGATAGTGGAATGAATCTGACATAATTTTCCTATGTACATATGTGAAAACATGACAGTGAATCCCACTGTCATGTACATACATCCACAAGAATGGGGTCCTAATTAGAATAAGATATATTCTGTGTTTGTAGAGTTATATAAAATTGATCTTATTGTCATGTATAACTAAAAAGAAATAATAAAAAAAGAAAATGACTTTTTACCTCTGTGATCTTTCTTCCCTAAATCCATCATCACAGCCAAATTATGAGAAAACACCAGACAAATTCCAGTAGAGGGCTATTGTACAAAATAGGTGATTAGTATTTCTCAGGATTGACAAAGTCATCAGAAATAAGAAAAGTCAGAGAAGCTGTCATAGCCATTACACACCTAAGAAGACATGATCACCAAATATAAGGTACCAGCCCAGAGGAGATTCTGGAACAGAAAGTATCAGTAAGGAAAAACTAAGGAGACCTAAATAAAGCACAGATATCAGTTAATAATAATGTGTCAATATTGGTCATGATCTATAATCAATGTACTAAAGCCTTGTAAGATGTTAACAATAGGAGAAACTAGGTATGGGATATATGGAAACTCTAATTTTTTCACATTTTCTTCAAAGTTAATTAAAATTTTTCAAAGGGGAGAGATGAGAAATTTTTAAAGATGTTTTAAGAACTTAAGATCAAATCAACTAAATGTAATATGTGAACTATATTTATGAAAAATGTTGCTACTTGAAATGTGCATTTATATTACCTATCTATAATAAAAGCATATCATTCAAAATGTTTTACAATTTATGTTTAAATTATTACCTAAGTGTATTTAACTTCAAAGGTATTTTTAAGAATGGCAATAGTTTTCTATAATGAACTGGATGGTACATGCTTTATGCTGTGCAGATAAATAGTCATACCCACTGAGCACTATCTTGTTGGGAAAAACTATCCTTAGAAAATATATCACAGGAATAGCCATGGCTGTGTTCCAATAAAATTTTCTTTAGAAACTAGAAAGCAGGTCGTATTTGACCTAAGGACTAGATATAGATGACCTTGGATTTACACGATAATTCAAATGTTAGTAAAAAATGAAGTTCAGATTATATCAGTGGTTTTCCAAACTGGATTTTGTAAAATCTAAAAAGTTTGTTGGAAAGGGCATAAGGGACAGAATTGCAGATAAGGCAAGGTAGAAACAAACTGAACAGAGCTCAAATATCCTAACATTTGCTTCTTCTTGAAAAGGTAGTCATGATCTAAACATATTTTTTTTATACAGTGATTCTACTTGAGGGTTTGTTCAGGAGGCAGTATTGGAAAATAGTTAGGAAGACTGGTTCTAGGATGATTCTGATTGTTTCAGATTCTAGTTCCCCCACAACTTATGACCATATGAGTTTAGGCCTGTTTTTCGAATGTGAATTGTGAAATGTGAATTCTAATACTTAAGTACATATTTCAAGTTGTTGTGAAAACTGAAAATTAAGTGAAACAAAACATATAAAGCACTTATCTCTGTATCCAGCACAAAATAATTAAGTTTACCATATTCATTTATAATATTCTTATCACCACCAACAAAAACATTAATTACCTAAAAAAAATAAATAAATAACTTGGAAACTGCTAAACCTTAGGATCTTGTTCAATTTCATCAGCACTGCTTTTATGAAGATTACTATGTTCACAATCTCTCTCTGCTGAAGGGACTTTTAATTTTTTCTTTTCTGAGGTGTGAAGGGAGAACTGCAATCTGTAGTTAAAAACAGATCAGATTTCTCAGCTGAGGGACTTCTCCATAGAATTGCAGCAAAGCCTGGTTCTGAGATAGTTCCATGCTGACCTAGACTTTTCCTTACTGTAGATTAGACAAATGGAAAATTGCACAAAAGTCCTTGTGATCTGCTACAACATAAAGACCTAAAGGGACACGGGAGTATTGGAAAGAAAGACTTTTCAGGCCTCCTGGAAGAAAGTTTCTGCCCTACTGGTCTCTGTACTGGTTGAAATACATCCCCAAGAAGTATAGGAAGAAGCAAAACAAGATGAAAATGAAAAAGAGTACCATGGAATGAAATCTTACGAAGTATGCTATGTCTGTGTACAAATTTACCACAATAAATTCCATATGCACACACATATGTAATTGTACTAATTAAAATAACAATATCGATAATAGAAAGGGGATCAGTAGAGTACAGCAAGTGCATCTGGGAAGGGAGGAGAGGAAGGAAATGGAAGTCATTGCAGAATGAGGTTGTTCAAATTATGTTATGTACATGTATGAATATGGCATGATGAATCTCACATTAGGTATAATTATAATGCAGCAAAAAAAAAAAAAAAAATCAGAAGAGACCACCAGACATCTTACAAAGGCTTTAAAAAATCAAAACCAATAATCTGTGTTAAAGTTAGAATCTCTAGTAGGATCTCCTGGGGCTTAGAATTATATTTACATTAATAAAAGAAAGAAAGAAAGAAAAAAGAAAATTCAACAGATGCTTTTGCATGTAAAATATTGAACAAAATAGAAATACTTCCACTAATATTTGGTTCATTTTCTGAATATTAGGTCTCAATGATGTGATAGAATTTCAAGAAAATTAGTGACAGCTTGATCTTTAAAACTAAAAATGAGACAGAATATTCAATTTTCTTTTTCCTATAACTCCATGAATCCAAGGTAAACCTCTTTTCTTGCAGAAAAAAAACAACATTGTCAATTATTATAGGTCTTTAACTTCTCAGAAATGTAATGGTATTTTTGGCAACTCTGTGAGACTTAAAACTAGTGACATGATTAAATCACATGGAAAGTGATGATGGAGTCAGGATGTTTGTTGATGATCTTTGCATCATCAACTACATCCTACTGATGTCTCTTGCCATATTTTCCCCCACTGTTTCACTCTGTTCCCTCAACTTCTAAAATTAGCTTGAGCTAAAATAGAGAACAAGTGATTAGATGTTTGGAGGAGATAATATCAGGAATTCTCCCTTGTCTTGACAATCCCCATCTATTCACATCATTCTGCACCCTGATGTTTATGATTGACTCTTGACCATCCATGTTTCTCTAAGTGAGAGGAAGAACACTTTCTGTCTTTTCTTGATTTAAATCCAGTGTGTGGTGGCATGATTACAAAAGAGGTGAGAATAATGTCTTTCAAGGCACAACTGGAAATACATACTTCCTCTTCCATCATCTGCCTGGTCTGCCAGGTGCTGTCTCTCCTAGAAGCAAGGTTTGAAGTCCCTCAGTTGGAAAACATCTTGAACCTCTAGACAAATGGGACAAAAGTGCATCAGAATGATTATTGCCTGTCCCTAGGCACTATTCTTTTTTTTTTTACATGTTAAGTATTCACATCTATCAGAGATCAACTGTTAGCACAAGTAGCTTCCTCAATGCCCAAGCATGAGAAGCTTTTGAATTTCTCAATCTAAATCATACTGATTCTCTTTTATGTGCTTTGTGTTTGCTTCTGTGGGCTCCCTCTTACCTTCAAGTTCAATTTTAATAATAAAATTGTAATGTGCCATTTCCTACAAAGACTCTTCCCATTATTTCTCTACTTATTGTTTAGGGGTGTGTGTGTGTGTGTGTGTCTTTTGTGGTCTTTCATCTTTGTTATAGAGCAGTGAAAGCATGACAGAATATTTGCAGTGCCTCTTTTCTTTGGTAGCTCCTGGTCTTTTACATATGTAAATGTACTCAGCCTCTTTTGAAGTCTTATTTATTCTAAAAAAAAAAAAAAAGAGTTCAAATCATTTTGATGGTTTCTTATTCTAGGGCACTGAAGGCTGAAATGAACAGTATTTCTTGCTCTACTAATGATCTGATCTAGTTAGCAGGAGCTCGTCCTCTCTGATATGCTTCACACTTCAAGGGCATATTCCTCCAAGACCAGATTGCCTAGGTGTGGTATCCATTTACAAAATTATATTCTTGCCTTAATTGATTTTGATTATTTTTTATATTATCTTCTTTGGAAAAATATTAAGAAATATTAAGATTAGCTCAGAGAACAAGTTCTTGAAATATATAATAGAGTCGTATTTTCTTGAGGTGAACACTCCTGTGATGAACAACAAAGATGTTGATTGAGTAGATAAGATATATAGTTTGTGTGTGTCATGCCAGTATTAACTTTTCACTACTGTGACCAGCAAACCTAACAAGAACAACTTAGAGGAGGAAAGATTTATTTTGGCTCACAGTTGCAAAGGATTTCATGCATGGTCAACTGAACATTTCTTTGAACCTGAGGTAAGGCAGAACATAATGGTAGAAGGGTGTGGCAGAGGAAAGCTGCTCAACTCATGTCATCTGGGAATCAGAGAGAGTGGGAAAAGACTGGGAAGAAGATAAATCCTTCTAGGGCAGGCACCCCATGACTTACTTCCTCTATCTCAGTCCCACCTACCAATGGTCCATCTAACTACTAATGGAATAATCCATCAAATGAATTAATGCCCCCATAAGGTCAGAACCCTCATGATTCAATCATTGCCTAGAAGCCCAGCTTCTCAATCTTGTTGCATTATTATGTACCCTGCTTTCAAAACCTGAGCTTTTGGGGAACATTCCAGATCCAAACCACAATAATGCCATAAATACATAGCCTAAATTTGAGATACAGTAGGAACTTAATAAATTGATGATGGAAACAGTATAACAATATATTCAAACATGAAAAATTATATGCTGATTAACCAATTACTTATTGAACTTCATATTCAAAGTTTCTGCTGGGCACTCTTATTATTACTATATATAATAAAACTTTTATCAAATGCTTATTATATATCGAGCGTTCTAATGAGAACTTTCTATGCACTATTTTAGTTAATCCTCACAAAAATAACAACTATGAGATAGTTTTATTTTTATACCTAGTCTACAGATGGAAAAATTGACATTTCAAAATGATTAAGTATTCATCCTAGGTCAACTATTAGATGGCAGAATAGGTCAGTGTTTGAATCAGTTCATCTGATTAATGTTCTTAACTGAAATATGCTATTTCAGATTCCAACATATGCAAATTATGACCCTAGCTTATTTAGCCTACTCTCAATGAAGAGAGAAAAAATATACAGAAAAATTGCTTCAAAAATTAGGGTTTGGGAAGTCGGTAACAGTGGAAAATGGCAGGATAAATAGGTTATTTAACTCTTGACTTGATGGCACAAAAAATTGATTTGCTAATGATATGAAACAAGTGAAGAGAAGGAGAGTTAGAGGCCACTAGCTAAAGTGTTAAAGTTTTTTCAATGTTCATTCACTCATTCAACCTGATGCTAAGAATATCAGAAGGTGACAGTCACAGAGTTCATGTTCCAACAGGGAAAATCTGTATTTGTTGTTACTGTGTGCTATTGGTGGTGAGCAGGCTATATGAGCAATATCTACTGCAAGGTGTACATGGCTTTCCAAAACATGGGCAAGGGAGAGAGCATAGCCAGAAAACTGGGAAGACAGAGTCAGTGTTGGCAGAGATTTGCTGTTGGCACAGAAGGGCAGATCATGGTTCAGTTGTAACTGGGCATCACAGACACTCTAACCATAGGGGACTAGCAGTTTAACACAGAAGCAGGTGTCCTCTACCGTCTTCCACGCATACTTGGACAAATGCATTAAACAACAGTGGGCAATAGGGTTTTTGAATAGGATCGTCAGGGAATTCTTTCCATTGATTATGCAGTCTGTTCACTTTGCATTTATAATCAAATGCCTCAGTAAAATATGAGACAAGAATGCTTATTTTATAAGGATGTTTGTTGAATAACTTTTCTGAGGGATCCTAGAAAAGACTGGAATTGAGGTAAAGTGAAGAATAAGCATAGAAATGACAATATTACCTAAAACCACACTAAGGGACGATGATTTACTCAGATGCTTGAGGGAGTAATTATTGTCATCTGGAATAGTCATATGCATTTTAGAGAGGAGTCTGGAAGTAAGCTTTAGAAAATAAGTAGGATTTCTATAGCTGGGAGACTGACCTTCTCTGGCTGGAAGAACAGCAGGAGCAAATACCACAGAGATTAATAATCTGCAACAAATAAGAATAAGTTTTTTTCAGGCAAAATACAGGTTTATGATGATGTGATGACTAAAACAGAGACTCAGAAATGTGAGAATGAAGAGTAGGAAAAGTCTTGGGGTCTGGGCATAGCTGTCTGTTTGCACAGTATCAACAGTTGAAGCTCAGTTAGTGGATTTCCTCATGTGTTATCAACCAAGAAGTTGAAGGTTGTGTGAGGCTTAAAGCCTATTAAGTTTGGATTGCCCTCTTTAGGAAAACAGTACAAAATTACAAATGCAAACTCACTAGGTTCCATCACAAGCCTTGGAAGCCACCAATTAAGTATGAGACCCTGAATCCTATGCCTCATTAGTTTTTGGAACATCTGCCTCTGACTAAAGCAGTGCTGACTATTAGAAATATAATGCAATCCACAAATGTAACTTAAAAATTTCTAATATGTGAACCAAAAAAGTAACAATAAGCATGCAAAGTTTTTGTATTTTATTTAATCCCACATATCTGAAATACTATTTCAATATAAAATTAATATTAAAACATTTGTAAGTATCTTACATTCATTTTTGAAACTGTATCTTTGAATCTGGTGGGTATTTTGTATAAACAGCATACAGCAATTAGGACTAGCCACATTTCTAGTGCTCAATCACCTCTAGTAGCTACTGTATTGAAGACTGCATGATTAGAGTCTTGCTACTCAATGTGTGATCTGTGGATCAGCATCATTTTCATCATCATAACCAAAGAGCTTGTTAGAATATAGCATCCTGGACCTCATTCCAGACCCACTGAATCAGAATATGCACTTTAATAAGGTCCCAAGATGATTCATATTCACATTAACTTTTGAGATACATTGCTCCAAATAACTAAGAAGACAGTCTCTGAAAACAATTGCAGAAAAAAGTAGTTTTCCCAAGGAGGCCCAAGAAGGGCGGTATTGAAAAAAAATGATTAATGGAGAAGATTTCTGAAATCAAGAAGACAGTAGTGACAAATGACACAGGAAGTTTGAAGAGGAGGGTTAGAATTGAGAATCATCATTTTGCAGTTTCAGAAGGATAAAAAATAACTTGAATGTGAAAAGATTAAGAAGAAAATAATGAGCCATAAAGTGAGTTTAGATTACTTCTGGGCAATGAAAAAGAAATGACATCACAGTTTTAAAGGTCGTCATGGCATATACAAAAAGTAGTAGACCATTTGAGCAGTAGCTACAGGTATTTTTCAACCTAGTTATGAAAGTCTTAAAGTGAATGTTTATCATTCCCTCCCACACTCATCTTCCTACCCTTGGTAACCCAGTTCAAATAATGATAACTTTGATCACAGTCTTTTTGGAGTGTATTTGGAACAACTCTAAACTTTTATTACTGAAAAAAATAGTAGTGTGGATTCAGAATGAAAAATGAAAAATGATCCATCTTAAGATGCTTAATTGAACACCTTTCTGCCTGAGGCCTTGCTTAGTGATTCCTGTCATGGCCGACAGTGGCTGGAAAGAGAGGTAGGCAGCTCTTGAAATGCTTCAGGACTTCTCTGATTACAAAGTATTTATTTCATTATAAAAGTATCTCTCCTTCCTGTTGCCAGTGTTATTTACTCACTTTTTGTGGAGAGCTGGTGATTTAGTCCTCTATATTTATTTGGATTCAAGAAAGCAAATGTTTTAAATTGGAACATCCATCACCTTCAAATGTGCCCATTTCTTTCAGTGAGCAGAGTTTGTTATTGTTGTTAGAATGGATTTTCCAAAAAGTGCTTGGTTGATTTAGCAAACTGAGTGCACTCATGTGTAGGGAAAAAAAAAAAACACCAGAAAACCTAGATATATGGAACCATGTATTCAACTTCGTTTTTCCGTAGTCAAGTCAGTATCTGGAACATAATTGGCACTAAATAAATACCACAAGGATGGATAATGAGATGAATGGTTGAATGCCAGCATAATTATTTTCTCTATTCATAGCCTATCCAAAAACAATTGATTTCCATTTGTTTGTCTATTTAAATGAAATTAGCAAGTTATTTCAATGAAACCACATTTTTCCTGTATTTTAAAAAATTGAAATTGACCATTGAATACTATTTGATCTGCTCAAGTGTTCCTTTGTATAGATAAAAGCATAAAAATCTGTTAATTAGGAATCATAAGAAAAGGTCTCCTATGTTTTAAAAGTATCCTTAGAATCCTTATTTCAATGAGAAAATAGAAATAAAAAGTAACTCTTAGATCAATGTCATATATATTCCTTTTGTCCTTTAATGAACAGACAGAAAATTGTTGCATGATCTAACAAAAATCACACAGAAAACTGTTACATGATCTAACAAAAATGGACATAAGACTCAAAGTTATTTTGCTTTAAGATTCTAGACATGAAGCCTATGTGGAATACATACTATGTGCCAGTTATTGTACTAGGCCTTGGGGTAATCATTCCTCTGGACGACTGTTTCCCAGCTCACATTCCTTTTGTGAAACTTGTAAACTATTGTTATATAATCAGGTTGTAAAGAATTGCTATCATAGATGAATGATCAAAGTACAGGGGAATAAATGAAGACGGCCATAAATTCTGACTAGATGATGAAGGAAAACTTCGAAGTTGGGGATATTTTAATTGTGCCTTGAAAGATGGAAGACTGAAAATGGTCAAAGAGAATTTCAGACAAAAGAATAGCAAGTTCAAAGGTATAGAAACCCAGGATTCTTATTGTTTCAGTGAGTAACATGCTGGGGCAATAAGTTTAGAGTGGGTTGTAGGGAGTGCTGGGACTAAATAAGTACCATAAGGATGGATGGGAAGACGAATGTGTGAATGACAACCCCCCCCACACACTCTCTTATACAGTTGATTCTAGAAAAAATTGCTTTCAGTGTGCATGGTAATTTTGATGATATTAAAAAGTTTTTTTCAAGGAGATCCTTATTTTACCTATATTTGATTGATTATAAGTAATCACCAATACTTTGGGTCTAGCTTAGGAAAGGCTTTGTAGCTTCTACTTTGAAGTGTGGTTTTTAACTGATGGACACCGGACACCTATCAGATGTTTCTGAGTAATGGAGTGGTATAATTACATTTGAGTTATAGATGATGTATCTTAAGAGGTAGAACTTATTGCAACAGGAAAGATGTGCAGTGATAAAAATTGAACCAGAAAAAACTAGTGAGGATGGAAAAGGGAGGATGGAGAGGAGAGAGGTTATGTGAGATGGCCAGATTTTGAAGTGAAAAGTGAATAAGCAGGAAGAATCAAAAATGGGGTAGAAGTTTCCAGCTCAAAGGATGGTGTGGGTGCTATGGCTATGTCAGGAATGCCAAAGGAAGCCACCGAAAATCAGCTTTCTGTACTGCACATATTCACATATGGCTCTCATCTCATAACTTATTTCTACTTCTGCCTCTATGATGAAGATGGAAAATGTGTTGCTTTTATTCAATTTCACATCAAGTTTGAAGCTGTTTAGAAAATGACTTGTTGATATTCTCTCTCTCCTAGCTAAAGCCTGGAACTAAACTGTAGAAATAGATATGGTTATTGGACCTCTCTATAGTTATCAGTTGTTCAACATTGCAAAGAAAGATTGAAAATATGCCCAAAGACAAGAATTAAAATTTGTGATTTGAAGCTTTTAATAATGGTTTGAAATTTTTACCTCTATGATGCTGTTTTTGTCCCCCTATGATTCTTTAATTAAAAGACTCAAGAGATAGAAACTGAAGTTTTGAATTTCTGCTTTGAATATTTGTCTGTTTGAACCTTTGCTTTTCTTTAGTTTTATCTCCCTAAATTTTTGTGAATTTAAATAAGAGAAATGTTATTGCAAATTTTGAGATATATTACCCAGTGAGTTCATTTTGCTGGAAACATAATTTATATTCTTTGATCTTTAAGTGAATTAAATTATAAGATTAAAGAAGAATAATTTCAGGATCACTAAGGAGTTCATTTCATTCTGTTTGACAAAATATGTAATTTGACACGGTATCATCAATATTGTAAAACCTGAAACAGTGGCATTCTTGAGGAAAAAGGAGTCAATTAATCATTTTCTTTTCTGTTGTTTGGCTCATCAATTTATAAATTAATTCACAGAGCTAAATTTTCAAGACAAAAATATTTTCTTTTGAAAAGCACTAAGTATCAGTGTTCCTCCAGGGAACTCTCTTTTCTTAGAACATGGCCCTTATATTGACAATTGCTCACTTGCCACCAACCTGAAGAGCTCAAGAACAGAAAATGATTAGTCTCTTAGGAAAAAAATGCACTCATTGCTCACCTATTTCATTTCCAACTCCTGGGCTTAATTCATTTTCATTGCTGTTTTATTAAATTGCCAGTCCAACCCTGGGAATTTTGTGTTATTCCCATTTTAGAGCTCTGGAGACTAAAATTTGATTAAAAAAAACTCTTTTGGAAAATGGGAATGATATAATAGGTTTCAAAACTAGATCTTGATTCAGAAAAATAGAATGAGCGTTATGACCAGACAGATGTGATGTAAATGCTGACTCTGCATGTATTTTAAATTTCTGAACATAATAGGTTGGTGATGTGGCTCAGTGGTAGATCATTTTACCTGGCATGCATGAGACCCTGGGTTCAATCCCTAGTACTATAATCAATCAATTAATTAATTAATCAATAAAGTGTCTGAACCTAATTCTCTAATTTTTCAAATGAAAAAAATAATCTTAATGGGATAATTAGGAGGGCTAATTAGGAGGACTTTGAGAGAATGTGAATGGACATTTAATCCTGAAAGGACATAAGAATAGATTATTGAGTTTTATCAGAATACAACAACCCTGACTGGTGATCCGTGGACTTTTCTAAGATGCCTGTAGTTGTGAACAGAAAATTGTATTCCAGGTCTTACAAGCCCTTTAGTCACAAATGTTCTGCTATCCAAATCTGATTCTACTTCTCATGGTAAATCTCTTCATTTTCAGTATTAACTGAAAAACTTACAGAACTCACATTGATAACAATTTGAATTATCTATGTATGATTAATTTGTATTTTGTAAAGATGTAGATGAGCTAAGCAACTAAAAATCTAAGTAGCAGAGTAAAAAAATCTAAAATAAGCATTATATAGAAAGAAAAGTTAATTTTAATTTTAACAAGTAAAAATTAGACTAATAAGATGCCTCATTTGTAGTAGGTATAATTATTTAAAATTAAAGTCATTTTATTTTGCCTACATAATATAATTAATATTAATAATTCCAAAAAATATATCAAATTGTCATTTTACTGATATATCTGATCTTATTCTCTTGCTTAATCATCTGTCTCCTGACTTAAAAACCATGTTATTAAAAAAAAATTATCCAGCCATAGGCAAAATTTTGATTTGGGTAAATATATTTTGTTAATTCTTTTCTCTGTTGTAAGCCAAGCTTCTCTTCTACACCTTATTGTAAAACTTTAGGCAAAATTTTTATGTCCAGGATAAGAAGGGAAATGAGATCAGCAAATTGATTTTGTGATTTTTGGTATGTGTCGTTCCCATACTTTTTCTTTCTTCTTTTTCCTACTCTTCCCCTCTTCTCTTTCTTCCTCTCTCTCTTCCTTTCTTTCAAAGAAATGTATCCAGCATTCCATTATCTACTCTGTAAAAAATATTATACTAATCTTAAATCTAAGAGAGTATTAATATATGAAAGATACAGTCCTTGACTTCAAGGAATTTTTGGTTTGGAAGAAGAAAGAAAATGACCAGTTGATTACCAAATAAATGTGGAGAGAACTAGGGATAATTTATGAGTGCATATGTGTGTGTGTAAAACAATATAAGGGATAATGGGATCTCAGGAAACTATAAATATAAAAACACATTTATCATTTTTTAAAAATGTATATAACCAACAAGTGAGGCTCGATGATCAATAGTCCTAGAAGACAGAGAAACTAAGGGACATTAATTATCTGACAAATGAAGCTCTCTCATATTTTATTGTCCACGTAATAGATTTCATTCTATAGGGAAGAGATAGCACGACGTCGTCTTTGACCCCCAAGCCCTAGATCCTCTTTACTCTGACAAGCCTAGCAGGGCACAGTCTCTGCTGCTTAAAAATAAATATCAATAGACATCAGATATATCTTTGATTTCTCCTACCACATGCCCAAGATTATCAAGTGACTGCTTGATGATTTTTAACACATGGAAAAATATAAGAAAACTTACATAAAAAAAGCAAATGACATGCTGGGAATTAAATTGAAACAACTCCTTATAAGATTCTCCAGTGGTTTGAAGAGCAACAGTGAGTAAATGCTTACCACTTAAGTTTGATGTAAACGGGGGGCCCTTTCTCTATTCGTTATGCTTAATAGCAGCATTACAAACAGATCCGCTTTATTTTTCCTCAAAGAAGCATTGCAATTGAATAGTATATTATAAATGCTTTTTACTCTTGAAGTGAAATATCTGCTAGTGTAGTGTTTTGCCAGGAACATACTCATACCATAAATCCACCCACATGGTAGATGCAGATGATGCTTAATTATTTCATCAGGTACAGAGTTTGTTATTCCTTGGCTGAATCTTTAAAGGCTATTGTTAGATGTTTTCAGTAGAACTCTTATATAAATTTACTTCTACTATCAACAAAAATAATATCTAAAATTAAACATTGGCCAAATATAATTATTTATCAATATATTGCCAGAAGCAATATATCAATATTATTTACAATATACCTATTGACACATTTAATTTTTCAAGAATGAAAGAAAGCCAACTGTTTTGCTGCAGGAAATAAAGCATACTTTTCTTGTGAGTATGTATAAAAGAATTTCTTCTGCTTTTCAAATATTTTTCTAGTATAAGCTTCCTTTTAAAAAATGACACCAAAATAGAATAACATGAAAACACAATTTTGAAAAGATAGGTGCCACCTTTTTTATGTTAGATAGAATTGAGAATGCTTTATTCATGCTAAGTTGGAAATTTTATCTTGGGTTGTCAATTGTAATAGTGTAAAATAATGATTACTCAGGATTATATGGCTGATTTAGATCTGGGAAACACTTTCTGTTGAGGAAAGATTGGGGTAGAATTTCAACCTTATACAGCCATAGTTTTAGACCTCAAATTTATTTTTATATAAACTCTCAATCCTCCTACCAAGTAAGATCCTGGAAGTCCCTCTGAGTATTGATCTTATTCATCTAGGATTCCTGTCCATGGTGTTATTTATATTGTGTTGTTATACAAGTTTATTAAAATTTACTTATCTTTTCATATATCTCCAAAGTATTATTTTCTGTTTACTAAACCTTTCAAAGACTCCAGACTTTGGCATCATCTGTCCTTTCCTAAACACTGACTATTTTGAGTTCAATATTATGTTCACAGTGCACAGGTCCTGTTGATTTCCCCAAGATGAAAGCATTACTGAGTTATATGCGGGAACCTGAAGACAAAATCTGGCCCTGAAGTTGCTTGAGATTATTCATGGAGAGAATTTTTCAGCTCTCTTTTTGTTCCTGCCTAGAGCCATTGAATGCCTCTTAAATCACTGACAGAAAATTTGGGTCAACACATTGCCTGAGGTCATTTAAATTTCAAATCTGTTGCCATTTTCCTGCTTGTAGCTATTGGGGGAGAAGAACACTGTGCCTACAGCTAGTGAACTGGAGCTGAGAATCTGGCACAGGAAACTTCAGCCCACAGTCAAACTTATTTATGCTCTGCTGAAGGAAGTGTGTCAGGAAGGTTAATGAGGCTAAATTGGCATTCTGTCTTCCGACTCAGAGCCCAATTGGGAACTACATTCAGTGATGAGAGTCTTTTTGCCAGATTTTGCACACTTGTTATAGCTTAGGACTTGAGTATATTTTTTATAAGCAGAGAGGTGTTTTTTGGCACCATGGATTTGATCGGTGAGCAAAACCCAGTTTTTATGATTTGTTCAAACAAATCCAGTGGCAGGAGCTGAATGCCAGTGTTTCCAGGCTTCCATGGCCAGCACAGAGCACACACAAAATATGGTCACTGGATTCAACCAAAAATTACATTGGATGAATTATTCTCTCTGCATGCTGACAGCCATCATTCTGTCACTTCTATCATCATTGACCCTGATGTTAGGAAACAAGGAAAAGATTGTATTTTCATGTATTAAATTATGCTGAGTTATAGCAGCAAGCATACTTAGCACTCATATCTTGCTTTCTCAATACTGGGTTCCCCATTCTCTGATAAAAAGATAGAGGGATGTTTGGAGAAATGTGCATATATGGCTAGATATAGAGGAAAGAATGTCTAAGATCAAATGCTTTGTTTTCTCAAGATCAAATTCTTTAACTTGTTTAATCCTCCTTTTATTCCAACTGCAAAAGAGAATATCTACTCTCTGGTAGTAGGAAAGGGTTAAACACAAAAATGTATGTAAAGGACTTAGCTGTTGCTTAGTTCACAGTAAGATCTTAAGAAACCATTAGAGTTATAATTTTTGTAATTGGTATGAAATCCCTGTAATTCTATGCAAAGCGGTTAACTTTTCATAGCTGTGACCAATATCTGAGAAAAACAAAGCAGGAAAGATTTATTTTGGCTTAGGGTTTCAGAGGTTTCAGTTCATGGTTGACCAGCTCCATTGCTCTGGGTCTGAGATGAGGCAGAACATCAGAGCAGAAGGGCATGGCATAAGAAAGCTACTTAGTTCAATGTAGGCAAGAAACAGAGAGGAACAGAGAAAGTAAAGGGCCAGGGATTAGATATCATACCCAGAGTCACACTAGTGACCTACTGCTTCCAACCATGCTCCACCTGCCTGGTTTCCGCCCCTTCCTAGTAGTCTATTCAATTATGAACTGATTAATTCACTGATGAAATCAAAGTCCTCTTAATCCACTCATTTCTCAAAAGCTCTACCTCTGAACCTTGCTTCACTGAGGACCAAGTCTTCAACACATGAGACTTTGAGGGACATTCCAGAATCAAACCATAAAACAAACAAACAAGCAAAAAACAACAACAACAACAAAAACAGCTAAGGTTTGTGTATGGATATTTTAGAAGGAATTATAAACATTAGAGTAATTTCAGTAAGAATCACAATGTTTATCTTCAGATATTCAGATATTCCTAACTCAATCAGAAAGTATCTCAATATATCTAAAGATCTTCTAGTTATAGTTTTAAATTTTATTCTGTTTCCAAAATAATTGAAGATCACTTTAGAAAGAAGTGATTGTATCATCTCATTTATCCTAATATTACTTATCAGGATCTATTATTTTCATGGTATACCTGAAAATTACATTTATTTAATGTGATCTACAATAATTCATCATCTCAATTTTTAAAAATAAAGGTGGAATGGTCTTCTGCATACTTTTTTTCCATGAAATTAAACAACTAAATATTATCCCATCATATATTAATGGGTTTGGGCTGCCATGGACTAGATGACTTAAAAAACAGACATCACTTCTCACAGCGCAGGAGCTAGAAGTCTGAGATAGGGGCCAATGCTATTTTCAGTCTCATATTTACCCTCCTTTTTCTCTAATTATGTTGAGTTTATTCCTATTTTTATTGTCTATATTCTATTATCTCTCTCTATTGCTTTGTCCGCTATAACTCTATCCTGTTACTTTCAACAATTAACATTTTAAAATGCAACATGATTTTGTAATCCTCAAAACTTTAACATAGTATTTCCCCTTAGTTTTTAAAAATGCTGAACAATTAAACTTTGATCCCTTCCCCCAATTTCTTAATTATATCACAGGCCCTTATTTTATAGTATTCTATTTTTTACTACCAAATTAGTGTTATTTTTGTTGTTTTAGACAGTGTTTATTAAGCTTTCTTACATTTTTACCTGTTTATTTGGTTACCATTCTATCCTGTATCTTGAAAAAATTTTATGTCACAATTTATCTCCTTCCCAAAATGTAATTTTAGATATTTAATCAGTGAGCATCTTCTCATGCTTTATAATAAATCCTGATTTATAACCTACAAATATATTTATTCTGTTTTTATTCTGAAGTGAGAAAGCCAGGCACACAGTTGTAAGTCAAGAGCTCTTTTCACTTAGCACATGGAGGATCACACAGTATGTGGCTTCCACAGTTACAATTGGATGACAGTTAAATTGCAGTTCCCTTGTTGGTGAAGGTATTCATTTCCTGGGACTGCTATAACCAGTGAATGCAGATTAGATGGCTTAAAACAAGACAAATATATTCCCTCACTGTTCTGGAGGGTAGAAGTCTAAGATCAAGATGTTGTCAGAGCTGTGCTCCCTCTGACTCCCTGAAGAACAATCTGTTCCATGCCTCCTTCTAGTTTGTACTTGTTGCCAGGAATCCTCAATGTTCTCTGGGTTATATCTCTCCATCTTTGCCTCCATATTCTCATGGCTATCTCTGATCTCTGTTTCTGTCTATTCCTTTCTCTTGTTTTATAAGGACACCAGTGATACTGAATTTAGGGCCAACCTTACTCCAAATGTGACCATTCCCTGATGAAGAGAAGTTTGGCATATTCTACTGCTTTTAATTGTATTGTCTGGTGAATAATAAGTAGACTTTTGAACAAGGAATAACTTTACATCTCAAAACTGTTCAGCAGTGTAATCTTCTTAAAGACTGTTTAAAAGATTAGAAATGTACTGCTACCAATGAAGTAATTAAATCGAGAGGAAATTTGAATGAACCAGATATGTTCTACCATAGCTAAAATATAATTAATCTGGTTGGGCAATGATAATTTTGTTGAGACTGACTTTTTAGTTGCAGTCTGGCAAATTTCTTTTCCACATTGCTTCTAAGATAAATTTTAGTTCCATTAATGTTAATATGTGAGTAAAAGGGGGGATGGATGATGGGGTCTGAGAGAAAGAGAAATAAGATATTAATTAAATTTGCTTTACATTTATTTCAATTTGTGGGTATGATGCAAATATTTTCTAAATGTCTGAAAATGGCAAGTCAGAATATTTCTGCTTTATGAGAGAAAGACAGAGTGGTTTTCAGTGAGGAAAAATTTTACAAGAAACTCTTCCAGTCACTTTATAGCTGTCATCCTTCAAAAACGATGGGAGCATCAATCTTACTGTTAGATTGCATGCGAATCATAACTCTGCCCCAGAATCATACGAGTTGTTTGAAGGGTCACTGTTTTATTAAAGTCACTGTGTTCTAAACTATCTGGGAGATGACCAAAACACACTTATGAATTGGGGTGCTAGGATACTACACTGGTGCTAGAGGAAGGGGTGAACTGAGTTACTTCCTTATATCTTGCTGACTTTCTTGAAAAAGACTGATTCTTCAAATAACAAAGTGTCATGAAATTGCAATTGTTCTCAGATCAAGATATAATATATCAAGGGTAAAATTTTAACAGTTAAGTCCAAAATATGAGAAAAAATTATTTTTAGGCATACCTGAGAAAACGTCTGGATGCTCAAATCTTGCATGCTATAGCTCCAAGAGCAGGGTATTGATACCAACATACTTGGAAGAATTTGCAAAGATCAAAGGATAGCCAGTTACTTACCTAGATTTTAATCAAGGTTTTCTGATCAGTTGCTTTATTGCTTTTAGTCCTCACTTTCTGTTTCTTCTGTGTGGTTATTCAAAGTTTGCTAATTTGGATAAATTTAAAATTTTTGAAGTTGTCTTTCCTGGAGACCCTTTTAATATTCCTTAAGACTTTGAGACTCTGTAATTATCAAACTTTGCAGAGAAATCCATTTCCTCTGGTAACTGTGCAATGAAATAACTACCTTTGCCTTCTTCGCCTTCTATGAAACCTCCCAGCAGTCCTGACTTGGCTCTGGTTATTGCAACAACCCACCATTGTTTCAAAGACCTGAGGAGAGAAAATGGGATCTGATGGTCCTAAAGACTTGCATGGAGTTGTAACTAGGCTCATGTAGCCATCTGAATTTACATCTAAATTAATTAAAATATATTTAAATTAATTAAAATTTAAAATGTACATATAATGAGTAATATAGTATAATAAAATTAATTAAAATTAAATATTAATTTTCTCTATCACACTAGCCACATTTCAAGGGCATATGCTAGTGGCCATAATAATCATCACACAGGCCCTTAGCCATCATCACATAAAGTTCTGTTGGATATCACTAATTCAGACTAACCAACCAAAAATAAACCCAAAGACCCCTTTTCCAAAAATGTACTGTAAACTTCATTTAAGCTGTAAGAAATCCCACGAAAACCACACCTGACACGGGGAATCACATAAGGGAGTTTATTAAGCAAACAGAGTGTCTCCCTGCAGGGTAAGAGAGAAGAGAAAGGAAAGATAAAGGGCATGCGTGCTAGAGAGAGTGGAAAAGTGAGGAGAAGAAAGTGAGTCAGGGGCAGAGAAAACATGAGAAAAGATGGCAGGGTAGCTACCCTTAAGCAGTTGAATTCCGCCAGGATAACAGGGGACCAATAATGGAGAAGGATACTTGCAAGCTGACTGATGAACCAATAGCTAGCTAGGCTGTTCACAGACTGACAAGTAGTTGGGAGGCAGGGAAAATGACTGCACCAGATAGGGCGGGGAGAGCAGCTTTCAGACTGACAAGCTAGGTTGTGATGCAATGGAAAGGGCGGGAACAGCTTTGTAATACATAAGCTATTATAAGTTATTCAAAGAGTTGCTAGTGGACTAAAATAAAAAATATATATATTTTTTTCAGTCATTACCCTGCACCCACTGTTTACCTGAGCAAAGAATGGTCAAAAAGCAGTTAAAGAGAAGCAAAAGAAATGAAGATCTAATCAACAAGACTTTTTTATTCTGAATTCTACTTTCATTTCCTTTGTGTCAGTGTTATCTGCTAAAACAAATTTTTCTAGATTTTGAATTTTTTAATACTGATTTTTTTTCCTGCTAAGCATCTATGTACTGTTTTCTACATTCACTGAAGATTGCTAAGATTTATGTAACAACACTTACTTTAAGGTAGTAACAGGTATCTTGTTAATCTAAATTGTCTATTCTCTTTTCTCATCTCCTGGTATTAATTCAATTAATTCAAGCTAATACAATTAAATTATCATGTTGAAATAAATGGGATTCAAAGTAATTATATAAACTTTTTAAAATTAAAATATAACAGCCAGGGTGAAGTGGCATAGACCTGTAATCGTAGTTACTGGGGAGGTTGAGATAGGAGGATAGAAAGTTTGAGGCCAGCATGGGCAACTTACAGAGGACTTTGTTTCAAAATTTAAAAAATTAAAAGGTCTTGGGGAGGGAGGATGTAACTCAGTGGTAGAATGCCCTTGGATTCAATCCCCATACTATACAAAAATAAGACAAAAGTACAGTCACAATGTACGCTTCAGTTGAACATCACCAGTGAACATACTTGAGCAACTACCACCCATTTTAAGCCCCCAAAACTTCCTGCGTGTGATTATCCTTTCCTTTGTCCTCAGAAGTAACCAAATCCCTGACTTCCTGATACCACCGTTTACTGGTGACGAGTTCTGCTTCCTCAAATGTTGAAGTTTGAACATTAGAGAAGCACACCAAGGCAAGCATATTAAGCAGGTTTTATTTAAAAGTAGTAATAATACAGACTTCTCCCGGAGGGAGAAGGGGGCCATGGCTGATGTTCTAGAGTTTCAAAAAGTGAATGTGCTCTGCAACTCTTATAGATTAGGGTTTTCTTTGTTCTTTTCTCTCCCCCCTTATCTCTCCTTCCTGCCTTCATGCCTAGACCCAGGAGTTGCTGGTGACAGCAAAAAAGGTGAGTAGCAGATGACAGGGGGAGGGCCAAAGTGGTTCAGCCAGGTAAGGGTCCAGGGGGCATTAATTAGCTGTTCCTTGCTTGTAGTCCCTGACAAGGGCAGGTAAATTTGATAATCAATGGGCTCCGGAGAACCTTGACATTCCATTCTGCCAGGGGCAGTCTCCAACTTCCAAATGCAGATGGCTTTCATGGTCATTTCCTTGATTTGACCCTATTCTCTATTTCTACACTGTCTGTCTACAATTCTGGCTTCATTCCTACATCTTGGATTACTTTGTTCTAATTTTGGAAAGGTGTCATCCATCATGACAGTTTTGTGCCTGGCTTCTTTGGCTCAACAGGTCCACCACACAACCCTAGCGCTGCACAGGGTTGTATTTCTTTTATCTCACTGGAGTCTGGCATTCCCACAGTGTATCCACCCCATTGTTGGTGAACACCTGGACTGCTGTATTTTTAGGAACAGTCTTGTATATTTCATTATTATATGCATGTTTTCTGGCTTCATGTTGGTTATGCCTTTTAATGCACTATTACTTTTTAATTTTAAAATTTAAGTGCCTTGAGGTAGAATACATAATTCAGCTCTTTTTCACAAATACAAAATGTGCAAAGTTTAGGGGTTTTTTTGGTTTCTTTCTTTGTTTTAAAGACAAATATTGTATGCATTTTCAGGAGTATCTGGTTCAATCTGGGTTATGTTAGACACAACAAAACTGGGAGAAACCTGCACCTAAACAAACACCATGGGTTATGAGGAAACAGGGGCAGCAAAGGCTCAGAGCAGTGATTGCAAAGCCCTTGACTATTAGTAGTTCACACTCCGGCTATAAAGAGATTCTGTTGCCAAAATATCCAAATATAAAGCCACTCTCTGGGGAAAAATTGAGTATCATTCCCCATTATGGGAACAACCTGGAAAAATGACCTCAATGTTTGCAGCCTAGGGTTTGAACAAATGTTGTATTCTACCTTGTGAGCTGAGTAAAGCAGGAGGAAATTCTTTTTTAAAAAGAGAGGATTAAAGACCAGGGAGAGAGGTCTTTTGTTCTCACTGTGGGCACATTTTTCCATACCAGTTTGATAAACCATTAATTAGAAAATGAAGAGCTGAGTGAATTCAGGGAAAAAAAAAGGCCTTACTTTCTCAGCATGATCTCAAACCTTGCTTAAAATCAATCATTAGTAAATAAAAAGGGCAACACCTATGCAACCATCCTCAGGAACTATTCTTGACATGCTGGGGCTCTCAGCAAGCACCTAACAAGGGGCTCCATTGGTAGCTAATGTTGGGGTTCAATATCAACCAATCCCCAGAGAGTCAAAGTGCACACACAGGATAATGCAAGACACACAACGAGGTTTTGTTGCAAGCTTGAGCTTGGACCACAACCAGGCTCTCAGACCACTACAATAGCTGAGTGGGGAGCCGCCCCGAGGGGTGAGAAAGCACTCTATTTAAGAGATTTTTAAGCATTCACACACAAAGACGTGTATATCATTGGTTAACATTTGAACAACTAAACATTTGTCCTCTTTGGTTGGGTCCCGCCAATCTATTTGATTCTCATTGGGTCCCACCAGAACTGAACGGTCCTGAAGGAAGAAGGGAGGAGGGAAGGGGTGAACTACGCAGGAGATGAGTTGGGGCTAGGCCCCTTGTCCTTGATAGATAAGGTTCCCGGGCAGCTGCACATTCCTCGGATTGGTATCTCTTAATAGCCTTGACAAGCCCCTGGGTCCAGCACATCCTATTTGTCCGTATTGACTCTTGAGGGCGCTGTGGCAACCGCCTGCATCCTGGTGATTAAGATAGTTTCTTGTTCCTTTGTGTTTGGGAGCCCTTTCCTGTGGGGGGTTTTACAGATGTCACCCTGTTCTCAACACTTCTGGGAAGGCTTCTGACCAGACCAAGTAGATTATATGTAAATTTTGCCTTCAACAGAATCCATGTTGGGGATTCACATTTTTTTTTTTTAATGTTAAAGCGTGGCTGGGATTGGAATCTGAAAATTTGCATAAATAAAGATAAAAATCCTTAGCACATACCACCACCTGAATCTGAATCTCTGGGGGTAAGGTCCAGGAATCCTTGTTTTACAGAAACTAACAGGAGACAGATATGGAGTCAGGCGCAAGTATGACTATGCAGAGCCTGATTGTATCTGGTTTATCATTGCTCCAAATGATAACATGTTAATTATATAGATTACATAATGTTAATAGACATAAAATAGTCATGTTACTTAAGAAAGGGGATTCATAGTTTTCATTTTTCTATTTGGCATTTACCAGAAAAGAGACTTTGGCACAAATAAATGTCTTATTTGGAGGCAGCTGGTTCAATCTGCAGACACATGATCCCTGCAGCTCCAGAAAGAACTGAGATGAGTGTGCCTGGTGGGGTCAACGTCTGACTCAGTGGCTGGCTATCCACCCACACTACCCCTGGGGCCTCAGGGTGAACATCAGTCATCCTCTTAGAATATAATATCCTGGGGTCTTGGGACTGCTGTGATGAATTATTAATCTAAATATCCTAATTCTCCTGATTTTTAGGATTGTATTCATTTATAGATGGCATTCATAAATATTAACCAATGTTTATTGAGCACATCGTCCTATGCCAGGTGTCAGGCTCCCTATTAGAATGCAATAGTGAAGACAAAGTTTCTGGTATTTATTCTTCCCTCACTTTCAGCTGTTGTTTCTGATTCCTATAAGTGTTACTAAAAGCTCAGTCTTGTCCCAGATGCTAATCCAATAACGAGGACACAGTTTGGAGAAAAGGAAAAAGAAGGCTTATTGTTTTGCTAGCAAAGGAGAAACACAGGGAACTCCTGTCCCAGAAGCTGTGATTCTCCCATCAACAGAAACAAGGGGCTTTTAAAGATGTGGTTCAAAGGCTACATTCTATGTGTTCTCTCTTGGAGTTGTAATTCACTTGTTAATTTGGGAAATAGTAATATCTGAGATCTTCTGGTGCCATCCCCAAAGTCTGGATTACTTTGTTCCTGTGGTGGGTGTGTACTCAGGGACAGATAACTCTGTCTAGGATGCCAAAGAAAGGTTCCCCCTGAGATTAGGGAGGGGGAAAGATTAGGGAGGAGTAGGGAAAGAGGAAGAGAAAGAAACATGTCCATTTTAAAATTAAGTTGCAGTAGCAGAGCAGTAAGGGTTATATTCAAAGCATAAAGTGGACCACTGTACCACAAGTGTTTTTCTTTTCTTATACTGCACATCTACTTCCAATCTATCTTGGTAAACCCATAGCATTTTACCCGCATTTCCAAGTCGGTAAACTCTGTGAAAGGATCTATTTTACAAGTAGAGTTCCTAAGAATTGACCTATTGTTTTTCTTTTTGTTTGCTATTTTCTTGTCATTTTATTACTGCCTTTGGACTAAGTTCTTGATGACTGGAGTTGCTGATTGTTTGCTTCTCAGAAAGACAGAGCCTTTCTCTTTTAGATTCCTTGTAGATTTCATCTGTGGATTACTTAGAGCCACAGAAATGTTTTCAACCTAAATTGTTGTGTTTTTTTTTTTTTTTTCCATGATTGCTGTCCTTCAGAGAGATCTTTCTTGAATGTCAATATGAATTCTCATTTTGTTTTCTAAAACCCTTTAGTTAGTACCTTTAATTTTCACTCTAAGGGGAGACTCTAGCTTATCTCTGGGGATCTAGTTCTTGCCTGATCACCTGCTGCTCCTTTATGATCCAGAAGTCACCAAGCAATAGCATCATGCTGGTTCATTCCAATATCCTGATTCATATAAGTTCTCTGCCCAGGAAGACTATGAACTCCTGACCCACAAATGATGGAGGCAGAAGATGGAAAGCAAACTTGGATCAGCAAGCTTTCCTTTATTCTGCAGCGAGGTCCGAGGATCAGGCATGGGAGGGCCCATTTTCTGGTTATGGAGTTACAGAAGGAGTCCGGGTTTTATAGTTTTGTTGGAGTCTGTGGATGTGCAGTTTTGACAGTCAGGAGCTAGTTGTACAGGTTAAAACTTTAACGTGGGAGGGTAGTTGTAAAAAGATTGAAACTCATTATTACCTGGGAAGATGGGAGTCCAGATCCTGAGGGATGAATACTCAAATATTGCCCATTGTTTTACTTTCTCTGGGATCCATTGTTGCCCAGAGTTTCAATATTTGCTGTGCCTCCACTTAGTACTAATTTGCGATGGGGCAAGGTCAAAGTTCAGGGCCCAGCATTCAGTATTTGCCTCCTTCCTTCAAGATGCACTGGAGTTGGGAAGGGGTAAATGTTTGCATTTGGTGGAGATACTGGGGATGAACCTGGGAAGGGATGAAAGTTTGTTTACCTCCTCAGGGTCCATTGTTATTGGGAAAGGGTGGGTGAGGTTTAATGTTTGGTCGTTTCCCCTCCCTCCTCCCGAACCTCCCTGTTTTTCTTGAAGAGCTGTCTTGTAGGAGTATTATTTTCCATAATCCTTCAAAGACTCTTCTCAAACTCTTCTTAATCTTCCAAATTTTGTTTTGCAAAAAGAAACTACCTTGAATGCTTGTATATTCAGTCTCATTAATTATGATGCTCTAATACTGCAGTGCTGTGGTCATTATACTTCCCTCCAGTTTAGTAACTGTCTCCCTTTCTGGACTGTCTCTCTTCTTCAGGACAAAGCATATACTTAAAGGACCTGGGATAAAGTAAACACTAAATTAATGTAAAATCATACTAATGGATCAGGATCCTTGTGGATTTTTCTGAATCCTCATTGGTTCACATGCTGGGCATTAGGTAACTATTTTGCTTAAAGAAAAATGAATAAAATAAGCTAGCTACACTTTCATTTCTTCTGAGCAGGACATATTCATAAGAATCTATCAGAAATAGTTACTTTATTTAAATATTTATCTATCTAAATACATGTACCCTAATGGTTAACTACCAGTTTTAATAATGTAAATACTATGATCAGTGTTGAATTTGTTTAATTGATCCACTTTATTATTTTGAACCATTACCTAAAGTAATGGCTCGTCATAAAATAACTATGTCCTCCATACCTGTGTTATACACCTTGGGAGATGCTGTGGTGTGTGGCAGCTTAGTAATTATATTTGGAAAAATTTTAAAATTCAGTTCTTCAACCTCCTGAGTGACAGGTTAAGTTCTCCATATATACATGTAGCTAGAGGCTGCCATAGGAAGCACTGATATAGAATATTATATTTAAATTAATTATATGCTGACAGGTATATTTCTACTCTTTTTGAGCAAAAATTTGAGGAGAAATATAATAGTCAGAAGTAAAAACTCCTCAAAGCAGAATGATTACTTTTACATAAATCTGCTTATAGAGATCAAAAAGTATTTGCTAAATTAATGCCAAGTTAAAGAATTAAGAGGTCCTAAATAAAACTCTAATTCCACTATATAAAGGACATGTCTAATATTGAATTTTAATGTAATTCAGAACTGTGGTTGTTTCTGACTTATAGTAAAATAAGCATAATTATAGGATTTATGTTACTTTAATATTCTTTACTTGAGCTGGTAGTATTTCATAAAAGCCTTTTTCAATACATGTAATTTTGTAGGGCTGTTTTCTTAAATTGGGTTCAGAAATACAGATATTTATAAAACACAAATATTAATGAGCATCAGTTGAATTATAGCATTTTGATCCATTTATTCCAAAATGTTTAATGGATGATATAGCATGGTGTATAGCATGAAAGCTGGAAGAAAGGCCGGATTGTATTTGAACACTTCATTCATAAATCAAGCATTTAAGATACATGTGCCTTATATAGAACATTGTAACAAATAGTGCAAATACTTCCTCAAACTTTTTTTTATTGGGTTATTAAAGTTTGCCTTGGATAAAGGAAACACATTTCTGAAGATCTGTCTTCTATTGTACTGGATAAAGCTATAGGAAATAGAAATATATAAGCTATAAAAGCTCAAGCTAGATAAAATCCTGATACCATTTCTACTGGTTTGTCTAAAACAAGATTTCAGGACCTTGAAACCTCTTAGGTCAAACAGAGTCGGCTGTTAGAGGGGTTTTCAACATAAGACTGCTTTCACCATTGTTAACACTATGTTAGAGTTCTTCTTGTGTAAAATATGGCTTTACTTCATAAGGAAATACAAGGAAAGTGGTAAAGAAAAGAGGTGACAGTTTCATAGATTTTTATGGTCTTCCACAAAATATGAACTGCTTTGGTTTGATACCTCCTTCTCTATGAACAGTTATTTCTTAAAGTATCCTTCTTTCCTCTCCTGCAGTGGAGGTCCTCATAGCTGAGCTGATTTCTCAATCCCTGTCGGTCATAGCATCCAGAGAAACAGAGCAGGCTCACATTTTGTGTTGATCTTATGGTACCGCACAGTGTGTTGTGTATGAGTTTTTAGAATAATATCAAAAGCTAGCACATATCAAGAGCTTATTATGTGTAGGCATGTTACAGAGTATATTATCAAACAGCTCTCTCAACTACTTTGGGAGGGAGTTAAGTAAGGAATAGAAATGAGTCACACAGATTGCCTGTGCTAGAGCTAGAATTTGAACAGTATTTTATTAAAATACTGCATTTCCCTGGTGGAAAAGCACCTTCAATTTCCTTCAAATTCAACTAATGTCTTCACAGCTACAAACCATGAAAACGATTACCAGCTTTTCTAAAAGGACATAAGAATATCATTGAAACCCTCATTTCTGCTTCTTCATCTTGACTGTTCCTATTTCAGGTCAGTTCTTAAATCATGAAAGAACTAATGCCTTTCATATGTTAAGGACTCTTTCATCTGATTATTCATTTACCTTGAATAGACATGCTGAAATCATGAAACACATTATTTTATTTGCTTATTTTATTTATACTATATAGATCACTGGGAACAGATATTTCTCCAAAAAAGCTATACAGGTAGCCAATAAGCATATGGAAAGATGCTAGACATCATTATGTATCAAGAAAATGCACATCAAAACCACAAAGAAAAATCGTTTCATATATACTTGCATAACTGTAATAAAAAAGAAAATTTTGGAGTGTCACAGAAAAGGAAGGAAACGGTATCTTCCTTTGCTATTGGTGGGAGGGTAAATGGTGCAACTATTTAAGAAAACAGTCTGACAGTTCCTCTAAAGGTTAACATAAAGTTCCCAAGTGATGTAGTGATTCTACTCCTAGGTATATACCCAAGAGAAATAAAAACATATACATACACAAAACTTTGCACACAAATATTCACAGCAGCACTGTTTATAAGAGTCAAATTCTAGAAACAACACAAATATCCATCAGCTGGTGAATGGATAAATAAAATGTTGTATATCCATACAATGGAATATTAACAATACAGCTACAACACAGATGAGTCATGAAAACATTAAGTGAAAGAAACCAATCACAAAAGATCATGTATTACATAACCTCACTTGTGGGAAATGTCCAGATTTTCTGTAGAGACCTAAAGCAGATCAGTGTTTGCCTAGAGATGAAGGTGGGAGAATGAGGGTGGGGAGTGAGCGCTAATGAATACAGGGTTTCTTCTTAAATGAATATGTTCTAAATTTAGGTTATGGTGATGGTTGCCCAACACTGTGAACATCATAAAAACCATTGCATTGTATGTTTTACATGGCTAAAAGTTGTGGTATGCAATTTGTATTCAATAAAAATGTTAAAAAGAGATCGCAGGATTGTTTGAAGATATTGACAAGAATTATACTAGGAAACTGCCTAGTTTTATAGATTCCTTATAAATAATCTGGTATTCCATATAAATATGTTTCCATTCTAAGTTTTGCTTTTTATTTTTCTCTACTTCCCTAGAGTCTAGGACATTGGACTCCCTGTGAGAATACTCTTCTACCTTCTTACTATCTCCTCCTTAAATACTGTAATGAGATGAGGAAGAGCTTGGGAGTTGGACAAACTTGGCTTCACTGGCACCTCTACTTCCTACAAGCTGTGTGACTCAGCAAGTCAGTTATCTGAGCAGAGTTATTCACACTTCTTCCAGATGTTAGTGAAATTAGAGATGATACAAGTCAAGCACCTGGTATTTGGCAAGTTCTCTATAGACATTGTTTCTATTATCATCCAATTGTCCAGAAAATGGCATAGTATTTAACACCTGGCATCCATGTTAGTACCAGGTCACTTGAAAGAGCATTAGTGTCAACTCCCTCCCTCAAAATTAAATATCTCTTCCCAGCCCAAATATTGTGGGTAATGTCTGAAGTTCTGCTATTGTAGTCTCTGTCAGCTCACAGTCTTTGGTTACTGTGTAAATGTGAATTCTATTGTAACAAAAACATTTTACACAATCATACTTCTGCCTATAACAATAATAAGTGGAGTTTTCTTTGCTTATTAAAACAAAACAGCTTTTGTGGCATGGTAACAAAATATATTGAGGGTCTGAAGATGAGCTAGAGAGATCACCTACTGCTTGGGGTTGCCAGCTATGACTATGCAGGTGGAATAGTTTTGTGAGTTTTGGAGAGACTTAGTGAAAAAAAAACTTAAGCCCTCTCTCCCTTTTATTTTTCTTTCTGTCTTTAAGAGTACTGACATGACCTGGTAATTTGTGAGTCTTCCACACAGGGATGGCCCTGACAGGAGATCTGTTTCATAATCCTGCTTGATCCAGGGACCATTAGCCACCATCCACTGCATCTGTCTCACCCTCCTTTTTTATAATCCCAGGTGAACAGAATAGTGCACAGGAGATGCAGAAATGCCTCTTCTCCACCCCACCCCCACAAGACACCCAGTTCTAATTCTTATGTAGGGTCAGCCAGGTGTAGGCCATTTTAAACCAGTTATTACTGGTCAAGAATTAACTTGTTTGCCATGTACTGACATTGGCACTAACTAGGGGAAAATTGCCAAAACATTTATCTGAAAAATGTAACAAAATCTCCACAATCAAAGCTTCTATAAGTCCTCACACTTACAACATTCTCTCTCTCTCTTTTTCTTCTACCTCCACATGCACGCACATGTGTGCGTGCACACACACACACACACACACACTTAGCAAGTGTGTGTTTCCTTCCAAGGCAAACAGAGTCCTCAGTTAGGACTAGAATACAAGTAGTCTAAACACACATGAACAGGGAAGGTTCGCAGATTCCCGGTTATTTTCACAGTCTTATAATAATGCTTTGATGTTACCACTTGAAAGGTCTTGAATTGAATTTAAATTGTTTGCTAGAAATGTTTTGAGTTCAATCACTTAAACTCAATGTAAACTTTTCTTTGAGGGGAAAAAAAA
This sequence comes from Sciurus carolinensis, assembly GCF_902686445.1. Classification (NCBI taxonomy): domain Eukaryota; kingdom Metazoa; phylum Chordata; class Mammalia; order Rodentia; family Sciuridae; genus Sciurus; species Sciurus carolinensis. The sequence continues at coordinate 96,306,738 of NC_062217.1, forward strand.
ACCCTAATTTGCTTAATTTACAAATGTTGATTTGGTTAATTTGTACCCTTAATTCTGATTAGGTTCAAAGACAAACTTGAAAGGTACAAATAACAGCATAGAGTTTTGATAATTTCCCCAATAAGTCTACTGAAAATAAATTAACAGAACAAATACTAGACTGATCCTTTTAACTGTTTTTGTTTTATTGGTAATTTCTGTTTGATTCTTTAGAATATTTAGATGAAGTTTGAAAAATTTTTAGCAGTTGAATTTTGTCACAGGTTTATACTTACTGAATCAATAGAACAATTCTTCTATTGCCTTGATTAAGTTGTGTGAGAGTCTAATAGGAAATATTCCTGGGTCATAGAAAGAGAAAGTCGCAAAAGAAAGTGTAGTATCCTAAGGTGAAATCAGCATTCCTGGCCGGATAGTGTATCTTTCCAGGAAGATGATGAGACTTGTGGGATTGGATGAAAATTAAGACTTCACGAGGACCCAGCACAATGGCACATGCCTGTAATCCCAGCGGTTTGGGAGTCTGAGGCAGGAGGATCACAAATTCAAAGCCAATTTTAGCAACTTATTGAGGCCCTAAGTAACTCCGTGAGAACCTGTCTCTAAATAAAATACAGAAAGGTGCTGGGGTTGTGGATCAGTGGTTATGTGCCCCGGAGTTCAATCCCCAGTACCAAAAAAAAAAAAAAAAAAAAAAAAGACTTCGTGAGATATTGTTTATAAAAGGCATCATTCATCCCAGAGTCACAGCTTGTCTGAAACAATTTTTGATGTGCCATGTTTTGGGTAAAAATATATAATAAATGTATTTTTTCTGTGTGTTCAACACAGCATCCGCTCCACCCCTGGGAACTTAAAAGCTCATATACGTGGACTAAAGACACCCAGGTGTCTTCTTTCAAAACATTAATTTCAATTATTTTATATTTGTTTTCTTATTAGGTCCAGGGTTCATTTAATTATTTAGGAACAAATAGGATTCTTGTTTTTCTGCTTACCTATTGAGTATGTCTTTGTATTGATGGCTTGCTCCTGTATTTTACTCAGACGGGGTAGGGATTTTTTCCAATTCTTGATCTTTTGTACCACTGAGTAAATTAAACATCCCCTGTTTGTCTTAAGAGTAGTTTTTAAGGTATTTTTGTTTGTTTTCCATTTTATTTCTCTTAGGGTTAATTTTAAACAGTACTTTTTGAACTTTGATTTGCATGTGGTTCAATGGGTATTTTATTAAAATGCAAACTCTGATTCAGCAGAACTAAAATGGGACCCGAGTCTTCATTTCTATCAGACTCCCAGATAATGCCTATGCTGCTGGTCCAAGGACCACACTTTAATTAGTGAGAGAGTAAAGCATATTCCATTTGCTTTGAGCATTTAACGTCACGTGGATGGGGAAGCAGGAGGACCTGTATGGTGCCAGGCTGGTATCTTTCTTGGGTGAAACCCAGGGAGATGGAGTGCAGATGACTATGGCAATACCAAATGTCAGATGTAACTACTTCAATAACTTTTCTCCATTATTGAAAAATTCCTGAGAATACTGAAGTTTGGACATAATGTGTTCTTAACAATTGCCAGTTTCAAACTTCCTTTAAAGTGAAATTAAGATTTGAATACTTAGAAAGTATGTGGTTCTATAATTCTAGATTTTAAGAATTTTAAAAGTATATTTTAAAATTTTAAAAGTATCTTTTTAAATTATCTTAACACCCACTGTGTTTAATAATGGTCCATTTGTCGTCACTCACTTCTCTAAAATCCTACCAAAACATTCAATATAGTTTTTATAAAAAAAATAACCTTTTTTGCACTCATACTAATATATCTCTCTTTATATAAATGTACATATATATATATAACAAAAATTAGTACAATTGGCATAAACTGGTCTACAAAATTGAAGTGACAAATATATACATACCTTAAAACATTCAACATAGTTTTTACAGAAATAATCTTTTATTTTTATAACCATAGCTCATATCTCATAGCTACACATATTGTTTCTGTATCTATACCTATGTTTATGCCTATATGACTATATAGAAAATGTATTTGGCAAATTCAAGGAGCTGAAGCTATGCACACAATAGGTGTAACAATGAGTGAAGAGGCTTGTGATGCTGACAAAGTGAAGAAGGAAATTATTAAGTTTTATAGGTCATGAAAATATTTTATTCTATGAGCAATGTAAGCCATCTTGAGAGGTTTTACATAGGGAATAACATGAAGTTATTTGTTTTAAATCACTATGGTTGCTACATGGGAATTGCATAATAGATTTTTGGGGAGAGTCAAGTACTGGGGATTGAACCCAGGGATGCTTAACCATTAATCCACATCCCTAGCTCTTTTTGTTTTTCATTTTGAGACAGGGTCTCATTAAGTTGCTTAGGGCCTAAATTGCTGAGGCTGGCTATGAACTTTCAATCCTTTTGCCTCAGCCTCCTGAACTGCTGGGATTATATAATAGATAAATTTTAATGACTCTGTTCTGTCTACTAGACCTATGTTCATTTTAGAGCTATTAACATTTAATATTATACATGACATATATTTCTCATTTTATAAACACATTTTTAATTGAAAAAGAAGGCATTGCCATTTGGGGTCAATATTTACTAAAAATGCAAAAGATATTGGGTTAGATCTCAGGACATTCCTTTGCTTAGTCTCCTTCATGAAAATCTATAAATACAAAATACATCATTTGTCATTGGTGTTTTTATTTGCTCTGGGTTTTTGTTCATTTTCATGGTTGGCTTTGCAGAAACACACTTGATAAACCAGTTACTAAATAAGTCTTTGTTTTATATTTGTTGAGTTAGAGACCAATAATTTCTCTTTAATAGCTACATTTTTATACAAAGTAAAAGCAAATAATTATAAACTCAAAGTATTACAGAGATTGACAGGCAGTTATGACTCAAGCCAAGCATACCACCATAGGGAAAAATTTTGACCTATGACCAAATTGGAGAATATATGCAATCAAATTTAAAAGTTTTGAGAAAAGTGGGCAAACAAATATATCTACAATATTGATTGGCCCAAAGGCCACCAATTTGAGATTCCTTATCCCAAGACATTTAAAACTTTAGAGGACAGTAATTCTAGAAGTTTCAACAATATGTCTGTTGCTAAAAAGAGGAATTTTTTTTGATTAATGTAAAATAAATCATTTTGGATATAGGAATAGCTAATGATAGGGAATATACTCTAGTCGTTTACCTCCCTAGAACAAAGTTTATGTCTGGAAATGGTTTTAGTCCTAATTTATATTGCTAAAATGATTTAACTGTGGACAAGGATGATATTTGTGATATACAGTATGATTTTATGAATGCCAATGCACCAAAAACCCAATATAGGCTTTTCTGTTACATTATTAACTCAACTGTACCATTTTCTCATGTGGTGCACATTTTCAATGATACTAAAAGGAATGCTTAAAACAAGGGAAATTGGGAACTGAGTTATAGCAGATACATTTTTTCCAAGGAAGATTAATTTGAAGCCTTTACTTAAATGTCCAGAGAAAAACAAATAGATTCCTAAACTGGCTCAGGTTGCTTAATATTGACTCCAGGCAACAAGATAAGTAGTAGTACAATCACAAATTGAAAAGTACAGTGAAATAGTTAACAGATTTTGCAGAATTATAAAAGGATTATTTTCAATGTAACAAGACAGAATTCTGATTAAGACAGCTAATTAAATAAAGGAGATATAATAATTTGGGGAAAACTCATTTCCTATCTTAATACTTGAAAGAAAATCTGTTCTACTTCCATGAGACAAATATGTAATATAATAGATGTTTCTAAATGATCATTTTTCTGTGATGCACCTGAGATTCATTTTAAATTTCTGCAAATATTATATTGAATAATAGAAAATTCTTCATGTTTGAGACCATGATGAATTTTGTTCTAACTCCTTAATGATTACTTACCTATCTTTGGGACTTAATATCTACTTGTAACCATTTTCTTTACAGTTGATAAATACTCAGGTATCCTATATACAATATTTAATAAGCACCTATTTGTTACTTTTGAAATACTACCTCAAATGTCACTTTTGACATAGTATATGCCCTCTACTCATATGATATTGTGACAGACAATAGCAACAAGAAACCTGAGAGTTAATATATCATGAGAGAGATGATCTGTAATATGGACATTTGTGGTGGTGAATTTTGAAACCAAATGAGCAAATTTTGTTTCTAGATGTGAAAATAATATAAAAGCAAGTGAAAATATTGTTTAAGATTACAAAATTTATATATATCAGAATCATATAATATCCATATTGTATTTCAAGTTGACATTAGTTATATTAGGTATGAAGTTTTAATAAATAGTTCATTTCTTTAATCTGAATTAGTTCTTGGCTACAGAGCATTCTTGATAAGAGACTGATGAGAAAAAGCAAATGCCAACCAAGGAAGTCTGTCTAGAGAATAGCTGATGACATAAGGCAGTGAGAGGACTGTGAGATGTAACTGATAATTCAAGTTTCTCCATGTAGGTTGATGCACATAATTATCCTTAGACCTCATCAGACCTAAGAGAAAGGCCTGACACACCATAGAAAATTAGGTTCTGTACATGTAATGACCCATCACAGCATGGTAAAGCAAAAGGTCTTGCAAGCTGATTAGAAGGGTTTTTATTTTTTTCAATGACTTTCTACCAAATCTGAAAACTATCTTTGAAAAGTTACATACAATCTCACTTACATTACCTTTGCCTGAGGTTGATATTGGCTTGTATTTCAACTCCAAATATTAGAAATCCTAGAAAATCAGCAGAATGCCAAAGTACATTTTTAAAAAATTTATCATGATAGAAGAGGGGAAAGACTGGTGGGAAGGCACTGATTAATCATTTTATAATCCCAAGAAATATGTTCCCAAGAGGAATAAGCACGAAAGAGGCCTTGGCCAGTCATCTTCAATAATGAATTTATGATTTAATTTGTAGTCTATATGTTATGAAAAATGCCGGATGCCAGGAGTTGTAACTGATTGTGTAGTAAAACAGAAGGTTCTGATTGTAGCATACGTGTTCCCTGAATTATTCTTTCCTGTCAAATCAAATAGGCCCCTCTACTTCCTATATCAATACTGGAACATTGAGATAGTGAATTTGAAATGAGGAGAAGCTATCTTATTAGCTTTTCAAAGAGTAAAAATGTTTGCTTTTATCATACTTCTAATTGATAATTTAATGCAAATAGTTCTTAGAGCTAATTTCTTTTGGGGAAATTTAAGTGCTCTTAATGAGAATATTTACTCCCTAAGACACTTTATTTGCCCTTTATTCCCATCTGTGATTATTTAATAATGAAGACAGGAATGAGTAAGGTAGTTCATATGCTGAGTTGGTGGTCTAATGGAAGTGGGAATAGGGGCTAGAAGTAAACACAGTGCATTGCAATATAATAAATGCTGTCAGTAATGAAGATATCTGTAAGCTGCCCCAGAACAAAAAGTTCTCTGTGGGAAACATGAACAAAAGCCTAATATCTGACTATTGACAAGATATTGCTTCTGATACAAACCATAGAGTACCACATGCTTTATAGTTATTTCAGCTGTTGAACTATATGGATGATAATGGATATAAAGAATTTTCATCAAGTTTTTGTACTTTCATTAGTTTTGCCTTTTCATTAACAAAAGTAATCAGGCCCCACCTATGTCTTAAGAACAACAAACTTCTGAATAATGTATTCAAATTAAACATGAAATACTAAAATCAGTCTTAATTGTACAATATTTTTATTTAGTTTTCATTAAACAATGCAGAGATTTTACTAGAACAAAGACTATAACCTTTAATAGTTTTCACAACTAGAGCCCTTCAGTGAAAGCTTTAGGATAAAGCAACCACAATTTCAAAGTAACCAAGCCAACTCTAAATGAATATTAATTAGAACTTTCACACATACACAGGTGAGTTATCTTCTAATACAGGAGAAACAGAAAGCACAAGAAACTTAACAGTATAAACCACCACAACAAAAAGCAAAGCAAACAGCATAGGAATGAAATTTTTGTAAAATGAGAATGAATTACCCATTCAAAATGTAAAAGCCTGGCAAAGGGAAAATAACTTCATTTCTAAGTTCAATATCATCCTTGTATTAAAAGATATTTTTTTTCCTTCTGTAACTAGATATTGGCTTTCCTTCTCCAGAGGAAAATCACCTGGTTATCTGGGACATTCTTCTGTTAATTGCTATTTAGACTGTGATAAAATGTTTATGTGTCCACATCCTCAAGGCTTAAAAATAAATTAGGTGGTACCTCTAAAGGAAACATGTTAAGTTCCACCTTCCTATTGATTTTAAGTAACTTATGGGTAAGTATATTAGGATTAAATAACTTGTCAAAAGTAAAGTGAGCAATAAGTCAACTGAGCAAATATTCAGTCTATATCATCTCTACCCATCTTCACCTCAATTATCTGATACAATGGCAATAGAAAAAGCAGATTATGAAACAAGAAAAAAAGGCATGCTAAATGTTGAGACTAAGATTTTTAACTCTTGATTCTCACTGACCAAATGGATACCATCTATACATGGAAGCTAGTTACCAGGAAACTGGGAGCTTTACTGAAAGAAACCTTTCACTATTTATGAAAAGCCCAATGCTGTGTGTACTCACTCAGATCAAATGGTCCTTTGACACTGATTTTTGGGAAAGGATGTGAGAATTACTCAGATTCAGATTCAGGGCTTAAAGACTCTTGAGAAATAGGAAGGTACTGAGAAATTACTGAGTCTCATCAAAGGAGACTTAAGTAACCTGGTTTATCACAGAACTACCCCTGTAAAATCATCACAGCCAGGGTCAGGGCAGAATACTGCTCGTCTCTGAAGAGAAGTATAAATGAAGCAACATTAACCAGGTGGATTCCTTGATTTTTCAGGTAACATAGCTTTTTAAAAAAAACTCTAAAACCACATATTTAAACTCATCCTGTTAGCTCTAACATTTCAAAATAATTCCAAAACTAAAACAATGTTTAATCTAATACAAAGCTGTATTTCCTCCAAAATAGGATTTTGTATTTTGAATGGTTTACCAAAAAATATATCTTATAATTTTGAGGTAAATTTGTTATACAACCAAAAATCTTAAAACCATCTTAGTACATTAGCATTTAACAGGGTGCCTTTTAGTCTTTATGTGCAGTTTTCACATGTTTTACTCAATATTTTAAAAATGTACTTAACATATTGTAGAGACTATAATATTGCTGCATATTCATTGTAATCTTATTTGGTATACTATAATCATTTTCAGAGTTATTTTGTATATTTACAGTGACTTAAAGTGAACAGACCCATTCCCTCCACCCCCTCCCTTCAATTAAAAATGAAAACACAAAGACAACAAGAAATGTGATTAGGTTCTAGGAGGGAAACCCTTATTATTAAATTGTAGGGATGCAGAAGTCAGCTTTTGCACCCATTTTCTATGCTACAGAATAAACTCTATGAAACTACAGCCAAGTATTTTTAAAAACCTTTCAAGATGCTCCAGTGGATTTCTGGATTTGCTCCTTTAAAATCAGGATACTCTGCCTTTGCTCAGGTGGCAGCATGGCAATCTGATCTGCGGTCAGCTGAAGAACCTGCATGATCAAAGCTGCTTTTTCTTGATCCTGTGGAGTTACCTGACTCTGTCCAGGACTAAAACTGCTTGGCTGGCCTCCACCTTGCTTGCTTGCCCCCTGCATACCTGCTCCTTGTATGCCCACACCTTGTATGCCTGTTCCCTGCATTCCTCCTCCTTGTATTCCTGCTCCCTGAATACCTGCTCCTTGTATACCTGCTCCCTGCATACCACCTCCAGGATTTCCCACTCCTGAAATGCTTGGGACCTGTCTAGGTCCCTGAGGACCACTTGCCCCTATATTAATGGGACCAGGACCCTGGATTCCACCAGTCATGGGGCCTCTTGAACTAGGGCCAGGGCCTCTCATCTCTAATCCTCTTGCATCCATGCCTCTTGCTTCCATCCCCCTGGCTTCCATTGCACAGCTTTCCACTGCTCTTCTCTCCATTACTCTTGTCTCTAAGACTTCTGTTTCCATGGCTCGAGCCTCCATCCCTCGAGAATCTCTACCTCCTCTACCATCCATAGGTAGACCCCTTTGATCTATCATGGGTCCTCTAGGCTCTCCAATTAGCAATCTGGGATCTGATAATGGCCCTCCTCTCATATCATGGGAGGAAGGGCCACGGGTGTCATGACCAGAGGCATGGTGCATCGGGGGACCCTGATGGGGTGGACCCAGATAACCTCTGGGTTCTACTTCCCCAGTAACTGAAAGCAGAGTCCCTCCACGTGGGTCATTTGGAGCATCTCCTAACAGTCCTCGAGGAGGTAAGCCACCAGCAGTCATGGGTCCACGAGGCATAGGAGCTCTAGGATCTGACATCTGTACTTGTCCCCGTTCCAAAGGCACTGGGCCAACTCCTGGTATTCCAACTTGTGCCTGCATTGCTCCTCCAGGAGTTAAGGAACCAGGACCAGGTCCAGGAACTCCTGCTGGTATTGGCCCTGGAGCTGGAATTCCACTCTGGATAGGAGTCTGCATCAGAGGAGGAATGTCCTTAACAGGTCTTCTAGCCAAATGTTGAGGCTGAGGAGCTGGAGGATTCTGTTGGTTCAGTAGAACATTAGGTCCTGGGCACAGACCAGGGCCAGGACCAGGGCCAGGGCCAGACACAGGCTGAGATTTGCCTGGGATCAGTGGTGTGACATGTATCTTTCGATGCAGAATTTTCAGAGCAATTTCAGGATCCATGATTCGCATCACTACTTGCGCCTGCAGCAGCGCATAAGCCAGTTGTGGATTCTGAAGTAACATGTTTCGAGCTTCTTGGTGACTATTCTGGACACAGAGCTTCATCTGCTTCATCAGCTCAAACATCTGCTCCGGGGGGAGACTGGCAACTGCTCTGGTAATTGATTCAGGAGCATCTTCTGGATCGATGGGGTCCCCATAGGGTGAGTCAATGATGGGTGCTGCAGGCCCCAGACTCTTTAACTCCTCCTTATTCTTTTCACTGGCAGCATTGTCCACCCGAAGCGCTCTCCCACTGAACTCACGCCCATTGAGATTCCGCATGGCACTAAGCGCGGTCTCCTGGTCTTGGTACTCGCAGAAGCCATAACCTTTGGGTTTTCCCGTCTCTCTATCATACACTAGACGGAAACTGACAACAGAACCAACCTCCGAGAAAATGTCCTTTAACTGCTCCTCAGTTGCCTCATACGGTATGTTCCCCACGAACACGGAACGCAGCGATCGATCCATTGCGGGGTCTCTCACCGCCAAACTAGACATGATTCCGGTTGTGCACAGAGCCGATAGCGGATTCTTCTAAGAGTCGTCCTCTTGTGACCCACACTTCCGTTGAGCGAAGGAAGCCGCTCTCAAAATCCGGGCAGAAACCTTAGAGAGCTACTTGCAAAGTTCCGCTTCTTCGCAGAACCTACGTCTTAATGTCCCACTAACTTGGCTTAAGCTGTCCGTTCCGATCATGTGTGATTCTGTCAGCCCGTTGTTACTGAGACGCATAATTCCTTTTCCAGGTATTATTCTGCAGACTTTCCGCGACGCCCCGCCCCCACCATGACAGGCTCCGTTTGAGTTGACCACAGTAAAAATGGCCGCGTAGACTTCCCCATGGTAACCGGGAGAGTCCGCCTCCCGTGACGTAAAGGGCGGTTTTTGTTTGCGTTCCACCCGCGGGAAACCGCCAACCGAAAACTGATTTAAAGCGGCGTGGTGTTTGATCTGATACAAGTATTTTCACATCGTCATTTATCTTTAGCTCAATATATTTAAATTATTTAAAATTACATTTCAGACTGTGAAGTAGAAGTATATTCATTTAAGAAGCAGGATTGAGATTTGCCCTTTAAAATACAAAAGTAATAGCTTTTTTTTTTAGGAAAATATTTTTGGAAGTTAACTGTCCAGAAATACAAACAGGCTTGTACCAGCTTCATCTTCGCAACCCGCCCCCACCCTCAGTTGCTTAGTATAAATGTTACTAGATGGCCGTTCCTTCTAGGCTTTTCTTTCTGCACACAGGCTGCGGTTGTAGTGTTCATACTATTAGGCTGTTTTCCCCTCAATATGATTCGCTTTTAATATTAATCAGTGGATAATAATAGCATTCTGTGGTTGCAGAGCATGGATTAATTGAATTTATTTAGCAATTCTTGTGGGCATTTAATTTAGTTCTGAATTTTATTATAAACTCAGATGCTATGAATCCACCCTACTATGAAAGGGAAAACTACTTACTTAGATTTTGCTACTGAATTCTGAGAAGCTTAAACTCATTGAGTGTAGCCCCCACACCCATTTGAGCATAGATCTGAAACTTAGAGCTAGGTAAATTACCCAGGGCTAAGTAGTAAGTTGAAGGCAAAGCAATTCTTTTCCAGGTCCTCCTGATATAGTCTGAGAAATGTGCTACCCTAGCCACATGTAGTGAGTATATCAAATGTGGCTATTGTGATTGTGATATTGAATTTTAATATTTTTATTTCAAACAAAAACTGATATTCAGGTAGCCTATTGGAAAATTTTAGCATTTGGAATAACTTGGGTATTCAATCTACTAAGCAATGATAAATGTTAGTAATTTTAAATAAAAAGTTTTTCCAGTTAAGATTTATCATTTTAATTGGGGTGTGCTCTACATACAAGATTTGGAAGACTAAGCACAAAAATTGTGAAAATATCCTAACGATTATATAATGTTGACATTTTGAAATGTTTTTATTTATTTGATGAAATAGAATTATTTTGACCTGTTTATCACTTGTTTTATTTTACTTCTTTAATGTGGCTAGTAAAAACTTTAAAACTACCTATATGGATTGCATTATATATTCTATGTATTGCAGTGCTTCAGAGTCTATGCTTCAATTCCTGAACTAGCATATCATTGAAATCTAAACATGCCTTTTGAGGAGATCATGGAACTTCAAGTTTCAACAAATGATTGTTTATCATGAATATTCCAGTCCAATGAGCTGATTTAGCTATAAATAAGACAAAGCTTTTGTTTGCCCTGAAGTATTTTAATACTTCTTTTAAAGAGACTAGGATATTGCTATTCAACCAACACACATGACAGCTTACATCTTTAAATGATATGATTATTTATATCACCAAATAAAAGTTCCCTACTAGGTCCTAGAAACAGAATAGCTACCTACTAGTAATATTACTGTTTTTTCTGCTCCTGATTCTTGTACTGGAATAAGAATAGAGGTAGTTCAGGTTAGTGTCATTTCAGAAAGCTAAAAAATCCACTTGTCTTCTTTCTATACCATTCTTTTACAAAGAGAAATCATGTTGTGTGTGTGTGTGTGTGTGTGTGTGTGTATACATTTTGACTATGTACATCTTAGACAATAGTTGTGCAATTTTGTCCATAATAATCATAAGGATGATAATAGGTGATTATAATAAATAGTAAAAATTTATGGGAATTTACACAGCTTATTGGACTGTTTCTTTACCGCTATGAATGATAGTATCTAAATAAGCAGCCCTCACTCTTTAGCATGCATTAGACCTACCTGGAGCAAGGGCTTGCTAAGTCAGATTTTTATTTTGTAGCTCTGGACAATTTGCCCGTCTAACTAGTTGGTCAAAGCTGATGCTACTCACCTGGGAATATTTTAAAAATCACGGGTTCTTGGGCTGGGGATGTGGCTTAGTGATAGAGCGCTTGTCTAGCATGCATAAGAGCCAGGGTTAAATCCCTAGTGCTGTCAAAAAAAATTATTGGTTCTTGAGATTAGAAATCATTTTCCTTCATTTGCATCTGGCCAAACTAAATTATGTACATTCTGTTAAAAACGTGTGGCACACACCTGTAATCCCAGCGGCTTGGGAGGCTGAGACAGGTGAATTGAGAGTTCAAAGCTAGACTCAGCAATGGCGAGGCGCTAACTCAGTGAGACCCTGTCTCTAAATAAAATACAAAATAGGGCTAGGGATGTGGCTCAGTGGTCAAGTGCCCCTGAGTTCAATCCCCAGTACCAAAAATAAAATAAAATAAAATAAAAAGTATGAGATATAGCCTGTAATCCCAGAATCCCAGTGGCTCTGAAGTCCAATGCAGAAAGATCTTAGGTTCAAAGACAGTCTTAGCAATTTAGAGAGGCTCTAACCAAATTAGTGAGACTCTGTCTCAAAATAAAAATTAAAAACAGGACTGGGGATGTGGCTCAGTGGTTAGGTGCCCTTGGGTTCAATTTCTGGAACAAAAAAAAGTGTGAGAGAGGTGTTTTTTGTTTGTTTGTTTGTTTTAAAGTCTATCAGTTTTTCATGCTGATGAAATACAACTAGTACTTGCTGGTCTCATACTGAAGATTTTCTGAGCTCAGAGGTTGGATGAACACAGAGTAGCTGAGGAACTCTGGGGACAAACAAAGGGAAAGCTATGATTATAGTGTGATACTTGTCACATATTCTTTTTCCATGTCCTTTCTATTCCTCCATTCCAAATTATAAAAAAATGGTTTGATATGGTCCCCTTCATGCAGCACCAGTATAACTCAGGACACATAAACTAATATTTATTAGCTGAGCAGCCCAGGATAACCAAGATGCTCTACATGCATCTTTTTCTAGCACTAGTGCATATTTTTCATACATCTAATTTAGAAGAGTGCGCATTTTATAAAGCTTTTTTTTATTTCCATAAGGTTTAAACTTCAGATATGGGATGGAATACACTCTGAAGAAAAATGTACATGGTATATTTTATATTCAGGTGTCCAGTCAATAAATCAACATATCAAGTTTTATAAGACTGATTTTTAAACAAGCACACAAGGCATGTATGACAAAATGGAGCTGTCCTTCAAACTAATCACCTTTGGAAACTATAAACTTTTACTCTGAAATTGCTTTGGACATTCATTTTTAAGTCACACTTGAAAATCATTGACTTAACTTGAAAAATACCTTCTTTTCAACAAAGAACAGGCTTATACAACTAAGTCACCCAAATTGCTCCCAGATTTGGCAAAAATATGTTACTCAGATATTTCTAAATACAAAATTTATATCAAAATACACTCTGTGGACCCTCAATACATATATAGTATAAAAATATTAATAAAAATTTTTACCATAGATTAAATAGATAAATTCTAGACACATATTAAAGATACTTTGAATAATTACAGGTATTCCTTTTTTTCTGGTGTTGGGAAATGAACCCAGGGCCTCACACATGCTATGCATGTGCTCTACCTCTGAGTTATGTCTGTAACCCCAAAGTCTTTCTTGAAATAAGTGTAAGGGTCCCTAAGGAATAACTTCCAACCACAGTTTTTCCTAATCTTCCTCCCCCTTCCTCTAAGTTGAAAGTAATTTTATTTTCCTTTGGGTGTAAACTTTGTCTTTAATTTAGCTTTCTAATGATAATTTTTTTTACCTTTAAGTAGAGTAGTATTATAACCTCCCTTCTGTAAAATCACTCAGGAAATATCTGTGTCCCTTTTTATCAATTAACAAAAATTATATATATATAAAAATCTCATTCCATAAATATTCATTCCAAGCACTGGCAAATAAGCAGTGTAAAAGACAATCTACTAGAACTAAAATTTCTTGAACTGTGGTGCCTGGATCAGTACCATCAGCATCACCTGAAAACCCCTTATAAATGCAAAATCTGGGGCCCTACTTCAAACCTCTTGCATCAGAAGCACAGGTTATTTGCTTTAACAAGTCATCCAGGTAATTATAATGCAGGTAAAAGATAATGCTGGAGAACCACTGTACTGTAGGAAGACAATTGTTAGCAGATAGGCATGCTTTGTTTTCACTACTGTATCCTCAGCAACTAGGAAGAAGTCTGCCAGAGGTGGATGCTCACTATAAATGTTCAATGAATTATAGGTGACTTTAAAGACTGCTAATTCACAAACCCTTTATTTTACTCAGGAGGAATCCTGCTGCATTAATTAACAAGATCCAAGTCATAGAAAAGATCTGCTAGGATACCTGTCATTTTGTTCCTAGGTCAGTGATAATTCTTCCAAATTACTACATGATAAAATGGGTATTTAATGAAGTATGAAGAAATTGAAGAAGATGTAAAGTCTGTATCATTTAGGTAGATGGAAATGGAACTTAAGGATGGGTTATAATCTGATATAGATAAACAGAGGATGAAGAGAATAAACCAGACCTAGAAATAGCCTGAAATTGAAATGTAATATTTTTAATGCCCTCAGAGGAAATCAATAAAGAATTGGTAAGTAGTGTGCTAAAAGTGTGGCTTCTGGGACATATCATAGAAACATTTTGATGAACAGATTCATGAACTTGATGTGAGTTAAAAGGCTTTCTTTTTTCCCCCCTGAAATATGAACATAGAATAATAATTGCAGAAGTTTAAAAATACCAGTCTAATCCAATCTGTTTTTGTATTATCTGTTGAAGCCGGGCTCTCCTCCCCAAAAGGAGGGCATTGCCTCTCTCTCATTGCCCCTCTCTCTCTCTCTCTCTCTCTCTCTCTCTCTCTCTCTCTCTCTCTCTCTCTCTGACACAGTAGTTCTGAGAATCAAACCTTCCATTTCTGCATACTTCATTAAATATTCATAGTATCAAGTAGTACCTGGAAGAATCACTGACCTAAGAACAGGCTAGGGAAGCACTCTGACACTGAGCTACAACCTCAAGCCCCTGGGCTCTCCTTTATAACCATTCATCTAAATAACGGTAAATATACTTCCAACATTTAACATTCTCTGTTATGTGACTTCATTGTCATTACCTGTCCCCATGCCTCCACATATTCTTCTCTGGATAAATTGTACCTTGATTTGCACCATGCATCATCTGTGCTTTTCTATATCCTGGCTTTTACTCATACTATTCCCTTGTTGGGGATGCCTCTTTTCCCACTTTATATTCTTCTGCCATCATGTCTAAATCCTTTTCCTTCAATATTCAGCTTTTTAAAATAAGAGTATTGATTTGGTGACCCATGACCTACTACTCAATGAGTTGCCCAAGGATGCACATCTAGGAAATGGCACAGCTACAGCCCGAAACCAGATCTCTGAAATTTAAACTTCCTATTTCACAATTAGTTCAATAATTACAGTTTACTGAGGCCTGGACACAGTCTCCCCTGGTCTTCTTCCTGATTTTCTGAGTATAACTAATTATAATTTTGACATGGCAATCAGTGCTGTGGCAAAAGATGGACTACAAGGTGTATAAATCAAATGAGAAAATGTTTCACTTTTCTATTTGAAGGCATATGGTGAAAGGTCATAAATCCTTTTCTATAAGCCCAAAATTATCAAACCCCAAATTAAGTTGGTCTGTGACATGTTCTCCCAAATTTAATGTATTTAATATGAAACAACCTTCAGAAGAATAAATAGTAATTTTTATCTATTTATATCTATGATGAATTACTTTTATTGGCAAGACAAAGACAAATATTATATCATTTTGGGGTCCGTGAGAATATGGCTACTCTAGACCTAGTATTGGATTGAGTCAAATGTTCTCCCTGAAAAGGATTGTGTATTCTAATTCTCCCCACCTCACCCCATGTGTGTGTTTGTGTATGAGTGTGTGTGCACATGGGGCAGGGGTTTGCTAGGGATGAATTCAGGGCCTCATGCTCAGGCTGGCCTGAAATCTGGAATCCTCCTGCCTCAGCCTCCTGAGTAACAGGTATTA
This sequence comes from Sciurus carolinensis, assembly GCF_902686445.1. Taxonomy (NCBI): domain Eukaryota; kingdom Metazoa; phylum Chordata; class Mammalia; order Rodentia; family Sciuridae; genus Sciurus; species Sciurus carolinensis. Next base: position 96,322,517 of record NC_062217.1, read on the forward strand.
CAGGTGGCAACCATACCTGTTTTTTTTTTTTTTTTTTTTTTTTTAATAGTTGGGTATAACAAGGGCTGGGGAAGGAAAGAGGCTGGGTGAGGATTAGATGCATACTTACTGGCTTATCTTGCCATGGGATCTAGATCTTCAGGTTTGCCTAGCTGAGCACTGCTTTCAGGCAGTAGCGTGAAGGAGGTTAGAGCGCAGATTTTAGTGTCACAGAGACTTGGGTTGTCAAGAAATTGTGTGACCTTGAACAAATCAACCTCTTTGTTCTTCTGTTTCAGCATCTTTTAAAATAGAATATTATTACCTGTATTGAAGTTAATGGAATACATGATGTGTTTTTTAAATTATTACTGTTATCACATGGTAGTTATTAATCCACATTTGTTATATAGAACTAATAGTAGGTGAAGCAACATTTTCAGTGGAAAGAGACACAAGTTTTAAGCCTATGTTATTTTGGGGTCTACAGCTTCATTTTTATCACTGAAGGGTTGGGTTTGATTAAGGAATAGTCTGTTATCATATTACATTATTTTAATCAGGAAGAGACAACCTTAAAATGGGTAACCCGACCATTTTAACTTGTGGTAGATGTGCAGTTGCACATGGGTAATTTTCAGTTTTGATTCCGCAGCATACTTGAGTGAGAATTTTACTGATATCTTGGTTCTCATTAGGTCCTTGTACTAAACCATAACATGATCTTTTCAAGTGTTTAGTCAGCTTCCACTTAATCCTTTTTAAGACAGGGCCTGCCTGAACTTTGTGGAGCACACAGGCTTATCCAGGGCTGCACTGGCCTGGCACACAGGATTCCTGTTTGGGCTCAGAGCTGTGTTCAGGATGTCACTAGGACTAATACTTTTGAATGTGTTCTGGGAGATGACCACTTATTTAATCAGGGAAAGGCATAACTAATTGGACAGGAAGCAGTGCTCCCTTGTTCTTGCTTCAGGCTGTCAATTGAACAAGCAGAGAGGAGGGAAGTCACCTTAGAAACTATGGGAAGTAAAAGTTCTAAAATTGGTCTTGAGTAAAGATACTTCATCTAAGGTGGACAATTCCTAAATATTTTTTCCCCTTTCACCAGAACAATCCAATATCTACCTTTAGAGAAATGTCTGAACCACCATTTGTTTCAGAAATTAGGGCAGTGTCCCTCTTCTGAGCAAGGTTGGCCTGAGAATGAGCCCACAATAATGCCAAGTTATGGGAAAGAGGCCTTTTTAAAACACTTGCCTCGGGGCTCAGAACATTAGGAACAGTGGTAGCAAAAAATGGTGTGACAATGTATTTCGCATTATTTATCACAGTTAAGTGGTCCTTGATAAAACATTTTTTCAGGAGTACCAGTTTAAGTTTGCTAACTCCAGATTCCCCAGAGTTAGATAACAGATAAAAATATAAAATCCAATATGTATAGTTATGTGATAGCTAGTACTTTTGGGTACACGTGCAGAGACCAATTGTGTTTACAGTGAGAAAGGGGTTGGGCTATCTTAATGAAATTTTATTACCTCGCAAAACCCATAGACCATGTATTAGTCTGCTTGTGCTGCTGTAATGAAATACCACAGACTAGGTGGTTTAAACAACAGAAATTTATTTTTTGGTTGTTGTGGAAGCTGGAAGTCTAATATAAAATGCTGAAAGGGTTGATTTCTGTTGAAACCTCTCTCCTCAGCTGCCCTGTCATTGTGTCCTCATGTGTTCTTTCTTCTGTGTGGATATGCCCCTGTTGTTTCTTCCTATAAGGACAGCCATCATATTAGATGTTTATCTATGACTCATTTAGGTATGGAATAAAGGGATGGGACCACGGTGATGGTGGGACTATTTAACAACTCAGTAAAGGGGTCCAGCAATCAGCTGGAGCAGGAAGAATTCTATAGTCAGTGTTATGTGTTACTCTCCTTTACCTGCTGTGTCTTGGAAATGTACAGAACAGGGGACTCCTGGGGTCAGAGCAGCATCTCTTAGCAGATAGAGTTTTACTTATATTGCTCACTTGTGCAGCTGTACTGATAATAACATTCCTCTACGTTGTTCCATCTCTGCAAAATACAATATTAATTCCCCAATTGAATCATTTTCATAGAACTTTTAAAATAAAGACTTATAGATAGAAAAAGAGCCTGATAGAAATTAGTCAAAAAATGTTTAGCCACTAATTCATGATCTTCAGAAAGTTCACACTATAAATAATGTATGATTTTCTTAAAGGCGAATATACATTTTAAAATATCAAACTCTTTCCTCTTTCCTTCACATAAAAATGTTGATAATTCTATTTGTGACAGTATAATGATGCAATAATAAATAACAACAGTGCTTCCTTCCATTTTTTATTATCTCGATCACAGTCAGCTGACATTTATATTGAAATAGTTGTATATACTTTCTCACAGAGCAGTACAATCAGAGAATATCCTCTTCCAGGCCTCCAGGTGTTGGCAGATTCCCTCCTGGTTCTGGGCAACAAAACAAGTGCCTGCAGGGGGGGAAACAGAAAAGTGCAAATGACCTATTCCTCTGGAGTTCAGTCTTTTGTTAACCCTGAAAATGGAATTGTGTGTGTTGTTCAAGGGCCCCTGAGGGGTCTAGAAAAGAGAAGTTGATGCCTGCAGGGAGAATAAAGAAAGTGCAAAAGTTTCCCTTCTCGTTTGTGGTCTGGAGTTTGCTGCCAAGTTACCAAGACTGGGTAATTGTTGCAGGCATTCAGTATCACCAGCAGGACTTCCACTGAGAGGCCAGGTTCCAAGAAATCCTCCTGAGAGCAGGTGTCTGCAGATGGGGAGGCGGAGATGTGGGAAGGCAGGAAAATATATGCCTCCTCATCAGAAAGGAAACTTCTCTGACATTTCAGATGAGTGAGGGCCTGTTAATACTTTTGGATACTATTTTATTAATTACTCTACTAAAATTTATTTAGCATGTGTGTAAATACTAATTGAGTATGTTTCATGTGGAAAGTGGGTACTGATTTCCACTATAGAGGAGTTTAAATGTGAGCTGAAATGTGTCTTCTGCTTTCAGTAGAACTTTCATTAGAAACTTTCATTAGCTTTTTTCTTGAACTCTCACTGAGGATTTATGATGTTCTGATTCAAGGCAGAAGAACAGCTGTGCCTGCAAGGAGTTTCTCTTCTGTCAAACAAGATAGAGAATACAGGATATAAGCAGACAGTTTCCAAATGTGTTTTTGAAGTGTTTGATTTCCTGAGAGTATATAGAAAACAAAAACATAAGTGCTTTTTATCTATTGACCCTCTTGCTGAGGTTGAAGTTGAAAAGGATTTTATTTTCTTTATTACTGAGTAAAGGACTGTGACTTCTCTTTACCATGCCAAATTCTACGTATTTACATATCCTGAGGACAGGGGTCATGATTGATCACTGCTTGCATTCCTCTAGAAGACAGTTTGCAGCTCCTGATACACTCCTCTGTAGAAAAGCAGGAGCTGTAAGCTCGTGAGTACCTGATGTGGGCAGTGCATCAGTGGAAGACCATTGATTCAATGAGCATCTTATGTTTTTTCTGACTAGACTTCTTAAACTCTTTTTTTTTTGTCATTAAAGCATGTTTTCTTGAGAACAATATTTAAAATATATGGCATGAGTAAAAAATAGAGTCAAGGCTACTTACTTACTATTACAAATAAATTCAAATATCATTTGTACTTTAAGCAAATGTTACCAAAATGAGCTCTTCTGATGATGCCTTGATATATTGTACTGTTAAGTGTGTGTGTGTGTGTGTGTGTGTGTGTGGTGTGTGTGTGTGTGTGTGATGTATGTGTGTGTGAGAGAGAGAGAGAGAGAGAGAGATGGAGCAAGAGAGAATATACATGAAAGGATTGCAGTTCCCATTTTTGTGTAACTAATCTGAAGACTGTACTTCTAAACCCACCTTTCTTTCTTTCTCCTTTTTTTTTTTTTTTTTTTTTTTTTTGGTACTGGGGATTGAACTCAGGGGCACTTAACCACTGAGCCGTGTTCCAAGCCCTCTTTTGCCCTCTTTTGTATTTTATTTAGAGACAGGGTCTCACTGAGTTGCTTACGACCTCACTAAGTTACTGAGGCTGACTTTGAACTCATGATCCTCCTGCCTCAACCTCCCAAGCTGCTGGGATTACAGGCGTGCCCCACCATGCCTGACCCCACCTTTCTTATTCACATACTTTCTCCTAAATGTGTCTTTTTCTCTCTGGCTTCTGTAGTTGCAGTGCATCATGTGTATCACTATCTACCCTCCTCCTTTCACTCAAAGTGTAAGTACACATGCTGCTCATTGGCTAGGTAGAAGAGGGTTCTCTGTTCATAGAAAGAATAGCACCATAGGAAACTGCATGAAGTCGCCTGTGCTTTAGGCTTTCCTCCTGGTGGTCCCACAATAGTTCTGACTGCTCACCTCAAAGCTGCAGAGTTTTCTATTTTCTTTTTAAAAAGCACCAGCAGTTTTTCCTGTTTGTAGAAATTAGTCACTGTAGATAGTTAAAGGAGAATGTAAATGAGATGGATTTTTGGAGAAGTTAAATTGGCAGAAGAGTTTTTGAGTTGTGGGTGAAGATAGGAGTAAACATTTTAATGGAATTGATCCAGATGGCCAAAGACTGCAGTAAACCATGGGGTTAATGAATTTACATTTTCTCCTTTTCTGTTTAAATAGTTTCTGTGTATACATTATCTAGAAGAAAAATATCTTTTCTTAACTCATCCAAACTTGTGGTTGAGATCCCCATAAACAAAAGGCAGATTAACAAGAGAAAAGCATACAAATACATTCAATGTAAGTTTTATGTGGTATGGGAAACATCATAAGGAATGGAGACCCAAGGAAACAGGTGAAACCTGAATGTTTTTATCTTAGGTTTGAGGAAGAGTGGAGAGAGGTGGGGAATGCCGCAAGAGAAGAAAAGGGTTATGGTCCAACAGTAATAAACTGGGAAAATGTAGGCAAGTCTATTTGTTCAGATTCTTCCTGGTGTGTCTGTGGTTTGGGCTCCTTTCCTCTAGGTATAGGGAGAGTTCCTCTCACATGAGGACCTTGTAACCTGCTTCAGGAGAATGTTGGGAAATGATTCCTAGGTTTTATGATTTCCTTCAAGGGAGAAATTTTGGGGGAATGTTACAGAAATCTTTCTGCTTTGTCTATATTCTCCAACACCAATGTACCATATTTTGGGGCGATGTGTCCTGAATTCTATCAATATCTATGCATTAAAATTATTATAAAGTTTTAATACTTATTCATAATATTACTTGGAAAATTAAGATTTTTGATACAGTATATGATAGTGTCATACACAACTACAATTTTTAAACGTAGACTCCAAAATACTATTTAATATTCTTCCTTACAGCCTGAAAGAGAGCCTTGGGGACCCAAATGATTGTCATTAGAATTACAATGCCATGATGTGCTAAGTACTTTGCACATAATTGCTTACCAACCTCACAATAAGATTTTTCTTTGACTGAATGGGGAAACTAAGGCATGGACTAAGGCATGAAACTAACTCATTTGTCCACAAGTAAGGAATGAGAGTGACTAATATTGTTGCTAACAGTTCCACTGAAATCAATAGATAATTCCTGAAAGTTCTAACTTAGACTTCTGCATTCAGAATAACTACACCCCCTGAAAGAAAAATTCTGTTAAATTTTACCAACAGCAGCCAAATTTTCTAACATTTCCTGCTTGTCAGCTGCCTGTCAGCTCTGTTAAGAAATGCAGCATAAAACTGACAGAAAGAAACTCCAGAATCTATAACCACATGACAGAATATTGAAAAATCCTCCCAAAGGGTTATTTTGTCATTTATTGTAGAGCACTAAAACCAGCTGCCAGTTGCACAGGTGATTTAATAGACACCATTTAGCTAATATGTTATTTTGCCAAGAAAATTCATTGTGTTGAATTCTTTTCTAATCTTTGGTGACTGCTTACTTATAAAAACAGAGTGCCTAGAAACTGTAAATTATTTCACAGAGGGAAAAAGTAGAACAGAGATGGCTATTAATTTAAGCTATTTCACATTGAAACTGTCACTCTAAAGAAAGAAGTGTGGGTAGATTAAGATATATGATTCTTTGGTAAAGAGAAATACTTAAAATGGCAAACCTCATGTTGAAAAGTTCAAAAGGCATTAGTTATAAATAGGGTATTAAAGTGAATTGAACATTTTATAGCTTTAAAACTGGGATGATGAATGTGGAAGTGTTTTGCAGACTCTAAAACATGCACACTTCAGGCTTGTATAGATCTGAGAAATGCAAGGGTTTGTGTTCTGTGTACTAGTATTGGGTCGGACAGGCAGCAGTATTATTACATGGCTTCCCATGTCTCATAAGAAAAACAACCAGACATTGTTTATAGTCCCAAGTATTATTTAGAATATAAAAAGAGCCACTTAAATCAAGTAGGTCAGTATTCACTATAATTTCTTATACTTAGATAACACTTACCATATGGATTACCAGACTTTTCTTTGTACAGAGGAAAAGAGCAACCTCAAAACCCATACATACATCACAGGGAAGATAAGTGTAATCCTCCTGCCATGACCCTCAATTAATTGAAAGACTAAGCCATGTTTATTACAAAGAAAGAAAGAGGGATGGTCAAAAGTGGTAGAATTTGCCAGGCCTGCTGGTACACTCCTGTAATCCCAGCAGTTCTAGAAGCTGAGGAAGGAGGATGGTGAGTTCTAAGCCAGCCTCAGCAAAAGTGAGGCACTAAGCAACTCAGTGAGACCCTGTCTCTAAATAAAATACAAAATAGGACTGTGGATGTGACTCAGTAGAAGACTATCCCTGAGTTCAATCCCTGGTATTCCCCTCCCCCAGAAAAAGGGGTGGAATTTTATAGGAGACAAGCATTTCTTTCTTTCTTTTGTCTTTCAAGATAGAAGAAAGATGTAGATGGCAAATCAAAGAGATTGACAGAGAAATTTGTTAGGTGCTAACATCAAAATTTTTATGTGCTTGGGTATGTACACTCATCCTAAAGAATGGCAGATACACCAGTCCATCACAGCATCTTCCTGTAGTCACAAAAAGACCATCCTTCCTTCTCCTTATCATCCCTTGGAATATTAGTGAAATTTCATATATAAATTTGTAACTCAGAGCATTAGCATGCAATTAGAAACCTCTGTATGAACTCACTATAATAAAGATACCGGAGTTCCCTCTAGGCAGATTAAACCAAAAACACTGAATTCAGAGCACTGGAATCTGCATTTAGAATGAACATCTGGAAGCAAACTCTCAGAGAATCTGCTCTTCACTTTGAGAGACACACCATTTGAGCATGATTCCTATTATTTATGTATATGGAGGGCATAGGTGTGTCCTAAAATATCACTACTCTATGGGATAGAAGGTGCTTCAACAGGCTTATGACATAAACATCTGTTAAAATGGCAGTTATTATCATTATTGTTACCATGATTGAATTCTCTATCTTGTTGACTTCTTCACACCTGAAAAAGGGAACATGTTCCCACTCTGCTCATCATCTTGCCCAGGTACACCCTGCCTTGTTTTGGAGGGGATGATGTAAACAGCTGGTGTAGTCAGAATGAGAAAAGGCTTGAAAACTTTTCTTAGAAAACTTACTTGTATACATATTAACTTTAAAGACACTTACTGAAAATGTAGACATTTTTACATTCCAGGCCTTTCCAAACTTGTCACTAGCCAGGTGGGTTTTGTCTTAGGTGCTTACATCCATGGCAATTATCAGGATTCCTCATATTCTCTTCCCAAATCTCTCTTCTTATGAATGTCAAGCTTTTGCTATGTGGATGCTGGATATATCTTATCACAACTTCCCTAGAGCATTTGGAAGTTTGATGGGTCCTTATCACCACTTCTCCTGGTAAAAGGAGATACTCTTCTGTTTCTCTCTTCCTACCACCTACTGCTGTTACTACTCACTTCTTTTCCATTTCTTCCTCCCATTCCTGTGGGGGAGGATTTACCTACCAAAGCTTCCACAAGCAATTACACCTCTAGAATATGAGGTAGAAACTTGGTTCTTCTGGTTTGCAATCTGTCAGCCAGGTTCCTAATAACTGCCCTGGAGGATATTTGAGTAGCTTCCTGTTGACAGTGAGGAACTATTCTCTGCCATTCTCAAACACATGTCTCAAAACTAAGCCCAGATATTTGAATGCTTATGCACCCCAAATCTCTGTGAGTTCTCTAGTGTTCTAATATCTAAATATCTGCACACAAGCTTTTTCAAAATTTTACCTTGTCTGTCTCCTGGAAACAGGTACTTACCCTGATAACCCAGAATTCCCCAGGCAAGCTTGTAGATTAGCCTTCAGGTTCCCAGGACTTTCCTATAAAAGGATGTATTGAAACAAGTACAACACACATTTCCATGTAATTGCTATCATTCACTGGGTTGCCAAGGTAACAGGCACTACGTGAACTACTAGAATCAGTATAGATAGAGCTGGTGAGTTGTTAAAACTAAAAAAATATGCATTATTCAGCAAGCTGCTCTCGATGCTTACCTATAGAGCTTTTCTTCTTTAAAAAGACAAGTGTTATTTTCCCATTTTGGGGGAAGCATATTTAATAAGATGATCCTCCATAAAGAGAACAGATTTGTTCTGGAATAAACTGCCTTTGTACTATTTTCCTCTTGGTATCCATTATGAATTGCCAATATTATTTGCTCCTTGCTTGTTTTTCATAAAATATCAGTTGCTCTTAATGCAGAGTCTGAAAAAATTGTGAATGAGAAAGAATTCATATTTTATAGGAGTATTCGTATTTTGACAAGTAGCAACATATGAAAATAGAATTTCTGAGGTTATTTTTCTTATTTGTCCCAATAGGTTCAGAGCTCAAAGAGTAAAGAAAGACAATCCCTTTATAGCAAAGGGTTCTAATTGATCAAGTTTCTATATAGTTTTTTCTTTTCTTTTAGGAATTCTGTAGTAGATGAGTTCAAAGGTCTGTTCAGTGACTCAGATCCTGCTCTTTGACATGCTTCATTAGAAATGAATAGACTGCTGTCCCACCAACAATGTTCTATTGCACCTTTTCCCACATACTCTCCAACATTTATTATTGTTTCTATTTTTGATGACTGTCATTCTGACTGGAGTGAGATTAAATCATAGTATGGTTTTGATTTGTATTTTCCTGATTGTTGGAAATGTTGAAAATTTTTTCCCTGATTGTTGGAGATGTTGAAAAATTTTTTCATATACTTTTTGGTCTTTTGTGTTTCTTCTGTTGAGAAGTTTCTCTTTAATTCTTTTGTCCATTTATTGATTAGACTTTTTTTTTTTCGGTGTCAAGTTTATATGTATATATATTGGATATTAATCCCCATCGGAGGAATAGCTAGCAAAGATTTTCTCCCATTCTGTAGGCTTTCTTTTCACATTCTTAGTTATTTTCTTTTCTGTGTAGAAGCCTTTTAATTTGGCATCCCACTTATTGATTCTTGGTTTTATTTCTTGTGCTTTGGGGGTCTTGTTATAGAAATCAGTGCCAGCACAAACATGATAAAGTGTTGACCCTATGTTTTCTTCTAGAACTTTTCAGTATTTTACCAAAATAAATAAAATCACCACATTATAGAGATAGTTACCTCAATGTCTATAGCAGCACAGTTCATAATAGCTTAATTATGGAATAAACCCAGATACCCCTCAATAGATGAATGGATTAAGAAATTGTGGTATATACACAAAAGAGTTCTACTCAGTCATAGAGAAGAATGAGATTATGAAATTTGCTGGTAAATGGATGAAAATGGATGTTAAGTGAAATAAGCCAGACTCAGAAACTCAAAGGTGGATTATTTTCTCTCATACGTGGAAGCTAGTATAAAATAAAGGAAAGGAAGAAAGAAAAATGGGACATTATAAAGATAAAGGGAAGATCAGTTGTGTAGAAGAAGAAGATCAAGAGGCAGAGTGAAGTGATGAGAAAAGGGAGACAGTGTGGAATGAATTCTTAAAAAAACTCAAGTTATGTGCATATATAAATATGCCACAGGGAATTTTTATAAGTAAAAAGAATCCATCAAATATAAATAGAGGAGCAAAAGGCAATCCAGCAGGCTAGAGGAAGGAGAACAGGGAAGGAGAGGAAGGATAGGAGGGAAAAGGGGGGATTGTGATCTGAAATCCAATTCCATGCATGTATGAGTTTGTCGGAATGAACCCAACTACTACCTCTAATTATAAAGTTCTAATAAAAAAGAAATGAATATGCTGAAAATGAATATAAAGGAGGCTAAGAAGTAGCCATATATGTCGTCAAACCATAACAACAAATTGCTTTTATTTGGCAACTTTGACATAATGGAGGCAGAATGCCTTTTATTGATTTTAGGTTTTGGTACTTGGAATATGATGACCACAAATAAATTGGATATGAACTGTGACCAATACATTGAAACATTGTTGTTGTAAGTAGAATGCTTCTTTTGAGGAGCTTATTTGTTCAAAGCAAAAATGCAAAAAAAAAAAAAAAATTTGGATCATCTTTTGACTGAATAGCTCAGAGTACTTGATTATACCTGCCAGATACCTAATTCTAAATTCTAAATCCAGCCTAAGCTGAAGATGTGAACATCAACCAAGTCTGCACCTTCAAGGAACTGTGAGTCTAGCAAAAAAGCTTAATAATAAAGTCCTGCTAATAATAAGTGAGGAGTTAACTTTTTAAAGAGATCAAGAGTATTAGAGACAGAGAGAAAGGAATGTGCAAAGCCCAGAGTCAAATGCAAGTCGGGCATTACAAACAGGCAGGGGCATTCCCAGGTAATATTCTGATAGACGAGATTGTTAGTACCTCACTGCACCAATAGTTTGGAAGCTGGGCAATCATCCCCGGTTATTTTGTTAAGTATCCCACTGCTACTTTCTGACGCCTTAAAAAGCTAACTATTAAAGTTGGATGCACAAATAAGATGATGGAAGATGGAAGGAAAACAAGAACCACATGTGTCACTTAATTTCTGGTGTCTTCTCTCTGTTGACCTCCCTTGATGTAAATATAGGACAGTTTTTATTAACATAATGCTTTCTGCCAGATACCCTGTCAGGATCAGGGGCAGAGAAGAGGGAGTGGCAGGCACTGTCAGCACACTGATGGCAGTAGGATTCCAACTGGTTCTTCCAATAAAAGGGAAAACGCTCCTCAGATCAACATTCCTGTGTCCAAAAACAAGGCAGTTAGGTCTGAGACCACTGGGGAAGCAGATGGAAGACATATAACAGACATGCCTTCTTTCTTCTACTCTCTTGTTCTCTTTTTGTTATTGGTATAGAGGGGCTCTGAGAATATCTTAAAGAATAGTTTCTCAACATTGGCACAAAATGGGAGGACAAGGAAAGCACTCTTCAAAGTGAACTTAGGAAACTCAGAGCCAGGAGTGTGACTAATTATTTTTGAAAACTAACCACTGTGCTGATGTAATACAAATATGGCTTTTTGCTTATCTATATGAAGATCTCTAAATCTGAAATTGAGAGTTAGGATTCTTAAGTAAGAAGGGAAACGTCTTTAGAAATGAAAGAATAACAAGCTTATGATAAACACTATGGTCAGCAAAGTGCAAACTTTTATTTCATTGAAATTTAAGTCTTCATTATGTTATGGTTTGAATGTGAAGTCAAAGGTCACATATGAGACAATAAAAGTAGGTTCAGAGGAGAAATGATTGGGTTACGAGAGCCTTAACCCAATCAGTGAATTAATCATCTGATGGGATTGAGTAGTAATTGAAGGCAGGTGGGGGTGTGGTTCAGGTGGTGGGGTATTGGGGGTGTGGCTTTGGGGTATATATATTTGTATCTGGCACGCGGAGTCTTTCTGTTTTCTGACCGTCATGTGAGCTTCCTTCCTTATCACATTCTTCCACCATGATGTCCTGCCTCACCTTGAGCCCCAAGGAATGGACACTGCTGTCTATGGATTGTGACCTCTGAAACTGTGAGCTCCCAAATAAATTTTTCCTCCTCTATAATTGTTATGGTCAGATCTTTAAGTCACAACAGCGAAAAAGCTCACTAAAACAATTACTTCCTGTCTTGATTATTACAGTATAATGCTAAATCGTCTGAGGTCTCTTAGTCCCATACATTTATTTATGTATACTTTCGTCAACATTTATTAACTCTTGTGCACTAGATATTGTTCTGGGCGCTAGGTGTGGTGAAATTTAGTTCCCATTTTTACAGGGCTAACATCCTAGTGTGTGTGCGGTTGACCACAAACCACAAACTCATGCATTAAAATAACAATAATAATGTCCAATTGTATTGGATGCTGTGAAACTAAAGTAAGTAAGCGTAACTGGGTACTTTGGCACAGGTGGTCAAGAGAAGTTTCTGTGAAAGATGACCTTTAAGCCATGTCTGTAATGCAAAGATCAGAGATCAGAGTATTCGAGGCAGTGAACAGCTAGTGCAAAGCCCCAAAATGGGAACAGGAAAGCAAGAAGACAAGTTTGAGCAAGGGCTTAGACTGTCCACTTGTGGCCTGTGGAGGGCAGGAGTTAAGAGTGGGGGAGTGGTAGGCAATAAGGTCTCAAAGCAGGTGTGTTATATAGGCTTTGTTAAAAGGGTAAGGAATTTGGATTTTATTCATAATATAAAGGATAGGGGGCATTATAAGCTCACAAGCAATAATATAGGTTTTATATTTTAAAAATCACATTCAAAATAGCTATGAGTCCATAGTGATGTAAATAAAAGGCTTGAATAAATAAATAGGGGTGAAGGGGCAGATCTTTCTGGTACATAAATTTCAACCAATTTGTAGATATTTCCTGCTTCAGGAGGTAGAACTAATCCCTTTCTCCTTGGGCTGGATTTAGTGACTCAGCTTGTAATGAACAGAGTATGGAAAGTGAAAAAATGGTAACTTTGCAGTGGAAAAACCTGGCATTTACCATAAGAACCCTTGTTCTGCTTCACCAGACAGAACCTGATCTGATGATCATGATCTGATGAGGCTATCTTGCTTCTGGGTAACCATCCTCAAAATTCACAATAATGAGAAACATTAGGCAAACCCAAATTAAAGGACATTGCACATAATTCCTGATCATGTTTCTCAGAACTGTAAAGGTCATGAAATTGAGGAAAACTGAGGAATTATCATGAACTGGAGAAGACCAAGAAGGTGCAACAATTAGATGCAGCCCAGAATCTTGTATTAAATCTTGGAACTTAGAAAGGAGATTAGTGGGGAAAGAGTGACATCTGGATGAAGTGGGAGCTTAGTAACACTGCACTAAACTTTTCTATTTTGATACATTTATAATGGTTATATAAACTGTTAACATTGGGACAACTGAGTGAAGGGTGTAGAGGGATTCTCTGTACTATCTTCAGATCTTTTCTATAAATCTAAAATTATCCCCTCATTTAAATAGGAGGGGTCTAGCTTCTCTGTGATGTTAGACTGAGACTAGGGTACAAACATGGAGGCAGAAAGACTAGGAGGGACAGTTCTACTGGAGTGATCTAGACAGTTGCTGAAGGTGGCTGGCCTAACAGACTTGTGGCAGACATGGAGGGAAGGGGCTGTGTTTGGAGATGAGAAAAGATTTGGTGATTGCCTGGTTGTGGAGTGTTATATACAGAGAATAGGAGAGAGGGAGATAAAGAAATATTACAGGAAGAATTATTGCCTTAAAGATAGATATAATCATGTCTTCTCTTTTCAGAAATCACTAGCTTGCTCTTGACTATAATAGAGGCAAATCCTTCACCCTGACCTATAAGACTCTGCCACTAATAATAGTTTCTTGCGTTGTGCTCATCCTACCTTCTGCATACCTCACTCCACGCAGGCACTCCTGTGTCACAATTGGACCCAGCATCCTATTTCCAACTCATTTCAGATCCTGCAAAGATTAGATTTTACCTCGGTCTTACTAGTTAATAATCATAATAGCACACCACTTTTCCCCTGAGCTTTTATATCATGCCATGTTTCTATGGTAGGAGCTTTACCTTCATCACCACATTGATTCCCAAAACATTCTTGAGAAAAGAGCACCTTTCTTATCTTGCTTGGGGAATCTGATCCTTACAGGGTGTGTGTGAAGATATCGAATGTGTTGTTCAAACTGAAAAGGAACAGTATTTATACTTTGGAATGGCAGGTATAAACCAAGCCTATCCTGGGGAAACCAGAACACCTGGTCCTACTAGTTTGTGTGAAAATCAATGTGCTCTCACCCAATGAGCAAGTGACACAGCAGAACTTTAAACTGTTAAAACTGTTCTTTTTCCAAATCCATGCTCTTGATCATTATATTGACACTCAATTGCTATTAGATTATGAGTTTGAATAAATAACCTCATTGCTTTGAGCTGCACATTGCTCATGGAGAAAAATGGTGTTCTGGGATGTTGGTTAGTAAAGCACTTAATAATGAAATGGTGGTTAGTAAAGCACCTACCAGGAAGACTGAGCAGGGTTTGGAGCTTAAATTTAACTAGATTTTTTGGGGCACAAAATAGTATTTAGCACATTATTTTGCTGACAGGTGGTACTAGCTTTTTAATAAACATTTATTAAAAGCACTGTAGTATTTTAAAATCAAGAATTAGATTCATTAGCCAAGGGAGTGGCCAGGAACTTCTTGGAGTACAGAAACTTTTGGAGAAAGTTGCTTAATGATTGACAACCCATCACAGAGAAAAATCTTGGTTGGGAAGATTACTGCAAATCTTGTTATGCAGATCCATGTTATTCAACAAAATCAACTGAGCAACTGTCTTGGATCCAATACTCCAGGTGCCTGAGTCTTGCACCCTCTGACACCATCTGCTATTAATTAAATTAATATGCCTCCCTGATCTCATTTTCACTTGCTACATAGCCCAGATTAAGAGGTTGTTTTTATCATCACTAGAGGCATTTTCTTATGTTTTCCAGGTTGTCCATGTGTGAAATCCCAAGTCTAAATCTCAACCATGGATGCTTTACTGAATTGTCACTCTAAAACCATGTAATTTGACATGATGCATTTTCTCCAGGGGCCACCTTTTCTTCTAGTAATATTGTTGAGATGTTAGCATGCATTTTTTGCCTTGCCTTCTTCAGGGCAGGATTATACTTTAGTTTTCATGTCAGTGCAAGTAATACTATTAAATTATTCATGAAATAGTTTTCAGTTATGGTTGTTTGCCATGAGAATTTCCTTCTTGAATTTTTTCATTTGATTTTTATTATCACATGACAATTGTGATAATAAAAATAAAATATTAACATTTTTTATTGCTTTGGGCAATCCACCTTGTAATTGTGAAATAACAATCTGGTGCCTTAGTTGGTGCAGAGTATAAAACACAATCCCTGCCCTTAAGGAACTTACTCATAATTATATTTATTATTCATTAAATAAATATTTATTAAATATCTACTGTCTTATTGATAAGTGTTTTTACATGGAATAGTTAATATTGTTTTCTCTTTGCAGCAACCTCATGATCTAAACAAGCTTGTATCTGCTACATATTACATCAATGTTCAGAGAAGTAAAACATTGTACTTCTTTGAGAAAGAAAACATTGAAATCCAGGCTACCTCTGGCTCTGAGATGTATGGTTAACTATAGTTTGTTTTTACAAGTAGAGAAGTAAGGAAAAATATATACTCATTTGTTCATCTTTGCTTTCCTCAATGTTGATTTTCTAGGTTTTTAAAAACATTCATATACATAATATAGCCTTACCTAAAAATTGCTTTAATGTTAAATCTGTCTCAAACAAAAGTAATTCATGTTAAGTAAACAGGTAAAATTCATTTTTTACTCAAAGTAGAAGAATTTACCCAAATGAACATATGATTCAACCAGCATGTTTTATTAGTTGTTTCCCTCATGAAAGTGTGATTGCATTAGATTCTGAGTTGTCTTTCTGGTGTTAAGATAAGTATAAATATAAACTGGCTTAAGTTGAATTTGATGTTTATCATAAGTGTCACCCTACTTGAATGAACTTCTGTATGAAAGTTGGATACTTCAAGGTATTCTAGTGCAGATGAATTGGGTTGAAAGTTATCTGTGGTTACTGATAACTAGACTTAAACATCAGGGTGTCTAAAGGCCTGTAATGAGTCAAACCTGGAAGTCTACTATATGTAATGTTTTGTTTGGCCATTAGCATAGAAATTTCTATTTGAGTGAAATCCAGATATTCTCAAGTGTGTTTCCTACATTCTAACTCATATCTCAGGACATTGGTTCAATTGGCTGGTAGCCAGCTATAAGATTTGAACTAAGTGCAAATATCTATTTAAACTTATATTAGTTTTATTTTAATGTGCTGAGGATTGAACCCAGTGCCTCACATGTGCTAGGCAAGTACTCTTATCACTGTGCTACAACCCCAGCACCTAAACCTATATTAGTGCATTTTGAAATTAGGAGTTCTAAGGGAGTTGCTGTCTTTAATATATTGAGGCCTAAAAGAGCATTTATTAATATGTATGTATTAATATATAGTGGCCCAGTTTGAAATTTAACTCAAATAAACCAGTGTGCCCCAGAGATAAATGCGTCTCTCCAATTGACTTTTATAACAAAAATAAAAAGCACTTGGCAGTTTGGAAGTCTTGCTGTGGTGAATAGTTGACTTTTGTTCTATGTCAACAGTGCTACCTTAAAAGTTTACAGAAAATCATTTTCGTATGTAATATAGCACCCTTCACCCAGAAACTTTGTGTATAAACTATAGAATACTATTCACATCATTTGGAAATGGATCAAATGTAAGATTTTCACTACCCAATGGAAGTGCTACTAATTGATTCTTTTTGCACATGTACTAAAATATTGATTATAATTCCCCAAATTATTTAAAAAATGAACTTCACAAGAACTGAATTTTAAAATGTTATCAACCAGTGGAAAATACTTTGCAAGTGAAAACCATACCTCAGAAAAATACTCTTGATACAATACAAAAATAATAGAATTATTCTGTTTTATATACAGAGCCTTCCACTATACATGTGTGAACATAACCTTTATCACATCCACTCAGCAACTCTGGTACCTTGTCATTCTCTGCCTCAAAAGGCCACACCTGATAAATGCTCATTGTTCTTTTGTTGCAATTTCTAAAATGTAGGAATAATGCCTCAGATAAGATTGAAGAAGAATTGAGGTGAGCACCTCTAGAGAGAGGACCAGAACAGGGAATGGAAAGGAAAAATGATAGGACCGCAAAAGTTGCACAAAAAAGCTCTGCTTGCACCAGGACATTTTGGAATCAGTTTTAAACTCTAAAACTCAAATTACTGAGTAAATGAAAGTGGTAGTCCGTCTGTCTCTGGTTGGTCACTCCCTAAAAAATTTAACACAAATAAGGATTTGGCTTGATGTTGGTGGTTGAAAAACAGAGAGGGGAAAGCACTGATGATAATAACCGTCAGTCTGTAGAACATCCATTGTAGATTTTGTATATTATGTCTCTTTATTTAATATTCATCATGACTATACAATGCAGATTTTGTCCCTACTTTGCCAGAAGAAAAGAAGAAATGGAGCATTTAAATATTTTGTCCAAGGTGGAAGAGCTTTTAAGAGCTGAAATTAGATTCAAACTATAGATAGTCCCCACTTTGTGAGGGTTTGAGTTAAGGATTTTTCAACTTTATGGTTTTGCAAAATCATATATGTTACAACCATTCATTTTTTTCACTTTCAGTATAGTATTCAAGAAATGACATGAAAAATTCAACACTTTATTAAACAATAGACTTTGTGTTACATGATTTTGTGCATCTGTAAAGTGTTCTGAGCACATTCAAAAAAGATTACTCTAGTGATGATTTTTAGGCTAGGTATATTAAACATATTTTCAAGTTAGGATTTTTAAGGTTTTATGAAGGATTTATTGGGATGTATGGCTAATTGTAAGTCAAGAAACATGTTGTAGCTCTCTCTGATTCTAAAATGTTTGTTCCTTTTGCTTTATTATACTGAATCTAAATAAAAATTTTAAATTTACCATAGATGAGGTAACCTGCCCTAATAGAATCTGTGGTTATTTAATTACTTATTTGAGTATTTACTGTTGATTATAGTGAATAAGCTGTTGTTCTTCATTGTGATATTATTTGATTCCCTGGACTTGTGGAATAAGTTGGAAAAGCCCAAATTATTATTTAATTGCTTCCTTATTTAGTCCCTCACTAAAAACTAAGAAAAGATGCTGATGTTGCATAGATAAATGTTACTTCCCACCTAATTCTTTTCCTTTATAAGTTGTTGTTTAAATATAACTATGATTTATTACATAGTTACATTCTCTAGCTGTTTTCTGCCACTAATCTGGTTTGGAAATGTTTAGTCTCAAAAAAAAAAAAATTCTCTCTGGGCACAGTGGCACACACCTGTAATCCCAGCAGCTCAGAGGCTGAGGCAAGAGGTTCTTGAGTTCAAAGCCAGCCTCAGAAAAAGGGAGGCATAACTATGAGACCCTGTCTCTGAATAAAATACAAAATAGGGCTGGGGATGTAGCTCAGTGGTCAAGTGCCCCTGAGTTCAATCCTCAGTACCCCATTGCCCAAAGTTTCTTTATAATAACCATCTCTGGAAATGTTCTTACTACAAAAAAAAAAAAAAAAAATAGCAAATTTCAAAAGGGTAGTTTTTTGTTGTAGTTGTCAATTTGACGAAAAATTCAAGATTCTTATTTTCAAGGAATTCACTGACTAATAGGAGAAGCAAGGAAGGTATCTGTTACATCTAAAAGTGATCCTGCAATGTGTATAATCAGAAAAATGAGAGATTACATTGTATGCATGATCTATCAAAATTGATAAATGTATTCTATTGTCATGTACAACTAATTAGAACAAATAAACTTTAAAAAATTTTAAAAAGTACCTATCTCATAGAGTTGTTATAAAGATTAAATGAGTTAGTATATAGAATATGCAATATAACTGGAGCTTGGCACATAAAGTCCTAATAAGTATTAGCTATTCCTTTTAGAGAATGACAAAAAAGACCAAGAGTACTATAAATATGGAATAGATGGGTGAGAAAGGCAGCTTACAGGAGCTTAGGTGTCCTTTAAGCTCATCCATCAAAAAGGTGATACTTTGTTATGGCAAGGAGGAAAACAAGTTGTCAATGTGTGACAAGTGAGTATACGCTTCTAAAATATGATTAAATGTGTTGTACCTTAGAATCACATATAAACTGGTTTTTTTTTTCTTTTTGGAATTATAGATAACTTTGGAAATCACTTTATTTCCTTTTAAAACCAAACTATGATCATTTGCCATTTAGCACAGAAATAAAACCAAGGGGAAAAAATATCTACCAAAGCAACAACATATCTTGCTTAGCATGTATCCTGAAAGGTAGTTGTCAACAAGGAAAGGTTACTCTCTATTAAAAACTTTTAGATTTAAAAATATTAGGTTCTGGCTAGAAAGGTGTGAAACTGTGCATTTTTCCCTGTGCAAGGGAGCCTCTTCAGTTTTTCACACTTTTTTCTATATTTTATATATACATTCTAGTTCTTGATGCCTATGTTCAAAGTTCAGCTAGAATGAAATAAGAGAAGTTCCAAAGTAAACTCAGTCTATGTAACTCACTTATTCTTCTGGGGTTCTTTAGGTGATAATGGATGAAAAGATAAAACACTTTCCCAAATGATAAAATAACCTAAAAGCCCCTGGCAGAAATGAGGAAAAGTGAGAAGCCAAAAGTCCTGCAATCCAACTACATTATTAACTAATGAATGGTAGACTATTTTCAGATACTAAAAGTTTCTTTTAAAAGTTATTAAACTTTATTTCTTAGAGTTGTTTTGGGTTCACAGCAAACTTGTGTGGAATGTAGGGAAAGCTCCATCTCTGCCCTTGACCTCACACTTGCATAGCCTCCCCATTATCAGCATCTGGCACCAGAGTGGCCCGTCTGTTATAGCTGAAGAACATGCAGTGTCACATCATTATAATCCAATATCCATAGTTTACACAGGATTCACTCTATGTGCATGTTAGGGGTTTGGACAATTAAGAGTCCCTTTTGAGAGAGTTCATTACCCTCCTGGTGCAAGTGTACCCTAAGCCTGGGAAGCAAATGGTTTTTAGTTATGATAAGACCAGAGGTGATGTTCCAGAATCTCTGCAAGGGCATGCCCCCAGGCAAGAGCATAGACCTCTAAACCTGGAGCAATGATAGTTTAAGTCCTGTAGCCCCAAGCTTTGCATGGCTTTGTACTGCTCAATGAATTTTACCGTTTAATTTGTTACAAAGGCTCTAGCCTTCAAAAGTAAAGAAGAGCAAACAGGAATGACAATTGGGAAATCTGTTTTTACTGATGATTGAGAAGAAAAGGACTACAAATAACATATTTTAGACTTTGACCTTGCAGAGAGTTACTCGTGTGAAGTGGGAAGGGAGAAAAATCTAGCATTTTTGTTTTGTTTTAAGAATTCAAATAATGAGTGCATTTTTTGGAGATTATGTATTATCTAGTGGCATTTTTTGGCCATGTCCCACGATATTTTTTTGTTATAACCCATTAAATATACATATATTTTTCTAGTATGAAATTATTAGCATAATTTAAATTCTGGTCAAAACCAATGTTACGCACAGTTTGGACAAAAACAAGTGGGTTAAACCTTCTTGTCCCATTGTCTAGAGAGCAACATTTTTCAAAGGGAAAATTAAACCTGACCTCCCAAATTCAAATGGGGTAAATTTGTGGTCAAAGGAGAAAACAATTAATGAATTTTATCTTTAAAAATATTTTGACAAAGACTTATTGTGAGAATGAATAATAATTCAGTTAATGAGTTTGGGAAGAAATTATCCCAATGTTAAGATTAGCAGAAAAAGGCTATTACACATTAGGGGGTAATATTTTAATCGAAAATATTTTGTGAAAGATCTGGACTAGGTGGAATCCAGCAAAATCACAATTTTTAAATAAATGGAAGCAGAATGGTATCTGTATATGGGGGGGGGTGCCTTAGTGGGGATTGAACCCAGGATTGCTTTACCACAGAGATACATCCCAAGATTTTAATTGTTTTTTCAATTTTGTGGCAGAGTTTCTCTAAGTTTCTTAGGGCTTTATTAATTTTCTAAGGCTGTTCTCAAACTTGTGATGCTCCTACCTCGGTTTCTGAGGTTGCTGGGATTATGGGTATGCACCACTGAACCTGGATAGAATCTATTTTTAATATTTCCCTATCCTGGGTACTTCTCATATAAATTGTCTTTGTAAACCTTGTTTTCATAAATACTTCCTCAAACTACAACAGTGTTAGTAGTTCTGAAGATAGAGGCTCAGCCTTGAGAAATTGAGTAAAAATTTTAAGAAGTTCTCATATTTGGTTTTCTGAACATAGAAAATCAAGAGGAGAAAGGAATCTAGAGATGAATGTAGATTCAAATAAGAACAGCCTGAGTTAAAGTTTTAATTTATGCAACATATAAACATAAATGCAACATAGAATTGAATATATAAGTTTATAATTCAGAGAAGTCTGATTTGTAAATAGAGATGCAGAAACTTATCAGTTTGCTAGGGCTGCAATAACAAAATGCCAGAGAATGGGTGGTTTAAAAAATAGAAATTTATGTTCTCAGGGCTTTAGAGGCTAGAAGCTTGAGATCAAGATGTTGAAGACAACTTTGTTTTCTTCTGAGGTCTCTCTCCTTGGCTTGCAGTTAGCTGCCTTCTTGCTGTATTCTCTCATGATCTTTTCTCTGTGTGTGCAAATTCTTAAAAGGACAACAGTCATATTAAAGTAGGGATGGGCCCACTTAACTTAATCACATCTGTAAAGGCTTTATCTCCAAATATGTTCATATTATAAGTTGCTGGATGGACACAGTTCAGTCTATAATAAGAGCATCTGTAAAGAAAGCAGTAAACAGTCTTAAGACTAAGAATGAATCCTTTGGGTATATTAACATCTAATAACAAAGGACTGGGAATTCAGGATAAAAACAGAAAGATAGAGGTGTACAGAGAAACAGAAGTGTGCACAGTCTTTTTATATCAAAACCATGATCAAATTTAGCAAAGATATTCAATAATAGAAGTACTGAGAAAATAATTCTTTTTATTTGGAATCTAGAAGTTACTGACAATTTTAGTGATGCAGATTCTGCTCAGTGATGCTTAAAGTTAGATTTTACTGAGTTGATAACTAAATGAAAGGCAAGAAGAACAAACACAACCTATTCATCAAGCCTAGGGAATAATAGTATTTGCAACTTGTAAGATCCTATCTTAGTAGAAATGATAGGGGCTGCTGTACTAGATGGTGTGTTTGTGTGTGTGTGTCTGAGTTCGGAAACTATAATGAATTAACACATTATATGGCTGAAATAACAGAAATTTACTTCTCACAGTCTTGGCAGCTGGAATTCTGAGATTTGCAAGTGACTATATTCTTACTATATTCTCTCAAGGTAAGAGCAGAGAGACAGGAAGCAAACTTTCTTATGTCTCTTCTCCAAGAAGCATTGACCTTATTCGTGAGGGCTCTACCCTCATTATCTGATTATGTCCCAAACAGTCCATCTCCAAATACCATTAACTTGGGGAATAGAATTTCGGTATCTGAATGGATACCAAAGGGAGACACACTCAGCCTTCAATGGGAGTGATTCACAGAGACATAGCACCGGGCTCAGCATATACTAACAACATAAACTCAAGGCAAATTCTTGAATGCTGAAAGACATTCCTAGTGAAGTGTAGGATTGTTAGGAATTTGTGTTGAGGAGACACACACTCTTTCACAGGATTCTCCTTGATGTCACTCTTTGATGGACCAATAATTTGAGATTTATTATTATCTTTTACTTTGCTCTTTACTTCCCTATATAAGAGTTGGAAGATTAGTGATCACTTTATCTCCCTCAAGTATATTTAAGAGTGAGAGTCTAAACATCAAAAGGGTCTCTTTTGTTGAGGATGATTTGATAAAAACAGGTTTAGTAGAGGTTTTGGTCCTATAGGAATAGGGCACTGTAAACAAATCAATACTAAGCTTAGCTGCAATTAGATGTTGTTGCTGGTGTAATGGGTGAGCTGTCAATAGTTGTGAGGTTAATAATTTTTGATCCTGCAGTTATTGCAGTTTATATTTTGAGCACCCCAGGGCCCTTAGCAGTTAAATACTGTTTTCCTTCCCTGAGTTCCCAAGTTTTAACTTCAGGTGTTAATGATAGTTTCAGTATACCTGATGTTATCAAATATTAAAATTGTAACTATTTTCAGGGGGAAAAAACCCTCACATACTCCAGCTACTAAATAATGTTATTCTAGATTTAATTCCAGGCATTCTAATAAGCAATAGGTTCTTGTGATCAGCTTTAAAAATTGTTATTTTTATTATTTTCTTTATTGTACAAAATCTTGCTACTGGCATTTTAAAATACCACATCTTGCTTTCAGTGAATAATAGTATATGATTGGTAAATTGTCAAGGTTAATCGAATTTTATTTCTTGCCTGTATAACTCTTAAGAGTGATCAAGAGATGTGTCTTAAAATGTTAAAATGAGTGGTGTGATCATGACCTTGCATTCATATGGGGAGCTATTTAAAATATAATTAGGACTTGGAGCATACTACTGGGGTCATATTTGCCTCATTGCACACTGGAAATACTTATTTACATATGTTCTTTCTTTAAACTATGAATTAAAGGTCAGGGTATTATTTAATTTTATTTGAATTACAGTGATTTTATAATATTGGGCACATGAGCACTCAATAAATATTTGTTGAATAATGAACTGAATTTAGAAGTAACAATTAGATCCATGTGGTGTGCATCAAATGTAAGTCTTTAGAAGGCATGTACAATTCAGAGCAAAGGATATTAAACATTTTGGTTCCTTCTTAGTTGAAGTATGGTGTTAATAAAATGTGTCACTTTCAGGAATGATAACTAATTTTTTTTTTTAACCCAGGGATGGTAGGTCAAGATAAACATGAATTAAAGTAGTCTGAGAGATATAAAACACTGACTTCTTTCAAAGCAGTCAAATCTGTAGCTATAAATCTGCAGCAGCTATCATTTTCCTTCACAACCTAAGAATTCAGTACTAGTCCAAAAGGAACAAAGAATTCAATCTTATCTGAAAATGGGTTATTGCTGCAAATGTCTTGTTGGAGGCATAGCCACAGAACCATATAAGCCTATTCAAGAGAATGAGGCCCATCTATTGGGTGTTATGTGGTCAAATAAAGGATTCCATAGGGAAGTACTGTGATAATTTTTGTTTGTGGGAGGATTTCTGCAGATGTGCAATGAAAATCCTGGTTTCTGAAAAAACAAAGAGATACAGGAATTCAGGTAGGAATTATAAAGGCAGAAGAGTGGAATACCTGCTATCCTTGTGCCATGGAAGCCAGCCATCAGTGGACTGAAATGGAAACCAGCAGAAATGAACTGCTTTTCTCCAGATACATTATTCAACTTTGTGTACTCTTGGCTATATTTGCTTACTAGAAAATACTTTCTTGCTCATAGTTTACTTTCTAAGTCCTTGGGTTAGGACTGAAATCAGGAACTGTTATCTGAGCCTTATGTACATTTTTAATGGATAATCCATTAAGGCTTTATTAACAAGGAGTAAATGGTAATTTTCTACTCCAATTAGTTCTGAATTTTGTGGAAGGAAATTGATTTTCCTCATATTAATGTGTGAAACTCCAGTGTCCTGTTTTTCATGGTTCTCAGAAGGGAATGAGCATATTTGGATACCAAGAATTGGGGAATGATCTGCCAGTAAGGAGCACATGAGAAATATACAGAAGTTCCTCTACTTAAACTGGAGCCATGTTCTGATAAGCCTATTGTAGACTGAAAATATGATAAGTCAAACTGCATTGAATACATCTAACCCATTAAGCATCATAGTTTAGCAATGCTGTACACTGTACAATATTGGTTATTTACATTCATGGTCACGTGGCTGATTGGGACCTGTGGCTCCCTGCTGCTGCCCAGTATGTAAAGATTATCATACTACATATTCCTAGTCAAGAAAAAGATTCAAATTCAAGTTTCTGCAAATTCAAAGTACTAGTTCCATTTTTTGCACCATCGTAATTGCAAAAATTTATAAAACAAACCATCGTAAATTGGAGACCATATTTTTTCTCTTCTGACTTCGCATTATGTCTATCTATTAAGTTATATCTTGATTTTTCTATCTAATTAATAAAAATTTCAGGCCGTAGACACAATGACATCTGGCTTGGGTTACTTTTATTATACATATTTGCCTTGCAAGTGTTTATGTGAAAAGTTGGAAACACATAGCAAGGTTGAGAAGTTTTGAGTGAAAACCCATATATACACTATTTAGATTTTACCACTAACATTTTACTATGCATGTTTTATCACATATGTATTCATCTGTTCATCACTCTGTCCATCCATAAATCCATCGTAGTTTTCATACATTTCCAAGAAAATTATGGATATCAGTTTACCATTCCCAAATACTTCAGCTTACATTTTACTAATTAGATTAACAACTTTTAGAGATTATTTACAGATAATCATATATCAATTTTATTATCAAGTATACTCTCAATTTAAAAACCACCCCTGTGTACATGGAGGAACTACTGTTGGAATTGGGAAACCCTGGTGCCTTCTGACTCCATAGAGAAATCAGATACAGTCTTTCCTTATTGTTTCCCTCGTACATTCTTCCCATACCAAAATTTTTCCATATTTACATGTCTATGAGGCACTGCAATGGTCCAAGCCTTTATTACCTGTCACCTTATGACTCCAAAAAGCATGTCTCTGCTTCCACTCATTCTTTCTGCCTATCTGTGAAAATTCCTATTATCTACACAAAGTGAAATTCAGAGGGTTAAAACATTGATTTTCTTCTGGCCTATTTTATTGATTTAAGCTAATTTAGAGATGTAAAATGGCAAGGGGCATCATGTTGTTGTGTTTTCCATTAAAATAAGGTGTAGATTTGATCAGTGTAAAGGGTATGACTGGTAGGTATGGGACAGGGATTCTCACCCAGGTTCATTGACTGATGCTTGCCTAACTGCTGCAGATCACTTCTAGAGCTATAAGAAATGCTCCTGGCTCCTTTCCTCATTCCCCCCAAATCTGGGCTTCTGGTCTGATAGGAGGCCTAGGACTGTACATTTTCAAAAAGTTCCGTGGATTATTTTGACACACAGCAAAATCAGGGAAAATAGAGGTTAAGGACATAGGTAAAATGTTGCCAATTTATTGCTGGTTATCTCAACAAGTTTTGTAACCTCTATAGTCCTCAATTTCTTTTTCTGTAAAATGAAGGGAATGACTGGATAGATATTACCAAATATTTATTTTGTTTCCTGAATCTGTGGGCTCTTTTATTTCTTCAAAAGGATGCTTAGTGGACCCATGTATAGGGGTAAAAAAAGAAAGATGGAAAATTGTAAAAGAGAAAGTCAGATTTCCTAAGTTCAAATTCTATATGTATGGCTGTAAGTTTCTTTCTTTCTTTCTTTCTTTTGTAACAAGGGCTGTAAATTTCTTCCTTTTTTTGTAACAAGGGGTAAGTAATAATCCTGCCTTCATACAGCAGTTGTGAGATTGAAATGTGTTATACAATGTATGATATATACTAAATATTAAATAAATTTACAACTTCTAGTATCTGTTACATTTGCTCTTATCTTGGATAGAAGTGAAAGGGAATGGGGAATTATGAAAGGAAGGAAACTTCCTCTTTCTCTATGCACGTCACTGAGAATGAGCAGATTGGGCTCTAATCTCACTTTTGTCTTGTGTTGATTATGTCCACTGGCAAATTGGGTCACTCCTATGGCATTCCATTGTTTAGATGGAGAAATGAAAGGGTTTAGATGAAATAGCATTCAACCTCCTTTTAAAAAAGTTAAAATTCTATTCTGTTATATTCTGAAGATTTTTCATGGTGCTTCCTGAGTAATGAGCACTGTGATTTTTAAAGTTGATCATATTTCCCTCTTTGCTTTGTTTTCTAAGTTAGTTTAAAGCTGGATTTGGATCTGAACTTGAGCAACTGTGGAAGAACTGAGCTGGCATCATGTGCATTCTGTGTGGTCAGACAGGGTCCTTGCTATTAAGGGTCCTGCTCTGGGTTTAGTGCCCTGCAATTGCCATCCTGAAATACTTAATTTTGAAACAAGGGACCTTGCATTTTCATTTTGTACTTGGCCCTGAAAATTAGGTAGTCATTCTTGCATC
This sequence comes from Sciurus carolinensis, assembly GCF_902686445.1. NCBI lineage: Eukaryota > Metazoa > Chordata > Mammalia > Rodentia > Sciuridae > Sciurus > Sciurus carolinensis. Next base: position 96,349,774 of record NC_062217.1, read on the forward strand.
TTAGTAAACATTGTTTTTTTTTCTATTCCAACTTTGGCTTCAGTTTTACTATTCATCTCATTTTTCCCATGCATCCTAATTTCATTGTCTATTTATTTTTTCCCCCAAATTGCACTCTGTGTGTTTTGTAAGCTACCATATCTCTACTTAGTAAACAAGCAGAGAATGGATAAATAAACACATTAATCCTGCTATGATTATTTTCCTCCCCAAACTTCTAGTCCCATTTTCCTCTTTATCAAAAAACTAATAGCATTTACTACTTGTGTCATGTGTTTTGGTGCTGAATCCTATATTACCTTGAATCACTATCTAATTTTGCCATGTGGACATCTTCACTTCTCATGGTATTTATAACCTATCTGAATTTTTATATCCCCAACAGTGCCTATCTTCATGGATATTGCCTCAGACAATCTCTTTGGAAATAATCATTGAATTAATTTACCTGGAAGTTGAATTGATTTAACTGGTTAAAGGAAGAAAGAAAGGAACATGTTAGCTAAGAGAAAGAAAGCTAGAAAAGAATCCCAGAGGATGGTCATAGAGGATAATCCTTTATCATGGCTTGAATTTCACTCTTCAATTATATAAAATAAAATAAAATAAAATAAAATGGTTGCAGTGATTATCAATGTTTTGGGTCATTGGAGCCCTTTACAATCTTAAAAATTATTGTGAAACCCACAGTTTTTATTTATGGGAGTTATAGTTAATCTGCTTATGTGAGAAAATTTTATAATAATTATTTATTCATATAAGTTTAAAATAATGAAATAAACCTATCACCTGTTAACTTGATAGTCTATTTTTATGGAAAGAGATTTCCTCAATTTTTTAATAAATGGCACTGTTTTATGTTTTGTAAATCACTTTAATATCTAGCTTCATTGGTAAGAGTTGGATCCTTACATGCTTCTCATTCAGTGTATTGCAGTATTACATGCTACTTAGTTTCTATAGAACTCTACTGTACACCTATGACAAAATGAGACTATAAACAACAAATCATAATTTATGATTATTATGAAAATTGCTTTTACTTTGTGAATCCCTTGAAAATGGCTCCAAGACCCTAAGTGATCTGTGGACCACACTTTAGGAACTCCTGTAAATTCCACCTTATTTTTCAAAATCAAGATAGTATGTTCAATGCTACACTGCTTTCTCCATGGTTTTAGCTGGGGTGGGTAGAATTCTTCCTTGTCAAAAAATAGAATTCCTTATTTTCACATCTGCCAACCTGAATTGTCCATTGGTTTGTTCTAAGAATATGATAGTATCAAGACACTTGAGAATTAGCTGAAATTCTTTTCTCTACCTTCCATGGGCAAATACAGAGGTGGAGCTAAGCAACAAGATACTCTCACTCATCTAAACTCAAGGCCATAGCCCTTTCATACAATGCAAAAATTTTTTAAATTAGGTGAATAATTAGTTCTTTCACATTTAATTTGATGTTGGAAAACAGTGGGTTTGGATTTGAATGAATTTTTTTGGTGGAAGAAAAGGAAATTATTGAGATAATTACTGGAATAAATTATTGAGTCATTCCAGGTGTGATTTTGTGCATTGCAATGCATATTTCAATTGCTATAATTTGAAAATATGTATCATTGACACAGTGTTAGCTCAGTACTTTTGGCTGCTGTGCATTAGTAAATTTAGGAGTGCCAAAGTTCAGATTAATTATGCAGAATGATGTTATTGATAGACTTTTATTATAAGCTACTTTTAATTTTTAAGCCTAGGGATGCTAAATTAAAAAAAAAAAGTACTTTCTTTTTGCCTCTACCCTTTGTATTTTGAGTGTTAACTTTATAGCTAATCTTTTAAAGTCCAGTTTAAAATGGGCACTTGGAGCAAAATGCTATCTCCTAGTAATCAAAAACTGAATGCAGGAAAAAATGGGAGCTGTAACTGGTTTTCAAAGATTGGTGTTCTGTGTTTGATAAACATGCCTTTCTTTTTTTTTTTTTTTTAGCTAGCTTGAATACATTTTTTTTTTATTTTTTTTTTTTACGTTTACATAGGGTAATGATGTTTATTATATTTTTCCCCTCCCCCCACCCCTCCCACCCCTCCCACCCCTCCCACCCCTCTTTTCCCTCTACACAGTCCTTCTTTCCTTCATTCTTACTGCTCTCCTTAGCCTAACTCTAAACCTAACCCTAAACCTAATGCTAGCCCGTCCCACCCCCCATTATATGTCCTCATCCGCTTATCAGCGAGATCATTCGTCCTTTAGTTTTTTGAGATTGGCTTATCTCACTTAGCATGATATTCTCCAATTTCGACCATTTGCCTACAAATGCCATAATTTTATCATTCTTCATTGCGGAGTAATATTCCATTGTATAAATATGCCACAGTTTCTTTATCCATTCATCAACTGAAGGGCATCTAGGTTGGTTCCACAATCTGGCTATGGTGAATTGAGCAGCAATGAACATTGATGTGGCTGTATCTCTGTAGTATGCTGATTTTAAGTCCTTTGGGTATAGGCCAAGGAGTGGGATAGCTGGGTCAAATGGTGTTTCCATTCCAAGCTTTCTGAGGAATCTCCACACTGCTTTCCAGAGTGGTTGCACTAATTTGCAACCCCACCAGCAATGTATGAGTGTTCCTTTTTCACCACATCCTCGCCAACACCTATTGTTGCTTGTATTCTTGATAATCGCCATTCTAATTGGGGTGAGATGAAATCTTAGGGTAGTTTTGATTTGCATTTCCCTTATTACTAGGGATGTTGAACATGCCTTTCTGAAAGTTGTAAGCAGTTTGGCTTTAGAAAAAAAAAAGTTAACAAGAAGTTTTAGCTCCTGTCTTATACATCCATCCAAAGCATTTGCTTTTGGCATGATGATGATCTTTGGAGATAACAATCCTGCTCTGATCCTTCTGGAAAAGCCGCATTCTTTCTTTCAATGTTGTTTCCCCTAACATCTAGAGTCTGCTCATGAGATTGTAAACTGGGGTCCTCAGGGTGGACCTTAGAAAATATGGTGTGCTGGAAGATGACATTTACTTTGAGCCTGAACTTCTTGCTAGTTGTTTTCCTTTGGGGAAATTACTCTTTGAGCATCACCTTCTATGAGGACATGATATTACTGGAAGATTAATTGCACAATAATGTGAAAGATAAAATGGTAAAAAACTTGAGACTCCCAAACCAACTGTTTGGTTTGCTACTAAACAGTCACAAGAAAAGAACTTAAACTAAGCATTTGTTGTGGGACTAGAAAGGAGGGAGCAAACTGGCAAGATTGTTTTTCAGCATGATTAATAAGTTTTGATGGTCAATCGAATACAGGAGGTAAAGGAGAACTAAGAATCAGACATATCCAACTTGCTGGAACCTGTTAGCTGATGTGGTTTGCTAAGGAGTGAAAAAGAAGAAGCTTATGAGGGTGTGATTGAGTTTAAGGTAGGCACAAATGAGAGTAGAGAAACTGATCCAGATGTAAAGGTATAATGTGGGCTAGATGTATCTCAGCCTGGAACTGAAGATGAAGCCAGGAGAATGATAAAGTCACTTAGGGAAAAAGTGCAGAATGAGAGATCCAGGACTGGCCTGGACCAGGAAAAATTTATTTTAAGGAAAATAAAAGATGCACAGAAACAGTCAGTTCCTTCTCCAAGAATGTCAGAGTACCTACAAACATGCATTTGAAGCTATAACTCTGAAGCAAATTAGTCTTCAATATGGAAACTGTTTGGAAATAGAACATAGGGACAGACACAATGACAGGACTCAGCCCACGGAAGTCTTTTGTTGACTCCAGACAGATGTGCCCAGAGTCCTCTGGGAATCGAAAGACTGGAAGGTAGATGAGCTCCCTAGGGATGGACTGCCAGCATGTATCCTGCTGTCCTTTCAGCTGCCCTTGCTGTTTCTTCAGGGAAGAAAACCAAACTTTGAGTATCAGCATGAGTGGAAGGCTGGCCTCTGCTCCAGGGAATGAAAGTAACAGCTTGGAAATAATCACATGTGATCATCCCCAAGAGGAAGTAGCCCCAAGGCAGCTGGCAGAAATCTGTTGCCTGAGTAACATCTTCCCAAGTAGCCCAACCTGGGGTCTCTTTGGTTTTTCTATTGGCCCCCCCATCCATTTTTATTTCTTCTTCCCTTTGCTCTTTTAATGTTTTTATTCTCCCTGCCTTGTTTTATTTCTCATATGTATTTTTATTTGTCTATTTGACACTGTATATCTATAATCTTGAGTTACCCAAGATCTTTCTTTAATCTTAGCAAATTTAAGAAGAAAAAGTTAGTGTTGCTGGCCTCTGCTTGTTCTAAATATTAGAACAAATTGGAATGCTTGGAAAGCATTTTCTTATTCTTTGGGTTAACTTATAAGTGACTTTAATAAGATACTTTGTTGATTGATTGAATTGATTTAATGAATTTCTTTAGTGCACATATGATTTCAGTTTTTTCTTCATGATTTTGTTTTTATTTCTCCTGGATTTCTTCACTTCAAATATCTCTCTCTATAAGCCACCACAATTCTTTATTGCTCTTTTACTATGTGCCAGGTCATGTGATGTAGTTACTACTGTCATCCTCATTTTAAGGATAAGGAGACTCAAGCACTACATGTTGAATCATGTGCCCAGGGTCATGAAGCTCCTATGCAGATAAGCTGGCCCTTGAAAGCATGCAGGATAGCTGCAGAGTCTTAAATGTTAGTCCTGTGCTTTGAAGTGACTGCTTGTGGAGTACCTTGCTTTTAGCGGAGCACATCTGGTTGCAATTTAGAGACTCCTCAGAGGAACCACAGCTAGTGTCAGAACATAGACAATCCTAGGCCTCTTTCTCTTAATCTTGTACCCTCTTTCACTCAGACTCACTCTCTAGTCTAACTTTGCCTTAGTCTTGCAGAGGAAAAGTGGTACAGTTTCTTATGTGTATTTTGGGTACACTTTTCTTGTTTATAGGAGAAAAACATTTCTTAGGTATGGAAGATGAACAGATGCATTTTTGTTTTTATGACTGGATGTTTTCGAGCTTTTAAGGCAGTTGCTTACTGGAAGCTGTTGCATTAACCACTATTGATGAGTACAGTAATTGTTATGAAAAATACCAACTCACATTAATCATGGATCTGTCAGTTGTCTCAGAAGCTGAATGTGTTTGGTGGTTAATATAAACACATCGACCCTTAAAGAGCCTCATGAAAGATTAATTTGCAAAAAAGCTATCTTCTAAGTGATTTTGTAGAAAATAATTGGAAATGAGTTCCAAATCTCATTCTAGCTAACAGATTTTGAAAGTTTATTTTTAAAATAGCAAAGCTGATGATGGAATAGTGTGCTTAAAATAAAGGAGATTTTATTAGTCCATCTTCGTATACATCTTAGTAAGACAATTGTGTTTAGTGAAAATTAAATACCTTTTCTTCACTATTAGTAAAACATTCAAAATATTAAAAATAGAGAAGAAAAATAGTTTTTTAAAAAAATTGGTTTCATGCTCTTTCTACTACCACTTCATTTCAAATATATGGTCTTTATGAGTTAAAAGTTTCTAAAATTATCTGGCTAATCAGGAAAAGATTTGTTATAATCATTATATATACTTATTAACTTATCAAACTCACTCATTAGGTATCCTGTTCATTTATTTTTTTTTTCAAGACTAGTATTTGGAGTATTTCAAGACTAATATTTCAACAAGACTAGTATTTGGAGTACTTTTAGGTTTATAGCACAACTGGAAGGAATGGAAGTTTATCATATACATCCTGTCTGTCATAGTTTAAAAAATCAATATACTAATTAACACTTTATAAGTACAAAAGACTGAAATAGCATTAGTATGTTAGTATATAATATGTGTTTTTATAAACAGGAAAATATTTCTGAAACTTCTTTTTCTTTATTAGGAATTATATCTCTATCTCCCTGTGATTTGTGTTTTTTAGGTGAATGCTACTATAAACTTCTGTGTAGAGTTTTAATGGTACTAATATATTTTTAATATGTGCATGAGGAGGAAGGAAAGCAAATTGTATTTAATGATACCATCATTTTTCTTAGCTAAAGAAGGTCTAGAAGAGGAATGTTGATTTATTTATTATGTTTGTGTTCCAGGTACTCTATTAGGACTTGACATTATTTTTTATTTTTGTTTATTTCTGCTGAATTCTCATAGCAGTCATATATGGTAGATGGAATTATCTTCATTTTACAAATGAAGAAAATAAATCAGAAGTAACTGAACTGTTACTGGATCTCTTGCCAGTTGAGCAACAAAATAGTGTTCTAAACACAACCCTGCATGATTCCAAAGGTGTTACTCTCTTCCCTGCTTTTACCTTGTAGTTTTTTTCTGTTAAAATGCATATATGGTAATCCATTGCTTTGATTAATAAACACCAACATTTAAGAGTTCCTATTTATACTTAAAGACCCTATCTGCCATAGTTCGGCATTTTGTATGAAGCAAACCAAATAAGTAACGTGTGTGGATACTGTTAGCAATTTGGAAGTCAAGATTAATTTTCATTAAAAAAAAAAAAATCCTTGCTAGGTGCATGTCAACCTGGAGTTGTCTTTACCTTTTGGTTCATCTTCCCTATGGCTTGGAGTTCCATTTTGGACTCAGGTCTGTGCTGCACTGACACTCTCCCTTTGCACTCTGTTATTGGTATGAAAACATTTGCTCTGTCATGAAAGGAACCAGAATGTTGGCTGTCAGTCTTTTTCCTGTCCCCAAGAGTCCCCATCTATGGCAACAAAATACTATTTTCCCTATGCCCATGCTTTCTGCTTAGTTGCCTGGACTGATTTTTTAACTTGAGGGGCAGTTGTTCTAGTGACCATATGATTTCAAAAGGACTATTAATCTCTTGGCATTCTTGATATATACCAATTGTAACCAACAGCCTCAAGATATAAATTTTGTGTGTTGTTTTATCTGGAGTCACTGAGGGTCCTTGCTTGTCAGTGAAGTCGGTTTCCAAGAGGAAAGAGGAAAGAATAGGCTATTTTGCATCATTCAGAAGTAATTTAGATTCAGATTTATACAGAAATAATTCAACATCAGCAATATCAGTTTTAGCAGTTATCAACTCAGACAAAGCTGTGCAGGTACTTGCCTAGTGTGCAAAAAAGGGTGCTTTTCCTTTGATAAAAAGAACAGGCTGTGCTTTCCGTTGTTTTCTGAATTTGACTTTGGGCACTCTAGGGTCAGTCTATTGAAGGAAGCCACTCACTGATCAAAAGCAGAACTCATCAAGGCATGCTTCCCACAGAGAGCCTTTCACCCTTGTTCTGCCAAAATCACAAGTGACCCTTCTGGGTTGTCTTAAGACCCAGATGTAAGGACAATTCAGGACATGTGAACTCAAGGAAATGTGAGATAATTCCCTAGAAATCCATAGTTTGGATTTTGTAAGTCTCTAAGCACTATTAAAGCCAGTTTTCAGGAAACTTCAATAGCTTACTTGTAAGAACCCAGAAACCACTCCGGAGGCGGGAACTCACACAAGAGAGTTTATTAAGCATATAGGCAGAGCGTCTCCCTGCAGGGTAAGAGAGAAAATGAGAGGAAAAGAGGGGAGTGTGAGCACAAGAGAAAGGGTGAAATGGAGGAGAGAGCAGGCAGGGGAGGTATTCTTAAGCAGTCGAATTCCACGGGCTAATGGGACCAATAACGGAGAAGGATACTTGCAAGCTGACTGATGAACCAATAGCTAGCTAGGATGTTCACAGACTGACAAGAAGTTAGGAGGCGGGGAAATGACTGCAGCGTGAAGGACTGGGGAGCAACTTTATATTATATTACTGACACTGAGTGGTAAGTGACTTTTTAATCCTTTCAGGCTAGAACTCATTGAATTTCAAGACATCAACGCTGTAAACTACCTGAGCAATTACCTAGTCTAACCCTATTAATTATACAGATTATAAAAAGCCTGAAGTCAAGTGAAGACCTTACCTGCCTGAGGTATATATAGTAGCCAATCCAGGACACCTGACCTCGAGGACTGTGGTCTTTCTAGTTCAGGTTCAATGATACTATTACCAAATATAAATCTTGTCTTTCCAGAAATGATGATTATTCATCTGGAAAAACCTGTGAGTTCCCAAATACTCGTAGTATCCAGGTTGTTTCATCCAAGAGAGAAAGCATTATAATCAGAAGACTTTGATCATTATGGTTTGAATGGTGATATGACTAAATTCATTTTGATAGATGTCACAAAATATTTGACACAACTAACCAAGGGTCATTTTCTTATTCCATGTTCTTTAGGCAGCATTCTAGAATTTGACCTGTCATGTAGGTCTGTCTGAGGGAAGAAGATATGCTGATAGTACTGAAGGGACACTTTCAGTCTTATGATACTTACATTGTTAAAGGGTAAATTTTAAATAGCTTGATATTTGATTTTTATTTGTAAAAGACATCATAAGACAAGAATATACTTTTTTGTAGAAAATTCTGTTGTATTAAAGGTTTTGTATTGGTCAAGGCCTTAATCTTCTTGGTAAAGAAAAAAGTGAGTCTAAATGGCAGTATCTCAATAGTTAAAGAGTGCTATCACCAAAATGTTTCTGGGAAATGTCTCAAAATATTTTGCTGCCATTCTACTTACTTGATATTTGAGCCAAAACACAGGTCATGATAAATAATTCTACCAATCTTTTGAAAATCATACACTTCATTTCATACTATTATCTGGATAGTGGAAATATTTTTGAAGTACTTTTATGCAAATTTATAAAGTTACAAATGTATAGTTCCACTATTCAGCCAACAAAGGACATGAAAAGCCCTCAGAATAGCATCTAATCATATGCTACTAGAATTTTCAATATTCTTGAAATTTCTCTGATGAATGTATTTCACTATTTCACATTACATTTGATCCAACACCTAATTTATTGATACAGAAAGAAGCAAGGGAAATGCAGTTATAATTTGCTTCCACATTTCACTTTTGCTTTAGCTATATACATAGTGTCTCTCTGTTATTATTCCAAATAAGCTTTAATGGACTTGAATAGAGGTGACCTGGTTTTCATTAGTTGAGAAACAGAATAAGCTTTGAAATTGAAAATATGAGATTAGGAAACATGCACACACTACACCAATGACATTTCAGAAATGAGTACTGCACTGGGAAGTGTGGGTCATAATATCTGGCATCTGTGAGAAAATACTTAATGATTTTTATTTCAATTCTGTCTTACTATCCTTATGCTACCATAATAAAATACCTTAGATGATCTAGGCTGTGGTGCAGTGGTAGAGCACTTGCCTTGCATATGCAGGACCTGGGTTCCATACAGAGCACTTCAAAAAGAGAAAAACAAAAATTTTTTAGGTAGTTGAAGCAACAGAAGTTTATTTTCTCCCAGGTGTGAATGATGGAAATCAAGGTCAGGGTGCCTATATCCTGATTCAGATGAGAACTCCATTATTAGCTTGCAGATAATCACCTTCTGATTGTGTGGTGAAAAGGTCTTTTTCTTCAGTTTCTGCAAAACGATAAATCCTGCTTTTTTTTTTTCTATGACCATTTTTTTTTTTTTAATGACCTCACTTAACCTTAATTACCTCCTGAAAGCCTTATCTCCAAATATCCAAATAAAGTCAGGTACATTGGTAGTTAGGGTTCCATCACAAAAATGGGAGGGAAGAAGTCAGTGATAAATCCCTAGCAAGTTCTTTAGTGTGTAAAGTACCAGCTCCAGCTCCTTTCCTCTGTTATTTTAGAACTGGTTAGAGCAACTACTTACAAACGTCACTCTAACCTCTTCTTAGTGGTATTTTAACCTTTTCATAATACTGCTACTGTTTCCTGCATTGGCTCCCACACAATCTGTTCACTCTTTGCAGAGCTAATGTGGCACTCTTCTATATCATTTATCCACTTCCCATTGTTGTTTAGACTTAACTCACATGTTTCTTTCTTAAACACTTTAAATCAACCACATAATATAACCTCATTGGACCTTTTAACTGTTGGCCAGTTCTCACTTACTCTATTACTGTTATTTTTCTCATCCCTTCTCTTAGGTCAGTGTTTTATTTTTATTTTATTTTTTTTATTTTTTTTTGAGAGCATTTTAAAATTGCTGTATATTGAAAAACTATGTAGGTCTATTAGCCCTATGTGGCATAGGTTTATCTTTAGCCCCAGGGCTGCAAGTTTCCCAGTATACTGTTTACTGATCACAAAGAAAGAACCTGGAGAACTCAATGGAGAGGTTTTGGACATTTTATTACTCACACACTCTTTGGTGGCAGCAGGCCAGGATATGATGGAGGGCCACACTATACCTACACACAGGGAGAATATATAGTATAGGTTGCATGACCCACTGTGTGGGTGGATTTTGTCAAGTGTTTTATGACTACAGTCTTATTTTCCAAAAAAGTTACTGTTTTTTCATTGTACACAAATGGAGTACAACTTTTCATTTCTCTAGTTGTACACGATATAGAGTCACACCATTAGTGTAATCATACATATACATAGGGTAATGATGTTTGTCTCATTCCACCATCTTTCCTTCCCCCTGCCTTGTCCCTTCCCCTCATTTCCTGCTACACAATCCAAAGTTCCTTCATTCTTCCCTTACGCCCTTCCTGCATTATGTATCAGTATCCACTTATCAGAGAAAACATTTGACTTTTGGTTTTTTGGGATTGACTTTTCTCACTTAGCATGATATTCTCCAACTCCATCCATTTACCTGCAAATGCCATAATTTTATTCTTCTTTATGGCTAATATTTTGTTGTGTATATATACTACAATTTCTTTATCCATTCATCTGTTAAAGGGCATCTCTGGTTCCACAATCTGGCTATTGTGAATTGAGCAGCTATGAACATTGATGTGGCTGTGTCACTGTAGTATGCTGATTTTAAGTCCTTTGGGTATAGACCAAGGAGTGGGATAGCTGGGTCAAATGGTGGTTCCATTCCAAGTTTTCTAAGGTATCTCCACACTGCTTTCCAGAGTGGTGTACTAATTTGCAGTCCCATCAGCAAGGTATGAGTGTACCTTTTTCCCCACATCCTCACTAATATCTATTGTTGCCACTTCATTTGATCCTTACCTAAAGACTGAAGATAAACGAATAGACCAGCTTCTCCTCTGTGTTTCCTTCATTATCACATTCTTTAGGATCATTCTCATTGCACTGCAAGCTTTCCTAGGCACTGATTAGTGTTTTTAAGTCAACACCATTCAATATATTTACCTAAGCTGAATTTACAATGGTAAAATTGACATCTAATTTTAGGGATGAAATGCATCTTGTGGGAAGCCTATTTCTTCAAGTCTCTCATTTAATGACAGGGAAATTATTTAAAAAAAAAAAAAACTCACAAATGTTAGTCAAGTCAGTGTTTCTTCAATAATCCACACGCATCAAATGTGTCTGAATTTCTACTTCTACTTCTAAACATTTCTACTTCTAAATATTTCTATTTCCAAATAACTGTGAACAGACATTTTGCTGTACCAGGTCTGTTTTTGTTGTTTGTTTATCTTAATTCTTTAAATGAAGGATTTAAAATGGAAAGTATCACTGCTTTAAAAACTAAATGTCTATGTGAAGACTCTGGGATAGGGTGAGGGTGACCAGCAATGTGGATTTTTCTAATAAAAATCAACAAGAAACAGTGTCTTTAGCATATTTGTTGATATATATATATGAAATGAGTGATTGCTAAAATTGCAGTTGCAGTTATTTTTTCATGCATTCCAAAGAATTTTTTGTAGTGTTTGGTTTCATTCTGACATTCACATCATATATTAATATAAACTCTGTTAAGATCTTTCATAAACTGAATAAATTAGAAGTAATGAAACTGAGTCTAGTACTAACAGTAACCAGGTAGTAGTAACCAGGTACTTGGCTGTAAACAATTAATAATGTAAGTGCTTATTTATATCAGAAATGGCACTTTTCCTAATTTCTACCTACATTAACATATTTAGTTGGGTATCGTGTATTTTATTTAGCAATTACACTTGGGAACCCTTGACTCTTCTGGGGTTGTGCTGACCAGTACATGCATACGATTAGGAAAAAACTTGGTAAAATACAGAAACAATATCATGGACAAAAATATTTACAAAGCAATTGTATAATAGAATCCACATTGTAAAATTCTGTTCTTTGTCCTACTTCTTTTGAGAAGAGGAGGACTTCTAGAATCCAATTTGTTTAGGTTGTGAAGTGTCAATTTCTTTTGAATTTTTTTTTCTTTTAAGCCTAAGCATACAAAATTTTTAGGTGATCTATTAATATGTATCTGACAAAATCAGGTAGGGCAGCACTGTCTCCAAAAATGTTAAATGCAGAGACATTGTACAAATCAGGCACAGCTAAAATGATCTGTTCAATTATAGCTGATTTCTCACAGTATAGTTCACCTTAAAATGACTGAGGTGATCATTAAATTGACAGGTATACAGTCAAAGACAGCAAAAGTTACCTGGGTATGGATTTCATTTGGCAAGCACAATGCCTTGCACACAACAAGCCTTTAATAAATGTTTCCTGTTAGCTTTGACATTTTTAAGCCATGTATTAAAACTGCACATATTAAATAAACATTTCTCAGGCTAACCCTGTTGCAACTAATATCTTTAAAATACAAAATGTAACAGCAAAACTGGACTGGTTTTCTTAATGTACTTTTTTAACCCTCTGAGCTAATATTTATGTTTGGTAACCAGAAAGATCCCCCTTTTCTTTTCCTTTGTTTCCTTTTTTTTTTTTTTTTTTTTTTTTTTAATACAGAGGATTGAACTCAGGGGCACTCAATCCCTGAGCCATATCCCTAGCCCCATTTTGTATTTTATGTAGAAACTGAATTGTTTAGCACCTCGCTTTTGCTGAGACTGGCTTTGAACTCATCATCCTCCTGCCTCAGCCTTCCAAACCACTGGAATTACAGGGGAAGATCCCTTTTTCATGAAGTTCATGGAGATTCTTTTTTTTTTTTAAACAAGCTAATTTTGCTATATAGTTTTTGTTTGTTTGTTTTTGGTTTGTTTTGTTGCTGGTGGTTTTTTTTTGTTTGGTTTTTTTTTTTTTTTTTTTTGTATCAGGATTGCATCCAGAGGGGCATAACTACTGACCCACATCCTCAGCACTTTGTTTAGATTTTATGTTAAGGCAGGTTCTCACTGAGTTGCTTAGCACCTTGCTAAATTGCTGAGGAGGGCTTTGAACTTGCAATTCTCCTTGGCTCTGGGATTATAGGCACGCACCACCATGCCTGCTACATTGTTTTTGATAGTTGAGAATTCTTAGAAATCTTGTGAATCCCTAGGTTCTTTGTAACAGGAACACTTTAGCCCTGATGAAAGTCCTTTTTGACCCCAAGCAGCTCTTAGATCATTTTATCCTTGTGGGGTGCTCTTGACTGCTCTGACTTTTCCTTGGACTCAGTCATTCCCCAGGTCCCTGACTCTTCTCTTACTTAGCTTATGATTTTCAGACTTCCCCACTGAGACTCTTACTCAGGGAGTTTCTTGACCTAGTTCAGTCCCTGACACTGATTTGGACTTCATCCTTCAAGCCTCAGATTTCTATCTTGAGTCAGCCTAGGATTTCACCTTTGATCCTGTTGATAATTCTCAGCAATACGACTCATCTGTCACTCAGTGACAGGGAGCCAATTAACTGTGCTAGGACCTCATCCTGTGCTAAATGTTTTTCTGTGTACTTACCACAGTAGTCACTTACACAAAGGGGTGACTTTAGCTTTATTTTACATAGGATGAAGTGCACTGAGATTATATGAGTTAGCAAAGTCACCAAGCTAGCTTGAGGCAAGTCTATGGTTGGAACCCAGATCTGTCTGCATTCAGAGCAGAATGGGGCTCCATACCTTATGGAACATTTTGTTTATTTGGTTCCTTCATCTATTACCAGATGAGCTACTGGATATTCAGCCGAATGGGCAAGATTAGCATGTTGTCATACAGAAAATGCCCATTTTACAAAGTGTTGAACATCAATGCTTTCTGCCATATAAAGGGGATTATATCTCCCTTCAAAGTAACTTTTAGGTTTGAGCTGTATGAATTCCAGGTGAACTATTTAAATAATAGTCTTAAGATGAGGTAGTTTTGGTCAGCCATCCAGAAATTTTGTTTCCTCTTGAGATGTGTCACCACTAGGAAGTCAGTGCTGGATTTGATGAGGATGTATTGGCTCCCCACAGACACTGTTAACTATGAGGCAATTCAACTTGGAATGTTAGTTCTCTCAATTAAGCTTTGGAACAAAATCAGAACTCTATTACAAAAAAAATACAAGAAAGAGATACTGCTACTAATCTCTCTCTCTTTTGAAGTATGCAATAAGAATTCATTTAATACTTCTATATTGAGTTAACTGATTCTGAACTTGTGAATTGCTCTAGATATGCCATGATTTAGATTTTAGGCCAATATGTGGTCAGAAACTGTCCAACTGTGAAGCTGTAACACTCTTTCTGGGTGCTCAAGTGGAGGGAAGCCCTCTCTGAAGTGCTGTCAGGGGTGGATTCATCTTGATCAATACTGACCACGCAGGGTACTGAAGGGGAACTGACTCTGACTGCTTTGAATTGTCTTTCACTAATAGCAATACAAAGATGGTGAGATTATTCAGTTCTGGAATGTAGTAAACAATAGGCCAGATTTAGCAATTTGCATGTAAACTATTAGATCTGTTGGTGATAACCTAGAACCACCACTAGAACCAAATCTGAGAACAACAGCCCAACAAGCATCTTACCTTATAAGCTAAGTGGTTTTTGTATAGCTGATTACATTTATACCTGCTTTGGGATAGAATTATGAGCCAAATTATTGAATTTAACTTTATGTTTGTGTGAAATAAAACCTAATCAGGTTTTAAGATAGCGATTCAATTATTTGCATATTTAACCAGAGGTTTCTATTGTAGTCTGATTGATCCTGAAATAATGGATGTATCATAAATTTAGATTTTCACACATTAGCTTTCTTGTGTATAGAATCTAAAAATCAGAATGGTACTTAGATGTTATAAATTCAGTGATCCATTTGGCTTAGAAATTTTTCTTTTGGAATTTTCCCAAATAAGTGGCTATCTTTTCTTTGAATACTTTCAATCATAAAGCCCTATAACTTAAGTCAATTCCTTTTCTCTATGAATAACTCTAATTTTTAGAAAGTTCTTCTTTCCTTTGCATTTATCCTTTTTCTAAATTACATTCAGTCATCTTGGATCATGCTTTTGAGACAGACAATAAACTAAGAAATATACAAGAATTACATTAAGTATATTAACATATTCCACATACTAGATAACACTAAAAGAAACAAGAAAGTAGAAACCATAGTCCTTATTTTCAGGAACCTTAGAATTTAGAGTAAATAAATAATAAAAATTTAATAGAACCAAAATTAAGCATCAAAACTAATGTAAATATTAATTGCTATAGGACTTATCAAATAACCAGAAATATGTGAAGGACTGTGTGTTGGTCATCAAAAGAG
The DNA here is from genome assembly GCF_902686445.1 of Sciurus carolinensis. Classification (NCBI taxonomy): domain Eukaryota; kingdom Metazoa; phylum Chordata; class Mammalia; order Rodentia; family Sciuridae; genus Sciurus; species Sciurus carolinensis. The sequence goes on from NC_062217.1 coordinate 96,365,285, forward strand.
AAATGATTTTGACTGGTTGACAGAAAGGATTATTTGCACAAAACTAAGGAAAGTGATGGGGCTGAACTCATTGGCCCACTCTAGAGAAAAATGAGAAGTAGATTATGAGGGCCGATAAGAGTGGAGCAAATTACAGATAAAAGCCTTTGAAGGTGCTTGCTGTAGTATTATTAAGGGAATATATATAAGGCTTTTGATATTAAGACAAGAAACCACTTTACAGTTTTATCTGTTTAAAATATTATGGAGTGGGGTTGTCCAATATGATACCTACTAGCCACAAGTGACTACTGAGTACTTAAAATGTGGCTATTCTGAATCAAGATGTGTGCATTACCAAATACACACAGGATTTTACAATCTTAATATAAAATTTGTAAGGTGTCTCTTTAATATTTACATTGAATATATTTCAAATGAAATTTTGCTATATTGTAGTAAAATATCAGAATTAATTTCTTTATTTTAGGACTAATAGAAATTTTAAAGAAGTAAAATTTGGTTTGCATTGTATTTCTTTGGGGTAATGCTACTGTAAAAAGAAGTATATATGTTACCTGTCATAACATCTGCAACCTAATGATAATCCTGTAGATAATCAGAGAAAATCAGATAGTAATTTTCATCTTTCTTTTATTCCTTTATATATCTATATATCTATCTATATATCATAGGGATATATAGATAGATATATAGATCTATGATATATAGATAGATATATAGATCTATATATCTATCTATATATCATAGGGATGCTACTTTTACTCTGCAATTGCCTATAAATTCAAAATGATAATGCTGTGCTAAGAAAATTAGACAATTATGGTATTTTAATTTCTCAAAAGCTGAGCATACAGAAAGCAGTCTAAAAAAATAAACGAGGTGCCTATGTGATATTATCATATCAGTCTGCAATAGAAAATGCTGGTTAAATAAATAAATAATTGGATAGCTATTTGAAAACCTAACCATCAGGTTCTATGTCACACAAATATAAAATTAAATTGAACAACTCTGACTTATAATTCTACCAAAAGCAGGTATAAATCTAATCAGTGGTGTTAAAAATTGCTTAGGTTATAAGGCAACATGCTTGTGGGCAATTATTGTTTAATTCTAAAAGTAAGATGGGCATATGAATGCTAAGAACATATTCCTTCAGTTATTTCTTAACACAGTGTACTAAAGGTAGGGAAGAGTGAAATGGACAGCTTCTGTAGCCTCCTGTGCAAAGTTTCAAAAGAGAAAAATTTAAAAATATAGGTTCATTATAGAAAGTTAGAATATAAAGTTAAAATATGTAAAATCATCTATTATTCTCCTTATTAGAAATAAAATAAACACCATTAATCATTTTGATAATTATATGTGTGTGTATAATAAAAATAGGATCAAGTAGTTTTATAATTAGCTTTTGTCATTTAATATATTATAAACATCTTTCTGGGTCCTTAAAAATATATATAAACTTTAGAAGATGGAAAGATCTCCATACTCTTGGATAGGCAGACTTAATATTGTCAAAATGGCCATAATACAGAAAGTGTTATACAGATTTAATGCAATTCCTATTAAAATCCCAGTGGCATTCTTCATAGAACTAGAAAAAACAATCATGAAGCTCATTTGGAAAAATAAGAGACCCAAAATAGCTAAAACAATCCTTAGCAAGAAGAGTAAAGCAGGAGGCATCACAATACCAGGCCTTAAACTATACTACAGAGCCATAGTAACAAAAATGGCATGGTACTTGCAGCAAAATAGGCAGGTAGACCAATAGTACAGAATAGAAGACACAGAGACAAACCCACATAAACACAGTTACCTCATACTAGAGGAAGGTGCCATAAACATACAAAAGAGAAAAGACAGCCTCTTCAACAAATGGTGCTGGGAAAACTGGAAATCTATATGCAGTAAAATGAAATTAAACCTTTATCTGTCATCCTGCACAAACTCAACTAAAGGTGGATCAAAGACTGAGGCATTAGACCAAAGACCCTGTGCCTAATAGAAGAAAAAGTAGGCCCAAATCTTCATCATGTCAGCTTGGGATCTGACTTTCTTAACAAGACTCCTAAAGAACAAGAAATGAAATCAAGAATCAATAAATGGGATGGATTCAAACTAAAAAGCTGCTTCTCAGTAAAGAAAGCAACATGAAGAGAGAGCCTACCAAAGGGGAGAAAATCTTTACCACCTGTACCTCAGATAGAGCACTAATCTCCAGGATATATGAAGGACTCAAAAAACCCCAAAACAACAACCCAATCAATAAATGGGCCAAGGAACTGAACATACACTTCACGGAAGCAGAAATGCAATTGATCAACAAACATATGAAAAAAATGTCCAACATCTCTAATAATTAGAGATATGCAAATCAAAACTACTCTAAAATTTCATCTCACATTAGTCAGAATGTCAATTATCAAGAATGCAAGCAATTATAAGTGTTGATGAGTATGTGGGGAAAAGGTACACTCATACATTGCTAATGGGACTGCAAATTGGTGCAACTAGTATGGAAAGCAGTATGGGGATTCCTCAGAGTCACCACTTAACGCAGTTATCCCACTTCTTGGCCTATACCCAAAGGACTTAAAATCATCATATTACAGTGACGCAGTCACATCAATGTTTAGAGCCACTCAATTCACAATAACTAAACTATGGAACCAACTTAGATGCCCTTCAACAGATGTATGGATGAAGAAATTGTAGTATATAAACACAATGGAATATTACTCAGCCTTAAAGAACAATGAATTTATGGCATTTTCAGGTAAGTGGATGGAGCTGGAGAATATGCTGAGCAAAATAAACCAAACCCAAAAAAGCAAAGGTCTCATGTTTTCTCCGATGAGTGGATGCTGATCCATAATGGGGGGAGTGGCAGGGAAGAATGAGGGAACTTTGGATTGGGCAGAGGGGATTGAGGGGAGGGTAAAGGGTGAGGGTATAGGAAGGATGGTGGAATGAGATGGACATTATTACCATATATACGTGTATGATTACTGGTGTGACTCTGCACCATGTACAATCAGAGGAATGAAAAGTTGTGTTCCATTTGTGTACAATGTGTCAAAATGCATCCTACTGTCATCTATAACTAATTAGAACAAATTAAAAATATGTATAAAACAGTGGTTTGGGGAATTTTATTATCATAAATATACTTTCGTCAAACAAAAGCTTCACTCAGAAGTTCAATAAATGCTCAAAGCTAGTCTGGTTGCAGCCTGGACCTACCTGCCTGGCTAGCATATCATACCCCACTTTCATCATATCTGTGGCACAACCAGTGGTGGTCTGCCACTGTCTACTTCCCTGATGCGTTTGTCTTATTTGAGGAATTAATTTTTGTGTAACATGCTGAATTTCTCACTTCAAAGTTTGCTGTCTGTTATGGTGGTTATTATTGTTTTTGAATGTCACATGTTGACTTTGTACACGATCAGACTTTGTTTTGCTTAGGTTATCAGCAAGGCTAAGGAATGATGAGGTAAAATTGAAGATTCAGGATGCAAGTTGTGGTTTAGATAATGGAAAGACCACTCCATTCATATACAAATTGCTATTTAAAGAAAGAACAACTTTCTACTAGTTTTTCTTTGTAACAGATTATTTATGAAATATATTGGTGGGCTTTTCAAAAATATCTGTATTAGAGGTGAAGTCAGAAATTATGAAGAGGATCAGTGAGAACCCATTATTTTTAATAATTACCTCTTTGTAACATGAAGTATTTGCTGGATGCTCCCATGTTGATGACTTGCTCTTTTACCTAATCCTTACTCTCTCTAATGAGATTTTTTAAAGTTTCAAAATAATCCTACCTGTTGGACTTTAGCTTGTAATCCCCTTTCCTTAAATGTCGGTGCAAGCTCTGCCCTCCTTTTTTGTTAAGGTGGAAATTGTTATGCTTATTGTTGTTGTTAATGAATGAAAGTATCCAGCTGAGTGTTCTATGTATTTGCAGGGATCTAACTGTGAAAATGGGATTCCACATGGTTTCCTGCTGTCCAATCTACTTGAATGAGCTTTGGAGAAAATGCATTTTGGTAGAAAGTGTCTGTAAACACAGGGCACAGCTAATGATGTGAGACAAAGTGAAAATATGGCTTTTTGATCCTTTCAAAAGGAAATATTGTTTATTTACTTGTGTTAAGATGTTAAAAGTAGAGTGACTACTATTGCTTTTATAAAATTTAAAAAAAATTTTTTTTGTCAGAATTGATATTACTATGTACATCCTTAGACATTAACAAAAAGTGAGTTCTCTTAGTGTGAGTAATTTTTCCTTTGCAGAACTAATTGTATTGTTCAAATACTTGTTTCATGTAAAGCTGGTATGGTTTCAGTCTTTCTAAGATATAAGCTGGATATAATTTTTTCAGAGAACTCATAGTATTAAATTTTATATTTTTTTCAAAGATTTTACATAGTAAATATTCAAAGAGAATGTTTACTGTTAATAATTTTATAGAAGCAGATATATTGACCCTCTGGGATTCAAATCCATGTTCCCTGTGGGAGATGAAGATATTTCAGAATTTGGTGAGTAAGGAGGTTTATGTATTTTGAATCTCTCTCTTTTTTTTCCCATTGGTAACAGGGATTGAACCCAGGGGAGCTTAACCCCTGAGCCACATCCCTAGCCCTTTTTATGTTTTATTTTGAGGCAGGATCAGAGTAAGTTGGTTGCAGCCTTGCTAAATTGCTGAGGCTGGCCTTGAACTTGTAATCCTCCTGCCTTGGCCTCCTGATTCTCTGGGATTACAGATGTGTGCCACTAGGCCTGACCTACATTGTGAATCTCTTAGCTTCCTATAATATCTTACAAGTTTACCAGTCACCTATGGGGTCTGGGATTAACATCCAGATCTGTGAATTTCACTTAACCTTCTCATTTACATAACATAGATTAGGGGAGTATTAATATCTAAATGTAGATGTTTGGGCCCAAGAATACATTTCTCCTTGACTGTATATACTCTTGAGAGATACAAATGTATTATGAAAAGTTCAATCATTAACTGACTTTCTTCAGAGATCTCATATGTAACCAAATGTTTATTCAGTCAGTCTTAAATTCTATATCTATAATATGACAGTAAAATGCAAAATGCTATCATAATTATTTGTGAATGGTGGCACTAAACTCAGCTGTACAAGAGTAGTAACATGGACTTTCTTTTACCTGTGAGTCTTATAGAGCATTTCCACTGTCCCTGGTTCCCTATCTGAGTCAGCCTCTTTCTGGTCTATTCAGCAAAAAGAAATGTTAAATTTCCTCCTTTATTAAAATTGATCCTTAATTACAAATGATACTTGCTTTCTTTTGATCATCGCCTCAAATACCATTTTGTATCTACCAGTAAAGGCTGATTGTCTAAGCTCTTAATTCTTTATTTTCACCATTGTCATAAGAATCTATATCCTCATAGTGGTGTATGCAAAAGTATTTTAAAAAATCAGTGCCATGGAGTATAAAGAATGGGAGAACTGGGACTTAGAAGACATGTTCTAGGCCCAGTTCTATCAATAACTGTGATCAATATGGAGTTCTCTGAATTTCAGTTAGCCTCTTCATTTTACTTTGGGTAAATTTCTTGGAATAATAATTAAATTAATATTTACAAAGACATGTCATCCTGAACCTATATTTATAAAGAAAGTTATAATCTATAATATGATTTGATTATAAATCAATAAAATATACTTTTGTGTGCTTCTAAGAATAAATTGAGTAATTAAATGGTATAGATTGTCTCACCATATAGTTGTGTTAGATAATTAATTTTAAAGTGATACAACATTTGGAAAATACTGCTTAAATGCAAAATAGTTGATATTTTCCCAGTGCTCTTGATTTTTGACCCTCTGACAAAGTACCACCTAGGTGAACACTACTTGCTTTTATCTTCAAAAAGATATGCCTTTCCCTCAGAACAAAACAGGACAAAGCTCACTCTTGTATCACATGAAAGAGATTCTAAAACACATTTATACTAAAGTTGTTTATGTTGTGTTATGGATCTGTCATTACTGGGTGTAGCCAAATTTTGGAGAATATGCTTGAATTAGTGTATAGCTCTGAATGCTGAGAGGATTAGAAATACAAGGTGGAATTCTTAAGTCCTGGCTTTTCTTCAGTTCAAGAAATTACTTTTTGTGCAAAAGAATAGTTCTGAGTTCTTAATCAACTTGCTTATGATTTGCTCCTTTGAATTTCCATGACGTATAAAGGTTAATCTGGGTCTGTGAATGTTTTCTTACAGAAAACAGACAACTTGGCCCAGGTTGATATAGAATAGTGCAAAAGATTTGGTATGACAGTTTCTCTGGAGACATGAATGTGACCACATGTGTCTCATGTAGTATTGAAATAGGTAAGCCCCTTCTTTCATCCTCTCAGTGCCAGTCTGTCTCCAAGAATTAATGTAATAAATCAGTTCATGCTGACTGTGGTCTGAATGTTTCGTCCCTTCTTCTGCAATTCATGTGTTGAAATCCTATCCTCCAAGGTGACAGTATTAAATCATTAGGGAGGAACCCTCAAGAATGGAATTAATGCCCTTTTAAAATAGACCCAAAGGAGAGCACTTGTCCCTTTCATCATGTGAAGACTGGGCCAGAAGGCACAGTTCCTCAGGGAAATGAATCTCCTTTCCTGTCTCCCTCTTTTAAAAATACCCCCAGGTCAGTTGAAGTCACACTTGAGTGAAGCCCTCTTTGTACTCCAAGGCTGCCTGCTTATGGTGCTTAAGTCTGTGTTGCCCTTTTAGTATTGAGTATGCTGCTGCCTTATGTAGTTTGTTTCTTACTGTATCAATCAGCTTGGACTGCAGTTATAAAATACCATGGATGGGATTGAGGGGCAACTTAAATCACAGTACTTTCTTGGAGTTCTGGAGACTGAGAGGTCCAAGATCAAGGTGTCCTTTTGGCTCTTCAGTAAGAATAGAATAGCTTAGGGCTTTTAGATGATCACTTTTGTGTCCTCACATGGGGGAGAAAGAGAGAGAAGGTGAACTCTTGTCTTTTTTTTTTTTTTTTAAAGATACTAATCCTGCTGTAGGGCTTTGTCTTAGGATCTCATTCAAACCTACTTACATTCCAAAGGCCTCATCTCCAAATACCATCCATTAGGGGTTAAGGCCTCACATATGAATCTTGGAGGGACACTGTTCAGTGTATAGTACCCCACAGCTTATTGCTTTGCTCATTAGTTTTGACTTTCCAGCTCTATGAGTAGCAGCACCATTTCTTGGCCTATTCTTCCAGATGCAGGCTAATGGAACAGAAGGCACTTGGTTGCAGAGTCATTGATTACTGTGCATTTTTCATGGTAAACTGTGGCATCAACTGTATTTTCAAAAAATAAAATTTTATGGTACTGGGAATTGAACCCAGGGGTGCTTTGCCACTGAGTAATATCCCCAGCCCTTTTAATTTTTATTTTGAGCAGGATCTTGCTAAATCGCTTAGGTCCTCACCAAATTGCTAAAGCTGGCTTTGAACTTGTGATCCTTCTGCCTCAGCCTCTTGAGTCATGGGATTTACAGTTACCACCATACTGGGCTTAACTATACTTTATGTTCATCTGGAAGTACTTTTTACTGGGAGTAAATAATTCATAGGATTCATTTAAGTGATTTTCAACTAACTGCAATGTGATGCAAATCCTGTGGGAAACTTTCAAAACACATATAACTCCCCCTTCCCTGTCCCTCCCTGAAAACTGTAAGCTTCTTCTATACGTGAATTACAATAAACTTGTAGACTGACCTAAGTGTGCATAGGCTCATGAAATTCAATGCTTCCATCCCCTTCTACTGGGGGCAAGATGAACTGAATTTGCAGAGATTTTTCTAAAAAGACATAGAATTTTAAACATATATACAGGCTGAGCTATTGTAACCACTTAATACCATTGTTGAATAATGATTTTAATATTGGAAAAGTAACTCATGGACCAAAATCAGATTATAGGAGCAGAAATTTGAATTGTTAAAATTTACAGATAAAGGACATTTAAAGGCTGAAAATTTAAAACATATCAGTAGCATTTTCCATCTCTTTTGAAATATTTGTATACCCATACATGATTTGGTGGGGAAGAAGTTTCAAGTCAGAGTTGGAAGACCTGGGTTCCACTGCTGGGTAATTTAGATATTTACTAGGACTGTTTTTCTCTGTGATATGAAAAGTGCAGAAAACATTGTTTGATAGTTATGAAAAATTTGTATTATTATCACACTTTAAAACACACTGCATTAGAACCCTGAGAGATAAACTCTTGAAACCTGTATTATTTGGGTTCCCTGAGTGATTCTTATTCATAAGAAGGTTTAAAATGATGCATTCGAAACAGGGAACAAAACCAATTACCTTTTCAAGTCTCAGATGTCCAATACACTACATATGCGTGAAATAAATACTGGGAATTTACATAGTGGAAATTAAGTTAAATGTTTTAATCATCCCAAAGTGTTTATATGAAATTGTACACTTTTCTGAGTCATTTATAATTACTCATATTGATATTTTGATCCTATATTGAGAGAGTTCTTGCTCCTGTATTATTTGTCACTTTCAAAGAAAGATTTCACACAACTAAACATTATTTTAATTACTGTATCCATGTCCTATTGCTTTCACCCAGACCTTCTAATTAAAAGAAGACATTATGCCACAATAAGTCTATTTGGAAATGAATGTCTTTTTCAATGTCAATTTCCCCATTTAGATCATTTGGATGAATTTCCTATAGCAAATGAAATATGGCAAGCTGGCTTCATTTGTAATGACTTTGATGGGTTTTCGGGGGATAAAAGAGAGAGTTTAAAATCCTGTTGTGCCAAACAATTGTACATTTGTACAATTCTTTCATCCTCAAAATGGCTCAGACTGGGTGCTTGTAAACAGACTAATTTTGTGAACCAAAAATTTGGCATAATCAAGAGATTTCATGTGGCCTCAAAGTTATCTGACAGACGAGTCAAAATAGGGCTAGGCCTAAAGGCTTTGTGCTTGTTGGGTATTTGATTTAAGGAATTCTACATTTCCCCCAAGAAATTTCCACTGGGAAGCAGGAGTTATGCAGCATGCCAGAGAGTGATTGTAACTTTGTGATTTAATCACCATCAACAAAGATATATGTTGGCAAAGGACTTGGCAGCACCATCATTTTAAAAAACCATCAGCAATATGGCTTTGAAGGCTTTTCATGGATATAGATCTATTGTTTTGGAAATCCAGTTGTATGTTCTCAACGCTTTGCCCTATTGCCAAGTTAAGCATCTATTTTCTATAAAACAGTGACTACACAAGAAAATACTCAGAAAAATATCAGCTCATTAGACAATGATTACTATGATTCCTTCTCCTCTCTTCCCTTTCTCCTTCTTTCTCTTACCAAAAGTAGTTAATGTTAAGCTTATTGCTTTAAACATTTTTGGAATTTGGTTTCTATCCTCTGGATCTTGGGAGAAACATCAACCACAGTTTCCAAGGTGGACAGAGTACTGTGTTTTCATGTTATAGTCAATGATTTAGTGTTTCTTAGTTTCTCTTCACCTTTCTCCTTCTAATTTACTGACCAATTCTTGTTATTTTCCTTGGGGGTCTTTTTGCTATTATTCCACAACTGACCTTGCAAGCCCATATTGAAAATGTCTGTGTGTAGCCCTAGTGTGGTCTTTGATAATACCATCATATAAACTATGCAAGTTGAATCAGAATGAAGTATGGTTCTATAAGGTAGTAAGAGGAGAAAATCAAACTGTTTTCTCATGAATTGCTGAAAAAAACATCTACCCCTAACCCTTCAGGCAACTCTGGACATGAAATATTGGATGCATGATTTATGGCCTAGTGATCTTTCTGTCCAGTTCACAGAAATGCCTTTAATCTTTCCTGGTGTTCCACATATATACTGAACTGTAACAGTTACTGAGAGTTCCAAGCAACTCTTTCAAGGATGTTGTTTCCTTCTGTAAACAAACAAACAAAACAAATAAGACTAGATTCTGCAGTGTAGATTAGATTGTTATATATGTATATATATATATGTATATGTATGTTTTTTCTTTTTTTTAAATTATTTTTACTTTTTACAGACTGCATTTTGTGTACTGCATTGTACACAAATGGGGTACATCTTTTCATTTCTATGGTTGTGCACGATGTAGATTCAAACCATTCGTGTAATCATACATGTAGACTATTAAGAAGCCCTCCAAGTCTTAAATGGTCTTAATATCATTGACATTTGGTATTTCAAGTTATCCGCAAGAATAAAGTGCATAGAATAATAAATAATTATAATATTCAGTGATGGAGAGTAAAAGAGGAAATGAGCACTATTGCAAACCTGGTGCTGGCTATTTAAATTAACTCAAGCTTTCTAGCATACCCTCTGGTCTAGTGATTGCAGTTTGAGAATTTTAGTGTGAGAAAATAAATGTGCAAATATATATAGGGAGACGGGGCGATCCAAGATGGCGGCCTAGAGGGAGACTGCACCTCAGGTCGCTCCACAACCCAGGAGTTAAGAAGGGGAGGCATTGAGAGACTCGGACTGAAGTGGAGCCACGGGTGAGTCTGCCCACTGGGTAAAGCTCGGCCCGGGTGGCAGGCCCAGATAGAGGTGGCTTATCGGAGCCGGGCAGGGCAGCTAGAGTCATCCACAGGCAGTCCTGCGCACTCTGGCGGTGGGCCCCGCCCACACAGCCAGCTTCTCCAGGTTCTCGGAACGGAACTGGCCCGCTAGTGAGAGCCTGTCTGAACAGAGCACGCTCCGAGTCCCGGAGCCCCTGCAGTGCAGTGTACTCCTGCAAAGAACCAGCGGAGAGCCTCGATCTGCAGTCAGCCTCAGGGATAAGGGCAGGGCAGCCGGAGACCTCTTCAGGCGGCTCTGCCCACTCCGGCTTGAGTCTTCCCAAGGTAGTCTTCCACACTCCGGCAGTGGGCTCTTCCCACACGGCCAGCTGCACGGTGCAGGCCCACAGTGAGAGCATTTCCGCACAGAGCCAGTTCCAAAACGTGGAACCAGTAGGGGGCTAGGGGCAGTATTCTTCGAATGAGCTGCTTTATCAGATTCCTCCAAGACATCAGGCTACTGAAGGCTGGGAGGTGATACACTGGAAATCTACTGGGACACTATAAGCCAATAGTGGAAAACTGTAATATCTCAGGGTCCCACTGACAACTGACCATTATGAGAAAACAAGGGAAGAAAATGTCCCAAACAAACCTAGATACTACATCAGTAAAGCCCAATGACAGCACAGCAGAAGAAATGTCAGAAAGGGAGTTCAGAATGTACGTAATTAAAACGATCAGGGAAGCTAATGAGGAGATGAAAGAGCAAATGCAGGCATTGAAGGAGGAGATGAAAGAGCAAATGCAGGCATTAAATGATCGCACCAATCAACAGTTAAAAGACCAAATACGGGAAGCAAGAGATCATTTCAATAAAGAGTTAGAGATACTGAAAAAAAACCAAACTGAAATCCTTGAAATGAAGGAAACAATAAACCAAGTTAAAAACTCCATAGAAAGCATAACCAATAGGATAGAACACCTGGAAGACAGAACCTCAGACATTGAAGACAAAATATTTAACCTTGAAAACAAAGTGGAACAAACAGAGAAGATGGTAAGAAATCATGAACAGAATCTCCAAGAACTATGGGATATCATGAAAAGGCCAAATTTGAGAATTATTGGGATTGAGGAAGGCTTAGAGAAACAAACCAAAGGAATGAACAATCTATTCAATGAAATAATAACAGAAAATTTCCCAAATCTGAAGAACGAAATGGAAAACCAAGTACAAGAGGCTTATAGAACTCCAAACATACAAAATTACAACAGACCCACACCAAGGCACATTATTATGAAAATACCTAACATACAAAATAAAGACAGAATTTTAAAGGCCGCGAGAGAAAAGAATCAAATTACATTCAGAGGGAAACCAATAAGAATATCAGCAGATTTTTCAATCCAGACCCTAAAAGCTAGAAGGGCCTGGAACAACATATACCAAGCCCTGAAAGAAAATGGATGCCAACCAAGAATCTTATACCCAGCAAAACTTACCTTCAAATTTGACGATGAAATAAGATCCTTCCATGATAAACAAAAGCTAAAGGAATTTACAAAAAGAAAGCCAGCATTACAGAACATTCTCAGCAAAATATTCCATGAGGAAGAGATGAAAAACAACGATGCAAATCAGCAACAGGAGGCGCTAGCCTAAAGGAATAGCCAAATAAAGGAGAAACCAAATCATGTCAAAAACAAATATGAGTCAATTGACTGGGAATACAAATCATATCACAATAATAACCCTGAATGTTAATGGCCTGAATTCATCAATCAAAAGACACAGACTGGCAGATTGGATTAAAAAGAAAAATCCAACAATATGCTGCCTGCAAGAGACACATCTCATAGAAAGAGACACCCATAGACTAAAGGTGAAAGGATGGGGAAAAACATACCATGCACACGGACACAGCAAAAAAGCTGGAGTATCCATCCTCATCTCAGATAATGTGGACTTCAAACCAAAACTAGTCAGAAGGGATAAAGAAGGACATTACATGCTGCTTAAGGGAAGCATAAATCAGCAAGACATAACAATCATAAATATCTATGCCCCGAACATTGGCTCATCCACGTACGTCAAACAAATCCTTCTCAATTCCAGAAATCAAATAGACCACAACACAATGATACTAGGCGATTTTAACACACCTCTCTCACCACTGGATAGATCGTCCAAACAAAAATTGAATAAAGAAACTATAGATCTCAACAACACAATCAGCAATTTAGACTTAACGGACATATATAGAATATACCATCCAACAAAGAATGAATACACTTTCTTCTCAGCAGCACATGGATCCTTCTCTAAAATAGACCATATTTTATGCCACAAAGCTACTGTTAGTAAATACAAGAAGATAGAGATACTACCTTGTACTCTATCAGATCATAATGGATTGAAATTAGAAATAAATGACAGAATAAAAAACAGAAACTTCTCCAATACCTGGAGACTAAATAATACACTATTATATGATGAATGGATAACAGAAGACATCAGGAGGGAAATAAAAAAAATTCTTAGAAGTAAACGAGAACAAAGACACATCATATCAAAATCTCTGGGACACTATGAAAGCAGTACTTAGAGGAAGATTTATTTCATGGGGTGCATTCAAAAAAAGAAGTAGAAATCAACAAATAAACGAGTTAACACTACAGCTCAAAGCACTAGAAAAAGAAGAGCAGACCAATACCAAAAGTAGTAGAAGACAGGAAATAGTTAAAATCAGAGCCGAAATCAACGAAATCGAAACAAAAGAAACAATCGGAAAAATTAATAAAATAAATAGTTGGTTCTTTGAAAAATAAATAAAATTGATAAACCCTTAGCCACACTAACAAAGAGAAAGAGGGAGAAAACTCAAATTACTAAAATTCGGAATGAACAAGGAAACATCACAACAGACACGAGTGAAATACAAAACATAATTAGAAGCTATTTCGAAAATCTATACTCCAACAAAACAGAAAACCTTGAAGACATCAACAAATTTCTAGAGACATATGAACTACCTAAACTGAACGAGGAGGACATACACAACTTAAATAAACCAATTTCAAGCAATGAAATAGAAGAGGTCATCAAAAGCCTACCAACAAAGAAAAGTCCAGGACCAGATGGGTTCTCAGCCGAGTTCTATAAAACCTTTAAAGAAGAGCTCATTCCAATACTCCTCAAACTATTCCATGAAATAGAAGAGGAGGGAACCCTACCAAACTCGTTCTATGAAGCCAATATCACCCTGATACCTAAACCAGACAGAGACACATCAAGGAAAGAAAATTTCAGACCAATATCCTTAATGAACATCGATGCAAAAATTCTCAACAAAATTTTAGCAAATCGCATACAAATATATATTAAAAAGATAGTGCACCACGATCAAGTGGGTTTTATCCCAGGGATGCAAGGTTGGTTCAACATTCGGAAATCAATAAATGTCATTCACCATATCAACAGACTTAAAGTTAAGAATCACATGATTATTTCAATAGATGCAGAAAAAGCATTTGATAAAATACAGCATCCCTTCATGCTCAAAACACTAGAAAAAATTGGGGTAATGGGAACATTCCTAAACATTATAAAGGCCATCTACGCTAAGCCCATGGCTAATATCATTCTAAATGGTGAAAAACTGAAAGCGTTCCCCCTAAAAACTGGAACAAGGCAGGGATGCCCTCTTTCACCGCTTCTATTCAACATCGTCCTTGAGACTCTAGCCAGAGCAATCAGACAAACCAAAGAAATTAAAGGGATACGAATAGGAAAAGAAGAACTCAAACTATCCCTGTTCGCTGATGACATGATTATATATTTAGAGGAACCAGGAAATTCCACCAGAAAACTTTTAGAACTCATAAGTGAATTCAGTAAAGTAGCAGGTTACAAGATCAATGCTCATAAATCCAATGCATTTTTATACATAAGTGATGAATCTTCAGAAAGAGAAATTAGGAAAACTACTCCATTCACAATAGCATCGAAAAAAATAAAATACTTGGGAATCAATCTCACAAAAGAGGTGAAAGACCTCTACAATGAGAACTACAGAACACTAAAGAAAGAAATTCAAGAAAACCTTAGAAGATGGAAAGATCTCCCATGTTCCTGGATAGGCAGAATTAATATCGTCAAAATGGCTATACTACCTAAAGTTCTATACAGATTCAATGCAATTCCAATTAAAATCCCAATGATGTACCTCGCAGAAATAGAGCAAGCAATTATGAAATTCATCTGGAAGAATAAAAAACCTAGAATAGCTAAAGCAATCCTCAGTAGCAAGAGCGAAGCAGGGGGTATTGCAATACCAGATCTTCAACTCTACTACAAAGCAATAGTAACAAAAACGGCATGGTATTGGTACCAAAATAGACAGGTAGATCAATGGTACAGAATAGAGGACATGGACACAAACCCAAATAAATACAATTTTCTCATACTAGACAAAGGTTCCAACAATATGCAATGGAGAAAAGATAGCCTCTTCCACAAATGGTGCTGGGAAAACTGGAAAACTATATGCAATAGAATGAAACTAAACCCCTATCTCTCACCCTACACAAAACTCAACTCAAAATGGATCAAGGACCTCGGAATCAGACCAGAGACCCTGCATCTTATAGAAGAAAAAGTAGGTACAAATCTTCAACTTGTTGGCTCAGGATCAGATTTCCTTAACAGGACTCCCATAGCACAAGAAATAAAAGCAAGAATAAACAACTGGGATAGATTCAAACTAAAAAGCTTTCTCTCAGCAAAGGAAACTATCAGAAATGTGAAGAGAGAGCCTACAGAGTGGGAGAATATCTTTGCCAACCATACCTCAGATAGAGCGCTAATTTCCAGAATCTATAAAGAACTCAAAAAACTCTACACGAAGAATACAAATAATCCAATCAACAAATGGGCTAAGGAAATGAACAGACACTTCACAGAAGAAGATGTACAAGTAATCACCAGATATATGAAAAAATGTTCAACATCCCTAGTAATAAGGGAAATGCAAATCAAAACTACCCTAAGATTTCATCTCACCCCAATTAGAATGGCGATTATCAAGAATACAAGCAACAATACGTGTTGGCGAGGATGTGGTGAAAAAGGAACACTCATACATTGCTGGTGGGGTTGCAAATTAGTGCAACCACTCTGGAAAGCAATGTGGAGATTCCTCAGAAAGCTTGGAATGGAAACACCATTTGACCCAGCTATCCCACTCCTTGGCCTATACCCAAAGGACTTAAAATCAGCATACTACAGAGATACAGCCACATCAATGTTCATTGCTGCTCAATTCACCATAGCCAGATTGTGGAACCAACCTAGATGCCCTTCAGTTGATGAATGGATAAAGAAACTGTGGCATATTTATACAATGGAATATTACTCCGCAATGAAGAATGATAAAATTATGGCATTTGTAGGCAAATGGTCGAAATTGGAGAATATCATGCTAAGTGAGATAAGCCAATCTCAAAAAACTAAAGGACGAATGATCTCGCTGATAAGCGGATGAGGATATATAATGGGGGGTGGGAGGGGCTAGCATTAGGTTTAGGGTTAGGTTTAGAGTTAGGCTAAGGAGAGCAGTAAGAATGAAGGAAAGAAGGACTGTGTAGAGGGAAAAGAGGGGTGGGAGGGGTGGGAGGGGTGGGAGGGGTGGGGGGGAGGGGAAAAATATAATAAACATCATTACCCTATGTAAACGTAAAAAAAAATATATATATATAGGGAGATTCATTACAGTTTTAACTTTATGTTTAATAGTAGTACATTGGAAACAACCCAAATAATTATAAATTAAGTCTTACTTAATTTATGGAACAAAGAAACTTAGAAAACTAGCATTCTGTGAATTAAAAAAGAGTGAATTAGATTTAAATAATGAGAAAAGAGCAAATTAAATAAATGAATGACATTACAGTTCTGTAAATATATTTATATAAGCATGCAGATATGTGTGTACAAAGGAAAAGTCTGATGAATTGTATAAAATTTATAACTGGTTACTTCCTGGTGATGAAAATATGGATCATATTGTTTTCTTCTAAGTTTTATGATTAGTTTTGGCACAGAGATTGTGTTATTTTTTATTTGTTCTTTTTAAAAGATCTTTCCTTAGGAATATAATCATGGACAAAGAAATTCAAATTAATAATTGCATTAAGTGGAAACATATCATCAAATCAGGCTACTGGGGGTAATGACCATTAGAATAATCATAATTTGAAAACATATTTTGAAACTAAATAGACTAATGGAGATTTGGTGGTTAAGACTATTTGCACATTTATGTAGAATGATTGTCAAAGAAAGTAAATGTCACAAAGGTACTTAGCTGATTGCTTTTCAGTCTAATGTTCCTTTGCTATCAGACTCACTGTTAATCAGCAGAATTAGGGTATAAAAATTGTTTCAAAGAACATATGTTACAGAATTATTCTTCATTTAACATGTAGCTCAGTGATTTTTTTTTTTTTAACACATGATGTTTTACTGTGCAGCCCAAGCAGGCCCCCAAACTCCTGGGTTCAAGTAATCTTCCTGCCTCAGTCTCTGGAATAGTTGGGAATATAGACTTGCTCACAACACTGGGTGGCTTCTTATATTTTATTTCATTTTTATAAAATAAAATTTACTTGTGTTATACCAAGTACACTGGTTCTCTAAGAGATCCTTTAATTAAAAGTCTCATAAAAGCAACATATCATCTATAATTTAACTTTCCTTTAAATACAGATTGCCATAGACCCATGGAATCTTGATTTATGAAAATACTGGGGCTATTTCAAAACACTCAAAAGCTTAGGTTTCTGTAACTGCATAAAAGTGCACCAGGGATGCTCTGGAAAGGGAAGTTTGTAATTGGAATAGTATCTTTCTACTTTCATATGAAAACTTTCTGTGTACTCAGCTCATCATGATGAGCTCCATGAAAATGTCAAGGTTTCAGTCAGAATAGGAACTAAACCTCAAGCTTGTTTTGTTTGTTTTTTAAAATGGGATTTATCTCTTTCCTGTAAAATTAGGACTCAACCTTGTTTCAGACTCATAGTCTTTGAAGTTCTTATGAAAGCTATACATATACATATATATGCCTGCACATGTATGCATGTTTGCATATGTAATTTATATACATATAACTCTGATATATGAAATGTTATTAAACAATACTACATCAGGGAGTTTACCAATTCTGCCTGGTACATTTGTTATATCTATGCCAGGTGCCAGGAATTATTTCATTTTTTCTCCCAATAAACTATTACCATC
Organism: Sciurus carolinensis; assembly: GCF_902686445.1. NCBI lineage: Eukaryota > Metazoa > Chordata > Mammalia > Rodentia > Sciuridae > Sciurus > Sciurus carolinensis. The sequence goes on from NC_062217.1 coordinate 96,383,196, forward strand.
CCTCTTTTCCACTTGACATATTGAGACTTGGAATATCTAGGTCACTTAAGTATCTCACAGTTAGGGTGAGGCAGAGATAGGTCTTGCTGATCAGAAGCCTTAGTTCTTAGCAATGAATCATCTTTGCCCCAAACCCATCTGTAAACCCATTTTAAGAATTTCTGTTTTAGCAAGAAGGATATGAATGAAAAACAAAGTAAGCATAGCCTTCTCACCTAAGGATCTGTTAATCAAGTATAACAGGAGCCAATATTTGCTCAGCCGTGAATATGTGCAAGGCACTTTACTTAGATTATAATTAGTTGTTCCTCAAATCCTCACTGGAAAGGTAGAAACTGTGATTAAATGAGTGTTCATGTTTTCTACACTTCACTCTGCCTAGTGAGATGACATCGGCTGTGTATATTTTTTGCTTCTTGAAGTATCTAATAGGAGTAGGTTAAACATATAAAAATTAAGTAGAAAAAAGAAAGAAAAAAATTAAGTGGGAAAGATTTTTCACTTTATTTCATTATTATATATCCTTATCAAACATTACTATACAAACTTCTGTGAGCAATTAATTTCTTAGTCTGTCCTTACCATTCTTTTCCAATGATTTAATTCAAAAACCAAAAAATATAATTCATTTAAAATTCTCAAAGGATTCAAACCAAAGTTTCAAAAGTGTAATAGTTATTTAAAAATATAAATATGCTTAGCCTTCTCACATTCATATTTATTTAATATTTTTGCAAGTGGATGGATGTATATCATATGAAAGAATATCAAGTAAATCAGCAATTAATTGCTCAATTCTTGAATTTTTCAATGTTATTCATTCATATTTTAAGTAGGTTTTTTAAAAATTGCAGTTGGCACAAAAACTACTTAATTCTGTGAAACTGGGCCCAAGCATTTTCTTATAAAGTATTTTAATGAAGAAAATGGTAGTTTAAAGTACTGTACAAGGCAGTGATGAGATGAATATTTCATGATGTACCTAAGAAGCTTGTAAGTTATGTGCAGATGGGAATATACAAACCTGAGACAAATGTTGCAATACAGTGTTTCGTTGTTTAATTTTAAGAATGATATTACCAGTATTAAATTCAGCCAAGCATTATATTCATTTAATATCCCATTTTATTAATGTTTTAAAACATTCATTTTAATTTTCATACCTTTTCCTAGGACAAACGTGTTATATTTTTGTATACTTTAAAAAATCGATTTCATAAGAATATATTTCTAGTTGCATGACTATTTGAAACCCTATTTGTTTTAGGAGAAAATAGTACCTGTTTTATAGAGTCTGGGGAGATTATGAAGCCCTTTAATTGATAGCAATACAACTTGAAATCTCACTTTTTATGTAATCTGTCTTCATAGTGATCAAGCTACTTTGTACCAACTGGTTGTTTTAGTGCATGAATACCAACCATAATTGGTAAACTAAAACAATTGATGGATCTGTGGATTCACTGTCATTGTTCTTGAGAGTAGCTCAAGCCAAAAGATGGCTCAACTTCACCTAGGCCACTCATGTTGGCATTTCATATGCATGAGTGCTCCCCAAATGACAACTTCCTTCCATTATTACATGGCATTTTGAATTCACAAGTGTACTTGCTAGGATGTTGCAATATTGGTACAAGTGAGTAGATGGTTTTGTGGCTAGAAGTATCTTCTCTCTTTTTTTATTGCTGAGGAGGCCACGTTATTTTTTCATTTTCATTTCTTACTTTTCCCCTTCTTACTGTGTCTTAGTCAACTTTTTCACTGCTGTGACTAAAAGATCTGGCCATAACAATTTTAAGGAAGGAAAATTTATATGAGGGCTCATGGTTTTAAAGGTCTCAGTCCATAGACAGCTGGCTCTATTCCTCAGGGCTCAAGGTGAGGCAGAATATCATGACAGAAGAATGTGGTTGAGAGAAGCTCACATGATGATCAGAAAGCGGGGGGGGGGGGGAGATATCTCCACTTGCCAGATACAAATAAATACACCAAAGCCTACATCCCCAATGCCCTACCTCCTCCAGCCACATTCCACCTGCCTTACCACTCAATTAATCCCATCAAGGTGATTAATTCACTGATAGGGTTAAGTATCTCATAACCCAATCACTTCTTCTCTGAACCTTTTTGCATTGTCTCACACATGAACTTTTGGGGGACACCTCATATTGAAACCATAATACACTGTCACCTCTATATTTTTCAGTCAATTTTCTCTCGTTACTCCTTTCTTTGTTTAAATGCAAGCCCTAATTACTCCTTTATCATGTTACTTTGAGCAAGTTACTTGACATTTTGCAGTCAGTTACAACTGTGAAACAACAACAAAAATATTGAGTATGTATTTCACTGTTATGAGCAAAAAAATAAACTAATACCAGGTAAAATGTTTATCTACTCTGAGACCCTGGGTAACTCAGAACATGATAAATATTGTTTTCTAAGATAATCCTAAAAATAAAGTAAAATATGTAAATAATATAGTTTTCTATTATATTTATCAGGAAGAAGCACAGTCTATTCATTTTACAATGATACTCAGTGAGTGTGACTGTCTAGGATCAGAGTAAAGTGTACACCTTCTAAGCTACGAAGTTGGTACCACAGAATCTAACAGATAGCTACAAATACAGGGATAGTTTCTAGAAAGAGAAGGATACTGACATAGTAATGGGGACCTAAGACTATTTTCACTACTTTTTAAAAAGTCAGTATAAATTAACAAATCATTTATCTTAAGTGAGAAAGCAAATTGATTACTTAATGAGTAACCTTTGATTAAGTTCAGAAACCAGGGATCTGTATTTTGATTTGAGCATAAACATTGTCTTAGATGTTTGGAAAGCCTATATTATCAAGAATGATTGAAGTTTTATGTGTGCTTTCCACTTGAGAGTTTAGCAGAAGGCTGCAATTGTTTTAAAACAAATATTAGACTGATAATCCAATTAATCTTATAATTAGCTCATCTAATGTTCCCCAAAGGGCAATTTGAGTGTTTAGTTAATTTTAAATTAATTGATTCATAATTTGTACAACTTTGCTCTATACTGATAAGTAATAGTATAATTTCTTCTGTAGTAATTTTCCCTGTAGATAGGGATGAGTACCTTTTTTGTGTCCACTGTTTGACAGGAACTGTTAGTTGATGTACATACACCATCTTTCATCCTCATAGTAATAGACAAGGTATACATTCTTACATCCATTATAAAGAGAAAGAACTTGACATTCAGATTAACTATAGAAAGTAACACCCCTAGAAAGCTCTGGAAATACTCATTATCCTCCTGTCTGAGAAAGCATCCTCTCACCCTAACAAAACAGGATTTCCATCTTGCATGTTCACATAGTACTAGATGCTTCTATCATTAGGTGACTATTCTGTTTATTTTAAGGATACCTTATTTTTGGAGCAGTTTTAGGTTTGCAGAAAACTTAAGTGAAAGGTACAGAGTTTTTCCAAATATTCCCTGTTCCCACACATGCATAGCCTCTATCAGAACTCTGCTCCAGAATGGTACATTTATTAAAATGATAGAGCTCCATTAACACATCATTATCATCCAAAGTACATACTTTAAATTGGGATTCATTCATGATATTATATGTTTTATGGGCTTCAAAGAATGTAAAATGGCATGTATTCACCACTAATAGTGTCAAGCAGAATAGTTTCAATGCCCTAAAATTCCTCTGAGTTCAGGAACCCCCACTATTGATCTTTTTTACTATCTTCATGGTTTTCCTTTTCCAGAATAGCATATGGTTAAAGTCAGACAGTATGAATTTCTTTCACGTTGATTTCTTTCACTTAGTAATATGCATTTAAGTTTCCTTCATGTCTTTTTGTGGCTTAGTAGCTCATTTCTTTTTAGCACAGAATAAAGTTCCATCATTTAGACGTACCAAAGTTTAATCTATTTAGTAAGATATTGGAGTACATAGTGATTGCTTCCAGTGACTGTTATATTTTTGTTCTGTTTACCTATGCCTTTTCCTTCAGTGACTCTGCCCCTTCACAGTGAGGCCTATGTTTTACTTTGTCAATATCCCCAGGGCCTGTCATGGTAGCTTGCATATGGCTCTACTATAACAAATATGACCTGAATTGCCCCAGGGTTTGTCAGCTTGTGGTGTTATAGGGTAAATACCAGGCATGAAGTCCACATTTTGGTGATATTTATCCCCATTAGGTCTCTTTTCAGAGTTTCTGTGTATGCAGGATGCTCTGGACTACTCATTAATCAGCTGACTGCCAGTTGTCTGAAAATAGCTCCCATTATTGCTACTGGTGTCACTGACCACCAGTAGGAGGCTCTGTTACTACTCTGGGTACAGCATATACCCACAGTAAAGTAATCCCAATGTTCTCTGGAGAACAGAAAAAACAGAGTTGTCAGGTATACAAGGTTTTACTGTATAATCCAGTATTTGTCCTGTTTCCATGAAAGAACCACCTTAAGTCATATGTTTCTGAGCACCCTGGCCCATTCATGTGATATGTATTGTGGACTCTTGATCCTATTAGATGTTTGGTTACAAGATTTCCTTACAAGGTTTTAGTTGGAACTACATGACACCCTAACTGGGAAATGGACTTTTCTATTTTCCCTGACATTTCTCTTCAGAATAAATAAACAAATTGCCCCACCATTGCGTTTTTTGTCCATGGAAATAAGCGTATGCTTTTATACACTCTTGGAAGACACCAGACACAATCAGAATTCAAATCCCAATTTAGACTGTCTGAAAATTCCATTACTATGTAAATATGCATGATTGAGTCAGAATTTGAAGAAACTAGATATATCTAACACTAAAGATTAGCATTTTCTATCATAATACAACGTGTTTCCATCACCTTAAAATTTGATATTCACCAATAATCATATGATATTATGAACACCACATAACCTTCAGAGACTTTTTCCTCTGTGGAAATAGAAATGACCAAGGAGAATACTCTTCCTAACCTAGCAATCCCATTTGTTTGTGAGGTTGCCTGGCCAAGGTCCTTAGCTGATATCTACCTACAGTGTTTTATTTTTTGTATTTGCCACCTGGCTTTATTTTATGGATACTTTTAAGAGCCATTGGTGACTACTCCTTATTGCAGTCTGCCTGTCCTTGTCATTTCCTAGTTAATTGATTTTGATGTTTAACTATTTCACATTGTATTTCCCAATGTCTGTGAGTTGAGTTACCTGGGGAACAACTACTTTGGTCTTTGAAATATTTGCATCCGAGATCCTGAATAGCAGAAGAGGTAGGGGACTTCAGTGAGCCAGATTTGAAGTCTCCTGTATTTGAAACTCTACTTGATTTAGCCCACATCTCCCATTTCAAGTTTGGCATAATCTGCTTTTTTAATACAAAAGAGTAGTACCTTAATTTGTAATCAGATCCTATAAAATGTATGGGTTTTTCCAATTGACATACTCTACGGCTAGAGGTGGGTTTAAAATGAGCAGTAATCTATACCCTGTGTTATCCTTGGACTAAGTAGAGTTCAAACTGAGCTGTGTATGCATCACAGTGGGAGCTGATACTTGAATGTAGAATTTTCCTCCTTTCACATACCCACTTTCCTTATAAAACCCCACTGTGGTATTTCTCAGAGGGCTAAAGTTTGCTATGAGGTTTTATACTAGTGTGAAAAGAACAGTGAATAAACTAGTATAAAATTTGGATGCTGGTTCCAAGTGAGTCCCTGGGCAAATCACATATATTTACGTTTTCAGTTCTTTATCAACAAAAGTGGATCAGTTGTTCTGTGGCCTACCTTCAGAAGTATTCTTGAGATGACAACAATGTATGAGAGCCCTGCATCAAATGCAAGGCATGTGCTATGTAAGTTTTAGCAGGTGGGCAACAGGTGTTTTGATCACTTGTGTTTCATTGTATGTGGCAATTTTACAAATTCATTTTGCATTCATTTTCTCATATAATTGAAAGAAATGTATAGCAGTTTTTATCATTCCCCTTCTACAGATGAAAGAAATAAGTAACAAACATTTGAATGGGACATCATTTTTGAAGAAGCAGTATATGTTGATTTTTCTGAAATATTTTGCTGAATTTATTTAATTTTATTCATGTGTAATAAGCAAAATTATATGCAAATATAATCTTGATGTTATATTTTAAAATATACTATAGTTATCGCAATACAATTTCTCCTTCAGAAGAGATGCTTATGAAACAATTCTGTACTCATGTTTTTAATTCATTTCCTTGAAAAAAATGGTAGTGTATGCCCACCCCTGGGATCTTCCAGAGGCTTCTATTCCCCATAACTACAGTTAAGGGTTTTATTTTAACATTTCAAGTTGAGTAAAATAGGAAAAACTTATTCTCATCTTCATAAAAAGAAATTCAGTTTTGTGGGGAAAAGTAAAAGATATTTATAATACCCACACTTGAAATGACTCTTTTGGTATGGGTTTATATTTATTACATACATATATTTAAAGTTCTAAGATACATATTATAATATATATTTTCATGCAAACATTATACAGTCATAGTCTTAAGATACCAAGTAACTTGTAACTCTATAAAATTATAAGCAAATTTTAATCATTTCTGACTTCTTTGGTTAGGTCTTTCTCTAGCTTTGTTAAATTTCTCAAATCAGTACATGATTGGCTTGATTTAATACTTATTTTTCCCCAAAGCTATTTTCACAATAGACATTATGCTTGGCTAAAGACTGTGTGAAATAGTAGCTGATGATATAGAATTCTTCTAATAAAATTGGGAAGGTTATTAAGCTTACACTTGTCTGTTTATTTGTAGGAAGTCTTGCATTTAATTAGTAAAGCGAATACTGTCCCTTTTTTCTCATTCATGTGAAAGAGGCATCATCGTACAAAACTTTGACATAGAACAAGTAAAAGATGCCTAGCCTTTGAAAGGAATGTTTATCATTCTAAAAACTGCAGGATTTAGGATTCTAAGATTCCTTCCAGGCATTTTATATATTCTGAAGATGTTGGAAATGACTTCTCAGGAAAGGAATTCCTTGTTGCATATGGTCGTATTTAGGATGTTCATAATAATTACTGTGTTCGCTGTAGAAAACAGTTGTCACTAGTTCAAATTCAAAAATTTCCCCTTTTTGATGTGATTTTTCTTTTCAGGGCCAAATGTTCCTTTCTGCTTTACACATAATTGAAAAATAGACATCGTGGTTATTTCAGTCATCAAATGTCTCAGTGTACCTGCATGTGTGTTTATGTTCATGATTTCAAATATGAATATTGTAGATGTGGAAAAAAAGCCATTGGTTACAAAGCTTTTTTGTTATGTTGTCATTTAAGAGAGGCTGTTTCCCTGAAGCCAAAACTGAAATTATAGCAGGTGCAGTTTCAAGCCTCTACAATTATCCTAGATTACCTTTTCAATAAAATGTTGACAGTCTTGTAAAAACAATCTTGCTATGCTGACGTTTTGGAAGCAGACAGGCATTGCAAAATGTATCCTTATAACATCCGTGATGTGGGTACCTGTAAACAAAGTTCTTTATATTGTTAATGGAAAATTATTGTCTTTTTTTTATCAGTTCATAAATTTGCTGCCCAAACTTTCTATTCCTCATTTGAAAACAATAGTCATACAAGAACTCACAGCTGGAATGAACATGTCTTCTCTCCATTGAGAAGAGCAAGAAAAGTAGTAGGTAGCATGTTTCTGCATCTGTAATAGCTATTGCCCTTAAGAAAACTTTAGCAGAAGGAGTTAGAAGTTCCTACAATTCCATTCTACAAACAACTCAAGAAAGAATTCCTATGTGAACATTCACCACCAGTCGTGTTGGCAACATTGGGCAAAGTATTGTTTTTTTCTTCTCATAACCCCAATCTCCACTCACAATAAATTCTGTCTTAGGTGTGATACAAACTCATTGAAATCCAAAAGGACGAAGTTGTTTTTTAGATGGTATAAACATCTAAATGGTGTAAACAATGAAACACTGAACACTGGGCAGAAGACAGATGAAGAATTCTGTTTAATCAAGGGTTTAATCTTATATAGACCCTTCCTAAATAATACCTCCCATCTTAAATAAGGACAGCTTAATCCCTTATAAAGAAAATATAAAAAGCACATATTCAACTAGATTTAGTATTGGCAAATCAACTCTCTTTCTCTGCATGCACAGGTAGTGTTTATCAAATGCTTTATCTGAGCCAAGCATCTGTTTTACATGTATTAACCAGGGTAATCCTCATGACATCATATAGGTGTAGGTGCTTTTACTAATCTAATTTTACAGATGAAACTGAGACACAAGAATTTAAATAAGTTGCCCTAAATCACATATGTAGTCAGTGATGGAGCATGGATTTCTATGCATGGATCATGATCTGTGTCCTCACTTTTGGTTGTTGGGCTATATTGCTTTCATAGTAAGGCTTTGCTACTTAATGTATGGTATTTGGACCACTGGCATGAATATAATCTGTGAGCTTGTTATACATGTTAAATCCAAGGCCCCACTATGAATCAGAATCTGTTTAGCAAGATTGTCAGCTGATTCCTACACACATTTATGTTTATAAAGCCCTGATTGGAGACCCTTACTGATCGAAAGTAATCTATTTTAGTAACAAAAGCAAAAACAAGAAAACAAGAATTTACTCCAATTTAAAATTGCCTGGTGATTTTTTTTTTCCATCAGGCTTTGAACATGTTGAAAACATACTGATGTGCATAAGGGATCTGTTCTCTTTGTTCTTTATCTTCATGGTCCAGTTATAATCTAGGCATGAACATGCATATGCTCATTTGTTTTCCTTTGTATATTCTGTCCAGATCAGAAACAGCCATCAGCACTCCCTGTGAATTTATTAGGTATGTCAATTTGAGGTTTCAATAAGACCTGTTGGGGGATGGAAACCAGAAATCTATGTTTAAAAAGCCCTCCTGGTGATTTTGATGTTCTCTAAAGTTTAAAAGCCACTGCCTTGGTTCTTAAAAAATGGTACAATGTGTGAATATTATTAATTGTACTATAAATTATAATTGTGAAGTACAACTTAATGCAATTAAAATGATTGTTCTTTTGTTTTGCAAATGAGACAACTCAAAAATGTGTAGAAAAATGTGTGATATGAACTTCAGTTTTATTGAAAATAAGCCACCGTCCTAAAAATAGGAACATAGCAGCTTTCTGCAAAAGTGGCTAATTCTTTGGAAAGGGTTGGTTCTGATGCTTGCCCTCTTGTCATCTTGGTTAACTCTTCCTCCATCCTTTTTGACATTTCATTATATTTGGTTGCTGCTTTTAACACTCCCCTGTGAAAGACCTTTCTTTGCTTGGTTGTCCAATGTGCTCTTTCTCTGCTCTGACTGAACTTGCCCTCTGACAGGCCTCTGACTTCCCCTTCTCTGCAGCAATCAGTCCCTCCGCTGCCCTGCACAGCTTCTTAGAGGTGTTCTAATAAAGATTAAATACATGCTCTGCATGCAGAATTGTGTCCTTCGAATTTTATTCTTTTCCCTGGTTTTGTAGTACCTTTGTGTCTGGCATGGAGATAAGTAGCCTTCTTGAAAATTGCTCACAAAATGCCTTTTTCTCCATGATATTTCCATGCAGACTATGTTATTCTTCTACCTGTTCCTCACCATCAGCTGATGTGTGCTCTGGTGTTCTGAGATCACAGGTAAAAGTTGGTCATCTCTTTCAAATTAAAAAACAGAACCAAACAGAACAATTTATACCTGTCAAGAAGAATGAGTAGTTTTATCTTGGTACCCTTCTGGGGAAACTGAAATATTTTGCTTTTTAAAAATCAGCACCAGTGTGTTTCACATCTGGCATAAGTCCTATAATGATTGTCACTTTGCTAGTTATGGGAGCAAACTGATTGAAGTGTGACAGCACCCCAGAGCTTTGTAATAGATTACGGGGGTGCATCTGTGCCTTTTCAACTTCTGGTAAGTTAGCCTCACAGTCCACATGCTTATTCAGGCATTCACCTGACAATGCGATTACAGTATTGAACTTCCTTCCCTGATGAAATAAGGAACTATTTTCTAAGTCAAGATCTGACTTTATGGTTTCATTAGTGTCAATTAGAATACTCTTAATTTAGCTTTAAAAATAGCCATAGCTTTTGGAATAAAAAGATTGCATACTTTTTTGGTTTTGCCTCTCATTTTATCCTTTTAATATTGAAAGGCCAACTATGTTATTGATGGAAAAAGTCCTACTCATGACAGGAGTGCAATTAGTGTGAAGACCATGACTAATTAAAATAAATGGTCTTCTCAGTTTTTAGAATTGATGTTGCTCACTGGGGATGTTATTCTTTCGTCCTTCTTTAGGCCATAACATTGTAATTTGATTATTTTTATGTTAAAACATTTTGAAGAATACCAAATCCTCATCAGGAATAGTCCTTTTATTTCTTTGTAGTATTTTTCATTAATACCCTAAACAACAGCAACAACAACAACAAAACTCTGATTCTGAAAACAAATGGGTGGTAAACCACTACATGAAATGGAAGGGGAAGAATGGGTGCATTTTTGAGTATCAATTCTGATCCTACAGAAGTTCCCACATTTGTCCTTCATTTGAGTCTCTCTCCACTTCTACTATGGCATAATCCTGGCCATGAATGCTTTTATTCCTCTTTATCATGGTTTCTTGATTATAAAAGTGAGGAAGGGAAAACAATGAACTGACTAGGGGAGTCAAAACACCAGTAAAAAGAAAATAGAGATGGCAAAGTTTGAATCCTGAAACATTCATGACTTCCTAGGTATATACCTTATTCAATGTCTGTCTATTGCATATTGACTTACATTGAAGATTTCAAATTTCTGTTGGCAAGGTTAGGTGGAGACAAGCACTCTTAAGGACTGGGGTGAGTTCTGTTAATTATCTGTTAATTATCAACCCAGCACTCTGCATTATAGTCTCCAGTGAACTGAGCTGTGCTCCAGCCCATGGTTCCTGTCAACCTGATATCATGTGCAATACATGTTTGCATTTGAATAATAGTGATCAGCTCCTGCCATATACTTAAAGCCAAATTGATGTGAGCATAGTATAGTTAAGAAAGTACCCTCTGCAACTTTTGTCAGGGACTGGGAGGTATTATCTCATTCAGTCAATATACATATATACATACTTTAATATGATATTAAGTTAGATTGACTTTCTTGAAAGTTAGGACTGAGTGTTAAGGATCTTAAAACACTGAGTACAATCATTAGAAAGTGTTGTTACATAAAGAAAAAAAAGTACCATCATAGTGAGACTTAATTGATTTATATTTGTAGTAATGTGTCAGTTATCAGGTAGCTTGTTTCTAAGACAGTTCATTCTGGGTAAAGGTCTGTATTCCATATTTATAATTTGGAAAATGTAAAATAGTTATCTTAAGACAATAACTGTATTGTGTATAGAGCATAATAACCATCTGTGACTCATAGTACACATGAGTTTTGGAGCCTGGGCTGTATTATTGGCCATCTCTCATGGTTTGTTGCATCTTTAAAGGTGTTGGTTATGCCTGAGAAAATAGACTTGAAATCCCTAAAAATTTAGTCTGTACCAAAATTATTTTCAGGAGGTACATGTAATTGTTAGATATCTGGCATATAGGAATGTAATGAATGGTTTTAGTGAAGTCAGAGGAAGTGGAGTTTGTTAATGCATCGTTAATTTTGGCTATGATCTACAAAAATTTTAGCTAGAATGTATAAAATTTGACAGAAGAACAATCTATAATGGTGAAATGGCTGTTCTATACTGAGTGGGAAGTGGTAGATTTGCCTTGGGTGTTTTAGGAGTTTATGATCTTGAGCAGAATAAAGGGCCTTTTTTTTCTGGGGATAGGACTCTAAACAAGGAAAGAAGAAATAGTTTTTTCTTTTTAATATTTGAAGTTATAAAGTAACTTATATCTTCATTGACCTCAGGATTTGACTACTCTTCCCTTTCTGCATTTGAGTAACTTCTTCTCCTAGCCTCACCATGAGCACCTTTCGTCAGGGAACTATTTCCTCATCTCTAGGGCTCCATTAGATACTCCAGAGTGGGCTCTTCACACACCTTTGACCTTGTCAGTTAACCTGTTACTCACCACACTGTATAGATGATGTTGCTTGGTTAATGTTCTGCTCCAACAAACCACTGTAATCTCCTAGGATACAGGAAATAGTTTTGTTTCCTGTTATGTCTACTTGGCACTTAGCATATCCTAAGTATTTATTGTGGAGTAAATATTTTGTTACATTGAAGTCTCACTTATAACTTGGGTACTTCATTTTTATTTTTATGTAGTAACCTTCGTAATGATTCTAGTCATGGTCTTTAGATCCTTACCACTCAGTCATAACTTTGAGAAAGTCAACCAGAAATCTGATTAAGATTTGTAGTAATTTGTCAGTTATTGAGTAGCTTGGTTTTGAATCAATTCATTCTGTATTAAGGTCATGCATTCTACATGTAGAATTTGGAAAATGTAAATCTAAAATCAGTAGCATGGTGATTTGTTCATATTTGGTCATTGTGGTTAAGATACATGATGTGGTTCATACATGTATGAACCAGGAATGCCCCTTGAAGTATCTACAGAATATGAGCTCTGGAGCTCATGTCAAACTCTGACTAATATTTATAGTATGACAATCTTTTTGAAACTTAGATTTTTTCTATTGATCAAATAGGATCATAGCTTGTTCTTTTTATCTGTGTTGTTTCAAAAAATTAAAACCATATATGTGCAACTATAAAACTCTGAAAACTATAAAATTCCATTCAAATGGCTTAAAGATTTCAAAGTTCAGTGTTGTTTCAGTGTTATACATATTTAAACTAGAACTCATGATCATGCCAGAATTAGTAATTTCTTAAGCATTCAGGACTCCTTCTGGGACTTGATACAGAAACCAGACTCATTCTAGTTCAGAAACAATATAACTTGATTGATCGCATACTCATGAAGGAGGATTGGGATGTGCAGGGCAAGGCACTAGGACTGAAGAAGAGCTGCTGTTGGCAGGCATAACAACACACACAGGCCTTGGCAGTGGCCAGGTTGGAGTGTAGAGCTCTTTTGTGTGTATTTATGCCATTCTTCACCTTCTTTTAATAAATGCACATCCTTCAGCGATATGAGCAAATGATAGGCTGTGTTTGGTTTGGTGTTATCTGCTGAAGGAGTTGGCACAATTTTGCTAACCAAGGGCAGATTTTATTAAAGTCAGGATTGGTAAAAATCTGATTAAACCAAAGATTAAATGTCATCTTTTGCTTTAAAAAACCAAAAATTACAGGCTACTACCTGTTTATAGAAAACCTTCAGAACAACCAGATTTAAAGCTTATTGGTTATGAAGTAGGCAAGGAGATAACATAAAGAGAAACAGGCTTAGTTGCAACTGGCACATAGGTGAAAGGACTGGAGTGGGAAGGTGAACTTTGGGTGTATGTAGCCAAGAGAGTCGTGAGGTGGCTAGATTGAACTTCTGCTGTCACTCTGTGCCACATTCACAGTTGGTACTGTTGTGTGAAAATGATGGTCAATGCAGGAGAAAGGGCTGGGTTTAATGTGTCTCAGCAGAGGATCTTCTTCCTAGAAATCTTCCAGATCTTCTTTTCTCTTAAGGACACCAGTGATCTTTTCATAAAATATAGATGATGCTGTTTCTTTCTTCTGTATAAATATAAGAACTATTATGTTCCTTATTGCATAATAGCATAATCAGCCTCTTTCTTCATGTCAGTTAAAGCTCATTTTTCTAATCGTTGTCGAATGATCAATTTTCTTTGCAACGCTATGCGTCTTCCAGACACGAAAAATCACAAGAAGGAAAAATGGCATTCTCACGATGTGCCAGAAGCAGACAGTTTTGAAAATGTAAAACAGCTGAGCTCACTTGACATTTCTTGGTGTCATCTGCCAGTGGAGAAGACTGCTAGAGAGCTCCTTTTTGTGGTGATTTTTTTTTTTTTATAGAATTCTGCCAAACTTAGGGAATTACATACAATTTACTGAAGAGGAGATGGGCCAAAAATGATGCTTCTATTTCAGAGTCTACTAGTGCCTAGAAAATAAAGGCCCAGTAATATGTATCTGCTGCTTTTAACCAGTGCTGTCATAAGCTTTCTTAATGGGAGACAGCATCAGACAGAAGCTTTGGTTATCATATTTATGTGAGGACTTGAAAGGGTTCATAAATTATGACTGTTGAGTCTAGCCTGAAGGTGGGAATGAACCGAGGTGATGCAGAGGAGGGCAAGGAAAATGAAAACTTCTAAATCACATTAACGGTGAGGTCTGAAGGTGGGATACAGCAGGGACCTAATAGACATATAATCTTAATGCTTCATTTTTCCCCTTAAGAAGTAAGATTAATTAAGAATACATCAAATACATGGCTTCTGGCATAAAGACACTGTTTGCAGGGAGAGAAACAGTATGACCTAAGAACTAAGTAGGACAAGGGAAGCCCCTCCTTCAGGAGAATAAATTTTTATAATATTTCTGAGTCAAAATCACATAGTTCAATTTATAACACAAAGCTATTAGTGTGACTTTTCTAAATATGTTTACTTGAAGTTCAGCAAATAGGTAAGCATATGTTTTCAACATCTTGGTGTGGTGTTTAGGGAGGTGGCCCATCCAACTGACAAAAGGACGTACAGATGTAGTACCCATTTTCTTAATGAGATTCAAGACAAAAATCTGTTGTTATGCACAGATGTGCAGTGACATTTACCAAACATGCTCTGATATTTTGAATTAGGCACACCGTTCAAAATGTGCCAACCTGCAGGAAATCCTGTCCCCATAAGAGTGCTGCCAGCAAAACTCATCTTGGCAGTTTGCATGAGATTGAAGCTTATGATTGATACCCAAAATATAATGTGTTTTGTGATTCACTGATGTGAAATGGATGCTTGTACATGTTGGGAAGCCCAGTGAAAATGGATCTCATTAAAGTCTTTTCTAAATAATTGTACATTTTCTATTCAATAATTTTTTTGATTCTGGATTTTTCCTGGGCTTTGACATTAATTAAATTATTTGAAGCCTGATTATACTAGTATTAAGGGGTATCCTGAAATGAAAAATGAGAAAACATTCATATCTAAGAGCACCAGACAAGAATATGTATGAGTGATTCATTCTGTATTTATTGGCTGTTTGCTATGTGCCAGAAGCCAGGGGGAAAAAAGATGAACAAGACATGACTTTTGCCTTCAAAGAGCTCTGTGCTGCTATGAGCCAGTTTCCTTTGCCTGCTTATAAACACACTCTCCATCATTCTTTATCTTTCTTTATCTTAATTTCCCCTCTTAACCTCAAAGCCTGCCCAAACTGGATATTTACCAGGTTTACCAGTTTTACCAGATGCTTCTTTTCTAGTCTTCTGAGTTGTTGAATCAATTCCACGAATGCTTTAAACTTTTGTTCCGTCTTTTTTAGCTCTGTTAGAATTCGCTGTCACTACCCAGGTTGGTGCTAATGTGGCCTCACTTTCCTTTGAATTTGTAGGATGGTTAACACCATCAAAGACCACTGAAGATCAAATTGTATTTTAGGAGTCATCTACCATTTCATTCATAGTTGAGAATAGTTTCATAAGGAATGCATTATTATCTGTGATTCACAGAAGGGATTAATGACAGCTTAAACCAGTTGCCCAAGGCTACACACTTCTGTAGGGTGAAGGCAAAATGCCTACACTGGCCACATTGTGAACCACTCAGTGTCTTTAAGTTTGTGCAAAGAGCATTGACAGAGGCACTGTTTCCTTTGTTACAATCAGCAAATGACATCATCTTTTTTCTGGACCTTCTGATGTGGAGTCTTGTTCTAAACCATTATCCTTTTGGTACAGTGGCCCATATATGGGGTATTTCTTGAAAATAACTACCATTACATGCTCAGTCATATAGATCTATGACACTGCTGTCTGTTTATCCTTATGCTGTTATAAAATGTTATGGTTCATTTTCTCCTTTGCAGTGATCCCATTCCATCTCCCATCTGATTCAGTGATCCTTCCCTTCACCATTTTATTGGGTGATCTCCTTGAACGCTTCCTATATGAGAAAATCTTAGCACCATATTCTGCCATTGCTCTATTGCTTTGGTTTTTAAATTCAGTCTAAATTTCCAATCATAAATTCTTTTTAGTAGTCTTAGTTTCTTCCTTGACAGTAAGAAGAAACTGATTTTTAATCCACTAGAAACATCTGATGGATTGGTTCAAATTTATCTTGAGATGGAACAATTAAGGTTGTTAGCTTAAAATGTAATAATAGAATAAAAAGGCAAATTGTAAATAAAGAGGTAATAGCAAGAACCTGCTGGAGACTAAGGGCTGTATCTCGTTAATCTTTGTATCACCAGTTCCTAGTAGAATACCTGGCACATAGTAATGTCTCAATAAATGCCCATAGAATATTGTAATATGTGCCCCTGACTTATGATTTTAGGCTAGCCTTTAATTCCATTTTAAACAGCCCAATTGCATTTACTCTAGAAAGTTAATGAACCCTCCAAATACCAGGACAGTTCCTGAGTTCTCATTTACTCTTTTCCAGACTGATTGTCCTCAGTTTCTTCATCTTTTTCACAGACCATTTCTCCTACTTAATCTCATCATTTATTCATCACAAAACATTGCTGAGGGTTGTGAAAAGGTCACAGTACTAGGATAAAATATGTTTTATGTAACTCAGGTACACGAATAAATATGGAGAACGTATAGGGATAAAAGCCATGAAGGAGGCACAGTCAGAATGTTGTCAACACTGAGAGGAGAGAAATTCTAGCTAGGTAAACTTGAAGGTCCTCATGGATGAAGTGGGTTTTGAATTTGACCTGTAGAGCTACTAAGATCACTTTTCATAGAGGACAGTAATTGGAGTAAAGACCTGAAGATAGGGAAAGGAAAGGTGGATTTGGAAACTGGACAACAGACTCTTGGTCTGAAATATGAGATATGTGTAAAGGATTGTGGAAGATGAAGCCAGAAAGGTGCTTTTAGTTGGTAATGTGGATAACATAAGGATGAATAGATTTAGCTTCATGCACATCAGTAGGGAGCTATGGAATGGTTTTCGATTAGAGTAACAGAACAGTGTTTTAGGAAGATGAGTCTTCTAGGACTGATTGGATTAGTTTATTGTTGATGTTTTAGTCCTCACTGCTCTATTATTATGTGTGGGCCCAGGCCTTTGACTTCTCCTTTCAGCCTTGTTCCTTATTTATATCTGAACTTCACAGAATCCACTTATTTCCTAGAGGCCAATTCCCTTTTTCTTCCTGCTCTTTTGTCTAACATTCCTGACTTTTGCCCAGGCCAGGGTTGTTTCAAGTGACCTAAGTTTTTTTTATTTATCTTTATTCTTTCTTATTCCTATACCCCTCCTACCCATTGGCCAATCCTCAGCCTTCAACGCCAATTTTTCATGGAACTGGATTACTAGAGTTTAATTTTGGCTTAAAAGATGTTAAGGCAGTGTAGTGAACTACGGTGAACAAGGACTGCCAGGAGAAAGATTGGGACACTATGGGAATGCTCTGCTTCCATAGGCCCATTCGGCATTCTCATAACCTATTATGAACCAGCACCTGTTTTTCGGTGCCTCTGGGCTTCTACCAGCATGAGAGAGGCATGGTTAGAGTTCTGCATGAATCAGGTTTGCCCTGGCACACTGCAGTTGTCACCCACGTGTTGCCCTCAGTGGCTGCTATCTCTGGACTCAGGACGGTCACACAACTTTGGCTTTTGTTAGTTGTTTTCCAACAATTTTCAGAAGTTTCCACTTGACCTTTGTAAGTTACATTGTACTAGGTGTGAAGTCAAGCAGAATTGAGAGAAGTAGCTATTCCATTTCTAGTTGTTTATTACCGGTCAGCCTACTATACCACATCCTTTCAAATATATAAACATCATGCAATGGTCATTTTTTTCTACTATTAAGTTTATAATAATGATTATTCTTATCTTCAGTGTCTATTTATACAACCCATTCTTTTCATTCAATTTTAAACATTATCATTAATATATTTATTTAATATTTTAATATATTATTTAATGATGACTTTTTCTAGGAAGGAAGTTTAAAATGTATATTCAAGATTGCACAGTGGAGACATTGGTATGCTCCAGATGCATTGTAGCAAATGGCCTTTTCTAATTATGCAGCATTTGAGAACATTCTGGCAGTTGGGATTTAACTTAAGGCTAACATATGCCTTAATAATGTTGGGAAGTAGTTGTGGGTTCTTTGGAGCCCCACAAGGTCTCTTCCAAGACTCTGATCCTGTCACACTGTTTGAGTAATCACAGATGACTCAAACGTCAAGAAATGGAAGGGCATTCCTTGGGCATATACTGAAGTACCTGATGGTATGAGCTGGCCCTCTTTAATGTTGAAGCAAAAGTAGGAGAGTAACCTGATAACACTTTTCTTATCCTCCCTCCTCTGTTAAGCCTTTGAAAGCTTCTAATTCATTTGACAAAGACTAGTTCAGCAAATGTTTTCCATGAGATGCATTTACTCTGAGAATATCCCCTAAAAAATAGAACTGACTTGAGAAAATAAATTATTTTTGAATCCTTGTCAGAAAACTCAACTAATGTTGGGGAAAGACACTGAGATACAGCTTATATTAAAACCCAGTTCTCCCTTAAATGAGATTATGAGGGCCTATGGTGACTTTCCAATGAAGCATAAGAATTAGAAAACTTTGTGTAGACAATATATCTGAACACATACAAAATGAAATTTATAGGATACATTTGATGCCATCCCAGGGAACAAGGGATGTGTTTAGTAAAGACATGATAATGTATGTATTACTGTTCTAGAGCATCACTAATAGAAATATACTGTGACATTTATAAAATGTCATTATAAAATCACACATTGATATGTGATATAAAATCACACATTTAAGACTGGGATCTTATGATCCCACTTAAAAAGTAAAAGGAAAACAGATAAATATAATTTAACAGTATATTTTTTATTTAACCCACTATATTCAAAATATTATTATTTTAACATGTAATTAATGTAGCATTCATGTTGCTGTACAACCATCATTACCATCCATCTACAGAAATTTTCATCATCCCAGACTGTAAAATCTGTATCCATTACCTGTTCTGGTCCACTCACCCCACCAACTCCAGCATCTGGTAATTACTATTCTACTTCATATCTTTATGATTCTGATGACTCTAGGTATGAATTATGAGTACAATCAGATAATTTGTATGTGGCTTATTTTACTGTCCTGTTTTCAAGGTTAATTCATGTATGTATTAGAATTTCATTCATTGTTTAAGGCTGAATAATATTCCATTGTATGTGTATATCCATCTTGTTTGTTAATTTATCCCTCAAAAGACATTGGGTTTGTTTCAAACTTCTAGCTTTTGGTAATGTTACTGTGATTATTGGTGTACAAATAGCAGTTTGTGTCCCCATTTCAATTATTTTGAGTATATATCACTTTACCTTTCTATTAGTAACACACAAGGGTTCCAATTCTTTCAAATTTTCACTAACATTTCTTTTCTTTCTCTTGAAATATAACTATCTGATGGGCATAAAATGGTACCTCATTTTGGTTTTGGTTTTCATTTCCTTAATATGCAGCAGAACCAAGCATCTTTTCATGTCCATATTGGTCATTAGTATATCTTCTTGATCAACTTGATAATGGAGAAACTTCCTCCAAACATAAACTATACTTGTCTGACATTTCAAAATTTTTGTGAAGCTTTATCTTGGCCTTTTAAACATATCCCGAACTATCTGACTGTTAAAGTATTTGCCCTGAGATCACAGTAACCAGCACATTTTCTTCTAGGGTGAAAATAGCTGTTGGACCAAGTGTTGAACCCAAAACTTTAATAAGATATACTGACCTTTTATTATTGGGGCAAGGGTAATTTTAAAAACACCAGAAAATAGTTTGAAAGTAGAATGTAGAAAATATAATGTAGAAGTAAAAGAGAATGAGAAGTTTAATTGTTGCTAATTATTTAAATTAGTTTTTGATATGCATGGTTATTGCCCTTAAAAAAAAAAAAAAAAAAAAAAAAAACAGCCGTAGGTTTAATCTTCATAACCACAAAAACAAAATAAAAGAAACAAACAAAGCAGAAAAAAGCCATCTTTTGCAAATGCACTGTCCTCTGAACTTCTTAATGATATAAACACAACATTCATTATTCCACTATTTCATTTCCATTCATAGGTCTAGGCTAGAGAATTGAATATGAGTCAAATTTCTTCTTCCTGACCTGTCTTGCCTGTTAAAGGTCCCTAATACCTTTAAAATTCATTCACCTTTCTAGCTTCATTGCCATTGCCAGAGTCTACCCACCCAGGTAACTCTAAGATCTATTAGTTGATCTCTGTTTCTGTCTTTATCTCTGTCTCCCCTAAGTCTTCTCCTCCAGTACACTAATAGGTAATTTCTACCATTATCTTTTTGAAGTGAATCATTTATTTTAAATTCTTCAGCACCTTCTCCTCTGACTTGCCGATCTAGATCTAGACCCAGAGTAGGCATACAAGGACTACAGCCATCTTATCTTGTGCTTACCTTATCATTTCTGTTTCACCTCAGACTACCTCCAAGCTCAGACTACCTGGACCACTGGAAGTCTCCTCCATGAGTTATGCTATTACTTCTTCATATATCCCTACCAAACCCCTTTCTGGAAGGCACTGGTGGAAGGGTGTTATGGTTTGGATATGAGGCGTTCCTAAAAGCTCATGTGTGAGACAGTACTAGAACATTCAGAGGTGAAATGATTGGGTTATGAGAGCCTTAACCTGATCCATATGATCCAATGATAGGGATTAACTGGGTAGTAACTGAAGGCAGGTAGAGTGTGGCTGGAGGAGGTGGGTTACCATTCTTTTTTGAAGTATATATTTTATCCCTGGTGAGAAACCCTCTTTCTGCTTCCTTATTGCCATGTCCTGAGCTTCTTTCCTCCACCATACCCTTCTGCCTTGATGCTCTGCCTCACATCAGATCCAGAGCAATGGAGTTCTGGCTCTGTTTGAACTGAGATCTCTGAACCCAGAGCCCCAAATAAACTTTTCCTCCTCTCTAACATTCTAGTCAGATCTGATAGTCACAGTGGTGAAAAAGTTGACTGAAGCATGGAGGGGGGGCATATTAAAAAAATCTATCAACTCCCTTGGAATACTTACTTCTGGAGCAAACTCTGGGAGGTCACTGTTGAGCTCAATGTTTATCCTTTAGTTACTAAACTTTGGAGATCCTAGGGGATTGTTCTGGAAGGACCTGGGAAACAGTCTGTGAACTTAGGCCTGTTTACTAAATAATATGAATATATTTTGATGTTTTAACAACTGGCATGCCACTATGGATGCGACCAGTGAAATCTATCAGCTGTACCTTTTTGGTCCTGGGAATTGAATTCAGGGCATCACACAAGCTAGGTAAGAGCTCTACACTGGGTTACACCACCAGCCCTGGAACAGGAGCTCCTAATCTTGAGTGCTATGGACCTATTTGTCTAGTGACATAGACTTCTCTAAGAGGCTGTTTTTAAAAGCATAAAATAAAATATATAGGCTAACATAGGAAACCATTTATATTGAAATTTAATAGTGAATTGTTATAACAACTTATCAAAATTAAGCTTCTTTAGCAACACCTATGATTTCAAAGTAGTAATGAGTATACATTATACTTAAGTTAGCTATAGCAAATGTGGGATGATATAAAAATAGCCATGGTTTCTATTGGTGACAAATCACTGGTTTGGTTTATTGCTTACATTTAGAATAGAAAGAAATATTAAATTTCAGTTTCAGGGTAGTAAAAATAAAGGTGTTGCTTTTGCCTCTCAATTTGAAGAATCCTTTGAGTTCTATATACAGACTCCTTAGGACCCCATGGATGACAGGTGTCTTTGTCAGTTCAGGCTGTTATAAGAAACACCAAAGATTGATGGTTTAGAAAACAAATGCTATTTCTTACAGTTCAGAGACCAAAAGCCCAAAATTAGAGTATAAGCATGGTCAAGCCCTTGGCCATAGCCCTTTTCCCGATTAGGTGCTCACATGGCCTTTCTTTGGTGCCTGCATGCAGAGAGAGAGAGAGATGGACCTTATGAATCTCTCTTTTTAATGAGGGTACTGATCCCATCATATGGGTATCACCTTAAGATCTTACCTATATCGAATCACCTCCCAAAGACCCTACTAGAATTATATCAGTTTGGTGATTAGGGCTTCAATTTACTAAATCGGGGGAACACAGATATTCAGTCCATAACGCCACCTAAGGAACTCTGGCTGAGATAATTCCCTTCTGTAAATTTTCTTTAGTCAGCCCTTCTCAGCTGCTCCCCACAGAATGTATATGTTTCCTTTTCTGCATATTCATGCCCTAGACACTTACCCATGGTAAGTTTATATCTTGAGTTGTTTTTCTCTTTTACTAGACCAGAAATCAGCAGGTGTTGTTGGAAATATTTTAGACCTTGTGATCCATATGGTCTGTGTTGCAATTGCTCTGTTTAGCCAGAGACAATATGTAAATGAAGGGGCATGACTGTGTTCCAAGAAAAAAATTTATGGACACTGAAATTCATTTATGAGCACTGAAATTTGTTTTATATAATTTTCATGTGTCAAAAAATATGCTTTTGAAATTCTAACCATGTAAAAATATAAATCCCATTCTTTGCTAGTAGACTGTACAAAAACAGACCATGGGCCAATTTGGCATCACAGTAGTTTGTGGACATCTGTACTGGATCACAAGTTTCTTGAGTGTGGGGTCTCTTAGACAAGTCCTGCATGGATGAGAAAAGGCTTAACTACTGGAGGATGATGTTGACTATAAATCAATTACCCATAAACTTATCTAATCAATAAAAGCACAATAGCCAATACTCTTTTTAAACTCCTCCCGAGAGGAGGCGTGACTGGTTGGGCCATACCAGATCTGGTCTCTAACAACATGGAGTAGCCCAAATCTTTTTTATTTATAGCCACACAGGTAAAGGGGCCCAGAAAATAAGGGGTTTCTTCTGTTGATGAACAGAATGGGGTGGAGTTAGGGGAGCCATTTTCTCAGGGAAGCTATCATAGAACTAGACAGGGAAACATTCCCACATAGCACCACATACTTCATGTCAATCTGGAACAGAAAGAACTCCATGGCTGCTAATTCGTAGAAATCAGGCCTCTGTGTCCCATAGCTCAACCTTGTCTGATTCTGCTAGATAAGGATGGCTCCCCACACTTGATGGTGGGACTCGATTTATTTTCTATCCTGAATACCTAGCACCAGTATCTGTAAGACTGATGTAAGATAAATATGGGCCTAATAAATATTTGAGTCTATCATTGCTTTCATATTCACATATGCTTTCTCAGTATTCTTCCTAAAATTGAGTGGAACAACAGATGAATTCCCCCATAGAACTTAAGCTAAATGTAGATTTTTGGTCTCTTAGTTTGGCACAATATTGTGACCCCTTCCCCTGTGATCTTGTTGTTCCCTGATGCAAGCCAGCTTTAACCCAGGTTGAGGGTGTCCTTGGTACACTTGTGATCTCCTCATAATCAACATTCACATGCTTCCTGTATGGTATGTGGCCTTACTCTGAGAACATGATATATGTTTTAGCAAAGAATTTTAGATTCATTCTCGAATAGAAAGGAACATCTCTTTCCAGTGCTCTGTTTTATGCTCTTCAGACTTAAAAGTTCAACCACATTATTCATCATGAAAATCATAGAAATTTTATTTGCTCAGTATTTATTCCCTACATAGGTAAAAATACCACTTAAAATCAAAGGTAAATGAAGATATTCTTTTGAATGATCTCTTTAAGTTATGGGAGCAACAGACTTACATTCCAGCAGGCTGTTTAAGAACCAAGACATTAATCACAGCTCTAATATAACCACATTTTTGATAACAAGGCAAGGTGATTATTAGTCATGCTTGCCCACCTGTAAAATGCTGACTTGACTAATATGTATATTAACTGAATATAAAAAAATGTTTTGGCATCCTGCTCAAGGTCACGGATAAGGCTGTAACCTCACTAACCTATGTTCATTACCATGCAGCAGCATTATCTGAAATGAAGCTTTATGTAGAGACATCAGTAGCCCAAGTAAACAAGAACTGAAAGAGAAAATGAAGTGATTAGATTGTGTGAACTCATTTTTAGAAGTCATTTTTTAAACATATGGATAATGAAATCTGATCAATTCAGTTTAGAGATTTTAACATAACATTAGAGGTCACCTAAGCTTATGTTCATTTGTGAAATTTTTTGCAAGTGAACTTAATGCATATAAATTTTATTAATAAAGAAATATGCCTAACCTTATCAAAGTAAAAGCTAATTTCTAGTAGTAGAAGAGATCGTAAGAAATAGGAAAGGGGTTTTTCTCTGTGGGAATATGCAAATGTATCTGAATAAATATATATTAGAGATAAATAGCAATATTAGTAACATTTGCTAAGAACACACACACATATACACAAAACCAGCCAAACCTTTGCTCTTATTCCCATGGCTGCTTATTTATCACAAACCTCCTTTCTTGACTTGACTGTGGCCTCTGATTGGTACTTATTGCTCCTTGTTGGAAAACTACACACGGCATATTACCAGAACAGTTTTCTTAGGTAGAAC
The DNA here is from genome assembly GCF_902686445.1 of Sciurus carolinensis. Classification (NCBI taxonomy): domain Eukaryota; kingdom Metazoa; phylum Chordata; class Mammalia; order Rodentia; family Sciuridae; genus Sciurus; species Sciurus carolinensis. Next base: position 96,407,900 of record NC_062217.1, read on the forward strand.
GTTCAATATATTAATACTCTGCCCTACAGTTTCTATGGAACTTGTTATTTGATGGCACTGGTGTTGGTCTATAGTCTGTTTGACTCTGGTGTCTTTTAATCCAAAGTATGCCTTTCTGGTATTGGTTCTTTTCTTAGCTATCACAATGGTCATATCTCTTAGAGCCTATAATAAAAATTTCATGTACTACTGCTAGGAGTGTGAATGTGTTAAGTCTCTTTGCAGGATGAAGCCTTAAAAATGTATGTGTGCTATATTTCACACAGACATTCCACTTCTAGTCATTTCTTTTATTTATTTATTTATTTATTTTGATTCATTGTAAACAAATGGGGTACAACTTGTTTCTCTGGTTATATATGAAGTACAGTCGTACCATTTGTGTAATCATACATTTACATAGGAAATGATGTTTGACTCATTATGTTATTTTTTCCTTCCCCCCACCCCTCCCACCCTGATTTTTCCTCTATATAATCCATCCTTCCTCCATTCTTGCCTTCCTCCCACCCCCCATTATGTATCATCATCCACATTTCAGCGAGACCATTTGTCCTTTGGTTTTTTGGGATTGGCTTATCTCACTTAGCATGATATTCTCCAATTTCATCCATTTGCCTGCAAATGCCATAATTTTATTCTTCTTTATGGCTGAGTAATATTCCATTGCATATATATACAACAGTTTCTTTATCCATCTATCTATTGAAGGGCATCTAGGTTGGGTCCACAATCTGGCTATTGTGAATTGAACAACTATGAACATCAATGTGACTGCAACACTGTAGAATGCTGATTTTAAGTCCTTTGGGTATAGGCCAAGGAGTGGGATAGCTGGGTCAAATGGTGGTTTCATTCCAAGTTTTTTAAGGAATCTCCACACTGCTTTCCAGAGTGGCTGCACTAATTTGCAACCCCAGAAGCAACATATGAGTGTACCTTTTCACCCACATCCTTGCCAACACCAGTTGTTGCCTGTATTCTTGATAATTGCCATTCTAGTTGGGCTGAGATGGAATCTAAGTGTAGTTTTGGTTTGCATTTCTCTTATTACAAGAGATGTTGAACATTTTTTCATATGTTTGTTGATTGCTTGTATATCTTCTTCTGTGAAGTGTCCGTTCATTTCCTCAGCCCATTTGTTGATTGTGTTATTTCTACTCTTGGTGTAAAGTTTTTTGAGTTCTTTATAGATTCTGGAGATTAGTGCTCTATCTGAAGTATGTGTGGCAAAGATTTTCTCCCACTCTGTAGGTTCTCTCTTCACATTGCCGATAGTTTCCTTTGCTGAAAGAAAGCTTTTTAGTTTGCATCTATCCCAGTTATTGATTCTTGCTTTTATTTCTTGTGCTATGGGAGTCCTGTTAAGAAGTTTGATCCTAAGCTGACATGATGAAGATTTAATCAACTTTTTATTCTATAAGGTGCAGGGTCTCTGGTGTGATTCTGAGGTCCTTGATCCATTTTGAGTTGATTTTTGTGCAGGGTGAGAGATAGGGTTTTAGTTTCATTCTGCTACGTATGGATTTCCAGTTTTCCCAGCACCATTTGTTGAAGAGCTATCTTTTCTCCATTGCATGTTTTTGGCACCTTTGTCTAGTATTAGAAAACTGTATTTATTTGGGTTTGTCTCTGTATCATCTCTTCTGTACCATTGATCTACCTGTCTATTTTGGTACCAATACCATGCCTTTTTTTGTTTGTTTGTTTGTTTGGTTTGGTTTGGTTTGGTTTGGTTTTTTTACTATTGCTCTATAGTGTAGTTGAAATTCTGGTATTGCGATACCCCCTGCTTCACTCTTCCTGCTAAGGATTGCTTTAGCTATTCTGGGTCTCTTATTTTCCCAAATGAATTTCATGATTGCTTGCATTACTTCTGTGAAGTATGTCACTGGGATTTTAATTGAAATTGCATTGAATCTGTATAGCGCTTTTTGTAGTATTGCCATTTTGACAATATTAATTCTGCCTGTCCAAGAACATGGGAGATCTTTCCATCTTCTAAGGTTTTCTTTAATTTCTTTCTTTAGTGTTCTGTAGTTCTCATTGTAGAGGTCTTTCACCTCTTTTGTTAGATTGATTCCCAAGTATTTTATTTTTTTCACGGCTATTGTGAATGGGGTAGTTTTCCTAAATTTCTCTTTCTGAGGATTTATAACTTATGAATAAAAGTGCTTTAGGTTTATGAGCATTGATTTTATATCCTGCTAATTTACTGAATTCATTTATGAGTTCTAGAAGTTTTCTGGTGGAATTTTTTGGCTCCTCTAAATATAGAAACATGTCATCAGAAAATAGGGATAGTTTGAGTTCTACTTTTCCTATTTGTATTCCTTTGATTTCTTTGGTCTGTCTAATTGCTCTGGCTAGAGTTTCAAGGATGATACTGAATAGAAGTGGTGAAAGAGGGCAATTCTGCCTTGTTCCATTTTTTAGGGGGAATACTTTCAGTTTTTCTCCATTTAGAATGCTATTGGCCATGGGCTTAGCATAGATAGCCTTTACAATGTTAAGGAATGTTCCCACTATCCCTATTTTTCCTAGTGTTTTGAGCATGAAGGGATGCTGTATTTTATCAAATGCTTTTTCTGCATCTATTTTAATAACCATGTGATTCTTGACTTTAAGACTCTTGATTTGGTGAATTATTGATTTCCAGATGTTTAACCAACCTTGCATCCCTGGGATAAAACCCACTTGATCATGGTGCACTATCTTTTTAATATATTTTTGTATGCGATTTGCTAAGATTTTGTTGAGAATTTTTGCATCAATGTTCATTAGAGATATGGGTCTGAAATTTTCTTTCCTCGATGTGTCTCTGTCTGGTTTAGGTATCAGGGTAATATTGGCTTCATAGAATGATTTGGAAGGGTTCCCTCCTCTTCTATTTCATGGGATACTTTGAGAAGTATTGGAATGAGCTCTTCTTTAAAGATTTTGTAGAACTTGGCTAATAATCCATCTGGTCCTGGATGTTTCTTTGTTGGTAGGCTTTTGATGACTTCTTCTATTTCATTACTTGAAATTGGTCTATTTAAATTGTGTATGTCCTCCTGCTTCAGTTTAGGTAATTCATATGTCTCTAGAAACCTGTTGAAGTCTTCAAGATTTTCTATTTTGTTGGAGTATAGATTTTCAACATATCTTCTAATTATGTTTTGTATTTCAATAGTGTCTTTTTTGATGTTTCCTTTTTCATCCCCAATTTTAGTAATTTGAGTTTTCTCTATCCTTCTCTTTGCTAGTGTGGCTAAGGGCTTAACAATTTTGTTTATTTTTTCAAAGAACCAACTATTTATTTTGTCAATTTTTTCCTATTGTTTTTGTTTCAATTTCATCTCTATTTTTAACTATTTCCTGTCTTCTACTACTTTTGGTGTTGATCTGTTCTTATTCTTCTAGGGCTTTGAGATGTAGTGTTAGGTCGTTTATTTGTTGATTTTTTCCTTTTTTTATTGAATGCGCTCCATGAAATGAATTTTCCTCTAAGTGATGCTTTCATAGTGTCCCAGAGATTTTGATATGTTTTATCTTTGTTCTCATTTACCTCTAAGAATTTTTTTATTTCCCCCATGATGTCTTCTGTTATCCATTCATCATTCAATAGCATATTATTTAATCTCCAGGTGTTAGAGTAGTTTCTGTTCTTTATTTTGTCTTTTATTTCTAATTTCATTCCATTATGATCTGATGGAATACAAGGTAGTGTCTCTATCTTTTTGTATTTGCTAACAGTAGCTTTGTGGCGTAATATATGGTCTATTTTAGACAAGGATCCACGTACTGCTGAGAAGAAGGTGTATTTGCTCATTGTTGGATGGTATATTCTATAAATGTCCGTTAAGTCTAAATTATTGATTGTATTATTGAGATCTATGGTTTCTTTTTTCAATTTTGTTTGGAAGATCTGTCCAGTGGTGAGAGAGGTGTGTTAAAATCACGTAGTATTATTGTGTTATGGTCTATTTGGTTTCTGAAATTGAGAAGGATTTGTTTGACATACATGGATGAGCCACTGTTTGGGGCATAGATGTTTATGATTGTTAATCTTTCTGGTTTATGCTTCCCTTAAGCACTATGAAATGCCCTTCTTTATCCCTTCTGACTAACTTTGGCTTGAAGTCCACATTATCTGAAATGAGGACGGATACTCTAGCTTTTTTGCTGAGTCCATGTGCATGGTATGTTTTTTCCCATCCTTTTACCTTAAGTCTGTGGGTATCTCTTCTATGAGATGAGTCTGTTGCAGGCAGCATATTGTTGGGTCTTTTATTTTTAATCCAATCTTCCAGTCTATGTCTTTTGATTGATGAGTTCAGGCCATTAACATTCAGGGTTATTATTGAGATATGATTTGTATTCCTGGTCATTTTGGCTTATTTTTGTTTTTTAACATGACTTGGCTTCTCCTTTATTTGGCTATTCCTTTAGGCTAGTTCCTCCCTTTGCGATTTACATCATTGTTTTTCATCTCTTCCTCATAGAATATTTTGCTGAGAATGTTCTGTAGTGTCAGCTTTCTTTTTGTAAATTCTTTTAGCTTTTGTTTATCATGGAAGGATTTTATTTCATCATCAAATCTGAAGATAAGTTTTGCTGGGTATAAAATTCTTGATTGGCATCTGTTTTCTTTCAGAGCTTGAAAAATGCTGTTCCAGACCCTTCTAGCTTTTAGAGTCTGGGTTGAAAATCTGCTGATATACATATTGGTTTCCCCCTGAATGTAATTTGATGTTTTTCTCTCTCAGCCTTTAAAATTCTATCTTTATTTTGTATGTTAGGTATTTTCATTATAATGTGCCTTGGTGTGGGTCTGTTGTAATTTTGTATATTTGGTGTCCTATATGCCTCTTTTACTTGATTTTCCATTTCATTCTTCAGATTTGGGAAACTTTCTGATATTATTTTATTGAATAGATTGTTCCTTCCTCTGGTTTGTTACTCTGTGCCTTCCTCAAACCCATAATTTGGCCTTTTCATGATATCCCACAATTCTTAAATTTGGCCTTTTCATGATATCCCATAATTCTTGTAGATTCTGTTCATGATTTTTTACCATTTTCTCTGTTTGCAACTTTGTTTTAAGATTAAATATGTTGTCTTCAATGTCTGAGGTTCTGTTTTCCAGGTGTTCTATTCTGTTGGTTATGCTTTCTATGGAATTTTTAATTTGGTTTATTGTTTCCTTCATTTCAATAATTGGTTATTTTTTTTAAGAATATCTATCTCTTTATTGAAATGATCCTTTGCTTCCCACGTTTTCTCTTTTAACTCTTGATTGGTGCAATCATTCAAAGCCTGCATTTGCTCTCTCATCTCATCATTTGCTTCTCTGATCTTTTTAATTATGTACATTCTGAACTCCCTTTCAGACATTTCTTCTGCCATGCTGTCATTGGATTTTAGTGATGTAGCATCTAGGTTTGTTTGGGATATTTTCTTCCCTTGTTTTCTCATATTGCTCAGATAACTTCCCCTGTAGTGGTGAAAATCTGAGATATTGCAGTTTTCCCCCTATTGACTTATAGAGTCCCTGTAGGTTTCCAATAACTCACTTCCTAGTCTTCAGTAGCCTGAAGTCTTGGAGGAATTTGATAACACAGTGATCCACAAAGGATGCTGCCCCTCCAGGGATGGTGGCCTCCAGGTGGGGTATATTCCCTGCTAGTGGGCAGAAGTGCCTCCATGTGTTGACCAATGGTTAGCTGAAGGGGTACTAGACTGTGGGCTGGGGCCCGGCTGGTGTGGGCCTGGGTCTCTTCTGGTTCTACCTCCCCAGTGGGGAAGTCTCACTCGGTGACTCAGCTCCATGAAGTTCCTGGCTGTTCAGTCCTACCGGGAAGTCTGGCCTGGTGGGAAAGTCTCACCCGGCAGCTCTGAGCTGTTCCTGAGTCTCTCAGTATTTTTTCTTCTTGAATCCTGAGTACTGGAGGGACATGGAATGTAGTCACCCTCTCGTCCACCATCTTGGATCTCCTCTCTCTAGTCATTTCTTTAAGGTGCATTTTAAAAATATATATAAATATATATCACATATATGGGTATATAATATATAAATATATATTGTATATGTAAAAAGATAAAAATGACATGATATAATTACATAATATAAAACATGTTATATATAAATAGTTGCAACTATTATATATATTTACAACTCTACATAGAATTTGCAACTATTTTTATTGCTACTGGTGGGTGCATCCTTATTTGTCCTTAGTGGGAGATCTATCTGTATTACAAAATACCTAGAAATCATTGGGGATGATGATGAATACAGAAACATTTCTTTTTACTTATTTATTTTTGTTTATAGACATGAAAAATATTAATGTTCCCAGAGTATATCCTTTTAAATTTTAGTTTTTCACTTTGCTTTATTTTCTCTTTTAAAGATCTCTACAAACTTGTTCTTATTTCTCAAATTAATTCTCACTCCATGAGCCTGGGTTCCAGGGCCCTGCATCAGCTTACTCTCAGATGATAGCAGCTCTCCAGAAGTCTTAGTCATTTCAGTGTGCTTTATAAAAGGGGTCTCCTAGGCTCATTCCCAGCTGTGCTCCTGTATATGGACTCTCCTCTTCATCCACTTCTCTTCAGGTTTGGCCTCCACCACTTTTCAAGGTCTCACTTCCTGTTCCACTTGGAAAGGGTCCCCTGATTTTCCCCAGTTTTTCATGTTCATGTCTCCCAGGGTCATGGTATGTCTCAAGTACACAGGTGTTCTGGAACAGAGTCTGGAGTCATCAGAAGAACTAGAATATGGTTGGGGAAAACCCGTGATAGCTTTGTTTTTGATGAAGTGTCATTTTTAAAACTGTTTGGAAAGGAGCTACCAGCATATCAGTTCTTACTGCTTTTGCTCTTTTTCTACTTAACTGAGCATGTTTTTTTTTTCACCTCTAAAGAGTTAGACAAAGGAGAAGTCATATTTTAATTTCTTATCCTCAAATAGTTTTGCAAGAAAAAATGAGGTAAAATTCAAGAACAGGGTTTACTCTGTAGGATAACATTTCCTTTATCTACTTGTCCCCTGTTCCTTTGTTTCCATTGTCCTCTCCCCTTGAGGCATGGGACCTAATTATTCTACACACATTGTCTTACCTCCTTCATCCCCAGAATTGATTCACTCCTGTACTAGGCTTGGTCTGAGAACTATGGAGAAAAGAGAATTTATTTCTCTACCTTTCTGTGTTTGGCTCATTAAACATTAAACAATATCCTGGCCCCATCTGGCAGTTTTTCTCTAACCCTCACATACCCTTTCTCTACTCCATACACTCTGGGGATGAGATATATAAATTAGCTTTCTTTAGTTCATAGCTAACTTACTTTCTATTATGAAAATTTGAAAATATACATAAAATTAGAATAATAAAATAAGCCTGTCATATACCACACAGATTCAATATCAAGATTTTCAGTGTGTTTATCTCTTAAAACCCAAGGTTCATGCTGGGGAGATAGCTCAGTTGGTAAAGTGCTTGCCTTATAAGCACAGGGCCCTGGGTTCGATCCCCAGCACTGCAAAAAAAAAAAAAAAAAAAAAAAAAAAAAACCAAGTTTCTCTTGTTGTATTATTCTATAATATATTATAACATCTCTCATTTTTTCTTATGCTTATCTGTTTAACAGTTATGGGGTATTCGGCTTCCACTTTTATTTCTTGGCAGATTGGCTTTTATTTATTATTATTAAAATTATAAACATATATCAATTATACAAATTAGTGGGTTTCACTGTGACTTTTCAATACATACGTATATTGCAGCTTCAACATTAAATTATGTATTGTCAAGGATGTTGTTGTGTAGGAATAGAAATTAAAATTCAACAAAAATATCTAATAAAACTTACATGTGGCCACTTTGGGCACAGGTTACAATTTGTTAAACTTTGTGTAGAAATTATCATGCAATTATTATTTCTATTATATTGAATTCCCTTTTAAACCTGTAAATTGAATTTTTACCTCCAAATCTTTGTAATTAAAAATGGTCATATGAGTCATTAATACCTTTTGGGGTAATTATCAAGGAGTATTATTACTTGTGAACCTTTTTTATCTACATGCTATTTCTTTCATAGAAAGTCTTTGAACCAGTGAATACTTTCTGGGTGTGCTTAACTATTCTCATATCATAATGGACATAAAGCAAAAGGAACCTTCCTAATGGACAATAATACTAGTATGGAAAATTATGAAGTACATTTTGCTTGTAAGCATACCTGACTTTAATGGAATAGAGTAGTGTTATGATATTAGCTTCAAGTGCATGTGAAAGGTTAATCATTTCATACCGCTCATGAATAAAGCATCTGCTTTGCAGGATATTATTCACAGTTGAAATTCACTAATTAATTTTTCTCTATTTGTTTTCTTTTTCTCCTTTCTCTAGCTCTTGTAAATGTGAAACTTTGGGCCATTGATCGACAATGTTTTCAAACAATAATGATGAGGACAGGACTCATCAAGCATACCGAGTACATGGAATTTTTAAAAAGGTAGGACACTTTCTTTTTGCCTTTGAAGATCATTTTTTGTAGTTTTTGAAATGCAGCAACATGAAGACTTGTTGCCATTATCTCATTCTTAATAACCTGCCAATTTGTAGAAGAGAAGACCTTGGACGGGCTTCATTATATTTCCAGTGCCAATTTTCAAGATATGTGGTGAAGTGGGAACTTCTGAGGATCATCCTATGTACTCAGTTATTCAGCATTCTCTTAGAGAAGTGTAACTCAGAGAAACAAGGGAGAATTTGCTGGAACAGAAGATGAGACTGAGTTCATTTTAACTATTGATAAGTTAATACATTTATGTCACCTTTTCTAAACATATCACATTTGAAAGGCCAGGACATCTCTTTTGTGAATTCCCATATGAAAGATCAGATGACTAAAATGGAAAAATTCTGAGAAGCATCCTTTTAATTTGTATTTCCCAGTTTAATTTCTCAAATTAATTTTATGTTGCAGTTCTGAAATATCAAAACCTTTTCTTCAATTACATATTATAGCAATTTAATATAGGGTGGGATTAATACGAGAAGCCAGATTTTCATTTTTCAGGAATACAGTGATATTCACTGAAATGAATTTTTTCAAGTCTAAATTTGTTTTAAAGAATTAAATCAATTTTTTATGATTGAAAATAACATTGAAAATTATGATATCTTAAAAAGTAGTTATTTTGTATTTCTGTCATTTAAAAATAGAAGCATTATTAAATAGTGAGGCACAGATTATGTGAACTAAAGGGAGTATACCTGTAAGATTTCATTTTTGAGAGTTAGAATATTAAATTTTTTTGTTTGCTTTATACTTTCTTTTTGTGAAGAAATGGTTAAAACAGAATTACCAGATCAGATTCATATCATGTTTCAGTGATACATTTTAACAGCTTCCTATTGGATTTACTTAAAGTATAACTTTAATATTCCTTACTTGGGTATCTTTGTGGTTAATTCATTTGCTTTGTTTCACCCTTTATGCGTTTTTTAAAATTTCCACATGAAGTCTTTTTGCTATATACCTACTGAAGGGACTGTTATTTTCTAATTTCAATCAAGTAATATATTAAAATATTACTGTTTTCAGGGAGACTTTTATTTCTTTCCTCACTGTGATTGCTTGAAGCACTTAGGAGAGGTAGAAATATAAATTTATTTTGAAGTTTAGAAGGAAGTTAAATTGTTCAGTTGCCATACATGTGTGTGGGAGGGGAATTTAGTGTGTGTGTGTGTGTGTGTGTGTGTGTGTGTGCGTGTGTGTATGCATGCATGCATCACTGTGGATTTGGTGAGAGACAGACACAGAAACAGAATGAATATTTCATTTTAAGCCTTAACTTGAAGTGCAAGAGTTACAGATTTTTCCTGATACAGTCCTGATAAAAATCTCAGTTGTATTTGATGAAATGGTTACCTGTAGGATATAATTTATCTGATTCATATAACTAAGCATTGGGCACATGATGTTGATTTTAGCTTCCATAAATTCATTTTCTCCAGGAAATCGACCAAATGCCAGAGCTATCTTGAACCATTATTATTACAAGAACTCCTTTATTAGTGAGCAGTACCATTTTAGGAGATGGAGTTGTCTCCTTTTCCAAACATTGTTAAAAATGTCATGATGACACCCTGCATTAACTCAAGCATAAGAACCTTGAGTGGAAGCCCTATGCTACTCTATAAGGCACACACCCTTGAAGTTAAAGACTGAGTAAAATTCATTTCTCCTTCACATTCTTGTTTAATTAACTATGCTTACTGTCATTTAGTTTGTAAGGCTTTTAAGAAATGGCATAATCATATAATCAGGCCCAAGGGAAATACCAAAACATATTGTCAAAAAAACCAGAAGACCAAAATTAATTAAAACTTTCTACTTACAACTTCAGAATCATTTTATTTCTGTTTGTTGTTCATTTAAATTTTTCTTGTTTTGCTTGTTACTCCTTTGTACCATATAAAATATTAGGGGCTAGGGATCGAGTTTAGTGGTGGACAGTTTTCTTTGCATGTGCAAGGCACTGGTCTCTAACCCTAGCACCACACACACACACACACCACACACACACAAAACAACCCCCCGCCCAAAAAAAAAAAAAAAAAAAAAACAAGAAAAAGAAGAAAGAAACAATGTGCATAGTCAAGTCAATCTACTTTTTTTAATGACTTCATGTCTAGAAAGGTATACCTACTTTAATGTTATAAAAATATATACAATATTTTAATCTTCCCTATAGCAATCTAGGAAAGGTGAATATTTTTCAAATGAAAATAGAACTTTCATTTGAATTTTCTACTATAGATTTATACTTTATAGTTTATGATGGAGTTAAAGCAGTAAGCAATTGTGACACTATCAAAAAAATAAAAACTACAAATGATAATGTGCATCATTAAAATTCTTCTCAATAGAGAACTCTGTTGTCCCTCCTTAATTGAGGAATGTCAGGAACAGCAACAGGCTGAAAGAGGAATGATCCTGTAGCACTGTTCATCTTCCCAATCCTTTCTCCTCATTTTCCTAAATAAACACATATGTTTAGAGGGTGAGGAAAGGGAACACACCAGGCATATAAACACACTGCTGATATGCAAGGATTTTTCCTTATTGTTGAAGTTGAGTTTTATTTCAATTCTGGTGTGTTTACTCATTTTGTAGCTACAGTCATGTGGTTTAGATCCTTCTTTGAGATTAGATGCCACATTAAACTGTGATTCTGGCTCTTCAATCCTGTTTATTCATTTCACTTTTGTGCCTGTATTTCACATTCCCTGACGTAAACACAGATGTTCCTATGGGAGCATCACAAAAAGGGGGAAAAAAAAAAAACCCAAAAAACAAAAAACAAAACAAGCAAACAAACTCCCCCCAAAACAAAACAAAGAAACAAATCCAAGAGCCAAGTAATGGCCAGAGTTAATTTGTGTTGCTTTTCTGAACATATTCTCTGGTGCTACTGCTGGGAGTGGCATCTATACTCAGGGACTTTACAAAGTAGCTGTGGGCCCCCTGGGATGTGCTTGTCAGAACTGAGTCCTCTGTTGGCCTCAAACTGGTGAAGATGACAATGATGATGATGAACCCCTGCTTGTATTACTTTCTTCATCAACAAATCAGAAACACAGCAGGAACTTTTTGAAATTTAGACTACTCATTTGATCCTATGGAGCCTCAAAAAAATCTTTCCTTTGTCTATTAGACAATCATTTCAGCATAAAGCAGATAAGCTCATGCTATTCCTCTGGCATACAACCTTTCCATGACTTCTTTCACTTGTAGAAGAAAGCCTACCTAGGTGTACCATTGTCATATGGTTTGGATAGGAGATGTCCCCCAAAGCTCCTGTCCCACAAAAGTTCAGGAATGTTGAGAATAAAATTATTGCATTCTGAGTACTTTAACCTACTAAGTCTATCCCAGTTTGAATGGACTGGATGGTAGCTGTAAGTAGATGAGGCATGGTTGTAGGAGGTAGGGGTGTGCCCTGGAAGGGTGCATCTTTCCTAGGACCTCTTTCCTCTCCCCGACCCTCACTCTGCTTCTTGACCCTTCAATGAGGTGAGCTACTTTCCTCTGTGACACCCTTCCTCCATGATGGGCTACCTTACCTGGGCCCAGAGCAATGAAGTGGGCCACTTATGTATGAAGACGTCTGAAACTGTGAACTCCAAATTGACTTTTCCTCCCTTCAGTTGTTCTTTTCAGGTATTTTTGTCACAGCAGCACAAAGCTAACTAACATGCTGTCTTCTCTAGCTACTGCTGACCTTACCAGCTCTCTCTCCATCTTTCCTTATTTTCTCATTCTCTTTGCCAGAGTCACATGTTAGTTTTTAATTTCCTGATGTACTTCATGCTTCCTCCTAGTAGAGATTATATCAAAAGACTCCTTTGCCTTTGAGCAGAAATTATTCAGAGTGGCCAATGGACGAGCATACTGAGTATGCTTGCAGTGATAGAAAATGGAACCTGAAATCTCTCAACATGGTGGTACATTTCTGATTTCCCTTCCGTGAGTTGCATAGGACATTGCTAGTATCAGCCATCGTATTTCACACTGCTTTTTTAACTAAATAGAATGTTAAAGTTTAGGGACTTTGAGGTTTGTTGGTGACTAGTTATTTATCAGTTCACTTTCCAATCATTATGGAAATTGGAGACATTTTTAAATATCAAAACTACCAATATCAAATATCTAGAAACTCCACTAGTCCTAGGAGTTAGTCGTTTAGGTTGAAGAGTATATCTTCTCCAGGAATCCTTGGTTTCTGGAGAGTAATTTATAACCAAAGTCTCAAGCTAATGACCTATGTGAGGGCCTCAGCAGGAGCCACATGCAAGGGATGAAGGGAATGAGAGGGCTTAGAGGGCTTTTGGTTAATTGTAGAACTACTATGTTGGTTTTTCCTTCTTCCATAGTTGCTGTCTTAAAAAAATAAAATATTGTTAGATTTTTGTGCTCTGTAAAGTTTTCCATCTTCCTTATCTCCATCATTAGGGAATAAGTCCCAAGTGCAGTTTGTTCTTCCACCCTATTATTTAAATGAATAATTCTAGTATATATATATATACAGCACATAACTTTAAAAATATGCCGTTTACATGTGTGTATTGGAAAAGTGAGTGGTTATCCATAGAGAGGAAAAAAACAAAACAAAACTATGACCTTGTTTTTGAAATCCCATACTCTCATTTGATACCAGAATGACCTGGACCACAAGGATGATTTCATTTTCTGAAGCTTCTCATCAGTGTCTTTGCATTGTTGTCATCTGATAGTGTCTGTCACAGCTGCCACTGGCAGAGGATGCATCGTCACTATTCTGGTCTGATAATTAAGAAGATAAATGATTTTCGATTCAGAAAAATCTAAGACATGATACAGTTTAGTCTTCCTTTATATTTTATAGCTGGACCACTGAGTCTCCAAGAAGCCAGAACAAGCTCATATCTATTAGAAAACATCTTAGATTATAACCTAGGTCTGTGAGTCCCCCCCAGTCTGAGTGTCCCAACAAACCTGCACTCAGAATCAGTTTGTTTTCAATGGAAGGTCCCACTATAGTAAACTAAAGTGAGAAGGAGTTTGTGGTATTTTCCTTTTTCTCTTTGGGAAGGCAACTTACATTTCTAACTCAATCCTATATAGAGTTCATTCTATATCATTTAGAAATGAGAGTTCTAAACCCCTTGCAAGTTTTTCATTCTCTGATTTCATTTTAAAAACCTAGGAATTTTATTTTCTTGTAACTCAATCCAAAAAGTCACTCCATTTTTGCTATTTTTATTTATATCCTATTTGTAAAAGTCTAGTCAAGGAGGCATTTAGAGTTCATTGAGTAGAATATAAAGTTGTGAGCAATATGAGGGGTTATTCATTTTGCTGATGGAAAAAAAATAAACCTACAAATATTAGAGTTGCCCAGCATCACCCAGAAAATTGGTAGTATAATGATTCAGCTCCCAGCTCCCAGGAAAGTTTGAAATTCAGCTGTCCTAGAATATCAACTGTCTTTTGTTCAAAACCTCCAGGGTAAAATTCTTCACAATCTTTACTAAACATATGTTCTAGTGTTTCACAATCCCTGTAGGATATTCTTTAAGGCTCTTGTTGAAAGTTGTTTTATCCTTCGTGGAAAGAGAAAATAACTGTACCCAGCTGTCCTTGTACTATCAACTTTGAATGACAGATGTGGGGTGGGACCAGAAAATTTGCATTTTTAACAAATTCTCAGCTGATGTTCATGCTGCTTGGAGAATCATGATCTAGGACATAAGGTGGAAGTAGAAAATGTATTTCAAGTATTTTAAGTATTTGTATGACTTACTGATGGGAAGTTGGGTTTAAACCCCAATTTTATCAATTATAAGTATGTAATCTTAGAGAAGTGTTTTCAGACAGGTTCAGTAATAAAAATGCAAAATCTTCTCACCAAGGATCATAATTATAAATAAATAAAATAATATATAACATAGTAAACATTTATTGAATATGTAACAAGCAGTGTTCAAAACACTTGAGGTGTATTATTTAATCCGCAACAAAAAACTATAAAATAAATACTAGCATTTCCATTTTACAGATGAGAGTACTGAGCCAGAATTGAATAAAATTACACAACTAGTAGGCATAGAGCCAACAGCTACAAAACTGATATCCTTAAACTCCACCCTCTACTTCCTCATAAATGTTGGGTACTCAAGTATCAGTTCCCATGTCCGGTTGCACCTCTCAAATTGGCATTTGCTCTTCCTGAAGGTGTCTACAGCAGAGTGACTTCATTCTTGATATACTTCGGTTTCTTGTTCACCTTTTTAATTTTTTTTTTTTGTAGCAGTGCCCTTCTCCCAGAACTCATATCCTCCCCACCCATGGAATATGTTCTCACAAACAAATGCTCAGTAATAGCTTAAAGCTATCATTTTAAATGCCATTGAACACATGATAATGTCTTAGAATCCATAAGCTCAGTGGAGGAGCTTTCAGTTATTTGGAAGTGCAATTGCTGAATGTAAAAAGAAGGTATCATTATTTCTAAAGTGAATGCTGCAGGACTGACAACTCAGGATCAGGGTATCTTCAGACTTTCACACATTGTGTTTGTGGCTCTCTTTCTCCCTCCTTCCCATGATCAACTCAAGCTCAGGATGCGATCTTAAGTAGGACCTGTTCTTGATCAGGTTGGGCTCTCTGATCCTCTTTTGAGGAGGTAGACTGTGCAGACATTTATAGAGTATTTCTTGTACCCTTTGACATGAAGAAATCAAGGTACTACTTTTGGGGTACAAACTATGTAAGGGACAACCTTATAGCTTAATTGACTTTTTCAATTCACATTTCTAGAAAATCTGAATCATGATTGCCCTTCCCCCATATTTTTTTCCTATAATTTACAGGGGACAATGGAAGAGATATATATAGAGAGAGAATGTATGACAACAGCTTTAGAAATTTTAAACCCTTTGTTTTTAATTTTTAAAGAATAAGTGACAGACCTATTAAGCTTTTAAGCTTTGAGCTTTAATAGAGCTTTACTAGAAGATTGTGAATTCTGCATTAGAATTAAGCTTGACAAAGCTGGCATAGTTCTAATTTGAAGGGAAATAATGTGCAGAATAAATAAAGAGGTACTTTCCCACACCATTTGCAAATATGTCTGCTTACAGAACACTTTTTGGTGTCAAATCCATTCTCATTAAACATGACACAAGGAGCAGATAAATATAAAAGTGGCCATTAATTTTATGTTGTCATCTAGCATTTGCACAAATGTCTCCATGTAGATTCTGTTTTAAAAAGAAAGACTGCACTATCAGATGTTTACATAATTATAGGTTGGTTTTCAAAAATTATTCATCTGCTTGTTTTACATATAGACACTCTCATCTCCACATGTATAGGATTTTTTTTCTGATTCTTGCAAATAATTAAAATACTTAACTTATTAAATTTATGGCTGAACTCTCCAATCCAAGTCAATAATGAATTCCATAGAGGTAAATCTCTTTTGGCCCAGGGGAAGGCACCACACCAGCTAAGAGATTTAGTACATCGATCCATTATGGTGTCTTTCCCTGAGCCTGGGCTTGGAGCAATGAGTCTCTCTGAAATTTGTAGGTTAACTTTTCCTGATGATATCCCTGATGATACTTTCTTAACTCTCTGGGTCTTAAAAATCTAAAGCAGCATGATGATGCAATTTTATATTTTCCCATTTTGTTGTTGCTTTGACTCATAAATTGTTCCTGTGGAGAGGCTCATTTTATTACACATCATTTATATTGAGCCTACTTAGTGTCCTACATTTGTAAAATGTGTTATGCAGCAAGGATTGGTGCATCTGGGAATGAACTCTTTTCCATAAGGAAAACTGTGCTGTAATGAACAAAGTTAGGAGGAGTCTCCAAGTTACTGGAGGAATTAAGAAGGTAGGTTTCTTGAATTTCAGCAACCTAGATTTCTCTACTTGATATAGAAACCTACTTTTCCAGAATTGGTGAAAAAGTCTGAGAGGAAATCTGGAGTGGGGATGAGGAAATGCTGCTGAGGGACAAAGTAAATATCAGGTTTATTTAGACACAGAAAGAACCCTAACCTTGTACATTTTGTCTGTCCTAGAACTGGAGACCATATAAGTTTGTTAGGCATGAAGAGGTGGAATGAGCATAACAGATTCTGGTTTTGTTTTGCTTCAACTAATGTTAATCAGTTAATAATTAACCAGTATAATTTTACCAAGGTGAATTCTTGAAGGAAATCACGGAGTCTGTCTGTTGGTTACCTCTGGAACAGACAGTCCTGATATTTCTGCCTCTGTCTAGCGTATGGGGGAAGCACACCTATTAGAGGGAGCACAGGCCTGTTGCTTCCCCATGGAACTGTGGGTTTGCTGTGAGCACTCCCCTAATGCAAGTGTTTTCAAAGCAGTGAAGCAGACCAGGGATAAAACCAACAGCCAGCACCTGCCAGCTCACAGACATTACCTTGCTTCATTTTGACAAGATCCTTTGACCAAGTTGTTGTTATCTTCATTTTAGTGAGGAGCTAATGGGAGTCATGAAAATTAGCAATTTACCCAGCATCACACAGCTAGATTCAAAACCAGACCCAATCCCAAACTTCTTGTTGTGTTAATTATATCATGCTGACTTCCTGAAAATGAGTTATGCCAGAGGAAGATGAATAGGACAATATTTATAATTTATTTATGTATTTATTATTAGAACTTCGTGGTTATACAGAGTAGTTAGGTTCAGCCTGAGAAGCTGGATTTATTTTTAATAGAATTAAAGTGTCATTTGGTACATATATATGAAGTTTATTAGTATGAATAATGACCCCCAAAATCTCTTGGAAATGCTTTTCTAGGTGTATTTCAGCTATTGAAGAAAGTTCCTAGCGTGTAATTTCAGCATTAGTGTGTGTAATGTATGCGTGTGTCTGTGTGTGTGTGTGTATTTGTATTATCTATTCATACAGAAAGGATTGTGAGATTTTAAAAACATTTAAAATCTTTAAAGGAGAGAGGAATTTTTCATTGAATTCTAATAATCATGGCATTTAAAATTTTATTTTGTATGCACATATGAAGTAATACAATATTTATGCTAAGGCCTAGAAGGCTACTTATTAGCAGTACAACTTCAGTTATCCTATAAATACATATAGAGTGTTAAAAAATATTCAGCAATTTTAAAGGAATTAAATTCTATTTTCCCAGCTGATGGGAAATTGTCCAATGGGTAAATACTGAATTCGATGTTTGGAAAAACCTACTTAAAGTCTGGTTTGTTGTGAAAACAGAGATAAATCAAAGTTGCTTGGGGGAATAGATTTGTTTTATTTTTTAAAACAAAATACATGAGTAAATTTAATGCAAACACGGCCAAGATTTAAAGTAATAAAACAAACATATTAAAATTCAAGAACTTTAGTTCCAGAGACTTCTAAATTTTTCCAAATCTCAACTTCCTTCTGGTATTATGTACCTTGAACTGCATATAGAAATAACATTGCTCCTCAAAACAATGTCCTTATGTTGAGGACGGGGGGCAATGGCACAGGAGATGTTTGTTGCTATTCTTAATTTATGTTCCAATCTGGTCTGGATATGACAAGGTACTTCAAGACTATGCCACAAATAATTCTGAAAAGTAATTAAACCCTAGCCAACAGGAGTTATTGACTTGCTTTCCATTGAGTTACTATTTTTCTAAGTAGCACTAAGTTCCTTCTTTCTTTCATTCCTTTGCTCTTTCCCCCTCTTCTCCCTTCTGCTGTTTCTTTTGTTTTCTCTTTTTCAATAAATGAGTATTTCATATGTTGAAGTGTAGTTAATAGCTTCTTAAGGGTAAAGCTTAAGGATAAATAGTGCATTTTTTCCATTTAAATCAGTATATTTTGCTGTGTTAAATATGTTCAATTCATATTCTTAAAGACCTTTTAGACATTTATCCAACCAGGTAGAAGAATGTGTGCTAGGAATGTAGTAGCAATGATCAGAGCACCTGATGAAATCAATAATTCCTGATTGGACATATAGAACTAGCCCAAATGAGATGTGTGTGTGTGTGTATTATAGCTGTGTGAGTATATATAATGACACACAATTAGCTTTGTATTGGATAAGAAGTGAAACCAATGCATGTAAACTGGAGTCTGCTTCAGAGCATACTTTTCATTTTTTAAAATCAGATTAAGGATATTGGTCTCCCTAATGACAGTTCACTCAGAGTCTTTGCTCTTGACACTCAGATTTCTAACACCTAGTTAATTGGACTCTCTAGTACTAAACAGTTTTTATTTCAATTTGAAGCTGTCTAATATAATTTGACAAGATTTCTTCTTTAATTATTAAAAATGAAGTTTTTCAGAAAAGAAATATCTCCTTCCTCTCATTAGTATTTTTCTTCATTGTCCTTGGTAGATCTGACATCTCAAAATGCTTAGTTGATTTCTTTAAGTAGTCCTTTTATGCATAAATTTCTCAGTAATCGGATTATACTATACTACATCATGCTACTGTTAAATAAGGAAAACATTCCAAGTAAACTGAAGTTTGTTTTCAGAAGTCCTTGTATATTATTATTAAAGAAATAAAGTGAAAATAATTTTTTATTCTTAGAGGAAGTTTCTACTTTTATATATGCTAGAATATCAACTATTTTCTTTCAACCATATAGAGACTTTTTGGAACGATCCTCCCCCACCCCAACTTTCTTTCTTTCTTTTTTTTTTTTTTTTTTTTGTATCAGGAATTGAACCCAGGGGCACTTAACCATTAAGTCACATCCCCAGCCCTTTTTTATATTTTATTAGAGACAGGATCTTGTTGAGTTGCATAGGGCCTTAATAAATTGCTGAGGTTGGGTTTGAACCCAGATCCTCCTGCCTCAGTCTCCAAAACTGCTGGGATTACAGGTATGCACCACTGTGCCCAGCTCCCTCTCCACTTTCTATACCAGTGAACTGTACTGTCTTCTGAAGGGTGTCTGGCAGCCTTTATCCACACTTAAGAAGGTTCTTAATTCAAACAAATGCAAACAGAGGTGTTCGAAGCAGATTTGAGGATTAACATTTATGTGGTAATACTAACGTATCCCTAGAATTTTTCAGTACTCCATGTTTAACATTGTATTTTTCTGATTGTCTAAACAATATGTTTTATTTGTCTTTTATGGGCACTTTATATTTGCTCTCTGGAAATCACAACATCAACGTATTCTTTCTTCAAAACTGGTTTCGTTGCCAAACTCCATTGAGCTCATGTTTCTGTAAACCTCACTATTTTGGTGCAATGTCCTGCCTATGTTCCTTATCTTGGTCTCACCTAGCTCATTTTGTCCTGCTGTCAACAACACCTGTTAATATGGTCTGTTGAGAGTTAGTTGAACTGAGTACAGCAAAATAAACAAAGATGGTGTTTGAAAGGAACCAGGAGAGGACAATAGAGTCTAGAGTGAGTGACCCTGTAGCTGGAATAGTATGTCCATGAAAGAGCCAGAATGAAAACCATAGAGCCTCACAGATCCATGGGGGCAGATTTAGAGTTGATCTGCAGCAGAAGGTCTATGCTTGGGACCGAATCAGGAAAGAGGCAATGCTGGACTAAATTTGTAACTGAAGCTCTTGTTATCCTAGGAAAAAGCTGTAATTTGAGGAGAGCTGAAGTGAAGAATAAGTTCATAATCACTGAGAATTAAAGGCAATGTAACCATGACAATTGAATCAAAATCTTTTTAAAAAAGAATGAAAGTTTTTCTAAATGATTTTATTTTAATGATTGTAAATTAATTAAAGCATCTATTTCATAAAAATGCTACAAAAACGGGATAGAAAATTGTTATACTATCACCTTAAGCTGAAGACAGGTAGAGATATATACTGATACTTGAGGATTTTACTCATAAAATTTTCTATTTGTGTGCAACTTTTACCTAATATGCTCATGATGTATACATACTTTATAATGTTGCTGTTTATTTCATATTATATTCTTCCATGTCATTAGTATTGAATCTTTCCAAACTCTCTTGACCGTCTTTGCTATTACCATCTACTTCTTGACCTCAGTTTCCACGAGAGTAGGGTATAGGGCAGATGTAATAGGAACACATTAGAATGAAAGGCAACACAACCTCAAGCTACTTATTCAGGTTCACTTGCTATGGATTCAGAACTAATCAGATTATTTTTAGACAGTGGAAAATGATCAGTGTCAGGAAAAGATCACAGAGGGAAATAAGACTGATTTGTGGCTTTAAAAAGGAAAGCTGTGACTTGGTCTTAAGCATACATATTGGACTTGAATGTGCATAATGATTTCCACTGGTCCTTTGTAATTTTGATTGGAAAGAATTAAGTTAGATAATTCCGATTTGGTTTTAATATTTGAAATAATTATATTGCAATAGATCATATGTATGATAAAGTACACGTCTTAAAGGCCCAGATCACTGAATGCTGATATATTTGTATACTCATGCAAACAATATCCAAATCAAGATAGAAGACATTTCTAGTTCTTTGGAAGACCCTCCTGGACCTGCTTCCAGTTAATCTCCTCTGCTTATGGTGGCCAGTGTTCTAAGTGCCACTATCATTGTCTGTTTTTCAACTTAGATTAATGAAATCATTTTGTATGTTTTCTTCTGTTTGGTTTATTTTGCTCAACATTACGTCTAGAAGAGTTATCCAATTTGCTGTGTGTATTAATAGTCATGCCTTTCTATTACTTTGTAGTATAGCATTGTATAATAGGATACAACTCATTTAATCATTTTACTGACAATGGGCATTTCCAGCTTGGCAGTTTTCTATAATACTGCTGGAAACATTCCTGAATATGTCTTTTGGTGTATTTCTGCCTTCATTTCTCTTGAGTACACCCTATAACAAACTTCTGGATTATAAAGGAGGTACATATTTAAGGTTTATATATAGTCCCATATAATATTCCAAAGTGATTGAACCAATTTATCCTACCATCAAAGTATGAAGGAAATATGTTTCTGATTCTCACCAATATTTGGTTTTGTCAGTTTTCTGAATTTATCTGGAAAAAAATTTTTAAATAAAATGAATGTCTCATAGTCTGTAAATCATCTTGAGAGTATATCCAATTAATAAAGTTTTTAAACACACTCCCTAATATATTCAAATTTTCTTTTAAATTATATACATGTGATTTTGCACTAATGCATACACAAAATAAGATATATTAAATGATAAAATATTGAAAGTGATGGAAAATCCCAAAATAAATCCACATGCTTATGGTTATTGGTCTTTAACAAAGGAGTCAAAACCCAAAATGGGAAAATAATTTTCTCTTTGAAAAGTAGTACTAGGAAAACAGGATTTCTACATGCCAAAGGACGAAAATGGACCCTTTTCTTGTGACATATACAAAAAACAACCAAAAATATATTGAAGGCTTAAATGTGAGACATGAAACTGTAAATCTTCAAGAAGAATACTATAAAGGAAAAGCTTCTTGACATTGGTCTGGACAATGAATTTTTTGGAGAAGATACCAAAATAGGCAACAAAACCAAAAAAAGGCAAATGGAATTAGATCAAAAAAGCTACTATTAGCAAAGGAAACAATTAATTGAATGAAGAGACAACCATCTGATGGGAGAAGGTATTTACAAACCCTACATCTGGTGAGAAGTTAATATCTAGAATACATAATGAACACAATTTAATAGTAAAACAACCTATTGTAAAGAACCTCGATTAGACATTTTTCAAAAGAAGACAAAATGGGCAACAAATTTGTGGAAAAATGCTTAATGTCACTATCAGGGAAATATAAATAAAATTGTGGTATAGCACTTCAAATTGTTAGAAGGGCTATTATCAAAAAATATAAAATAAAGATACTGGCAATGATAGGGAGAAAAGTGAACCCTTGTACATTGTTGGTGGTGATGTAAATTGATACAAACCTTATGGAAAACACTGGAGAGTCCACAAAAAATTAAAAATAGACTACTGTATAAGTCAGCAACCCTGTTTCTGGGTATATATCTGAAGTTAACCAAGCCAGGCTGTTCAAAAAGGTATCAGCACTTCTCATTGTAGCATTATTCACAGTAGACAAGGCTTTCAGTTAACCTAGGTATCCACATATAGATGAATGAATTTATAAAGTATTATACATACCCCCATACACTGAAATATTATGCAGTCTTGAAAAAAGAGGAAATCCTGTCATTTGCAACACATGAATGAACACTGAGGCCATTATTCTAAGTGAAATAAGCTAGGTATAGAGTGAAAACTATTCTATGATCTCTCATATTTAGACTAAAAAAGTTGAATTTGTAGAAACACAGAACAGAAGGGTGACTTCCAGGGACTGGAAAAATAGATCAAATTGGTCAAAGGACACAACATAAAGAAAAAAAAAAAAAACAAGAAGCAATAAAAATAAATACATAGAATTAACAATACTTTTCTTCATTAGCCCCATTGATTGTCTTATAAAATTTATTCAAGGACATCAGTGCTGTGAGGGACACACGCATCTCGTGATCCATAATGAAATCAACCATTGCTAGATGGAATGGCAAGTGTTCTGTTTGCCACCATTGTTTCTTCTGGTTTGGTTTTGGAGGCAGTCTAAGCTAGATGAAAGTGCAATTTGCTTAGGTGAGGAATTAAAATGTAGACAGGTTTAGGTGGTGAATATTTGTGAGTCACTCTGCTGTAACCATCCCTCTGTGCTTCCTTGTGGTGCACATCAAGCTAAAGTCCCTTTCCTAGCAGATAACTTGAAGACCTGTGTGCATACCTGCAGTGTAGGACTTTGTGTCCATGTTTATTTTGCTCATAATTTACCTTTGTCAGTGGTGTTTCTTCTAAACTAGTGGTTCTCATAATATGATGCTGGTATCTGTGGGCTCCTCAACACCTTGTAGGGGAAACTCATGATGTCAAAACCATTTTCACATTAATACCAGGTGTTATTTGACTTTTTAACTCTCGTTTTCTCATAAAGTTAAAATGGAGTTTTCCAGAGGCTAAAACAACTACTGGAATGTTTGCTTGACTATTTTACATTTTACATTTTCCTGAGTTTTGGTAATATGGTAATATAAATAGGTACAAAATATATAAACAAAAGTTCTTTTGAGATCTTCAATGTGTTTAGGAGTATAAAGGGCCTGAGAACAAAAAGTCTGAGGACCACTCTTCAAATTATAATGAGATAGAGTGAGGACAAATACAGTTTTGACTTTCATAGAAGTATTTCATTCCAGAACCAGAATTTGAAAATCAAACATGCTCCTTGACAGAGAAGAGTTAGTATCAAAACCTTGTGAAAACAGGAAAGGTCTTTTCATTGTTAGGGGAAGGCAGAAATCCTTTTTTTTTTTTTTTTTTTTTTTCCATTTCCTAAGTTCCTATGACTTTGTGATATTATTTTAGATGAAGGTGAGTTTTGCATATGCTTTCCCATTACATTTTAAGGATAACATACTTTAATTAAAATTCAGTAACTTTTGAACTGATTAAAGTTTTTCAGTGGATGGATTTATGCTGGTTGAAAAAATGGATATTCATTTAATAACAAATCCTGTGTATTTCTTCTGTATGATATGCAGTATAAAACTAACAACAGGGGAATCGCTTTCAACTACAGAATGATAACATTGAACTTGCAGCTAATTTCAAACTCAGGCAGCTAATTTTAACACTAGCCATGGGGCTTCCAAATTTTGTCAGTGGAAGGTCATTTCTACTGTCTTCACAGCCAGTATAGGAAATTTGATGTAACTTTCTTCTCAACATGATTGATTCTTGGCACTTCTGACACATGTCAGAGAATCTGTGAGTTAACTTTACCTAGAAACTGTTGAGTTTCCTGAAACATTATGATGTTTGAGGGAAATTGGTAAAGGCCTAGTATTCGTTATCTATTTCTTTAGATTCTCTAAATGTTTTGTTGGAATAGATGGAGCACCAGTATCTAAAATGCCTGGACTAGGTTCTTACTCTGTAGACATACTGTAATGTTTTTAAAAAGCACTCTCTAGTTTGTATAAGAATGTCTTCAGATAAATTTTTAGTTATAGTATCCAAAAGTTTTATATCCTTGTGATAAATTCCTTCTAGAATTGATTGCTAGGACAGCATTTGTCCTGTGTCCTGATTATGAGTAATTTGGATAGACATTGAGAATCACACTTCCATTATTGCTTTCATTAAGATAAATTGAGTTTTTTCTGGATGTATTATATTTTTTTCAGATTTTATTGGTGCATTATAATTGTACATGATGGTAGAATTCATTGTTATTTATTTGTACATGCATACAATATAAAAATATAATTTAGTCAGTATCATTCCATAATGTTTCCTCCCCACCTTTTTTTTTTTTTTTTTTTTTTTTTTGGTGGTGTTGAGGATAGAACCCAGGGGTGCTTTACCACTGAGCTACATCTGCAGCCCTTTTTATTTTTTGAGACAGGTCTCCTTAAGTTGCTTAGGGCCTTCCTAAATTGATGGCTCACCTCAAACTTGGATCCTCCTGCCTCAGCCTCCTAAATTGCTGAGATTATAGGTGTGCATCATCACACTTGGCTACAAATTCAGTCTTAAGCCTAACACTCAATTAGGATATCTCTAGTATGCATTTATTTCTCCCCTAAAAATATTCTTTTTTATTTTTATTTTGTCCAGTTTTATATTTCGATATTATAAATTGTTCCCTGTCTTTTTTGAATATGGGCATGGCATAAATGAAATAAACAATGTTCATATTAGTAGATTAATGTCTAATACAATTATGAAAATTAGGGTGTTCAATATTTGAATTTATGATTTGAGTGCAATTATATTTTGGATAAAAATATTTTTCTCTAATCTTAGACTTGAATATGAATACTTAACATAATATTTCCTAAAATTAATTATTTTCAGTTTTTTTAAAAATTTGATTCATTGTACACAAATGGAGTACAACTATCGTTTCTCTGGTTGTACACGAAGTAGAGTCATAACATTTGTGTATTCATACATGTACATAGGGTAATGATGTTGTCTCATTCTATTATCTTTCCTCCCCTGCCCCCTCCCCACCCCTCATTTTTACATAATCCATCCTTCATCCATTCTTCCCTTACCTTCCCAATTCCCCGTAATGTGTCATCAACCACTTATCAAAGAAATCATTCCACCTTTGGTTTTTTGGGATTGGCTTATTTCGCTTAACAAGATATTTCCCAACTTGATCCATTTTCCTGCAAGTGTCATAATTTTATTCTTCTTTATGCTTGAGTAATATTCCATTGTGTGTATATACCACAGTTTCTTTATCTATTCATCTATTGAAGGGCATCTAGGTTGGTTCCACAATCTAGCTATTGTGAATTGAGCAGCTATGAACATTGATGTGGCTGCATCATTTTGGGTATAGGCCAACGAGTGGGATAACTGGGCTAAATGGTGGTTCCATTCTAAGTTTTCTAAGGAATCTCCATATTACTTTCCAGAGTGACTGCACCAATTTGCAACCCCACCAGCAATGTATGAGTGTACCTTTTTCCCCACATCCTTGCCAACACCTATTGTTGCTTATATTCTTGACACTAGAAATTCTAATTGGGGTAAGATGAAATCTTAGGGTAGTTTTGATTTGCATTTCTCTTATTACTAGAGATGTTGAACATTTTTTCATATATCTGTTGATTGCTTGTAGATCCTCTTCTGTGAAGTGTCTATTCATTTCCTTAGCCCATTTATTGACTGGGTTATTTGTATTCTTGGTGTAAAGCTTTTTGAGTTCTTTATAGATTCTGGAGATTAGTGCTCTATCTGAAGTGTGTGTAGAAAAGATTTTCTCCCACTCTGTAGGCTCTCTCTTCACATTGTTGATTGTTTCCTTTGCTGAGAAAAAGCTTTTTAGTTTGAATCTATCCCAATTATTGATTCCTGCTTTTATTTCTTGTGCTTTGGGATTCATGTTAAGGAAGTCTGGTCCTAAGCCGATGTGATAAAGATTTTGACCTACTTTTTCCTCTATTAGATGCAGGGTCTCTGGTCTGATTCCTAGGTCCTTGATCCATTTTGAGTTTTTATTTCTATTTAAACTCCTAGAAAACGCCAACTTAATCTTGCTTATAAGATTTGGTCACCATGGTCATGATGTCAGTGATTAATGTTAGAAATAGTTAAAACTAATTGAGAATGAAACACATTTGCACATTTTCTATGCCTAGTAGAAATTAATTAGGCAAAATAATACACACCAATTAAGTGATTTTTGATTTTGGATATCACTGAATCATACCCGCATGATTTGTGTTTTTTTCAGATTCTATAAAGCTGTTCACTGTCTTCCTGTTATCTGATCTTTGGTAATCTGGGAAGTAATGAGAGAAGAGCAAAAATAGCACAATAGATGAATAAAATAAATCCTCATATAAGATGTAAACAAAGCACAATCATGTTTCAACTGAACAGAAAAATAAGGTAGAATTTTGCACTGAATGTTTACAGTTAGGATCAGGAGTCTCCAGGCAAAGAAACTCCCTGAGCTAAAGAGTGTAAGTGGGAAAATTCAATGGGTCAGTTGCTGAAGACTTTAGAGAGTCTGTTCCTGTCCATTTCCCAAGCCTGCAACTGCAAATTCCTAATATTTCCCAGGGAAATTCTCAAGAGGGTAATCTGAACTTAATATGTTAGGTAATATACATTAAAAGTCTCTGGGCATGTGTCAGGAGTTTTTCTGTGTATGTCTGACTGAGCAGGAATGGATAAGAAGGACTGGAATGAGGAGGGAACAGGGTTCAAGGGCAGTGGCGGGTCAGTCATCAAGTCCAAATCCATCTTATCCCTAAAATCTCAATTCTGTAGTTCCCAGATCTGTCCTTCATCTGTGACTGCTGAGCACTTTATGCTGTGGGAGGGTAAGGCTGAGAAATTAGAGATAAAAGAAGAAGTAGATAGATTATATGAACATAAGACAGTGAACTTAGTGTCTGTTCAGTGGTACAATTCCAGAAAGTGTGGCAGAGTTGACTTGTGAATAGCTATTAGGGTCAGACATGTTTTTAGGAATCCTCAGGAATTCTCTATCTCATCATCTCTGTTAGATGGTTTTACCTGACTTGTAAGTGGAGAAAATACAGTAGATCCCATAGATTGGACCATGGTGACACATTTAACAATCTATAGCAATGTAGGCTGCATATAAGGGTCCCACAGCACACTACTCTAAATGCAGCTCTGAAAAACTCCAACAAAAGTGACTAATTGCTTCTTACTATAAAATAAAATAACTGTCCCTGGGCCCCACACCATATGTAAATTTTTAAGAACTTGATTTAACCAAGATATATGGCAAAGGAGAAAATTTGATTAACTACTTCCTCTGGGAAACAAGAATCCTTCAATTAAATGTGGCTAATCCTACAGAGATTTGTGGAATCTCTGGTGAAGACTAAATTGACAGCAAAACTTTCCATTTGAGTAGCGTTTTCTTAAGTATTTAGAACTTCAAACATGGTCAAAAACTGAGTCCCATTAAATGTTCATGAACTGGATGAGTCTTTTTCATTTGGAAAATTGGTATTGCCCATAAGGCAAATGGGTCTTGTGCACAGGTGGCCTCTGAGTCACTGGGAAAGGGTTCCTTTCAGAGACATGGAATCTGGAGTGCCAGAATTCTTCCTTCCTTCCCAGAAAGTGAATAGAGGACACAGGAAAGTAGTTCTCTGTGTACTCTTCACCTGTTAATCATCAACAAGGGAGAAATGGGCTTGTCTGGGAAATAACTTTCATCTAATTAAAATATAGCATAATGGTCAAGATGTCAAAGAATCTTGTCTATTCATTCTGACAGATGTGTTGCCTTACAAGAAAAGATTAATTTTAAAAAATTTAAAGTAAATTTATTTTTAATTGATACAACACAAAATTATACATATTAATGAGATATTAATATGACATTTTGATACATGTATTCCTTGTACAATATTTAATTAAGGTTAAACTTACCTATTTCCTCAAATGCTTATCATTTATCATTTCTTCATGATGAAATTTACAAAATCCTTTCTTGTAGCTTTTTGAAATGTAGTCATGTACCTGTGCAACAGCACACCAGAACTTCTTACTTCTATCTAATTGTAGCTTAGTATCTGCTGATCAATATTTCCTCATTCCTCCCTGCCCCCACCCTCTATGGCCTCTAACATCTACCTTCTACTCTCAACTTGTATGAGATCAACTTCTATAGGGAGAGAAAGACAAATACTGTATGATCTTACTCATACATGGAATCTAATTTGGAAAAGATTAATCAAACAAACTTTCAGTAATAAATATAGTTTCCTCTAAGGAAAGAGTAAACCACCACCACAGCAGTGCTGAGAAAGACTTTATATTATTGTATAGTTCATTAAAATGAAAGGGAAATAATTTTTTCAGCAATGATGATGAATTATTTCAACTTATTTGTAAACATTAAGACTGCATTAACAAAGCAGAATTTCTGAAAAAAGAAATTTCTGAGAAAAGAAAAATAGCAAAATCCTGTTTGTTGAATGTCTCAGTATTTAAGTACTTGATTCTGTACAACTATTTCCATATGTACTCAGCAGCTGACAGTAATGTTATAGAAATAAGAGTAAAAATTATGCAAAAGCTTTGTGAGATAAATGTAATTTATTTCTGCAGTATATTTGACTAATTTTTATTTATGAAGATAAACTTTATATGACATCTAACTCACAAATATATACTGTAACTAAATATAAGTATATTAATAACTTGCTTAAACAAGGACTCTGACTCAGGAATGCTGTATGAGATGTAATTGTCTTCTTTAAGACTGTGGAGAAAAAATAATATTTTGTTTTTGATACTCTTAGTTGCTAGAGATAATGATTTACTTGATTCCAACTTGAATTTATTACTTCATGGATGGGATGCCTTTCATTACTGAACTATGATAACTGTAATTTTGAGGGGACTGAAACAGAAGACCCCATTTTAACATAAAAAGGGAGATTGTGATAATTCTGCATAATTTGTTAATTATGTTTCAAATGAAAAATATATTGCTTCATATTATCTCTCCCTACGTTATTCTTCACTATCAAACTGGAAAATCACAATCCTATGAAATTAGAAACTGGCTGTGAGATGAATTCCATTTTTTTGAAGGTTGAATTTCTCCATTTTACTTCTGCCATATTGGAGAACATTTAGAATGAAATCACCACACTTAATCAGACAATGATTACCTAAGGAAGCACAGGTTTTTTCTTGTACCTTGAAAATTTTTGTTGGTGAATTACCTTCAAACTTATAAAAAACGATGGTAATGTGAGATCTGAGGCTGTGCACAACTGCTCTTAATTATCTGCCAGTATGTATGTGAATGATTACAAAAGTCAGCAATGGCTTTTTGCTTTACTCTAATGCTGATAATTTTTATATGTAAATGTTTAATTCCTGTAGATAGAACAAATGGAAGCAAGTTGTTGGTGGAGCCTGTATTCCAAATTTAGTTGAGCACCTTAGATTGCTAAAACCTGGCTTTCATTTACCTTCATGTATTGTAGGAAGGGTTAATATTCATCAATGGTGAAGTGTATTTCATCATCCTTATGTAAAAAGAGCAGAAACATTTCAACATATCGATTATGGCTATTTTGCAAAGGAGTCATTTGCCTGTCTCATTGATGCTGGGTCTTGTCTCCAGACAGATGGCTTTCTCTCTGAACCATTCAGTAAAGGGAGTTCACAGCATCCAAAGGTGTGTTAGGAAATTACTTGCTAATTGGAAAGGGGAGGGAAGAGTTTTTACATTAGAGAAACCACCTAATACATTCAAATTGGCATCACTAATGGTAGGACAACCCAGGACCTGTGGTTCTTAATGTAAGCTCATACAAAGGGCACATTATCTGTGAAGTGTTTTTGTTTTTACACCAAGAATGTTAAACTCTAATGAGGACTTTCAGCATGACTTTTAGTTTTCGGAAAGTGCAAGGATGTAGGAACAAGTTAAATGACCACAAGGAAGCAACGGGGTAAATCGACATATGATAATGTGAATGTTTAGTAAGAAAACTGACCTGGTCACTGAAAACCGTTTGTTTTGTTTTAGAGCAGATGAAATACTAGAAAACCTGAGAAGGAAAACATTTGGAAGGTTGTTCAAGATTAAAAGAAAATGAGACATAATAACCTAATTAAATTATATTAGTTGTCTACTGCACTATGACAGCGACACCAAAACACAGTGGGTTTAAAACAACAAACTTTTGTCATCCCAGTTTCTGAGGTGAGAAATCAGGACACAGTTTGGCAAGGTGCCGCTGGCTGAAGGTCTTTCCTGAGGTTGCAGTCATGCTGTTGTCCAGGATGGAGTCTCTCTGAAGGTTCAGCTGAGGGAAAGGGTGGGAGGATGTGTTTCCAAGCTCATTCATGTAGCTGTTGGCATGTCTCAGCTCCTTGCCTCATGAGCATTTCCCTGGGGCTGCATCACAACAGGGCAGCTGGCTTCTTTCAGGGCACGTGATCAAAAACAGAGCAGAGAGTGCCCAAGATGAAATCCATAGTCTTTTTATAGCTTAGTCTCAAAAGAGACATCCTGTCTCTTTCACTGAATTCTAATTCTTAGAAATGATCAAGTCCAGCTCAAATTCAAGCTTGGAGTGTAGCAGTGTTACACAAGGTTAAGACCAGGAGGCTGGGCTCGCAGGGAGCTAGCTTATAGATGAACTACTAAAACAAAACAGAACAAAAACCTTTTTGGATTTTAGTTTCAAAGATGAAATCTTTACAAGATATTTTAGAGGCAATCAGGAAAATTTGAATGTGCATTTGACACTAAGTGCTATTAGGGAATTGCTAATACTCAGGTTTCAATAATGCTGCAGTTATTTAATAGAATATTTTATTTAAAAGACACAAGCTTGGATATTTTGGTATAAAAAACTATGATATCTGTAATCTATTAACACAAACACATACACATGTGCACACAAATGCATAGATGGAAAAGTAGATAAAGTGATAACAATGATTAAATCTAGTTAGTGGCAAGTGGATGTTTACTGTCCTGTTCTTTGAACTTCTTAGTCTGGAATTTTTTCTAATAAAATCATGAGCAAAATGGTGGGTTAGGCCAGCTTTACTTCCTTGTTGCTCCAGCAAGGCTGGGAAAGCAGGTTGCACAGAACTATACAAACTTCTCAAACTTGTAATGGATATTCAAGATGTTCTGTAAAAAATTGGGATGTTTTGCCACAAGCACGAGGTCCTGGGTTCAATCCCCAGCACTGCAAAAAGAAAATAAAAAGGGGAAAAAAAAGAAAAAATTTGGAGTGTTTTTCAACTCAGCTTCCCCTAGGTGCACCCTCATTGTTCTAGAACCTATTATAGTCCTTTATACCCATGGTTATACAATGAGCACTTTGGGAAAAGGGAAAAGGATTTTTTGTCAGTCTTAGAGTGGGGATGTTTACTGCAGTGGATTTGGTGAGTTCTGCACCCAGTTAGGTTATGCTTTACTACCCTTTTAAATTTTGCTTCAGGATTTTCATCAGCTTTTGTCCTGGAGCTCTTCATGCTTCCACTCTCACCTATCTCAATCTGTCTTTATCCCTTAATGTCTAAGACTGTGTTCAAACACTCTCAGGTAGTAAGTCCTCTATGCCTTCAGTGTGCTTTTTATCTACTGGTGAGCTGTGTCTTCACTAGAGCGACTTTGGAATGATCTAACGGTTTTCCAGAGCATAGCATTTTCTGGAATTAGAGTTTTTTTTTTTTTTTTTTTTTTTTTTAAAGCCTATAATGCTCTATCTGCAAATTTTATCTCAGGCTATAGGTGTCCATTTACCTGATTTGGATGCGTGGCTTCTCCCTCCTGGTCCTGTTGCAATGGAATTGTGATATCCACAACATTGTCATTTATTGAACTGTTTTAAAAGTGTTCTTTAAAAGCTGTTTATACTAATGTTCAAAACTTTACATTGTGAGATCATAGCCCCAGAAATAATTACTTAATCTGTGTTAAAGTTTTCTGCCTTTGTTTTCTGAACAATTCCATTATCTAACCTCTGTTGCATCTATAACTATTGTTGACTGAGGTTTTTTTTTTTTTTAAATCAGATTAGTGTATGTTCTCCCAGTGGTATGTTGGTTGGTAAAATAAACATCATTGATTGAAATTAGTAAAGACTGATGTGGCAATTCCTTCTGTTCTTAAAAATATTTGAGAGGAATAGTCTAGTTTACACATACATTCTGTCGAATCCGAGGTTCTTTCTTTCATAATTCAAAGCTAAACATTTCAAATATACCACTCAATATATTTTTTTTCTGACAACAAAATCACCATATGTCCCCAGTAGAAAACAAAGAAAATGCAGGAAAGCATAAAGGGTAAAATAATTAAAGGTGATTTCCTCTCCAAGGGACCAATGAGAGCCTCTCTCAGGAAAGTAGCAACTTGGGAGAAAATCTGGCATGCCTAAGGTCTTTGGGGAACTGAGACTATGTAACTTCTTTTGCCTTCCTTTGGCTACTTTACATGTATAAAAATAAATAAACAAATGGTAAAATAAAATAGAACCCACTTTCATGCTAATACCAGGAAAAATCCTTGGTAACATTTTTATCTATTTAAATTATCCTTATTCCACCCACCAAGAGAAAGTAAATGAGATAAGGGGAACTATTTGCAAATAAAAGGAAAACAAAAGTAGAATACATACAGAAAGCAAAGAAGAATAAAAGAAGCCTGGGAGCAGGAAAACCAATCCAGAGCTTCTATGTGGACTCTGTACATTTTCCCAAGACTCAGATTACTCCTAGTTCATTGCTATGCCATCCCTAGAGATCCTTAAATTCCTAGTGCCTCAATCTCATGATTTAGATAGTTAACCTGGTTTACTATTTATCTCTGTGGTCTAGCCCCAGGACAGGGAAAGGGAAATTAAATAGGGTAGGGTGGGCATCCTTGCTCTTAAAGAGACTTTCTAGAAAGTCCATGTTTCTTCCATATACTTCTAATTAGTCAGAAATGAGTCACCTAATTACAAGAGTACAAAGTAGGAATCTTAGAATACAAGAATAAATTAAAAGGGGTGGTTTTAGTTCAGTGGTGGAGTACATGTCTATCTACAACTAAAAGTATTTTTTTTAAAAAAGAACAAATGAAAAGATATATTCCATTTTTTTTTTTTTTTTTACTTCTATTTTTGGTTTATTATAAAGGATATAAAGAACGCAACTCAGGAATAGCCTGAGTTTTTTGGTTTTTGTTATTCTTTTGTTTTCGCTTTTTTTCTGGGGATTGAACACAGGACTTTGGGCAAAGCACTGAGCTATACCCCCAGCCCAGGAACAGCCAGTTAAATAAAAAATATGAGAGGCTATCATTTTGAACTGAGCTTCTTGCTCTAAGTCCCAGTAGACCAGACCAAAATGGAGTCACTCATGTAAAATGCCATGTAATTAAACTGATGTGTTTGTTTGTTTGTTTGTTTGTTTTATGGTTAAGAGGTTGTTAGATATTTCTTTTTTTTTATTATTGTAAACAAATGGGATACATGTTGTTTCTCTGTTTGTACATGGCGTAAAGGCATACCATTTGTGTAATCATAAATTTACATAGGGTAATGTTGTTTGATTCATTCTGTTATTTTTTCCCCTTCCCCCCACCCCTCCCACCCCTCTTTTCCCTCTATACAGTCCTTCCTTCCTCCATTCTTGCCCCCCTCCCTAACCCTAACTCTAACCCTAACACTAACCCCTCCCACCCCCCATTATGTGTCATCATCCACTTATTAGCGATATCATTCGTCCATTGGTTTTTTGAGATTGGCTTATCTCACTTAGCATGATATTCTCCAATTTCATCCATTTGCCTGTAAATGCCATAATTTTATCATTCTTTATGGCTGAGTAATATTCCATTATATATATATATGCCACAGTTTCTTTATCCATTCATCAACTGAAGGGCATCTAGGTTGGTTCCACAATCTGGCTATGGTGAATTGAGCAGCTATGATCATTGATGTGGCTGTATCTCTGTAATATGCTGATTTTAAGTCCTTTGGGTATAGGCCAAGGAGTGGGATAACTGGGTCAAATGGTGGTTCCATTCCAAGTTTTCTAAGGAGTCTCCACACTGCTTTCCAGAGTGGCTGCACTAATTTGCAGCCCCACCAGCAATGTAAGAGTGTACCTTTCTCCCCACATCCTCACCAACACCTGTTGTTGCTTGTATTCTTGATAATCGCCATTCTAATTGGGGTGAGATGGAATATTAGGGTGGTTTTGATTTGCATTTCTCTTATTACGAGAGATGTTGAACATTTTTCCATATGTTTGTTGATTGCTTGTATATTTTCTTCTGTGAAGTGTCTATTCATTTCCTTAGCCCATTTGTCGATTGGATTATTTGCATTCTTGGTGTAGAGTTTTTTGAGTTCTTTATAGATTCTGGAGATTAGCACTCTATCTGAGGTATGGTTGGCAAAGATTTTCTCCCACTCTGTAGGCTCTTTCTTTGCATTGCTGATAGTTTCCTTTTCTGAGAGAAAGCTTTTTAGTTTGAATCTATCCCAGTTATTAATTCTTGCTTTTATTTCTTGTGCTATGGGAGTTCTGTTGAGGAAGTCTGGTCCTAAGCCGACATGTTGAAGCTCTGGACCTACTTTTTCTTCTATAAGATGCAAAGTCTCTGGTCTGATTCCGAGATCCTTAATCCATTTTGAGTTTAGTTTCGTGCATGGTGAGAGATATGGGTTTAGTTTCATTCTGTTGCATATGGATTTCCAATTCTCCCAGCACCATTTGTTGAAGAGGCTATCTTTTCTCCATTGCATATTTTTGGCCCCTTTGTCTAGTATGAGAAAATTGTATTTATTTGGGTTTGTGTCCTTGTCCTCTATTCTGTACCATTGATCCACCT
Organism: Sciurus carolinensis; assembly: GCF_902686445.1. Classification (NCBI taxonomy): domain Eukaryota; kingdom Metazoa; phylum Chordata; class Mammalia; order Rodentia; family Sciuridae; genus Sciurus; species Sciurus carolinensis. The sequence goes on from NC_062217.1 coordinate 96,443,370, forward strand.
TTCTATTTTGGTACCAATACCATGCTGTTTTTGTTACTATTGCTTTGTAGTAGAGTTGAAGATCTGGTATTGCGATACCCCCTGCTTCACTCTTTCTGCCAAGGATTGCTTTAGCTATTCTGGGTTTTTTATTCTTCCAGATGAATTTCATAATTGCTTGCTCTATTTCTGTAAGACACATCATTGGGATTTTAATTGGAATTGCATTGAATCTGTATAGCACTTTTGGTAGTATGACCATTTTGACAATATTAATTCTTCCTATCCAAGAACATGGGAGATCTTTCCATCTTCTAAGATTTTCTTTAATTTCTTTCTTTAGTGTTCTGTAGTTCTCATTGTAGAGGTCTTTCACCTCTTTTGTGAGATTGATTCCCAAGTATTTTATTTTTTTCGAAGCTATTGTGAATGGGGTAGTTTTCCTGATTTCTCTTTCTGAAGATTCATCGCTCATGTATAGAAATGCCTTAGATTTATGTGCATTGATCTTATATCCTGCTACTTTACTGAATTCACTTATGAGATCTAAAAGTTTTCTGGTGGAATTTCCTGGTTCCTCTAAGTATACAATCATATCATCAGCAAATAGGGATAGTTTGAGTTCTTCTTTTCCTATTCGTATCCCTTTAATTTCTTTGGTTTGTCTGATTGCTCTGGCTAGAGTCTCAAGGACGATGTTGAATAGAAGCGGTGAAAGAGGGCATCCCTGCCTTGTTCCAGTTTTTAGGGGGAACGCTTTCAGTTTTTCACCATTTAGAATGATATTAGCCATGGGCTTAGCGTAGATGGCCTTTATAATGTTTAGGAATGTTCCCACTACCCCAATTTTTTCTAGTGTTTTGAGCATGAAGGGATGCTGTATTTTATCAAATGCTTTTTCTGCATCTATTGAAATAATCATGTGATTCTTAACTTTAAGTCTGTTGATATGGTGAATGACATTTATTGATTTCCGAATGTTGAACCAACCTTGCATCCCTGGGATAAAACCCACTTGATCGTGGTGCACTATCTTTTTAATATATATTTGTATGCGATTTGCTAAAATTTTGTTGAGAATTTTTGTGTCGATGTTCATTAAGGATATTGGTCTGAAATTTTCTTTCCTCGATGTGTCTCTGTCTGGTTTAGGTATCAGGGTGATATTGGCTTCATAGAACGAGTTTGGGAGGGTTCCCTCCTCTTCTATTTCATGGAATAGTTTGAGGAGTATTGGAATGAGCTCTTCTTTAAAGGTTTTGTAGAACTCGGCTGAGAACCCATCTGGTCCTGGACTTTTCTTTGTTGGTAGGCTATTGATGACTTCTTCTATTTCATTACTTGAAATTGGTCTATTTAAATTGTGTATGTCCTTCTCGTTCAGTTTAGGCAATTCATATGTCTCTAGAAACCTGTTGATGTCTTCGAAATTTTCTATTTTGTTGGAGTATAGATTTTCAAAATAGTTCTAATTATGTTTTGTATTTCAGTCGTGTCTGTTGTGATATTTCCTTGTTCATTCCGAATTTTAGTGATTTGGGTTTTCTCTCTCCTTCTCTTTGTTAGTGTGGCTAAAGGTTTATCAATTTTGTTTATTTTTTCGAAGAACCAACTATTTATTTTGTCAATTTTTTGTATTGTTTCTTTCATTTCAATTTCGTTGATTTCAGCTCTGAGTTTAACTATTTCCTGTCTTCTACTTTTGGTGTTGGTCTGTTCTTCTTTTTCTAGGGCTTTGAGCTGTAGTGTTAGGTCATTTATTTTTTGAGTTTTACTTCTTTTATTAAATGCGCTCCATGAAATAAATCTTCCTCTAAGTACGGCTTTCATAGTGTCCCAGAGATTTTGATATGATGTTTCTTTGTTCTCGTTTACCTCTAAGAACTTTTTAATTTCTTTCCGAATATCTTCTGTTATCCATTCATCATATAATAGCATATTGTTTAATCTCCAGGTGTTGGAGTAGTTTCTGTTTTTTATTCTTTCATTTATTTCTAACTTCAATCCATTATGATCTGATAGAATACAAGGTAGTGTCTCTATCTTCTTGTATTTGCTGACATTAACTTTGTGGCATAATATATGGTCTATTTTAGAGAAGGATCCATGTGCTGCTGAGAAGAAAGTGTATTTGCTCTTGGTTGGATGGTATATTCTATAAATGTCTGTTAAGTCTAAATTATTGATTGTGTTATTGAGATCTATGGTTTCTTTGTTCAATTTTTGTTTGGAAGATCTGTCCAGTGGTGAGAGAGGAGTGTTAAAATCACCTAGTATTATTGTGTTATGGTCTATTTGGTGTCTAAAATTGAGAAGGATTTGTTTAACATACATGGATGAGAAACTGTTTGGGGCATAGATGTTTATGATTGTTATATCTTGCTGATTTATGCTTCCCTTAAGCAGTATGAAATGTCCTTCTTTATCCCTTCTGACTAACATTGGCTTGAAGTCCACATTATCTGAAATGAGGATGGATACTCCAGCTTTTTTGCTGAGTCCATGTGCATGGTATGTTTTTCCCCATCCTTTCACCTTTAGTCTATGGGTATCTCTTTCTATGAGGTGAGTCTCTTGTAGGCAACATATTGTTGGATCTTTCTTTTTAATCCAATCTGCCAGTCTATGTCTTTTGATTGATGAATTCAGGCCATTAACATTTAGGGTTATTATTGAGATATGATTTGTATTCCCGGTCATTTGGTTCATATTTAAAATTTTATTTATTTATTTATTTCTTTTTTGACACATCTTGGTTCCTCCTTTATTTGACAGTTCCTTTAGGGTAATTCCTCCCTTTGCTGATATGCTTCTTTGTTTTTTATCTCTTCCTCATGAAATATTTTGCTGAGAATGTTCTGTAATGCTGGCTTTCTTTTTGTAAATTCTTTTAGCTTTTGTTTATCATGGAATGATTTTATTTCATCGTCAAATTTGAAGGTAAGTTTTGCTGGGTATAAGATTCTTGGTTGGCATCCATTTTCTTTCAGAGCTTGAAAAATGTTGTTCCAGGCCCTTCTAGCTTTTAGCGTCTGGATTGAAAAATCTGCTGATATCCGTATTGGTTTCCCCCTGAATGTAATTTGGTTCTTTTCTCTCACAGCCTTTAAAATTCTGTCTTTATTTTGTATGTTAGGTATTTTCAATATAATGTGCCTTGGTGTGGGTCTGTTGTAATTTTGTGTATTTGGAGTCCTATAAGCCTCTTGGACTTGATTTTCCATTTCATTCTTCAGATTTGGGAAATTTTCTGATATTATTTCATTGAATAGATTGTTCGTTCCTTTGGTTTGTTTCTCTAAGCCTTCCTCAATCCCAATAATTCTCAAATTTGGCCTTTTCATGATATCCCATAGTTCTTGCAGATTCTGTTCATTATTTCTTACCATCTTCTCTGTTTGTTCAACTTTGCTTTCGAGGTTAAATATTTTGTCTTCAATATCTGAAGTTCTGTCTTCCAGGTGTTCTATCCTATTGGTTATGCTTTCTATGGAGTTCTTAATTTGGTTTATTGTTTCGTTCATTTCAAGGATTTCTGTTTGTTTGTTTTTTTCAATATCTCTAACTCTTTATTGAAATGATCTTTTGCTTCCTGTATTTGCTCTTTTAACTGTCGATTGGTGTGATCATTCAATGCCTGCATTTGCTCTTTCATCTCATCATTCAATGCCTGCATTTGCTCTTTCATCTCATCATTCAATGCCTGCATTTGCTCTTTCATCTCATTGTTTGCTTCCCTAATCATTTTAATTATGTACATTCTGAACTCCCTTTCTGTCATTTCTTCTGCCATGCTGTCATTGGATTTTATTGATGTAACATCTAGATTTGTTTGGGGCATTTTCTTCCCTTGTTTTCTCATATTGTTCAGGAATCAGTGGGTCATTAAGATATTGCAGATTTCCTCTATCGACTTATAATGTCCCTGAAGATTGCTAGTATATCCCCTCTTATTCTTCAGTAGCCTGAAGTCTTAGAGGAAGTTGATAATGCGGAGCTCCACGAAGAAGCTGCCTCTCTAGGGATGGTGACCCTCAGGTGGCGTATATTCCCTGCTAGTGGGCAGAGGTGCCTCCACTTGTTGACCAATGGTCATCCAACAGGGAACTAGGATGCGGGCTGAGGCAAGTCCTGTTTGTGCCTGTGTCTCTGGTTTTACCATCCCTGTGGGAAAACCTTACCCGGCAGGGAAGACTCACTTGGTGGGGACGTCTTGCTGATCAGTTCCCCTCCTAGAGGTTCCCCTCAATCTACAACTACCGCCTGGGCTGGGCTGTCTTCCTCTGCAACGTTCCCAGGGGCCCGGACCTACCTCTTGGGCCTGGGAGCCTCACCCTTCGCAGGCGAGTCTCCTTAGGCTGCCTCTCCCAGAGAATCTGCCCGCAGTCCTGGAAACTTCGCTCCGCCCCTAGGCGTGTCTAGGTGCGGCTCTTCCAGCAAGAAGCCACCTAGCTCCTGGGACCCTTCTCTGCACCTAATAGCCTGGCTATGCAGCCCCTCCTCTGAGCCGCCACCTGGAGCCCCGTACAATAGCTCTGATACCCAGAGACCCGCCACACACCTCCTCCTCCGGACAGCGGCCGGGTTTCCGACGCAGTCACTAGGAGCCCAAGCAATTCACTTCGCGTGTCCTCCTCCCGCCAACCGCCCGCAGCCCTAAGCAGTCACTCCAAGTCCAAGTGACCCGCCCTGTTTCTCCTCCTCCTCCTCGGGGTAGCCCCCCGGGTGTTCAGGAACGGTGGCTCTGAGACCAAGTGACCCACCACGCTCCTCCTCCAGTCAGGCCACCAGTGTTCAGGAGCGGTCGTTCTGAGTTCAAACAGCTCGCCACGCAGCTCCTCTTCTGGCAACCGCCCGCAGCTCCGATGCAGTCACTCCCAGACCAAGCAACCCACCTCGCTCCTCCTCCAGGCAGGCCACCGGTGTTCTGGAGCGGTCATTGTGAGTTCAAACAGCTCGCCTCGCAGCTCCTCCTCTGGCAACTGCCTGTGGCTCTGATGCAGTCAGTCCTACGTCAAGCGACCCGCCGCGCTCCTCCTCTTCCTCCAGGCAGCCTCCTGGTGCTCAGAAGCGGTCGCTCTGGGTCCAAACAGCTCGCCACACTGCTCCTCCTCAGGCAGCTGCCCGGAGCCCCAGTGGTTGCTCCGAGTCCAAGCGCTGTGCTGAGCCGCCTCCTCTATGATGATCCCAGTTGTCCGTGTTTACTGCTCCAGTGGGGGGAGGGGCGTCTCGCCGAGCAACTCTACTTCACAAAGTTCCCTACGTCCCGGGGCTACCGCCCCATCTGGGACGCCTCCCCAATGGGAGAGACTCACCCAGCGGCTTTGAGTTGGTCCCAAGTCTCTCACTATCTCCTCTTTTGAATCTTGCGTCCTGGAGCAATGTGAAATGCAGCCGCCCCCTAGTCCGCCATCTTGAAACTCTGATATATTCCATTTTTGTTAACAGGAATTATCTCTAAATGTTGAGATAACAGGTGCCTTAGTTTTCTATTAAGGTACATGTGTGTGTATTTGCAATTTCTAAATTTTCTATAATAAGCTTACAAAGTTTTTAAAAAGGAGTTAACCTCTGTAAAATAGCTGAATGTATTTGGCATTTTTTATTGTTTTAAATAATTTATCTCTTTTTTATTGTTTGTTCTATTTAGTTATACATGACAGAAGAATGCATTTTGACTCATACAAAAATGGGGTACAACTTTTCATTTCTATGGTTGTACACAATGTATTTACACCATTCATGCAATCACACATGTGCATAGAGTAATGATGTCAATCTCATTCCACTATCATTCCCACTTCTAGCCTCCCCACTTCATTTCCCTCTGCCCAAACCAAAGTTCCTCCATTCTTCCCTTACCACCACCACCCCTGTTATGTATCAACATCCACTTATCAGAGACAACATTTGGCCTTTGGTTTCTTGGGATTGGCTTATTTCACTTGGCATGATATTCTCCAACTCCATCCATTTACCTGCAAATTCCACAATTTTATTCTTCTTTATGGCTAATATTCCATTGTGTATATATACCACAGTTCCTTTATTCATTCATCTATTGAAGGGCGTCTAGGTTGTTTCCACATTCTAGCTGTTACGAGTTGAGCTGCAATAATCATTGAAATGCCTGCATCACTGTAGTATGTTGATTTTAAGTCCTTTGGGTATAGGCCAAGGAGTGGGACAACTGGGTCAAATGGTGGTTCCATTCCAAGTCTTCCGAGGAATCTCCATTCTACTTTCCAGAATGAATGAACCAATTTGCAATCCCACCAGCAATGTATGAGTGTACCTTTCCCCCCACATTCCAGCCAACACCTATTATTGCTTGTATCCTTGATAATAGACTTTCTAATTGGGGTGAGATGAAATCTTAGGGTAGTTTTGATTTGAATTTCTCTGATTACTAGAGATGTTGAACATATTTTCATATATTTGTTGATCAGTTGTATATCTTCTTCTGTGAAGTGTCTGCTTAGTCCTTAGCTCATTTATCGATTGGGTTTTTTGTATTTTTGGTGTTAAGTTTTTTGAGTTCTTTATAAGTTCTGGAGATTAGTGCTCTATCTGAGTTGCAGGTGGTAAAGATTTTCTCCCACTCTACAGGATTTTTTCCTTTGCTGAGAAAAAGCTTTTTAGTTTGAATCCATCCCACTTATTGATTCTTGTTTTTATTTCTTGTGCTTTAGGAGTCTTGTTAAGGAATTCAGCTCCTAAACCAATATGATGAAGATTCGGGCCTACTTTGTCTTCTATTTGGTGCAGGGTCTCTTGTCTAATTCCTAGGTCCTTGATCCATTTTGAGTTGAGTTTTGTGCGGGGTGAAAGATAAGGGTTTAATTTCATTTTGCTGCATATTAATTTCCAGTTTTCCCAGTACCATTTGTTGAACAGGCTATCTTTTCTCCATTGCATGTTTTTGGTACCTTTGTCTGAGATAACTGTATTCATGTGGGTTTGTCTTTGTGTCTTCTATTCTGTACCATTGGTCTACCTGCCTATTTTGGTGCCAGTACCATGCTGTTTTTGTTACTATTGCTCTGTAGTATAGTTTAAGGACTGGTATTGTAATACCTCCTACTTTACTCTTCTTGCTAAGGATTGCTTTGGCTCTTCTGGGTCTCTTATTTTTCCAAATGAATTTCTTGATTACTTTCTTTATTTCTATGAGGTATGTCATTGGGATTTTAATTGGAATTTCATTGAATCTGTAGAGTGCTTTTGGAAGTATGGCCATTTGGCAGTATTAATTCTGCCTATCCAAGAATCCTGTATAAAAATCATACTGAAGTTTCAGTTTGAAGAAAGTAAACTTATCCTCCAGAAAGACCAAGAAATTTTCCATACCACAAAGTTTATGTGTAATGGAAACTGTCAAGCATTTACAAAGCTCTTGTTTTATTTTGATTACACAAAGTCATAGTTTGTCCCTCCAATGAGCAGAACTGGTGTTCATTAAGTAATTCTATGTTATAGGCAGATATAGCACCTATGTAAGATTCTCAGTCTACTTAATCATCTAAACCCAAGAGTCAGAAAACATTTTCAGTAGAGTCACATAGTGAATATTTTAAGTTTTTTGGGTCAAGACACACAATCAAGAATGTTATTTAAGTACTTATATAACGAAAATGAAAATAATTGCCTACATTCACCCCCAAACTTTTTAAAGATGCACTCTTATCTCATGGGCTGTGCAAAATCAGGTAGCAAATGCTAGTTTGCTGACCTCTGATGTAAATAATCAGAGTAGTATATAGACAATGATTTGTACATTTTGCAGATGAGCAAATATGACTTTAGAATGTTTGCTCATGCTCACAAGTAAATGGCATGGCTGGGATTATATTTGTGTTTATCTAATTTTAAAACCTATATGCCTTTTCCATTTGCCCATGTCATGGAACAAAAAGCACTATAAAGAAATATGGGTTTCTAATAGAAAACAAAACAAAACAAATAAACAAAACAAATGCCATCTGAAAGGAAGAGTTTTTCCAGGCCCTGCCAGTATCATGTAGTTTGAAGTCAGGCACTTGGTTTTCACCTGACTCTGTAATGTACTTTAAAGGGAGTTAAGGGCCTGCTTAGGAAACCATGAATAAGCTCTTCAAAGAAGGAGGCTATGTCTAGTTATAGAATTTATTTCATTTCAAGTAAAACTGGTCAGGCCCTTTGGTTTTAGTAAAAGCTGAAGTCTTTATGTTCAAAGGAAAAGAAGGAAAGATAATCAATGTTTTAACTTTATTTGAAAATAGAGATTTTGTGAGGTTATAAATAGCATTTCCATTCTCTGTTCTATTTAAATGATGTTGTGATTGTTTCTTTAAAGAAAAGACTCACAGGCTTGGGTTGTCATCTAAGGGATAAACATTGAATACAGTGTATTAGTCATGAATGGCAAAGAGTATGTCCCAACAGGAGAGAACTGACTTGCTAAATCCTGGGCTCCCAAGAAACAGACTGTAACTGAAGATGATGAGGAGGGATCTTTGGGAAGGTGTTTTTTTGTTTGTTTGTTTGTTTGTTTAATTTGAGCATTAATAGTTGGGTTGCTGAGTGGCTTAAAAGTTCATTGGTTCTCAGAGGCTAGAGGTTTGAAGGCCCTCAGTAGGGATAGAACATTAAGCATATATTAATCATAATTCCTCTCTATTGAGCTTTCATGACTTGCCAAGTCTATTATATAGCTAGTTGTGAAATTCTGATTTTTTCAATAATCCTAATAGGCATGCATACCCCAACTTTATAGATGAGAAATTGAGACTGGTGAGAGTAAATAATTTTCAAGGTCACACAGTTACAGGTCTTAGGAGAGGCATTCAAACACAGATCTTGAGGTCAAAGCTGATGCCCTTTGTACTATGCCTTATTGTTGCTTATACTAAATGACAGCCCAGAGGATTGTGTCACAAATGTGCACAGAACATTACTTTGACTGCTTTGGCAGAATTTTGCTAGTGAAATGGATATAGCATTTCTTGTTGGACTGGAAGTATAATCACAGGTATTTAATTTGTGGGCCCTGCACTCATGGAATATATTGGGGAAATGACAACTTGTTTTGAAGTTGAAGGTTAGATATTAAGCTGCGGGAAAACTCCTGAGAAAATAAGATTTTTTTTCATTCTTTTGCTATGGAGACTTGATGCCAAACTGCATTGAAAGGAAAGAAGTAGGTTGATTTCTCAGTTAACACGATTAAATAACAGTTCAAATATAAAGATTGTCAAAGTATAATCTATAGAAATGATTTGCTGTGATGGTAGAACTTTCTTTGAGATGAATGTTAATAACTTTCATAAATTTTTCAAAATAAAATATTTAGAGTAAATTCAATTCTTTTGAGCATGGTAGTTAAAGGGATTAAAGAGAATGCTTTATTGGGCATTGAGGAATAGAAATGGAAATATGAACAGCATTTCATTCAGGCATTTTATGTTCTGAAAATGTTTACCTTCTGAGTCTCATCTCTCACTGTTTGCTGCCACAATTTTTTTATTCTTGCCATAAACCTTATTTCCTCAAATGCACACAGTTTTATTTTCTTCTGTGGTTTTTTTTCTTCTCTTCTGTTACCTGATAGATCCTTATCTGTTTCTACTGTGCCAGAGGCCAGTGGTTCTTCTTCCTTTCTGGGAATCCCCTTTGGATAGAGGAGGGCCTGCCCTTCATGACCTCATTTCCTCTGTCTCCTAGCATTAACCACACTGCTTTGGTGTCTGCTCTCTGTTTTCTACTAGGCTGTGAGTTCCTTGAGGGCAGAAACTATGTCTTTTGTCTCCACAGTCCACTTGTGGTCCCTAGCACCCTCTCCACAAATGCTCATTAGATGGCATGATAAGCTAGGGTTTACTTGACTTGCTTAATGATGCATTTTCATTTCTAATTCACCCAACTTTTTGCTTTTAGATGGAAATTTTAAATATCAATTTATCACAATGGAGGGAAATTTGTTGCCTCAATTATTCAGGTTTTGCTTTACTTTGATTTTGTGACCTTCTCTTACAAAGTCTAAAGATAAGTTTCAGTATAATTCATTACAATGATAGTGATAGTTTAAATATTTGTTAGTAAAAAGTATTTTGGAAGGTGATGGAATATATCACTAATGATTTGGCATTTTTAGGAAAAATTTACAATAGAACTAAACCAAGAGTATATTTACCTTTTAATAAGTTATTTGTCCATGCAAGATTACTTAAAAACTTTGGGGCCAAATACAATTATTTGTGGTTGTTTTGTTTTTCTTTTATTTTATCCTGCATAATAAAATGTAGGTAACTAGATTCCATTACATATCATTACCTATTCTATTACATTTGTGTTAATAGGCAGAAAATGGTTAAAACCATGTAGAAAGAGACAGAAAATCTAAACATGAACGATGATGGCCTACTCAACTTTGGGAAGTTGCAGCAGAGTTTCTAAAAGGGGGTTTCCTTTAAGATGCAACTAAATATCATTTACTGATGTCAAAAGGGTGCTTTTCTCTGAAAATCAAAGATAGTAAGTAGTTTTACTTTGAATGTATGCTGCAACTAAACTAGCAGTCTAATTCACTGGGATCCCAGTGACACCACCAGTTAACGGTGACGAGTTCTGCTTCCTCAAATGTTGAAGTTGAACATTAGAAAAGTCCGTCTCGGCAAGCATATAAAGCAGGCTTTATTTAAAGGTAGTAACACAGACTTCTCCCAGGAGGGAAAAGGGTGCCATTGAAGCCAGAATTAAGGACAGGTAGTTAGTGTAGAAATAGGGAATCAGGTCAAATCAAGGAAATGAAGTCATGAAGCCATCTGCCTCTGGAAGTTGGAGATTGTTCCTGGAAGAATGGAATGTCAATTCTGGTATCCCAAGAAGTGAGGGCACCCTGCCCCTTTTATAGACTAAAGTTTCCTTTGTACTCCTGCATTCTTTTCCCTTGTCTTGTTCATTTCCCCCCATCCTGCATAGTGACTGAGAGATGTCAGTGGAATGGCCAGGGGGTGAGTAGGTGGGCTGGAAGGACCAAGGTGGAGTGCTAGGTAGGAAGGGAGAAAAAACCCAGGAGGCATTATTTAGTAACTCTCCATCTGCTCAAGAGTTGCTTCATTAACAACATTTTTGGGAGGGGTAGTAGCAAAGGGCTCTGGAGATGTGAACATTCCAGTTTCCCAGTGTAAGGAATCCCACGGAAAAAAACGCTGGACATGGGAAATTACATAAGGGAATTTATTAAGCAAACAGGGTAAGAGAGAAAATGAGAGGAAAAAAGAAAGGAAAGAGAAAGGGTGCGTGCTAGAGAGAATGGAAAGCAAGGAGGAGGAAAAGCAAGTGTGTAGGAGAGAAAAGCAAGAAGGGAAAGATGGCGGTTGAATTTCCCCGGGCTAACAGGGGACCAATAATGGAGAAGGATACTTGCAAGCTGACTGATGAACCAATAGCTAGCTAGGATGTTCACAGATTGACAAGTGGTTGGGAGGCGGGAAAATGACTGCAACGGAACGCGCGGGGGAGCAGCTTTATACATTACACCCAGGGCTGGTTTCCAACTTCCTGGACTCAAATTGGTCTCCATTTTCTCTATCCCATCCGATCACCTTTTCTACACTAACTGCCTGTCTTTAATTCTGGTTTTACCAGTACCTTGTTTCTCTCTTCCCTTGTTCTCTTTGTCTCTAAGAATGAAAGGAGAGGATGTTTGGGGAATCTTTTTCTTTCCTGAAGTTCTTAGAAATCCAAAATTCAAAAGATGGTGCTATTAGGAATTTTCCAGATTAATGAAAAACCTGTAGTCATCTGTAGGCTTGATGTGAGCCAAATGGAGAGTAATGCAAATGAAAGTCATGAAGTTGGCACTGAACCAAATAAATGTTCAAGTGCTGACATGGCCCAGTTTGACCATTACTGAGTGACTCCTCACTGGCATATGAATTTGGGGGCTGACAGTTTTAAGGGAGATTCAAGAAGTTGACTATAAGAAACATGGACATAGTCTGCCAGAGTGTAAATTGGTTCTGTAGCAGAAATGTATGATAAATGTAAAGACTGACATTGTAGACTGCCCCTTTCAACCATTACCATACATCAGGGCTGGATTTTTTTGTTTTGTTTTGTTTTAAAACTGTTGGTTGAGCAGAGGCTTCAGAATTGCAATAATACTTGAAATAAATATAGATGAACCTTAAGTAGTTATTTTTATTAAAAACACCTTTATTACTGTCATTCCCAGCTCATTTCTGCACTCAATTTCCTGTTGTGTATTTTTCAGTTTCATATTCAAAATGATGGAATTCAGCATAGAAGCTAACAAATAAATCTATCTTCTCATTCCCCTTGAGTCCACACCACCCCCACCATATTTGAATGAAATATTTAATTCAGTGGATTTTTGTGGGAAATAATTTTAATGTCAGTATTTAGAATAAAGTGACTAAAAAGGAAATGTTATGGTCAGAAGAAGGTTAGGACTTACTGATTTTACACACGGGTAATATTTTTGAAATAGTGCCCATCTTTTGAGAAGTACGTGACACTGATAGGAGATCCACGGAATACCAGCCACATGGCTGTGATAAGCAGGGAGCTGGCTTTGGTTTCAGTATCTATAATTCAGTAATTGTGGTGGTTTACTAGCCAATACTCTGAAGGATTTTTGTTCACCTTTCTTTAGTAATGTGGATGCCTACTTTCCTACAGTGGTTATGTTACCAAGTTCTTTAGATAAAATAGTGGGAACCTTTTACAATAGCTTCTCAGCCCCGTGGGGAGGCATCATGGGAATTGCTCCCCTGGCTTAGTAAATCATTTGAATACAATTCATGTCGACCTGTAGCAACTTCTCCCTATTTTTTCCAAAAGAACTTCATTCTAGTCTATAGTTCAGAGATGCAATACCTACATTTATTTTGTAATTCTTGAGGATGTCACTTTAACTAATAGAGTTCAGTAAGTGACAGTCTTGTATTTCTCCAAGGCATTTCAAATCTAGTTTTAATTAGATCAGCAGTTCAAGAACAAATTATTTGCCAAATGCAGGTGGCAGAACATCACTTTTCTCCCTAATGTCCATCTGTAGAGTACTTTGAGACTTTGCTAAAATGATGAATTGATATGTCTGGTGGGAAACAGCTTGTTACCAAGAACAGTGGTGTACATAAATGAGAAGCCCACACTCTGTAACAGAGACCACAGGTGGTGGTTTGTAATAAGGCATCTGTGGATCTTAAGGGTTTTTGAAGCTGCCTGATTTTGTTTTGCGTTTTTCTCCATTTGACCAAGAGTTTTTGTTAAGCTAGTAATCTCATTTACTAAAAGATTTGTTATTATTAGAGATAATGATTTTGCATTTCAAATATGTCCTTTTTATTCTGACACTTTGTATAATCATGAATTGGCTAAAATTGATATGGATCATATAGTAGTTCCTTGAGGGCTCAAAACAGCTTTTTTGTACTGCCACCTATTCTTTTAAGCAGAAACAATTATAATATAGAATTTATCACACTAAATTGGAAACAATGCTAGACTTTAGTCAATGAGTAATACAATTAAAATATGTGGAGTATGAATTGCAGAATTCAGAAATCCCAGAATTTTCAGAGTTGGAAAGATCTGAGTTCATTGAGTTCACCAAATTGGTGAACAATTTTGTTTTCTTGTCACATTGCCGTTTTTCACATGCTTAAATTCTTCCAGTGGTATGTTGCATTTTTAGAATGCTTCCTGACTTCTCTGTAACCTAACTCTGGTGAGTCAATCTCTCTCTGTCACTTAAAAGTGATTTCTGTGTGATTCAGTTTATTTGTTCAACAAACACTTATTGAACAGGGACTCGGTGCCTAGCACTGAACCACTTTTCAGGGCTGGACATATTTCAGTCTTCATGTCTGAAGAAGACACAGTCCTTTCCCCCATAGAGTTCATAATCAAGTGAAGGCAACAGGGAAGGAAGAATAAGAGATTACAGTATTCTGTGACAAATCCCTTGTTAGGAGTATGCAAGGAGTATTACATGAACTTATTAAGGAAGCACATGACCTGAACTTTTAGGAAGGAGGTAAAATTTAAGGTCAGTTCAGAGGAAGGCATGATGAATTAGAAATATTAAAACTGTATAGAAGTAAGTATAAGATTTTTTTTAAAGTTCCAACTCCTCATGCAGTTGAGTTTTCTAATTCATTTAGAAATGTCCTAAGTTTCTGCTATAACTGAATTTGTTCAATCAAAAAGCAAAAAGGATCAAAACATGGTTTTCATATTTTGAAATTAAACATGGGCCCTTGGATTTCATAACAACTACTTCTAGAGACTTTGAAACTGTCCAGATTCTCAGTTAACACAGATTGGACATTGGTCAGCTGGACTCCATCACTGGGTAAGTGGATCTCAAATCAGTCTGATTCACACTTGTGCTATGAGCTTTGCCTACAGTATTTAATTTGATCCTCACAGCAGCCTTCTGAGTTATGTATGAAAATCAGCATTGCTGTCATGATTCTTCAGAGACTAACAATTATAAATAAGGGAAAATGTGAATCTGGGATTGCTAAGGTGGAGCTCTTTGACATGTAATATGAGGTTATGCTCCAACTGATGACTGCTATGAGGGCACATTTTCTGCACATAGAAACATTTGTTATAATAGAATTTGACTGAATGCAAGACAGAGGGCACCCTCTCATACCTGGCTTCCTACTTCTTCTTCCTTTTGACCTATTCTATGTGGCTCTTATGGTCTGGCAAACATTTTATGGCACTGTTTGCCATTTGTCTTTGTCATAAGAAACAAAGATTCATGCTTTCTATTTGGGTGGTCTTTAGCACTGATTTTGAGAATGCTGCTAGAATTTTATGTTGGATGACAGATAACGTGGATTTATGTGTGTTATATACAAGTATTAATATATATGAAACCCTTTAAAAAGTTCATTTATGGTGTATGTGCACATAGGTCATATACTCTACATCGTATAATATTTTAAAAGAAATCTTGTATGTCATTTGTATGAAGTTATGTAATATGTCTAAAGCAGTCTCACCTGCTATTTAATATTTTTTGACCCTCATGTTACATTGAATGCTTACTCTAAGAAATTTGGAACAATTTCATATTTTCAGTAAAAAATAAGAACATTTACAGAATCCTGTTTAAAACTTTGGTGCATTTTGAGATCAAATGATCATTGTGAATACAATTTTAGTGCACAGCATTGCAAAGTCATCTATAGACATTAGTGTTTCAGAATACTTTTATTTCCATTTTGGGAAATCACTAGTTTTTTAAAATTTTATTCATTCTTTTTAGTTATACATGCCAGTAGAGTATATTTTGATATTACACAGAATATGACTTCCCATTCTTGTGGTTGGACATGATGTAGAGTTACACTGTTGTGTACTCATATATGAATACAGGAAAGTTATCTGATTCATTTAAGTTAAATATTGATTTCATAAGAATAATTTCCTCTCTACATTACAGAAGTTTGTTTTAAGTGCTTTTGTTTTTCAGAGCAAACAGAAGATCATGTGATCAGCCTGTGTGGGACTGGTTATTCCACTTTGTGTATGATCATACCAAGTCCAACAGTAGTAAATTTGTTGCTATAGGATCACTTAGGATCCACTTTAATAGGCTATGGAGGCAGCTCAATATAAAAGGATTGTTTTCAACACTGTCTTCTAACCAGTATAGTGACTGATTTAAATAAATTCTCAGAGGAGCGGAATAAGTCAAATCTTAAGTAACAGCAGCCACATCTCTTATAAGGTGTTCTGTTTGTCAACCACCTCCTGTGTGCTATCATAACAGCTATGCCCCCCACAGGGCTGGAATAAAAAACTACTACATGACATTGCTTGGCTCTAGAAACAGAATTTCCAATCCTAATTCTTCATCTTACATGTGAAAAAAAAAAATGAAAACTGGGAATCAAAATTATAATAGTGAGAAGGAGGGTTGAAAGATTAAGAGGAGGGAGATAAAATATAGCTCATGCAAGCATTGTGATTATTAGAATTTTGCCACAATGATAAAATATGTAGTTTTAAAAATATTTCCATAGGCTTTTCATAACTATTACCAACTTTAATAAATTGTACCTGTAACTGTTTATTAATGTACTTATAACTCTGTTTACTAATTTTTGAACCACATTGGTTACTCCTAAAATAATGTGTGTGTTGAAGTATATTCATAAAAAGTAATTTGTTATACACTTCTATTTTCCTTAGCTTTTGGTAGCAAGGATAAATGCGGTTTACTCATAAGAAGGATGAAAGAGCATCAGGTTGGGACACAAATTCTGGAGACAAGTCAATGGCAAACAACTAGGCAGGACATTAAATACCTCGAAAGTTAAATTCAAGGTCAGAAGTATGTCAAGAGATAAAGAGAGGAGATGTCATATGAAGTCAAGAACAGGAATTCACACGTGGTCCAAACAAAATGAAGTATGCTGAGCTGGTTACCTTGTCAGTATAAGGTGTGTAATAAAATGTTAGATAATACCTTTTCAGAGATACCAAGCATCTTCTTCCTTTATTGAGATTGGGTTAAATTTCAGTTATATTATCAGATATTATTTTATTGATTTTTCTAATTCATTTTTAAGTAGATATGGAGAAAAATAATTCTACCTTGGTTTTATTTAGAAGTTTAAATTTTCGGTGGTCCAAGCACTTCATCTGTCATCCATTGCTCTCCCCCATATTCTAACCTTAAAATATACTAATCAGCTCTTAATATAGTTGTTTTGCAGATTCCTTCCTCATGCATATCTGAAAAAGGACTGTTTCCCCAAAGATAATGGATGCTATTGAACTTCCAGCCTTTTCTATACTTTTTCCATTGTCTGAGGTGCCCTTTGTCTCTTCTGGTGCTCTTTCCAGATGTTAATCTTCCTCCAAGGCTCTTTCTAGCTGTTGATTTAAACAGGTTCCACAGCCCCTCTCAGCCTTTGTTTCCTCCTCTTTAATATGGGCTAATGAAAGAATCCACTTTGTAAAATGGGACTATTTATTTTTTATTTGTTCTTTTTAGATATACATAATAGTAGGGTGTATTTTAACATATTATACATACATGGAATGTAACTTACTCTAATTAGAATTCCATTCTGTTTCGTGTGTGTGTGTGTGTGTGTGTGTGTGTGTGTGTGTGTTTGTGTGTGTTGCTGGGGATTGAACCCAGGGCCTTGTGCATGCAAGGCAAGCTCTCTACCTACTGAGCTACATCCCCAGCCTCGATCCCATTCTTATGGTTGTACATGATGTGGCATTTCACTGGTTGTGTATTCACATATGAACATAGGAAAGTTATGTCCATTTTATTCTACTGTCTTTCCTATTCCCATCCTCCCTTACTTACCTCATTTTCCTTTGTCAAATCCAGTGAACTTCTTTTCTTCTACCCCTTATTCTGTGTTAGATCCTCATATCAAAGAGAACATTCAGCTTTTGGTTTTGGGAGATTGGCTTATTTCGCTTAGCATGATAGTCTCCAGTTTTATCCATTTACTTGCAAATGCCATAATTTCATTCTTCTTTATGGCTGAGTAATATTTCATTGTATATACATCTAGAACACATTTCCTTTATCCATCCATCTGTTGAAGGGCACCTAAGTTGTTTCCATAGCTTAGCTATTGTGAATTGAGCTGCTATAAACATTGATGTGGCCATGTCACCTTAGTATGCTGATTTTAAGTTCTTTGGGTATATGCTGAGGAGTAGAATAACCAACAACCAGCAATGAATGAGCGTACCTTTCCCCCCACATCTTGCCAACATTTATTGTTACTTGTACTCTTTGATAATTACCATTATGACTGGAGTGACTACTACTCACAATACAGCACAAGATTTAACACATGGGATATGCTAAATAAATTGTTGCTTTTATTTATTGGTTAAATCTTCTTAAAATGTGTTATATCTCTGAAATAAATCTGAGTGAAGAGCTGCAGTTTCATCTTCATGTTAGTCTATTTTTAAAATAACATTAGAAATAAAAGCATTTTGGCAATTGACCACTTGAAGGATTCCTAATTCTCAGTATCTCCAGTTTTGAACAACAAAATATTGGTCTTGGTTGCCAACATGTGTTGTTATCACTGGCAGCTGTTTTCCAATGCTGCAGAGAGCTGTCGTCTATCCTTTCTATAACAGTGTCCTGTTCTCCTTGGTATCCTCTTAAATTGCTTGAAGAGATTTTGATGCTACCAGTTCAAAATGAAGAATCTTTATGTAGGAATGTTGAACAACAGTAGTCACTTTGGAAATGAAAGGATTTGATCTTCAAATGGAAATATCTGTTTTGAATTGAGGTCAAAAATGAATTTGCAATCATGTTATTTCAGGTAGCATAAAAGTATATACAATTGATGCTACCGAAATTGGTGACATGCAGCATCCTTACTTCAGAGAGCTTTTTTCCTTCCTTTTTTTTTTTTTTTTTCTTTTAAGAAAGAGTACATGCAGTGGGGAGTAGGGTGAAGGAAAGCAAGTGAGATAATCACAAGGGCCTTATCCTCATAACCACTGAGTTTCTTACTAATGGCACTTAAAGACCTTACCACCTTGGCCTCCCTGTGTCTCAGGATTCATTATTTCAGAAGAGGGCATATGCTAATGATCTATGATGTCAGTCCTACCTCTGATATGCTGCAGTTTTAATCCTTAAAATAATAGAGTCAGTTTAGAAATACTTTATCCAAGTTTATCTGCTATTATAAAGTAAGCAATGCTATTTGTCAATAGAAACCACAAATACAAAACAACAGTCATGATTTGTAAGCAAATATGCCTGTGATCTTTTAAGAAAGAAAGTTTTCTTGTTGCAGAATAAGAAAGTGATTGACAAAGAGGTTGAATATTACAAGCCTATTTCATTAATTTTGAAGTAGAAAATAAACAGAATTTTTTTCTCTAAATGTGACGACTTATTAAATTTAACAAAACTGATATTATTACTCATGATTTAATTACTCATTGCAAATGATTTTCCAGGTGACTTAAATATGTTATCTATTAGAAGCACATTGATTTATAAACTATATTTATAAATTATTGGAAACATTTAATAATAAATGATTTTTACCTCTAAATTAGCTAAATTTAGTGATTTCAATTTCATGACTTAACATCATAATGGCAGGTTTTTCCTCTTTTCCCCACCCATGCAGAGAAAAACGGTAAATCGATTACCTAAACTTTCTTTGCCAAAAAGAGGGTAGTAATTGTTGGTCTGTTTATTAAAGTGGCACGTATATGTTAAGCATACTCATTTATGACTGTTTCAGGATTTTAAAAGGTATTTACTATTTACCTCAATCTTTGTTCCCCTAAATTTCCTTAGCCTTTCACTCGTGTGTTGCACTGGCAAGTGCTAACGAGAGGCCCAATCCTAGTGCGCTCTCCAGTGTAGCAGCAGGAGGCATGCAAAAGTACAGATGGGCTCCTGCTAAATTTCAAGGGTGTGTGTGTTTATTTTAGCAGTTATTACAAAAATTAGATTTTTTCCCTCAAATGCATTTATTGTGCCTCTAGCTGAATTGGTGTGTGTGAGTGTGTGTCTCTGTGTTACATTATGTAGAGAAAAAAATTAGTGAGATCAAAAACAACTGCTAACATCCAAACTTAAGTTTTAAGAACCGCCTACCATATGGTTTATGTTTTTGTCTCTTCTTTTTGTTTTTTAATTCTGTGTTCAAAATAAAATAAATGATAACACTTGGATAGCTTTAATCGCATTCATATATTGACATATTGCATTTTCAGTCTTACTGCTTCTCAGTTTTTAGCTAAAGTTCTGTATGTTTCCATGTCATGTTAGAATGATTTTCTAAGGTTGAAAAATATTGGTGGAGTAGAGACCCAAGCACTGTGTGTGTGTGTGTGTGTGTATGTGTGTGTGTGTCTGCATAGACTCCATGATTTACATTCTTTTAGTCTTTTCTTGATATTTTCCTTTTCTCTTGTTTCTCCCTCTTCCAGTTCTCTCTGTTCCAATGAGACCAATGGTCCTTAAAGGTTGATGGCATCTTATCATTTTATTACTAGGAACCTTGCAATATTTAATATTTCCACACTAAAATTCTCAGTTAAAGTTCTAGTCACACTAATAGCAATAAGCTACTGTGCTCTAAAACCAGTTGGTGCTTCTTTTTCTTCCAAAAATATACATATTCTCTACTTTATCCAATTATATCTAAATGTTCTTTGCTTTCTAATGCTATCAAAACCCTGCTCCACATATCATCCTCCCATTCTCCCCCACCTCCACTTTTACCCTTTTTTAGTTATTGTGTAGGTGAAAGAAGGTTGTATTTTGAGTGGAAAAGACACAAGTTTAAATTTTTGGTCTGCCACATAATAGAGGACTGATCTAGAGAAGTTACTTAACCATTTGAAAATTTTTAGTATATCACCCATAAGATAGGTATTAAATGATTAGATAAATATCAAAGTACTCAATGAATATAGATTTATTTCCTTTCTGCTTATTCTTTATTTCTGGTCTAATCTTGATATACTCTAAAATTATGATTCCTTATCTCTTTCTGGATATCATTTCTACATGATAACCCAGATTACATTTTCCCCTCATTCCTTGAACTCTATGTATTTCTCCTAGAGTGAGCCATTGACTCATTCAGTGGCCTATTAATGTTATATCACTGTCCCTTTCCAGTCTTTCTTTGTACTCTACTCTAATTGAACTATGGGTGACTGCTTTTTTATAAAGGCAAGATGGTCTTTAGAATAATTTATCAGAAATGGGATCCCTAGCTAAAAGTTTAAACATATCTATTAAACACTGGAGATATCATCATATTCCCCTCCAGAAGAATTTTATTGTTTTTACTTCCATCAGCACTGTGTAAGAGTGATTATTTACTCAAAAAATTGATACAGGGTATGTTTTCATTTGAATTTTTGCCTGTCTTAAAGGTGAGAAAGAGTAGCACGCGATAGTGTTAAATTTGCATTTTTGTAATCATGAGTAAGCTTATTTATCTCTTATATGCTTAACAGCTGTCTGCCTTCTATTGATCATAACCTTTGCCCATTTTTCTGTTGAGTCATTGACACTTTTGTCTTTATTTGAAAGAACTTTTTATATATTTAGGTAACTCGCTTTTTATGATGATAATGAAAACATTTGTTTCCCCTAGTTTTTAAGTTTTGCTTATGGTTTCATTTTGCTATGCAAAAAGAAAAGAAAACATCTAAAATTGTGATGTGGTCAAATTTATGCTTTCGGTTTTGAGACACTATTAGCAAGAAATTATGAAATTCATCTGGAAGATTAAAAAACCCAGAATAGCTAAAGCAATTCTTGGCAGAAAGAGTGAAGCAGGGGGTATCGCAATACCAGATCTTCAACTCTACTACAAAGCAATAGTAACAAAAACAGCATGGTATTGGTACCAAAATAGAAAGGTGGATCAATGGTACAGAATAGAGGACACGGATACGAACACAAATAAATACAATTTTCTCATACTAGACAAAGGGGCCAAAAATATGCAATGGAGAAAAGATAGCCTCTTCAACAAATGGTGCTGGGAGAATTGGAAATCCATATGCAACAGAATGAAACTAAACCCATATCTCTCACCATGCACGAAACTAAACTCAAAATGGATTAAGGATCTCAGAATCAGACCAGAGTCCTTGCATCTTATAGAAGAAAAAGTAGGTCCAGAGCTTCAACATGTCGGCTTAGGACCAGACTTCCTCAACAGGACTCCCATAGCACAAGAAATAAAAGCAAGAATTAATAACTGGGATAGATTCAAACTAAAAAGCTTTCTCTCAGAAAAGGAAACTATCAGCAATGTGAAGAAAGAGCCTACAGAGTGGGAGAAAATCTTTGCCAATCATACTTCAGATAGAGCACTAATCTCCAGAATCTATAAAGAACTCAAAAAACTCTACACCAAGAATGCAAATAATCCACTTGACAAATGGGCTAAGGAAATGAATAGACACTTCACAGAAGATCTACAAGCAATCAACAAACATATGGAAAAATGTTCAACATCTCTAGTAATAAGAGAAATGCAAATCAAAACCACCCTAAGATTCCATCTCACCCCAATTAGAATGGCGATTATCAAGAATACAAGCAACAACAGGTGTTGGCGAGGATGTGGGGAGAAAGGTACACTCATACATTGCTGGTGGGGCTGCAAATTAGTGCAGCCACTCTGGAAAGCAGTGTGGAGACTCCTTAGAAAACTTGGAATGGAACCACCATTTGACCCAGCTATCCCACTCCTTGGGCTATACCCAAAGGACTTAAAATCAGCATATTACAGAGAAACAGCCACATCAATGTTCATAGCTGCTCAGTTCACAATAGCCAGATTGTGGAACCAACCTAGATGTCCTTCAATTGATGAATGGATAAAGAAACTGTGGTATATATATACAATGGAATATTACTCAGCCATAAAGAATGATAAAATTATGGCATTTGCAGGCAAATGGATGAAACTGGAGAATATCATGCTAAGTGAGATAAGCCAATCTCAAAAAAACCAAAGGACAAATGATATCGCTAATAAGTGGATGATGACACATAATGGGGGCTGGGAGAGGTTAGAGTTAGGGTTAGAGTTAGGGTTAGGGAGTGGAGCAAGAATGGAGGAAGGAAGGACTGTATAGAGGGAAAAGAGGGTGGGAGGGGTGGGGGGGAAGGAAAAAATAACAAAATGAATCAAACAACATTACCCTATGTAAATTTATGATTACACAAATGGTATGCCTTTACGCCATGTACAGAGAAACAACACGTATCCCATTTGTTTACAATAATAAAAAAAAAAAAAAGAAAAGAAAAAGAACATACAACCCTAAAAACAAAAAAAAAAGATTATAAAGTGTGAAAAAATGTCTTAGGGGAAATCTAGGGCATATATATATATATATAAAAATATAAATAAAAATATAAATATATAAATATAAATAAATATATATATATTTAAAAATAAATATAAAATAAAAATAAGTATAAATTTTATAATAAAATATAAAATAAATATACATAAATAAATTATTAAACAAATCATTAATAAAATATAAATATTAATATTTAAATATGAATTAAATATTTATTTAAAAATATATAATATAAAAATAATGTAAAAATAATATAAAATATATAAATTATTATATAAATAAATTTATATAATATAATATAAAAATAAATATATATATTTTAAATAAATATATATAAATATAAATATATATAAATATAAATATATATAAATAAATATATATATTTATTTATCAGAGTCAGACAGACATACATTACTGTATTGTTAACATGTAGGTAGGCAGTTGAATCCTAGCCTACAACAACTATATGTGGTAGCTAGTGATGTGTGTATGTTAGAAAGAAGAAACTGGAGCTCATGTAAGTAGTGAGCCGCCTAAACCAAAAATGAAAATTAAGTTTGACCCTAAAAGCCAGTCCTGTGGCTCATCCTACATATACAATCATTCATAAAAATGTCTCATATATACAGTATAAATAAAAATTACCAATTGTCTAAATTCCAGGAGAATTAGGAAAAACTACATCAATCCCTGAGTTTTATTAGAAGCCTCCTTGCAGTTGGCACACAATGATATATTTTAGATGTTTATGAATTTGAGTATTTCTGGCTTTTTACATGTTCCTAGAAATTTTAATGTAAATGTATTTTATGTATAAAAAGAGATGTGTTTTTATGAGTTGTTATAAAAATAGGTTACAATTTTACCAGTTCCTCCAAGACTGGAATGTCATCTTTTTAACTCTTCAGTGTTTTGGAGACTAGAGGAAAGACAGAGATAATTTTGACTTTCCTCCCTGTACTCCACTCCCTCAGACTGGCACACACAGAGAACATAGTCAGTCATAGATTTGCATATGTTATAGATAATAGATGTAATCAAGGACTAGTGATATTGGTATCATGTTCCAAATCATACTGCTGATCTAGAACAGAGAAAGAACAAGTCCAGTGTTCTTTCTAATGCATCTCTGCATCTCACCATTATACAGACTTTAATGTTTCAGTAAGTATTTCTTGAGTACTTATTGTATGCTGGGGACTATTCTAAATTGTGTACCACAGATAGTAAATAAATATTTTATGAGTGTCTAAATCTCAAAAAGGAAACAAAATTACAAAGAATTATCCAAATTCCAAACTGAAAATTAGCGTTTGGCATCTGCTATGTGTAGTTAGACTTTATAAACATGTTTGAGTAAACTAAAACACCTGCAGAAATAGCTAATGTCAAGGAAAAATAAAATGCTTATTATATGCATCGCACAAGAAGAGAAGTGTATTTACACTATTTGCAACTGTGTATTGGTACAATGTCTACTTTAATCTTGTTAGAATATTTTTCATTAGTGATACACCTTTAGCAGATAGCAATGATTTCATGAATCTTAGCAATAGTAGCTTAAGCATGTTAGTCAACAAAACAATGACCTTCTAAAATACTAAATAACTATACACTATTTCATGGGATTCGGCATTTTATATCTGTGCTCTGCAGGCAGACATCATACTGAAATGTGTGATCCGGGCATTGTAAAAACCTCAAGGAAAAGGCCAATTTGGTAGAGAAACAGCCTCTACTGCACTAAACAGTCTTTCCACAGCTGGTTATCTCATCACATACTGGCCTTTTATTGTCATTTTGGGGGTGTTTATAAGTTTGCTGTCTTAAGCATTTGTCCCTTTTCCCAAGTTTGTATTTTTTTTATTGTTTGAACAGTAGGTGGTAAAATGCAGACTTACAAAACCATTTTCATTTCAAAAACTGCAATTGTTCCACTATATTCTTCCATGTACAGTATTTTAGAGTACCTCCTGACCCTTCAATATGGAAACTGATGATCCATTTTGTCACTAGGGTTTGGGAAGCAAAGTGGGGAAGAAAATTTAACTTTACATTTGATGTCTGAGTCATAGTCAGACATTTGGTCTACATGCATGAGTTAACATCTATGTGCCAGTATATTTATTAAGGTAAAGGTAGATTACATTAATATTCTCATTTTGATTTAACATACTTGGATTTCAAAAAGCAAAAATGAAGCCAAGTAACTTAGAACCAGACCACTGATAAGTCTGATTGGGTAAGAACATGGAATTGTATCAATCTCTCTATATAGTGGTGGGTAGGAGAATATTTGTCCATCCACCCAGGAACCCAGGACTGAAAAAGGCATAATTCACACAATGAGCGCTCTGGGGAATTTTCAGAGTTAACAATAAATTGAAATAACCAACATTTTAATCCATGAAGGAATGTTAAATTATGTTTCATGGAATACAGTACAACCATTAACAATCAAAGGACAGATCTCTTTGTACAAAAAGGAAAAGGGAACCCTGTTACAAAGTTAAGTAGGAGAAAATGAGAAAGAAAAACAAGTTGTCAAAGAACCTCACACCTGTATACCATGAATTATTTTGTATTGTTTAGAATAGGTATTGGAGAATGGAGACAAACCAAACCGTAGTTAGCATAATTTGGAGTGGTACAGGAAAAAACAAAACTTTTACCCAATAAATTACCACATCAAAAAGTTATTTTGACTCAATTTTTTAAATTTAAAAAATAAATATAAATGTATAAAAATGTGCAAGAAAATACACTGAGTGAAGGTCTTCCACCCACCAGGAGTTTAATAGAGTGCACATATGTGGCTTTAAATAGACAGGAGAACTGGAAAGGGAGGTGGAAAAGAACACTGTACATGATACGTTTAGATTACTGAAAAGAGATAAGTTTAAAAGCAGCTATAGCAAATGATAAATTGGTTTTCAAAATAATTCAATTAAGTGCTTTGAATTAATCATTCAGCATAATGTTGTAAGAGGTTATTCTTATCACTATTAGTAGCATATTATTTCTTAGGTTGTGAGATTTAGAAAAATGGTAATAGGTTGATATATTTCAAGGATTCTGCTACACCCTCCATCTTTGGGTGTGATTTAAAGTATTAAGAAAGTCTTAACTGAGTCCTGACCTGTCCCTATCTCTTATGTTGTATGTCTCCAATATAGGAAGTTATATATCAGACACTCTGGGGGTTCCTATTCTAGGATAGCTGGAGATGTTCTTGGTGGTAAGGGGCTTACTAAAGTTGAGTTTGATAGCTTGATAATGAGGTAGCCTTCATGGTTTTAGAAGTTGAGTTTTTAATTTAGTGCAGCTGTCTTCTGCTATTCCATGTGAACTGTGACTACAGTATTCTGGTGTGAAGAACGCAATTACTTATATTTCAAGCACATCAATTAATTCTTAGTCCAATAAGTCATTTTGTAAGCATAAAATTGAATTTCTTTCTAAATCCAAGCAATGAGTCATTGTCTACTACTCAAAAAACCTATTTTTCCTTTCCATTTATGATAATTTCATTTTGAATTAAGGTAACCAACTGATTTTCCTAAGAATCAAATTTCAGTGCTACTACATAGAAAACACCAAAACATAGGCTATCATCAAGGGGAATTCCTGTTAGTTTGGAATCCTGGAAAAACAGCATCCATTGGATAATTAGCTCTCCCTCAAAATAAAACCAAATTCATATGTATCAGTAAACTACTGCTGCTGTAACAAATTTCTACAACCTTGGCGGCTTAAAAAAACACAAATTTATCATGTTAAGAAGTCCAAAATAGGCCATACGGTGCTAAAATAAAGGTTTCAGCAGGGATGGTTCCTATCAGAAACTTCGGGAGAGGTTATATTCCTTGTCCCTTCCAACATGTGTAGGGCTGCTAGCATCCCTTAGATTCTGGCTGCATCCCTCTAATCTTTCCTTGTGTTATCATGTCACCACCTCTCCCCTACCAATTCTTCTGCCTCTCCCTTGTGATTACCATTGTGGTTACATTTAAGGCCTACCCAGATGACCCAGGATTATCTCCTTACCTTAATAGAATCCTTAAGGAAGAATAGAATCTTCCTTATAGAATCCTTAATGTAATCCCCTCTACACAGTTCCTTTTTCTATATAAGGTAACAAATTTTACAAGTTCTGGAGACCAGGACATGTGCATCTTTGGGAGGCCATTATTTGACCAACTAATCCAGGTTAAAATTCTATTCTGCACTTTCTAGCTAGGCAACAATGAAACATCCTTGAATTCATGCAACAAATATTTGTTGACATTCACTACAAAGCTCTTTGCTAATTTTTCATGAGAAGTCATGTAGTTAGCAGTTAGTTGGGCTGCCAGAGTTCCAATCCTGACTCTACCAGTTGTTAGGTACGAGAAAGTTGCCCATGTGAACTTAAACATCTCCATCTTGTTTCAGTTTCTTCTTCTGTGGGATGGCCATGATCAATGCTAAAACACAGAAGGTGCTCAGCCCACCATAGGTACTGCTGTTACTGTGACTACAGTTGAGACTGGCTTTCCTTGTAGTGATAATGCCCATAACTGTAACATAGTGTATATAGCCTTTTGAAATGTCATATGTGCTTAATTTTTATACTTCACTTAATTATTTGGAAGGGGATGCGATTAGATTTTTCCTATCTTTGCTCTTTTGGTGAAGCAGAAGAGCTAGAGAGTGTAAGAATGTGTTAATCCATAGTCACCTTTGTTTTGGTGGATCATACTGTATAATGCTACTAGTAATAAGAGTAATGTCTTTAACTTGTGAACAACCGATAACAGTAGTAATGTTCACTTACGTCCTGAATTATTATTTTCAAAATCTTTTTACATCTATTATCTCATTTGACATCATCATAGACACCTGCATTCTGTATAACTATTAAAGACTTCAGAATCACTTCTCGGCTTTCAGCCACTGTTGGTGGACAAGACTGTGGCACAAACAGACTTCCCACCAGGAAGGGCTGCACATTCTAATAAAGGAGAGTTCAAGTTGTATACTGTGATTTTCTTTTTCCTGTGGAGTGAACAGCAGTTAAGGCTACAGGAGGAAAAGAGTTAATTGATTCTAGTTTTGTTCGTGTATTTCCCGATTTTCTTTCTTTCCATGGCATTCAGTGAAAGGGAAATAAACTGCTTATTAAAATGTTTAAAGCTATACTCAAAACCTTTCTCTTTGGAACCACGTTTTCAAAACCTTTTCTTCTCAACATTTTTTCTCTTTAAAGATAGCGAAAAATAAATGCATTCAGAACATATTCCAATTAGGGTTTTATGAAGACAATGGAGTAAACATCATTGTAAGCTCTGCTCCCCACCCCCAAGCACAGGAAAACATGTTTAGCATGCACCCAACTTTGCTCTTAGTGTCAAAGAACTGGAAAAAAATATTGCAAATACTGTCACTTAGATTCCCTGTGTTATCTCCGTTTTGGTCAGAACGGACAAGAAGCCTGTGTGTCCTGCAGAATAACCAGATTTAATGTGTGTGTGTGTGTGTGTGTGTGTATGTGAGAGAGACAGAGAGAGAGAGAGAGAGAGAGAGAGAGAGAGAGAGAGAGAGAGAGATTTTATCCTACTTATCATTACTTGAAAAACTAGTTAAGGATTCTCCTGAAATCTGAGCAAAATATCAATGTGACTTGATTTGAGCATCTTTAAATCCCTAGACATTCAGTCATGAATCTTTTCAAGGCTATAAAAACAAACAACAAAAAACCTAACCTCTTTAAAATACTTTGTGTTTTCAGTGTCATATTTTACATGGTAAGCATGGTGTCCATTCACATCCTTGTGCATCTGAGCATCTGTGTGCTTATTAGCAAACATTTATTGCCTGCTTGCCATGTTCCAGGTGTGGTGTCAGGAACAGGGAAGGAGGCACGACATGATTCTTAACCCAAAGAGTTTACACATTTAATTTAGTAAAAGTGCTTTCAAACATGCTCTGTGTAACAGCCCTATCCCATTTCAGCATCTTTTCCCATCAGACATCTTTTCACTGAATTGTGGATCGTTATGGATCTGCTAGTCCTTCTGTCAATACACAGCAGCTATTTTTCTGGCCCCACATTCTGTCTTTAAAAGTCAATTGGCTTTCCTTTCTCCTTTTTTCTAATGAATCTATTATGAAAATTTGTCCCTAGCACTGTGCTTATCCTCCAAATATAGCCTATTTGCTAGAACAAAATCATCTGCTTATTTGAGAAAATGATAAGGAACCTAGAAAAATAATAAACCTGACATTACATGTTGAACTGAAGATTTGCATGACCTGGAATTGGTTTAAATCTATGAATCTGATTCCCCCCAATTTTCTGTTCATTTGCATATTTGCATAGATATTCCAACATGCTGAACTGAGCTCTTTTCAAAGACCCAGATTCTATATAGAATTATAGCAGTCACAGACGTACACTCACACTTGTGGAAACAGGACTGTGTGCTCAGGTATTAAACTCAGGAAGATGCATAAAGCTTCTAAACAGCTCCTTAGGACTTTAATCCAAAAAGAGAACAAGGGATCCTTCTGTTTGTAGTCTCCAACAGAGTCTGTAAGCGTTTCCTTTACATTTTCACTGTATTAGATAATATACTTTAAAAAGAATAGATGCAGTCATTGACCTGATCTTGACCACCTCAGGAAAAGAATCCCAACATATGGATAGAGAATTGAATATTGCATAACTAAATTAATTCTTTACCAGATAGTTTTATGCAATCACACCTCGTCATTACACTATGCTAGTTACATCATCTAAAAGTTCTCACTATTCCTACTGAACAATCCCTTCATTTTTACCTTTTAACCTTTTTTTATTTGTTAAGGTTCAGTGAAAATATTATACTAACCACCTGATATTGTTTCCCATGTGAAAAAATGTTTTCACTTCTTTAAAATTCCACACTATTATGTTTGAACCTCCCTTCCTGTGCGACCATTGCAAGTTCCGATTATTGTTATTTTATTTTTTTCTACCACATTTATGCTCCTTAATATCAGTAATATTTCCTTTTTGGTCTTCAATTGGTCTCTAGTCTATAGCACATACCATGTATTGTTCAAATTTCTTCACATTACATATAATACCATTTAATTAATAGGTACTAGCATGATCCCTATTTTATGGGGATGAGAAAATTTGATCAGACATAGGGAAAGTAGATAGTTCTGAATTGCTTAAGAATGGGGCATGTAACTACCCTGCAGGCATATGTATGAGTGTAGAGCTGGGGTTTAAACAGTTGTGCTCTTAATCATGATCTTTTATTACACTCAAGATGGGTGAGGTTATTCTGTGGGAAAACACAACCCTTAAACCATATGGTTTAAAGTAAAAAGCCTATATCTCACTCATACAGCCTATGGATAGTTTTTAAGCTAGGACCCACCAAAAAGAGCAACTATTATCTGGACTATGACTAGAGGCTAAGTGAACAGGAGAGAGTATGGTGGATCACTACTTCTTAAAACGTCTGTCCTGAAGTACTACAACTTATTTTTGTCTGTATTTATTAGACAAAACAATGTGCTTTACCATATGTAGTTTTGAAACATGACAGGAAAATACAGTACTATCCCTTCCATATACCTAAATTCTATATTGAAGTGCAATACCATACAAAATTTCAAAATGGGTCAAGGAAATGGGAGTATAGCCAAAGGATAGAGCACTTGCTTAGAATGTATGCGATGCATCACCAGCACCACCAACAAAAAGAAAGCAAAACTGAAACTAAAACAAAAACCATAGGGTAAAAGTGTAGGACCACCATTTCCCTACAACATGAAGAACCATGGCTAAAGGAGGTTGTATTTGTGGATTTTTTTTTTTAGTAGAAAATAGGACTTCCTTCAACTTGATAGAAGGATTCATTTCAGATGAGATTTAGGTGCAGGGGTAGGCTAATCTGATAACTAGGGCAACACCTAGGAGAAGAAAGATAATTGAAAGCAAATGAAGGAAAGATTTTGGAATAGGTTCAACTTAGTAGCTAAATAGAAATTTGGGGTAAGTTCTAAAGAAGGAAAAAAAACTCTTAAGGGTTAGAATTAATTCATTTATATATAATATGTGTGAGGGAAATTTTAGTGATACCCATTTTCAGGTAAGAAAAATGCAACCTGAGGAAGCTTTGGTTTTTACCCAACACAACTAAACTATAAAAATTAAGCATCAAGAGCCAGCTTCTCCAGGTTCTCGGAACGGAACTGGCCCGCTAGTGAGAGCCTGTCTGAACAGAGCAGGATCCGAGTCCCGGAGCCGCTGCAGTGCAGTGTACTCCTGCAAAGAACCAGCGGAGAGCCTCGATCTGCAATCAGCCTCAGGGATAAGGGCAGGGCAGCCGGAGACCTCTTCAGGCGGCTCTGCCCACTCCGGCTGCAGGCTCTCTTCACGGGGCGATCCAAGATGGCGGCCTAGAGGGAGACTGCACCTCCAGTCGCTCCACAACCCAGGAGTTAAGAAGGGGAGGCATTGAGAGACTCGGACTGAAGTGGAGCCACGGGTGAGTCTGCCCACTGGGTAAAGCTCGGCCCGGGTGGCAGGCCCAGATAGAGGTGGCTCATCGGAGCCGGGCAGGGCAGCTAGAGTCATCCACAGGCAGTCCTGCGCACTCCGGCGGTGGGCCCCGCCCACACAGCCAGCTTCTCCAGGTTCTCGGAACGGAACTGGCCCGCTAGTGAGAGCCTGTCTGAACAGAGCAGGATCCGAGTCCCGGAGCCGCTGCAGTGCAGTGTACTCCTGCAAAGAACCAGCGGAGAGCCTCGATCTGCAATCAGCCTCAGGGATAAGGGCAGGGCAGCCGGAGACCTCTTCAGGCGGCTCTGCCCACTCCGGCTGCGGGCTCTCTTCACGGGGCGATCCAAGATGGCGGCCTAGAGGGAGACTGCACCCCCGGTCGCTCCACAACCCAGGAGTTAAGAAGGGGAGGCATTGAGAGACTCGGACTGAAGTGGAGCCACGGGTGAGTCTGCCCACTGGGTAAAGCTCAGCCCGGGTGGCAGGCCCAGATAGAGGTGGCTTAGCAGAACCGGGCAGGGCAGCTTGAGTCTTCCCAAGGTAGTCTTCCACACTCCGGCAGTGGGCTCTTCCCACACGGCCAGCTGCACGGTGCAGGCCCACAGTGAGAGCATTTCCGCACAGAGCCAGTTCCAAATCGTGGAACCAGTAGGGGGCTAGGGGCAGTATTCTTCGAATGAGCTGCTTTATCAGATTCCTCCAAGACAGCAGGCTACTGAAGGCTGGGAGGTGATACACTGGAAATCTACTGGGACACTATAAGCCAATAGTGGAAAACTGCAATATCTCAGGGTCCCACTGACAACTGACCATTATGAGAAAACAAGGGAAGAAAATGTCCCAAACAAACCTAGATACTACATCAATAAAACCCAATGACAGCACAGCAGAAGAAATGTCAGAAAGGGAGTTCAGAATGTACGTAATTAAAACGATCAGGGAAGCTAATGAGGAGATGAAAGAGCAAATGCAGGCATTGAAGGAGGAGATGAAAGAGCAAATGCAGGCATTAAATGATCGCACCAATCAACAGTTAAAAGACCAAATACGGGAAGCAAGAGATCATTTCAATAAAGAGTTAGAGATACTGAAAAAAAACCAAACTGAAATCCTTGAAATGAAGGAAACAATAAACCAAGTTAAAAACTCCATAGAAAGCATAACCAATAGGATAGAACACCTGGAAGACAGAACCTCAGACATTGAAGACAAAATATTTAACCTTGAAAACAAAGTTGAACAAACAGAGAAGATGGTAAGAAATCATGAACAGAATCTCCAAGAACTATGGGATATCATGAAAAGGCCAAATTTGAGAATTATTGGGATTGAGGAAGGCTTAGAGAAACAAACCAAAGGAATGAACAATCTATTCAATGAAATAATAACAGAAAATTTCCCAAATCTGAAGAACGAAATGGAAAACCAAGTACAAGAGGCTTATAGAACTCCAAACATACAAAATTACAACAGACCCACACCAAGGCACATTATTATGAAAATACCTAACATACAAAATAAAGACAGAATTTTAAAGGCCGCGAGAGAAAAGAATCAAATTACATTCAGAGGGAAACCAATAAGAATATCAGCAGATTTTTCAATCCAGACCCTAAAGCTAGAAGGGCCTGGAACAACATATACCAAGCCCTGAAAGAAAATGGATGCCAACCAAGAATCTTATACCCAGCAAAACTTACCTTCAAATTTGACGATGAAATAAGATCCTTCCATGATAAACAAAAGCTAAAGGAATTTACAAAAAGAAAGCCAGCATTACAGAACATTCTCAGCAAAATATTCCATGAGGAAGAGATGAAAAACAACGATGCAAATCAGCAACAGGAGGTGCTAGCCTAAAGGAATAGCCAAATAAAGGAGAAACCAAAGCATGTCAAAAACAAATATGAGTCAATTGACTGGGAATACAAATCATATCACAATAATAACCCTGAATGTTAATGGCCTGAATTCATCAATCAAAAGACACAGACTGGCAGATTGGATTAAAAAGAAAAATCCAACAATATGCTGCCTGCAAGAGACTCATCTCATAGAAAGAGACACCCATAGACTAAAGGTGAAAGGATGGGGACAAACATACCATGCACACGGACACAGCAAAAAAGCTGGAGTATCCATCCTCATCTCAGATAATGTGGACTTCAAACCAAAACTAGTCAGAAGGGATAAAGAAGGACATTACATGCTGCTTAAGGGAAGCATAAATCAGCAAGACATAACAATCATAAATATCTATGCCCCGAACATAGGCTCATCCACGTACGTCAAACAAATCCTTCTCAATTCCAGAAATCAAATAGACCACAACACAATAATACTAGGCGATTTTAACACACCTCTCTCACCACTGGATAGATCGTCCAAACAAAAATTGAATAAAGAAACTATAGATCTCAACAACACAATCAGCAATTTAGACTTAACGGACATATATAGAATATACCATCCAAGAAAGAATGAATACACTTTCTTCTCAGCAGCACATGGATCCTTCTCTAAAATAGACCATATTTTATGCCACAAAGCTACTGTTAGTAAATACAAGAAGATAGAGATACTACCTTGTACTCTATCAGATCATAATGGATTGAAATTAGAAATAAATGACAGAATAAAAAACAGAAGCTTCTCCAATACCTGGAGACTAAATAATACACTATTATATGATGAATGGATAACAGAAGACATCAGGAGGGAAATAAAAAAATTCTTAGAAGTAAACGAGAACAAAGACACATCATATCAAAATCTCTGGGACACTATGAAAGCAGTACTTAGAGGAAGATTTATTTCATGGGGTGCATTCAAAAAAAGAAGTAGAAATCAACAAATAAACGAGTTAACACTACAGCTCAAAGCACTAGAAAAAGAAGAGCAGACCAATACCAAAAGTAGTAGAAGACAGGAAATAGTTAAAATCAGAGCCGAAATCAACGAAATCGAAACAAAAGAAACAATCGGAAAAATTAATAAAATAAATAGTTGGTTCTTTGAAAAAATAAATAAAATTGATAAACCCTTAGCCACACTAACAAAGAGAAAGAGGGAGAAAACTCAAATTACTAAAATTTGGAATGAACAAGGAAACATCACAACAGACACGAGTGAAATACAAAACATAATTAGAAGCTATTTCGAAAATCTATACTCCAACAAAACAGAAAACCTTGAAGACATCAACAAATTTCTAGAGACATACGAACTACCTAAACTGAACGAGGAGGACATACACAACTTAAATAAACCAATTTCAAGCAATGAAATAGAAGAGGTCATCAAAAGCCTACCAACAAAGAAAAGTCCAGGACCAGATGGGTTCTCAGCCGAGTTCTACAAAACCTTTAAAGAAGAGCTCATTCCAATACTCCTCAAACTATTCCATGAAATAGAAGAGGAGGGAACCCTACCAAACTCGTTCTATGAAGCCAATATCACCCTGATACCTAAACCAGACAGAGACACATCAAGGAAAGAAAATTTCAGACCAATATCCTTAATGAACATCGATGCAAAAATTCTCAACAAAATTTTAGCAAATCGCATACAAATATATATTAAAAAGATAGTGCACCACGATCAAGTGGGTTTTATCCCAGGGATGCAAGGTTGGTTCAACATTCGGAAATCAATAAATGTCATTCACCATATCAACAGACTTAAAGTTAAGAATCACATGATTATTTCAATAGATGCAGAAAAAGCATTTGATAAAATACAGCATCCCTTCATGCTCAAAACACTAGAAAAAATTGGGGTAATGGGAACATTCCTAAACATTATAAAGGCCATCTACGCTAAGCCCATGGCTAATATCATTCTAAATGGTGAAAAACTGAAAGCGTTCCCCCTAAAAACTGGAACAAGGCAGGGATGCCCTCTTTCACCGCTTCTATTCAACATCGTCCTTGAGACTCTAGCCAGAGCAATCAGACAAACCAAAGAAATTAAAGGGATACGAATAGGAAAAGAAGAACTCAAACTATCCCTGTTTGCTGATGACATGATTATATATTTAGAGGAACCTGGAAATTCCACCAGAAAACTTTTAGAACTCATAAGTGAATTCAGTAAAGTAGCAGGTTACAAGATCAATGCTCATAAATCCAATGCATTTTTATACATAAGTGATGAATCTTCAGAAAGAGAAATTAGGAAAACTACCCCATTCACAATAGCATCGAAAAAAATAAAATACTTGGGAATCAATCTCACAAAAGAGGTGAAAGACCTCTACAATGAGAACTACAGAACATTAAAGAAAGAAATTCAAGAAAACCTTAGAAGATGGAAAGATCTCCCATGTTCCTGGATAGGCAGAATTAATATCGTCAAAATGGCTATACTACCTAAAGTTCTATACAGATTCAATGCAATTCCAATTAAAATCCCAATGATGTACCTTACAGAAATAGAGCAAGGAATTATGAAATTCATCTGGAAGAATAAAAAACCTAGAATAGCTAAAGCAATCCTCAGTAGCAAGAGCGAAGCAGGGGGTATTGCAATACCAGATCTTCAACTCTACTACAAAGCAATAGTAACAAAAACGGCATGGTATTGGTACCAAAATAGACAGGTAGATCAATGGTACAGAATAGAGGACATGGACACAAACCCAAATAAATACAATTTTCTCATACTAGACAAAGGTTCCAACAATATGCAATGGAGAAAAGATAGCCTCTTCAACAAATGGTGCTGGGAAAACTGGAAAACTATATGCAATAGAATGAAACTAAACCCCTATCTCTCACCCTACACAAAACTCAACTCAAAATGGATCAAGGACCTCGGAATCAGACCAGAGACCCTGCATCTTATAGAAGAAAAAGTAGGTCCAAATCTTCAACTTGTTGGCTCAGGATCAGATTTCCTTAACAGGACTCCCATAGCACAAGAAATAAAAGCAAGAATAAACAACTGGGATAGATTCAAACTAAAAAGCTTTCTCTCAGCAAAGGAAACTATCAGAAATGTGAAGAGAGAGCCTACAGAGTGGGAGAATATCTTTGCCAACCATACCTCAGATAGAGCGCTAATTTCCAGAATCTATAAAGAACTCAAAAAACTCTACACGAAGAATACAAATAATCCAATCAACAAATGGGCTAAGGAAATGAACAGACACTTCACAGAAGAAGATGTACAAGTAATCACCAGATATATGAAAAAATGTTCAACATCCCTAGTAATAAGGGAAATGCAAATCAAAACTACCCTAAGATTTCATCTCACCCCAATTAGAATGGCGATTATCAAGAATACAAGCAACAATAGGTGTTGGCGAGGATGTGGTGAAAAAGGAACACTCATACATTGCTGGTGGGGCTGCAAATTAGTGCAGCCACTCTGGAAAGCAGTGTGGAGATTCCTCAGAAAGCTTGGAATGGAAACACCATTTGACCCAGCTATCCCACTCCTTGGCCTATACCCAAAGGACTTAAAATCAGCATACTACAGAGATACAGCCACATCAATGTTCATTGCTGCTCAATTCACCATAGCCAGATTGTGGAACCAACCTAGATGCCCTTCAGTTGATGAATGGATAAAGAAACTGTGGCATATTTATACAATGGAATATTACTCCGCAATGAAGAATGATAAAATTATGGCATTTGTAGGCAAATGGTCGAAATTGGAGAATATCATGCTAAGTGAGATAAGCCAATCTCAAAAAACTAAAGGACGAATGATCTCGCTGATAAGCGGATGAGGACATATAATGGGGGGTGGGACGGGCTAGCATTAGGTTTAGGGTTAGGTTTAGAGTTAGGCTAAGGAGAGCAGTAAGAATGAAGGAAAGAAGGACTGTGTAGAGGGAAAAGAGGGGTGGGAGGGGTGGGAGGGGTGGGAGGGGTGGGGGGGAGGGGAAAAATATAATAAACATCATTACCCTATGTAAACGTAAAAAAAAAAAAAAAAAAAAAAAATTAAGCATCAAGCATCCAAACCCAGTTAATTTGCTTCCTGAACCCACATTGTTTTAACAAAGACTGCTTTCTGAGATCAAATTTATCATCTTATGGAAGAATACCATGAGGATGAAAAGCAGAATTTACAAAAATGACAGCATTTGTCAACATGAGTAGAGTGAATTTGCCTCTAACTGACTCCCAGGTGTTATAAAATGTAATTTTTTGCTACTTCTTTACTTCTACCATGCCTTTCTCAGCACTCTAAAACAGCAGGTGCTTTTTAAAGTCATCAGAGTTGTTACTATTTTCATATTTATTAGAACTCTTTTATTTCATTAAAAGTACACAGCTCTATTGCATTAGTTTCTTTTAATGTTTTATTTGGCTAGCAGTCTTAAGAGAACAATTTATCTACATTTTGGAATAGATAATGACAGTTGATGAGACCCATACCTTACATCAGCATCTATATTTTTTAAAAAAGTCTCAAATATTGAAAATTGGATATAGAATTACAGAGCATAGGAGATATACTTTCTACCTTAAGAAAATGGAAGATATGTCTTAATTTTGTGAGTTGTTTATGAAAACCGTATTTATTTTGAATAACAAGTATTTTTGGGGGTACTGGGGATTGAACTCAGTGGCACTCAACCACTGAACCACATCCCCAGCCCTTTTTTGTATTTTATTTAGAGATAGGGTCTCACTGAGTTGCTTAGTGCCTTGCTTTTGCTGAGGCTAGCTTTGAACTCTTGATCCTCATGTCTCAGCCTCCCGAGCCACTGGGATTATAGGCGTGTGCCACTGTGCCTGCCTGAATAACAAATTTTGACAATCTCATTTATGGATTCAAACATCAGTATTTCTATTGTAATCTTTAGTATATGCATTTCTGTAATCATATGGGCATATTCTATGGATTAATCCCTATCCATGGATTAATGCACTGATTAGGTTAATGTCTGATGACAGCGAAAAATGAGATAAATATAAATTCCAAGGTATAGTGCCTGGTACACAGGTGCTTGGATATCACCAACATCATTGGCATAATATAACTGACATTATTTTATTATTGCTATTATGCAATTCAGTCCTATACTGAAGACTAGGTACCTCAGTGATTAGGAGAAATCTAAGATTATTATCCCTATAGCATCTTTTCTTCTTCTTCTTTTACTTTTCTCCATTTCTACATGTGCATGCCACCTCCATATCTTCTACCATTTCTTACTCTACCCAGAAAGATTATTAGGAATCAACCTTGTACCCCAGGGTACATCAGGCTTATCTGGGTGATGGCCCTGATATCCTGGCGCTGCCCTAGAGAACCACTTTCAAGCAAGTAGTATAGGGAGGCCAAGGACTAGAATGGTCCACCAGCACATTGCCCAGCAAGAGTGGCCTCAAGGTGTGATTCCTTAAGGAATATCTCTCCACTCTGATAACATTCACCTGGCTCCATTTGAAAAGTACACATCTTTTGTCAATGCTAGTGTGTGTGTGTGTGTGTGTGTGTGTGCACGTGTGTGCGTGCCCCTTTTCAAAATTACTTTTTATTTTTATTTTTACTTATTTTATTTTGAGACGGGATCTTGCTAAGTCACCATGGCTGATTAGTTTAATAACATAAATGGTTTGATTTTTATTTTTTCTACCATTATATAGTCTTGTTTTAGTAAGTTTTTTTACTATTGTGAGCAAAAGACCCAACAAGAACAATTGGAGGAGGAAAAGTTTATTTGGGGGCTCACAGTTTCAGAGGTCTCAGTCCACAGATGCCATCTCCATTCCTTGGGGTCTGAGGTGAATCAGGACATCATGGTGGAAGTATATGGTAAAGAAACTGAGAACATCGCACCAGAAAGCAGAGAGAGAAATTCCTCTCACTACTGACAAAATTTATTACCCAAAGGCACACCTCTAATGACCCACCTCCTCCAGCCACATCTTACCTGCCAACAGTTACCACCAAGTCAATCCCTATCCATGGATTAATGCACTGATTAGGTTAATGCTCTCACAACCCAATCACTTCACCTATAACCCTCTTGAATTGTCTTACACATGAGCTTTTGGGGGACAAGTAATATTTAAACCATAACAATCTCATCTAATTAAACGAAAAGAGAGTGTTTCTTTCCAGTTTTATAATTTACAATATGGTTGATAAAATTATGCTTTTCTGATAGTAAAGACTTAACTCATTTCTATCTATTCCATTTCTTTGAAGGCATTAAGCATTATTTGCATTTTAACAAGGAGGAAAAACTTAAAAGTCAAGTGACAGATGATCACTTAGTTAGGCTTCACCTCCTTTTTCTTCACTCTGACTTATCCATTCAGGTATCTACCTTATATTGGAAGAAAGTTCTAATTGTGGAATTCCACTTAGACTATTGGTGAAGGATCTCAATTAGGTCTGTGCATATATTTGGAATGACATTAAAACCAAACTTAAAATAATATTAATTCCCTGGATTTGCCCTCTAAGAACCTGTTACTTGGAATCCAAGTTCTTGTGTTCAAGAATGGTTTGATATAATTTGTGCTGAGGAAAAATGTATGATATGCAGTCATTTTATTTCTGACTGAAGTTTATCTCTAAGCATTCCTTCTATTCTTTCTTTTATCATGCTGTTACTTGATTTTAATTGCTTAATATGCATCAATTTTAAAGTAAATTAAATGTATATAAATATGTATTTTATAGGAATGTAAAACATAATGGAAAGATTACCATCATCATAATAACAGGGTTTTTCAGTGTTTAAACTTGTATATTATTTCATTTTAGTTATTTATATCACTGTCTTAGCAATCTTCCTTGAGTCACTTAAATCATTCAAATATGATCTCATATTCTATTTATTTCTGAAAACAAGTTATAGGGCTTAATTAAAGTGGTCGTTGGACTGGAGATGTAGTTCAGTGCTTGGGCACTTGCCTAGCATGTTTGAGGCCGTGGGTTCAATCCTCACCTACATATGTACGTACAAACACACATAATTGGAATAACTGTTGATGCATATATCCATATGAAAAGGTCATCAGCTTCCTTTTGTTTATGAGATTATATGAGCTTAAATTTCTGATTATACAGACGAATATAATACATTTCATTATCCATTTAAACTTAAGAATTTTCAGGGTTGTTCAGTGACATTATTATAAAATCAAAAATTGAAATTTTATTTAAATAATAAAACCACAAAATTTTATACAGATCATTTTGGACTGCATTTGAAGCTGTAGATATATGTATCAATCTGCAATTTAAAAGCCCATTAGTGTGTGTAATCCATGGAAGATATAAAAGAAATATAGCTAAACATAATTGTTTTGAAGAGCAACATAATTATAACTCTCAGACAGGAATGATGACTATTTTAAAGTACCTGCTATTAGCTTAAAGCTTTCTTTAATAGAGAGCTCAAAAGAAACAAATCAAACCTCGCAATTTCTGGGTTCACTAATTAATGTTGAGATTTCTCTTTTATTAACTTCCTGTTGAGAAGTCACTTGTAAATTTGATGTGTTTATTTCTGACCATGAGCTATATTAATTTAAATTATCTTCACTTTTGTAATGGGGTGAAGCTTAGTATTTGTATTACTAGACATGTAAGATACCAAAACATTCTATTTATTTTCCCAAGAATTTGGTGTCAATTCAACCATGAGTGTTTGACTACTTAGTGCACGCATTCATTCAGTCTTTAAGAAAAACTTCCTATGTGCTTAAATGTGTGCTTTGATGTAGATTTGCAAAGTTAGAATTTGAAAGGAAAGTGAAACACACACAAGCAGCACAGAAACCAGGCAGAGAGATCCATAATTAAAAAGCTTTATTTGTCAGTCAGGGTCTGACAAAGGCCATTACTCAGAAGAAAGCCAGTGAGGCAGGCAGGGCTTAGCTTCAGGGTATTTTATAGGGCAGGTTTGGGTTGCTCGTGTAAGGTGGTATGAGCTGCTTGCCTAGAAGCTTGTGGTTGAATTGAACTGCCTGTGTAAAGCTTTGTGGTGGGCTTTTAGAAGAACAAAGAGATATTTTAGTTAAATTAGTTAACAGGTAGTGAGGGGGACCGAGTTATCTGCTAACTTTGGTTTTCTTTGTAAGTACCTCTCTAGAGCAGGTAAGTGAAACTTATTTTAAGCTTTAGACCTAATAGAGTAAAACAGCACCTTCCCATAAGGGATGACCTACTCCCAACACCTTGGTGTATAGAGGAAATATACAATTATATTAGAGTTTAATGATGGAGATACAGAAGGTTTTATGAAAAGGTACCTACTCCATTCCAAAAATTGGATTAAGGCAGAGGGACAGGTTGGGTTCAGAGAAGACTTCTTAGAGAAGACTGCACCCTATGCTCAATCTTTAATTCATTAAAATATCTAAAAAGCACACAGGAGAGAGGGAAAAACATCATTCTAAGCAGAAGAATAGAATGAACAGGGGTGTGAGGACATACATTGTTTGGGAAGTTTCAAGAAAAACATTCCTGAATGTCGACTATTAGAAAGGAAGATGCAGATTGTCTGGAGAGGAAAATAGTGAGTAGCATCAAAGGACATTGCATTCTCTGCTAAATAATCAGATTTTATCTAATAGGCACATAGGTAGCATCAACAATTTTATTTCATTTTTTTGTGGTGCCGGGGATTAAACCCAGGGCCTTGTGCATGCAAGGCAAGCACTCTACCAACCGAACTATATCCCCAGCCCACATCAACAATTTTAATCAGATGAGGGACATGGTTGGATGTGGATTTAATAAAAACCACACCAGTGGCACACACCTTTAATCCCAGCAGCTCCAGAGGATGACACAGGAGAATCATGAGTTCAAAGGCAGCCTCAGCAACTTACTGAGGCCCTGAGCAACTTAGTGAGACTGTCTCTAAATAAAATGTGGAGAAAGGACTAAGAGAGGGGAGAGAGGAGGCTTTGTGATTGGCCAGGTGAGAAATGACAAGAGTATGATCCTGGACTAGGGTAGTGGAAATAGAAAGATAGACGGATGTGAAAAAGGCTTAGGAAGTTCAATCAACTGTTGAATTAACTAAATATGGAAGAAGCAAATGGAAGAGGTCTCAGGGAACTGTCAGGGTGGCTGAGTGGTTGGAGGTGATATGTGCGGGAATTGGAAGATCAGAAAAGCAACAAAATGGAGATCAGGGAAACAGAATGGGGAATTCAAGATGATTACCATTGTCTGGTATGTTAAGACAAACTCTATATTGTTTGAATTGCAAAATTACAT
Source organism: Sciurus carolinensis (assembly GCF_902686445.1). Classification (NCBI taxonomy): domain Eukaryota; kingdom Metazoa; phylum Chordata; class Mammalia; order Rodentia; family Sciuridae; genus Sciurus; species Sciurus carolinensis. The sequence goes on from NC_062217.1 coordinate 96,485,998, forward strand.
ATAATTCATCAAGTTCTGAAGAGAAAGTAAGATCAAGGTCTAAGGAGAAAGTAAGATAATGTTGCAAACAATTTTTAGTTAAATGTTTTATTTTAAAATACATTTTATTTAAAAAATAAAATCTAAAGTACCATTTTATTTGGGTCTTACCCTTCACTACACATATAAATTTCCTCCAGTTTTAGGATTTTGATCAAGGCCTAGTGAATAACTGTGCTTAAGTAATTGTGGAGAGAAAATGGGATGAAGAATAATGATTAGCATCTGAATCGTGTTAAATATTTCTGCAGCATAGACAGAGTTTAAAAAATTTAAAAATGTCTGGCAATTTTAGAATGGGCAAGGAAGACTGTTGTGAGGTTAGAGTTTGATAACTTTCTAGCCAGCTTTTTAGAAGAAGAGAACAAAAGTGAAAGCAGAAGTAACCGTGGCTATCCATGGGGCAATGGGAGTGCAGCCCCAGCTAGAGTGCAGAGAACAGTGGAACATGGAGACTGACTAGTGAGCAACCTGTTCAGAAAGGGTCTTGAAAACCCAAGGAGTTCACCTTTGGTGTAGAAACAAGTATGGTTTGTGGCAAGGAGGCATCAATAAGTAGCAAATGAAAAAAAAATCACTATTTCCTCTACACCTTTCTATACTCCTTTCTTTTCATATGTAGAATACTAAAAATACCCAGCCTGGGTATTCTGAGAGGCATGTCCTCCCTGCTCCTTCTATCATTACCTCCCTAAGACAGGTTGTAGATTTACAGTGTCTTGACCCATGCCCAGTTTCCCTTAAGGATTCTTCTTTGTGCAGACATAATTGGAGAAATCCCTACTTCAATATAATGTTATCTATTTCCCGTGATCCAGACTTGTCAAATGTGTACCAGCTCCCTGCATAAATAACATAAACTTCCTTGAAGGTCTATGAAACCTCAACACCTATATTAATATTTATTAAGTTACTAGGACAAGAACGTTAAGGTGAGAATTCTGCTGAGGATGTCAAATATAAACTAGAATCTATATTATAATGAGTGCATATAAGGAAGGAGTTTGTCGAGTAAGTGAAGCTAGAACACAGGATAAATTTGTTTTCTAATTTAAATATGCTTAGGGCATTTTCCCAGGTTTGTTTTCCAATGAATAATTTTATTGCTCTATTTGTATTTATAATATTTATTGGGTCTTTCTCTTTTATGGACTGATTGTTTTCGAATGCTTTCAAACTAAATCTTGCAATCTGACTTTCAATCTATGAATATGCAGTTTCAGTATAAAGCATTTCATTTTGATATTAACATGTTGTGATTGCACCTTTCTTATTTCTTTGCTTATGAAAATTGATACCACCTATGCTGTTCACTCTGAGTGACAAGAGAGAGTCTCTCTCCCAGTGTGTAGAATGTTTTTTGCATTTCAGGTGTTGTATACCACCTGTGTTTATTTCTCTGTCTCTCCTCCTTGTAAGCCCATGTTCCTTTAGAGTCACCTTTCTGTTGATCGTCAGTCCCTTTGTCAATGTAATTTACAGCCACAACCAGGAATCTTGCTGTTGCATAATATGCATTTGACCATGAAGTTTTTGGGCTCCAGTTCAACATAACTTGAAAGGCAGTTTGTTTAGTCAGTTATTTTTTTTAACACTGTGACAAAAATATCTGAAAATAACAATTTAAGAGAAGGAAAATTTTATTTGGGGGTTCACAGTTTCAGTTCTCAGTCCAAGACAACCACTCCATAGCTCTATAGGTGAGACAGAACATCATGGCAGAAGAGGGGCTTAGTAGAGGAAATAGCTCAGGATACAGCAATAAGGAAGCAGAAAGAGTTCCACTTACCAGAGACAAAATATGTACCCCAAAGTCATGCTCCCAGTCATGTACTCCTCCAACCACACCTTACCTGCCTACAGTTACCACCCTATTAATACAGGCAAGTGAATTAAGATATGATTAGATTAAGGCTCTCATAACACAATCATTTCACCTCTGAATTTTCCTCAATTATCTCACACAAAGCTTTTGGGGAACACTTCATATGTAAACCATAACATTTTGCTCAATGTAGGTCTGACTTTTAATAATAATTTTGCCCTTTGTGACCACCCTGTATGACTGCTTTTTATTTTTAATAGATGTTGTGCTAATTTGTGACTGCTTTGTGGCCAGAAAATATTCAGCATTCTAAATAAAACTCTTATAAGGGAAAATGGAAAGCATGAAAACCCAAGAGACAAATCTATGCACAGGAAGATAAAAGGATAAATACAGTACTTGAACTCAAAGATCTTATCATTATCTCATCTGATTTATCATCACTTGTTCACCCTAAACAATGTTCTAAGAGAATGTTTTAGTGAAAAGATGGATTGAGAAATTTCTACACAAAACAAAGAACAAAATCATATGCATATTATATAGTTTGACCTACGTACAATAGCGAAATGACAAAGGAAGAATACACTTTCTAACTATAATAAAGATATGTATTATTATAAATTCCATATAAATCACATTACTTTTGAATTTGAATCAAAGATATTATTTAATTGGCAGACTTTGAAACAATTCTAGATAATAGGACTATATGAGTTATAATGCTAAATATTACTAACTGCACTGGAAAGGAGCCTAGATATTTTAGAAAATATTTTACTTTTTTATAATTGTGGGATTTATTGTTGCATATCCTTTGGTGCACACACTATGACAATATAATTTGACCAATATCTTTCCCCAGTAGTTCCTATTTCCCTTCCCTTCTCTCCCGCTATAGACAATATTTTAAGTATAAAGGAATTAAAAGGAAAAAATGGTTTTTATTTTTATGTTGCTTTACAAAGAATTAGCAAAGCAACAGGAAAGGTTTCTTCCTGGAGCAATCAAGGTAATTGGTATTTCACTGTGCTTTTTCATACTTCCCCAACCAATCAGTTGCCAAGTTAAAAAATAAAAAAGAAAGATCAATAAAAAATGTTTGCAATGACTTTGGTCCCAAAGGAATGCAATGTTAACCTTATATGTTTTAACTATACTTCTGAGGCTTTGGTAAATAGCAGTGTTTGCATTATTAGGTAATAACTCTTATACTTCCACAAATCAAATGACAACATGTGAATTGATTGATCACTACTGTTTTTAATGGTCTCCTAGGTCCTCTCAAAACTAGTTTTTCATTGATGGTCCTTGTTAAAGAGATCATGTTTCTCCTTGTGTTATCAGAGAGAAATCTTTATTTAATAATTTGATGGATATCCTATCCTCTGTCTTCTTTTCTAAATCCTCCTATGCCCCTCACATCTGCCTGCTTGTTCTCCCTATAGATTCCTCCTTCATCCTCTGTTCTCCTGTTCATTCTTCCTGGAAGGTATCCAGGTCAATTCCTTAAATGATCATTCTGAGAAGTTGATCCCTAGGTGGGCTATTATTTTGTTATCTTTAGCTGGTTTCTTACTCTTGAACTCTTGAATTCCCACTTAGTGATGTACCTATGGGAATATTGTAGTATCTGAAACACATTTAATTTGAACCTTTTATTTTGTCAAATCTATTTCTGCATCAACTCTTCTGTTTATGTTACTTGTGTCATTATCTCCCCACTCTACTGGGAATTAAACCTGGGAGATAATTTCATAGTCTCTCAGTTCCCATCCCTAGTCCCAATTCATCAACTCAGTTACCTAATTGATGAATGTGTTCATTGGAGGGCCTTATGTCTTTCTTGTCCTCTTATTTCCTTCTTTTGCCTATTACAGTGACCTACTGATTTTCCTTCTGTCAACTTACCCTCCAATACAATCTATAATGCTGTCAGATTTGTTTTAATGAATACATGGATAAGATTAATGGTTCCCCTTTACCTACAAAAAAAAAGAAAAAAAAAAAAACTCTTAATTTTCAAGTTTCTTCAGGCTCTGCCCTGGTAAAATTTTTCACCTTGAATAGAGTGATTTCTTTTCTTCTTTTTTTTTATTGTAAACAAATGGGATACAACTTATTTCTGAATGGAGTGATTTCTAAAGTATAAATATCTAAACCTTGATTGATTTTAAGCCATCAGTGATTTAGCATGCAACTCACATGACTTCTAAATATTTATTTCTCAGGAGCCTGCTCCAGTGTCCAGGGCACACTTAAATTTGAGTAGCTCTGCTGCTGCCCAGCCAAACTCATGCTTGGTTTTAGTGAAAATTATTTTGTATCACTTTGTTTATTTGAACCATATGGTAGTTGTCTACCTTATAACTTTTGATATTTTTCTCTCTTTGTAGTATCTTCTCAACTAATATCAATATTCTAAGTTTTTGGGTTTCTTGAGTGTCATTTCATTGATGTTGTGATGGACTCTCAGATTTCATGAAATGATGCTTGTCTCCATTCAGAACATGGGTGTTTTGATATTCAGCTTTCTGTCACTGTGACAAAATACCTAAGAAAACCAACATAAAGGAGGAAAGATTTATTTTGGCTCAACGTTTCAGAGATTTCCATCCTTTGTCCCTTTTCTTGTGGACTTATGGTGAGACAGAGCGTCATGACAGAAAGTGTGATACAAGCAAATTGTTCATCTTGTGATTGGGAAGCTGAGGGGGTGGGGAGGGAGATAGAGAGAAAGGGGTCCTCTAAACACTGATGCACTGGGGACCAAACATTTGACACTTGAAATTTTAAGAGACATGTCCCATTCAAACCGTAATGGGTATGGTATAGTGGGGTGGTAGTAAAGAACTGGGTCATATATTTGCCCTCAGCACTGTTCTGAGTCCTAGTCCCTCTGAAGGCCAGTTTTCATGGGTATAGCACCAGTGGAATCACACAGAGTTCAGCAGTTGCTGGTCCACACTGGAAGACTGTGGGAATAAATTTTATCATTATGGCTTGAAACAAAAACACACACACACACAAACACACACACCAAAGCAAAAACAAAAACAAGGCTCATTCTTGAAATTTAATGCCCATCATCAAGAAATTCTTAAATTCACTTTTGAATTTTTATAAGTGGAGTCCAGTGAAATAGTAAAACCACTTCTCTAATAATCTTGTGTTTTCCCCATAGCAACTCTTATATAGCAGATGCTTAATGTATGTATATGAAATAAATGTATTATCATTTTTAAACTAGGTTGAGCCATAAGAAATGATTGAATTTTGGAAGCAAAAATATTACCAGTTTCATAGCTTACCTATTTCCTTGGGATTAGAGTCTATTTTTACAATCATATACCTGATTTTAGAAATTAAAATTAATTGAAAAAATAAAATTTTGCATTTAATTGCCTTTATAGTAATGTTTGTATGACCTCTGCTTCTTGAGGCATTATATTATTTCTGAACCAATTTTTAGGGAGATTAAATAAAACATTGGTTAACTGAAATTCACGTGTAATATTATTAAATATGTGATTGTTTTAATTCTTCAGCATTAAGAATTTTGACCTTAAGAGATTGCAGTCCTTCTTTTTGATTCATTAATAAGCATGATATATATTATTCAATCTTGATTTTACTTTTTACTATTTTGAGATTTCAAAATTATAGTTTTTGTTTTCCTTACATAATACCATAGTATAGTTTAGGAATAAGTGGGATTGACAATCTTTTTTTTGTTGTTGTTCTAATTAGTTATACATGACAGTAAGAATGCATTTTGACATGTCATACATAAATGGAGAATAACTTCTCATTGGTCTGGTTGTGCATGATATAGAGTAACATAGCTCGTGTAATCATATATGCACATAGAGTTCTAATGTCCCATTCATTCTATCATTCCTACCCCCCCACTCCCTCCCCTCCCTTCACTCCCTTCTGTCTAATCAGAAGAACCTCTATTCTTCCCTAGCCACCCCGACTTTATTGTGAATTAGCATCCACATATCAGAGAAAACATTCAGCCTTTGGTTCTTTGGAATTGACTCATTTCACTTAGGATGATATTCTCCAGTTCTGTTCACTTACTGGCCCATAATTTCATTCTTTAAGGCTAAGTATTATTCCATTGTGTATATATACCACAGTTTCTTTATCTACTCATCTGTTGAAGGGTACCTAGGTTGGTCCCATAGTTTAGCTATTGTGAATTGAACAGATACATTGATGTATTTGCATTAGTGTGATATGCTGATTTTAAGTCCTTTGACTATAAACCTAGGAATGGGATAACTAGGTCAAATGGTGATTCCATGCCAAGTTTTCTGAGGAATCTTCATACTGCTTTCTATAGTGATTTCACCAAATTGTAGTCCCACCAGCAATGTGTGAGTGTACCCTTTTCCCCACATCCTCGCCAACATTTGTTGTGGCTAGTATTCTTGAAAATTGCCATTCTGACTGGAGTGAGATGGACTCTCAGTGTAGTTTTGATTTACATTTCTCTAATTGCTAGAGATGTTGAACACTTTTTGATATATTTGTGAATCAATTGTATTTCTTCATCTGTGAAGTGTCTGCTTAGTTCCTTAGCCCATTTATTGATTGGGCTATTTGTATTTTTGGTATTAAGTGTTTTGAGTTCTTTATATGTCCTCCAGATTAGTGCTGTATCTGAGGTGTGTTTGGTATTTTCTCCCATTCTGTAGGTTCTCTTTTCACATTATTATTTCCTTTGCTGAGAAGAAGCTTTTTAGTTTGATTCCAGACCATTTATTGATACTTGATTTTATTTCTTGTGCTTTAGGAATCTTGTTAAGGAAGTCAGTTCCTAAACTGACATAGTGGAGATTTGAGCCTACTTTTTCTTCTATTAGGTGCAGGTTCTCTGTTCTAATGCCTAAGTTCTTGATCCACTTTGAGTTGAATTTTGTGCAGGGTGAGAGAGAGGGGTTTAATTTCATTTTGCTGCATATGGATTTCCAGTTTTCCAGATACCATTTGTTGAAGAGGCTCTCTTTTCTCCAATGTGTTTTTGGTGCCTTTATCTGAAATTCATTTGGGAAAATAATAGCCTCAGAATGACCAAAGCAATATTAGCAAAAAAAAAAAAAAAAAAAAAGTGAAGCAGGAGGCATCATATTACCACACCTTAAATTATACTGCAGAGCAATAGTAACAAAAACGGCATGGTGTTGGCACCAAAACAGATATTCATCTTTACTTAAGAAGGTTGCACTTTAGGATCTTTTATTTCATTGCTGTTTTATTGTTTTGGTTGTTGTTAAATGTAGAATTGACCTCTGTTATAAGTCAAAATTTGGTGATGTGAGATTTGTAACGTTATTTTTCAGATTAATTGAAGAAGTATCTTTTTATCTATCTTTCCATCTGATCATCTATGTATCTATGTCCATAGCATGAATAATTTCATGATTAATAATTGCTAGAAACTTTGTGATAAAAAATTAAAATCTCACAGAATTATTGACTGATTTATGCTTTTCATACCCTCTCATTTACTTGCATCACAACTGCTGATCTTTACATTTTATTGTACTGAATTTGCCAATTCCTCGATATGAAAATATGCTTTCCTTGAACCTCCATTATCATTCTAGCTTTTGGATGGAAAAATGAAGGTTTATAGGCAGTGTTTATTAAATCTGAGCCAGATTTTACAGCAAACCCAAATGCCAAGCAAGCACGTTTTCCTAAATCTCACTTATTGGGCATCCCTTGTAGTTTGTTGTTATAGAGATCATTACCAATCTTGCTTATCTTCTCTGGGGGATTTTTCTGAATGTGGTTCACTCTCCTGTTATCATTAGTCTGTATGCTTACAAAACAAGATGAAACTGTTGCCTTGTGCATTCTTCAGCACACTGCTCTCTTTCATTAAAAATACATGGGTACTCAAGTTTTTTTTGAAAATGCCTTCATAGAAAATGTATATATTAGATAATTTATACAAGAGAGCAGGAGAGTCTAGAAGTAGCAGGATGAATAAACTCAAAATATCATACAATGGTGAAATGATTTTTAATATTTTCACCATCTTTGCATAAATTCATTATCTGCAAATCCATCATGTTGTTCAAGCAAACTGTGTTCACTTAAATTTGTAATGGTAATGTTTCAAAGCAGCACTAAATTCCAAAGCCTGCCAGCACATAACACAAGCTTTGCCAGTACCCTACACATTTCTTAACAAAAAGATATTTGTTTTTAAATATCACAAACTATGGTGAGTTATGGCTTTTACCATAACTTGTATTTAACATGTGACATAAATTGTAGAAAATATGTATAGTTAGAGTTATGGTTGTTTTTCTCCCTGGAAAACATAAGTATAGACCTCTATCACTTACCAGTTGATTGTCATTGGAGATAATTATGTAATTTCTTTGAGCTTGAATTTTCCCAATGGAAAATTAGGTGGATAATGTTTAGTTTACATTTCTCTCTGGAGGATTGCATGAAATTAGATACTTAATTTGAGCTCCTACTGGGTATCAAACACTTCCTGAATTCTAGGGAAAAGACAGGACCAAAGTCTCTGCTCTTGTAAAGATTAGACTTCACAAATGAAATTTCTCAAGAGAGGTAGTTATCATAATAATTGTCCTTTTCCTTCCACTTTAAGATTTCACTCTGTGGAGCATGGTTGGTTAGAAGAAAACAACATAAAATAATAGTACCCTTTTCCATTAAATTCAACTCTGTCTTCAACCTCTAGTTTTAGGAATACTAGAAACATCAAGCTTCACTTGGAATTAAGTGGTATGGAGTGGACTCATGAAAGGGAACCTATGAACAAGAGGTCAGTGCATCATCTTAGGGCCCGCAATTGGTGAATGCTGGCCAATTGTTTTTAAACTTTAATGAGAAAGTACATGAAATAATATATATGATAATCTGAATAGATCAAACAGATAAACTTGACTTTTGAAAGAATTATTTTTTTTAAAAAGTCAACCCAATTTCTTTTTAAATAGAGAGATAAACTGGATATGGTGGCACATGCTTTAGTCCCAGCAACTTGGGAGACTGAAGCAGGAGGATTGCAAGTTTGACGTCAGCTTCAATAACTTAGTGAGACCCTAAGCAACTTTGTGAGACCCTGTCTCAAAATAAAAAATAAAAAGGATTGGGGATGTGGCTCAGTTAAGGCACCTCTGGGTTCAATTCTCAGTCCTAACTAAATAAAACAATAGAGAGCTCACCCAACGAATCTTTAAAAATATTTTGACTGACCAGATGGTCTTCAGCTTTTTAGAACATTGAAGTATGTTTATTTAAGCATATTTAATACCATTTGGTTAGTTTTGAAATATTTCTTATATAAAAAAGGAAAAAATTACAACCATATGTATACAGACATCGTTTTTCACAACTCTGACATCGCTAATTTTGAATTTTGTAAAAAAGGAAGCTCTCTAAACTATTCAGTTAGTGTGACCCAGGATGTGTATCCAGTACATATTGTCTATAGATTTCTTCTAGTCTTCCCCTCTTCCTCCTTTATTCCTTTCTTTTCTTTTTCATAGCACATACCAACAGTGACCCATGGCCTCTTGCTTTTGATTTGGACTGTAGAATGTGGGATCTAGAATGTTCCTGTCTTCCCTTTAAAAATAGCACTTTCTGTGTTTCTTTTCATAAAAGAATTAATTAATAATTTCCCAGAAATTATTACATTAGCTCCCTCCCAAATGTGTAGCACACTTATGTAAGTATATTTTTATTATGAACATGCCACATGCATGCTATACTAGAAGCTTCATAAAGAGGTAAATCTCAATGAGACTTAGATACATGTTTTAGATACTAGAATGGGGTAAGGAGAGAAATATTTTGGTTTTTAAACCTTACTGTTTCTCAGATCAGACTACAGAGGCAGCTGCTTAATTGGCTTGCAAATATATGATTAGCCCTTGTCATAGTCCTTAAGATCTAATTGTATGGTTTAATTTCTTACACATTTCTCAATTCTCCTGGGGTAGGTCTTTTGGTATTTGTGGGTTTTATATTTACTTTCTTGCTTTTAATTGCTATATGCAGGAACCTGGGGAAATCATTTTCACTTTCACTTCATTCAGAAGAACCACTTATATTGCAGAACAAATGATGTGAGTGCCACCACATTGATACCTGAACTCAGCACTTCAGATTCTCAACTGCAAGCACCTGCTATTATTTGATTAAGGGACTTTTTCTTTTGCCACTAGAGCATGCTTTGTACCCCCATCTGGCAAGTTGGAAGTGCCAGGGTCTTAATGCCTCTGGAAGCAACCTTCATCCAGAAGCCAGTGGGAGATTGTGCATAAACACCGAGCTTCCTTGCCCCAAGGTGAAATAACTAAGGCACATGTCCTACACTGATGCCCAATATTACCTAGTAGAATCAAGTCCTGGATACTCACAATGGAAACTTGCTCATTAATGAAAATTCCATTATTTTCCTTTATATCAATACCACTAGTTCTTGATTCATGCTTATGAATAAATTGCTCACACTCCACACTTTGTCTCAGGTTTACTTCTGAGAAAACACCACATAAAATAAAATTGTGGCAGAATGTCCCTTTTCTATGAATTTAGGTTCATTCTACAGATTATCTTTCTTTTCAAGGTCGTGAGTCTACCAAGAGTACTAAAACAATCTGTAAGTTTTATGAACCAAGTAGTCTTGCCCAAAGAACTTTAAACAACCCTAAGCTTTAAGTTTTGTTTTGCTTTTATTCCCATATTTCCTGACCAAATGAGGAAGTATATGACAGTCTCTGAAGAAAGCTTACTGCTCTGCTTATCACTATAAACAGGTGCTGTTTGTTGAGCAGTATTTTATAAGCATTTATATTTGATTGTATACTTTATATTTTAAATCAGTTTAGTTGTCAAAAGTTCATGCTTCCAAGTGAAATATGCATTTGTAAAACTGCAGAATTCATTTCTTAATTACTCAAGCACTCCATGGCTGTAATCAGTGGCTCATGACCATCAAACATCTTCCCATAACAGCCTTTGCAACAGAAATGTAGAGAAGATTGAACCAATTTCAGAAATATTGTACCAGGCTGGTTTTTCTCCTAGAGGATTTTTGCCATGCTTGTCAGGAGATGCTGCTTCCTGCTGGGTACTGTGGCCCATGCCTGCAATCCCAACAACTTGGAGAGGCTACAGCAGGAGGATCTTTTCAAGTCTAGCCTGGGTAACTGAGCAAGACCTCATCTCAAAAGTGTAAATAATAAAATAAAGGGATTGGGTATGTAGTTTGTTGGTAGAGTACTCCTGGGTTCAATCCCCAGCACCACAAAAATAAATAAAGAAAGAAAGAAAGAAAGAAAGAAAGAAAGAAAGATATTTTCTCCTGTTAAAATCTAAGAACTGTCTTTGACTTTAAAGAATCTTTTCCTGTCATGTCCCAGCCCATGATGACAGCATTGAGATCAGAACAACTTTCTTAGATCAGTATTTCTCACAATTTGACCAATTTAACACACTGGGAAAATGATTAGATGAATTTTCAGAATTTTTTTTTATGAATTTTAATGGTTAAGAGACAAGTTAACACTTGGAAATAAACTATTTACATATGATAAAGTGCAGGTGTTTTTTTACTTCCTCAGAAAGTATATAATTAAATTGACATAATTTAATTCTTTAAAAATTTTTTTATTCTTTTTAGTCAAATTCAACTCTTTATGTAATATTTTTATCATACTTTCAGGTATATTTTATGCATTTTAACCAGGAAGATATAAAGAATATTAAACATTATAGCAAAGGATGTATGTGTGTGTAAATATGAGGGAAACAGTGTGTATATATACACAAAATAAATGCAGACATATACATATATGTCCAGCTCTACTTACTGTAAGATATGGACAAACAAATCATATTTCACAAATGTTACCAGTGGTATGGTTGTTTTGAATGGGAGATGTTTCCTTTGATATGTCAACAAGAAACCTTCTCTGAATATGTAAGTGGCATATCTACACCAAATGGATAATATTGAACTAGAAAATGTAGAAAATGTGCAAGTGTAAATATTGAGAGTAAATTAGCAGTCTATACACCAGATGCATCTCATATAACTTCTCTAAATGATTTTTCCTGATGATCAAAAAATAAAGGATGTTATCCTATACCATCAGGTTAGGTAGACATCCATATATAATTACTTGAATTCCTCCTTATTTGAAGCTACCTACCATCTATTTCAGTTACTCCCCAGAGCATCACCAGAAAGGAAATATCCACAATTTCTGTGGAAGGATTTACTCCTGTCACAAGACATTTTCCTTTTGTCCTACACTGTCTAGAGCTGCCTTACTAGGTGAATTCCAAATGAACTTCTGTCCAAGGAGCTGTCCCTCATAATGAATTTTTGTCAAAGAGAAGGCAACATGGAGAGAAACTGACACACACACACACATTGACTTCAGTGAAGTGACAAACAAAGTGCTTGATTCACTTATTTAAGAAACAGATCTCTGCAAACAGAATCAGGCTATCTGTTCACTTCATTGCTAGCTTTCACAAAGAAGCAGCATTAATGACCTATTTGTAACTGCTCAATAAGTCCAGCACCTGTGGTTTTTGTTATTTTTGTCAATTTCTAAATACCTCAGCTGGCATCACAACAGAATAGATAGAAGATAGAATGAAACAACATCAGCATCTGTTTGTAAATATAAATTTGCTTTGGGCTGTTGTCATCTTTAAGTGGGCTTTGGTGACATTATCTTTGCTTTTCTAAAACAACAGAAACCTGGACTATTATTTTTTTCAACTTTTTATTTAACTAGTCTTATTTTGTTTGTGCTTTCCTGTATCACTATGGGATTGATCTTAAAACAGAATGGAGTGACTTAGAACCAATTGAGAGAGATTCAGTTACATTTGAATCATCCAAGGATGAATAATAAAACTCACTGGCCTCAAGTATCTTTCTACTCTTGGAAGACAAACATACACAGCTATGATTCATGCCCACTTGTGTGAAGGGTAGATAGAAGTTTAAAGTGCTCTAAGAACCTGAGGCCAATAGAAGGAATCGTCTGCAGAGAAAAAAAAAAACTATTCTGAATCACTTTCTCTAAGTTAGTTTTACTCAAGTTTCCTGAGTTCACAGCTTTCTCAGTGTGAACAACCCAACGAGCTGTGGGAGCTATGTGTCCATGACTTTAAATGTGCTGCCTCAGTAGAAAACACAAATCCTGTATAGAGAATCAACACATTTGTCTTCAGCTGTGACCATCTAGAGCTTCCTTCTTCATACTGACTTGAGGCTAACACAAAGTTAAAGAAGTTAAGGAAGGCAGCTGTAGTTCCTCAGACGTCAGTGGGTTTGAATGCCATGTATGAGCATCTGGATTCTGAAATGCAAAGTAGGTTACTAGGTGGGAGGAATTTCAATATGTACTACCTGAATCCCACAAGGTAAAGCAAAATAATTGTAGTCACTGCATACGGAAGCCCAGGCTGTGCTGTATGCAGTTCTAATGAGTATCCTTCACATGGAACAAACAATAAGTGACATTTCTGTAGTTGTACAATAGTGGTCTTCACATTCAAGTGGCATTTTCTTTTAAAGCATTTTCATGGTCTCCATCTTTTCCATCACAAAGAGATACCTCTTCTATACAACAAAACATATTTATTATATTTTTAAAATTCTTGGTGCAGTATTATATATTTAAATTGTCTACATATTACAAAGCACTTCATTTTTTAAAATTTATTTTTATTGTAAACAAATGGGATATATCTTATTTCTCTGTACATGAAGTAGAGGCATACCATTTGTGTAATCATACATTTGTGTAATCAATCATACATATTACATAGGGTAATAGTTTTTGATTCATTCTGTTATTTTTTCCTCCCCCCCCACCCCTTCCACCCTTCTTTTCCCTCTATACAGTCCCTCCTTCCTCCATTCTTGCCTCCCTCCCACCCCCCACTATGTGTCATCATCTGCTTATCAGCAAGATCATACATCCTTTGGTTTTTGGAGATTGGCTTATCTCACTTAGCATGATATTCTCCAATTTTATCCATTTGCCTGCAAATGCCATAATTTTATTATTCTTTATAGCTGAATAATATTTCATTGTGTATATATATATACCACAGTTTCTTTATCCATTCATAAATTGAAGAACATCTAGGTTGGTTCCACAATCTGGCTATTGTGAATTGAGCAACTATGAACATTGACGTGGCTGTATCTCTGTGGTATGCTGATTTTAAGTCCTTTGGGTATAGGCCAAGGAGTGGGATAGCTGGGTCAAATGGTGGTTCCATTCCAAGTATTCTAAGGAATCTCCACACTGCTTTCCTGAATGGCTGCACTAATGCAACCCCACCAGCAATGTATGAATGTACCTTTTCCCCCACATCCTCGCCAATACCTATTGTTGCTTGTGTTCTTGATAATCACCATTCTAATTGGGGTGAGATGGAATCTTAGGGTAGTGTTGATTTGCACTACTCTTATTACTAGAGATGTTGAATATTTTTTCATATATCTGTTGATTGCTTGTAGATCTTCTGTGAAGTGTCTTGTTCATTTCCTTAGCTCATTTATTGATTGGGTTATTTGTATTCTTGGTGTAGAGTTTTTTGAGTTCTTTATATATTCTGGAAATTAGTGCTCTATCTGAAGTATGCGTGGCTATCACGGAGGGCAGTGATAACGCGTACGCTTCCTTTTCACACGAACAAAAAAGCCCAAAAGACAAAGACAAACGAACGACGAACAATGAACGACGAACAATGCCCAACAAACAATATGCTCTTTATTCGAGGAAGTGTCTGGGTTATATAGCAAGCATAAGCCAATCAGAATCAGCCTGAGATCAGTCTCTAGGCAGTTACAAGAATCACCTCATATACAGCAGCCAATCAGAGTTACTGAGCATGTGGGGAGAGCATGATAACAATGTAATACAATAAGGGCAACAAGAAGGCACGCAGCGAGCATGAGTCAGCAGTGTTAGCTGTTTGTTGCAAACCAGGGGCCCCAGACTGAGGTCCTCGATGTTGCAAACTGGGCCACCCCGGCTCAGTGCCAGACTAGGGTGGGGTCCGCGGTACCCCGACACGTGGCAAAGATTTTCTCCCACTCCGTAGGTTCTCTCTTTGCATTGCTGATAGTTTCCTTTGCTGAGAGAAAGCTTTTTAGTTTGCATCTATCCCAGTTATTGATTCTTGCTTTTATTTATTGTGCTATGGGAGTCCTGTTAAGGAGGTCTGATCCTAAGCTGACATGATGAAGATTTGGACCAACTTTTTCTTCTATAAGATGAAGGGTCTCTGGTCTGATTCCAGGGTCCTTGATCCATTTTGAGTTGATTTTTGTGCAGGTTGAGAGATAGGGGTTTAGTTTCGCTCTGTTGCATATGGGTTTCCAATTATCCCAGCACCATTTGTTGAAGAGGCTATCTTTTCTCCATTGCATGTTTTGGTACCTTTGTCTAGTATGAGAAAATTGTATTTATTTGGGTTTATGTCCATGTCCTCTACTCTGTACCATTGATCTAACTGTCCATTTTGGTACCAATACCGTGCCGTTTTTGTTACTATTGCTTTGTAGTATAGTTGAAGTTCTGGTATTGCGATACCCCCTGTTTCATTCTTCCTGCTAAGGATTGCTTTAGCTATTCTGGGTTTCTTATTCTTCCAGATGAATTTCATGATTTCTTGCACTTCAGGCCTTATAATTCTCTTAGGAAGTACATAGGAAGTTAGCAGTCCATTTCCCACATGTGGAACAGAGCTGCAAAAGATTAAGTGATGTGAGTTGGTTGGAACCTGCATTAAAAAATTGAGTTAGAGCTCAAGTATCATTTAATTTAGTGACATTTTGTCAGTAAGGTCTGAGGAAGAAATAAATCCTTGTGTCTAGAACCAAGTCTACTGTACATGTTTTGTCCTATCTCCTGAGACTGTCCATTGAATAATGGTCATCTCTAGTGAAATCACAAGGCTCCCATTTTTCCACTCAAAATTTGTTCCTTTTCTGGTTTCCAATGGGGAATAAAATATTTAAAAAATATTGTAAACAAATCTGGGAATCTTAAAAAACGACAAACTAATATAAACTAATATAAAAATTCCTTTGCTATTTGGCAAATTTTAATCCTTTAAAAGTGTCTTCCTCTGAAAATAGTATCAACTCATAACTTGAATTTAACATGCAAAAATATTCCAAATAAAATTTCACACACATTTTCAATAAAAGAAGGATGGTAAATTAGGAGGACAAGGCTGCTAACCGATGAGCAAGAGAGTCAGCATTCTCTTTTGGTACTATTTTTTTTTTTCAATATATTTATTTATTTATTTTTTTGTTTATTTATTTATTTTTAAAGTTTACATAGGGTAATGATGTTTATTTTTTTCCCTTCCCCCCCACCCCTCCCACCCCTCTTTTCCCTCTATACAGTCCTTCTTTCCTTCATTCTTACTGCTCTCCTTAGCCTAACTCTAAACCTAACCCTAAACCTAATGCTAACCCCTCCCAACCCCCATTATATGTCCTCATCCGCTTATCAGCGAGATCATTCGTCCTTTAGTTTTTTGAGATTGGCTTATCTCACTTAGCATGATATTCTCCAATTTCGTCCATTTGCCTACAAATGCCATAATTTTATCATTCTTCATTGCGGAGTAATATTCCATTGTATAAATATGCCACAGTTTCTTTATCCATTCATCAACTGAAGGGCATCTAGGTTGGTTCCACAATCTGGCTATGGTGAATTGAGCAGCAATGAACATTGATGTGGCTGTATCTCTGTAGTATGCTGATTTTAAGTCCTTTGGGTATAGGCCAAGGAGTGGGATAGCTGGGTCAAATGGTGTTTCCATTCCAAGCTTTCTGAGGAATCTCCACACTGCTTTCCAGAGTGGCTGCACTAATTTGCAACCCCACCAGCAATGTATGAGTGTTCCTTTTTCACCACATCCTCGCCAACACCTATTGTTGCTTGTGTTCTTGATAATTGCCATTCTAATTGGGGTGAGATGGAATCTTAGGGTAGTTTTGATTTGCATTTCCCTTATTACTAGGGATGTTGAACATTTTTTCATATATCTGTTGATTACTTGTACATCTTCTTCTGTGAAGTGTCTTTTCATTTCCTTAGACCATTTGTTGATTGGATTATTTGTATTCTTCGTGTAGAGTTTTTTGAGTTCTTTATAGATTCTGGAAATTAGCGCTCTATCTGAGGTATGGTTGGCAAAAGATTTCTCCCACTCCGTAGGCTCTCTCTTCACATTGCTGATAGTTTCTTTGCTGAGAGAAAGCTTTTTAGTTTGAATCTATCCCAGTTGTTGATTCTTGCTTTTATTTCTTATGCTATGGGAGTCCTGTTAAGGAAGTCTGATCCTAAGCCAACAAGTTGAAGATTTGGACCTACTTTTTCTTCTATAAGATACAGGGTCTCTGGTCTGATTCTGAGGTCCTTGATCCATTTTGAGTTGAGTTTTGTGTAGGGTGAGAGATAGGGGTTTAATTTCATTCTATTGCATATGGTTTTCCAGTTTTCCCAGCACCATTTGTTGAAGAGGCTATCTTTTCTCCATTGCATATTGTTGGAACCTTTGTCTAGTATGAGAAAATTGTATTTATTTGGGTTTGTGTCCATGTCCTCTATTCTGTACCATTGATCTACCTGTCTATTTTGGTACCAATACCATGCCGTTTTTGTTACTATTGCTTTGTAGTAGAGTTGAAGATCTGGTATTGCAATACCCCCTGCTTCGCTCTTGCTACTGAGGATTGCTTTAGCTATTCTAGGTTTTTTATTCTTCCAGATGAATTTCATAATTGCTTGCTCTATTTCTGCAAGGTACATCATTGGAATTTTAATTGGAATTGCATTGAATCTGTATAGCACTTTAGGTAGTATAGCCATTTTGACGATATTAATTCTGCCTATCCAGGAACATGGGAGATCTTTCCATCTTCTAAGGTTTTCTTGAATTTCTTTCTTTAGTGTTCTGTAGTTCTCATTGTAGAGGTCTTTCACCTCTTTTGTGAGATTGATTCCCAAGTATTTTATTTTTTTCGATGCTATTGTGAATGGGGTAGTTTTCCTAATTTCTCTTTCTGAAGATTCATCACTTATGTATAAAAATGCATTGGATTTATGAGCATTGATCTTGTAACCTGCTACTTTACTGAATTCACTTATGAGTTCTAAAAGTTTTCTGGTGGAATTTCCAGATTCCTCTAAATATATAATCATGTCATCAGCGAACAGGGATAGTTTGAGTTCTTCTTTTCCTATTCGTATCCCTTTAATTTCTTTGGTTTGTCTGATTGCTCTGGCTAGAGTCTCAAGGACGATGTTGAATAGAAGCGGTGAAAGAGGGCATCCCTGCCTTGTTCCAGTTTTTAGACGGGAACGCTTTCAGTTTTTCACCATTTAGAATGATATTAGCCATGGGCTTAGCGTAGATGGCCTTTATAATGTTTAGGAATGTTCCCATTACCCCAATTTTTTCTAGTGTTTTGAGCATGAAGGGATGCTGTATTTTATCGAATGCTTTTTCTGCATCTATTGAAATAATCATGTGATTCTTAACTTTAAGTCTGTTGATATGGTGAATGACATTTATTGATTTCCGAATGTTGAACCAACCTTGCATCCCTGGGATAAAACCCACTTGATCGTGGTGCACTATCTTTTTAATATATATTTGTATGCGATTTGCTAAAATTTTGTTGAGAATTTTTGTGTCGATGTTCATTAAGGATATTGGTCTGAAATTTTCTTTCCTCGATGTGTCTCTGTCTGGTTTAGGTATCAGGGTGATATTGGCTTCATAGAACGAGTTTGGGAGGGTTCCCTCCTCTTCTATTTCATGGAATAGTTTGAGGAGTATTGGAATGAGCTCTTCTTTAAAGGTTTTGTAGAACTCGGCTGAGAACCCATCTGGTCCTGGACTTTTCTTTGTTGGTAGGCTTTTGATGACCTCTTCTATTTCATTGCTTGAAATTGGTTTATTTAAGGTTGTGTATGTCCTCCTCGTTCAGTTTAGGTAATTCATATGTCTCTAGAAATTTGTTGATGTCTTCGAGGTTTTCTTTTTTGTTGGAGTATAGATTTTCGAAATAGCTTCTAATTATGTTTTGTATTTCACTCGTGTCTGTTGTGATGTTTCCTTGTTCATTCCGAATTTTAGTAATTTGAGTTTTCTCCCTCTTTCTCTTTGTTAGTGTGGCTAAGGGTTTATCAATTTTATTTATTTTTTCAAAGAACCAACTATTTATCTTGTTAATTTATCCAATTGTTTCTTTTGTTTCGATTTCATTGATTTCGGCTCTGATTTTAACTATTTCCTGTCTTCTACTACTTTTGGTATTGGTCTGCTCTTCTTTTTCTAGTGCTTTGAGCTGTAGTGTTAAGTCATTTATTTGTTGATTTCTACTTCTTTTTTTGAATGCACCCCATGAAATAAATCTTCCTCTAAGTACTGCTTTCATAGTGTCCCAGAGATTTTGATATGATGTGTCTTTGTTCTCTTTTACTTCTAAGAATTTTTTTATTTCCCTCCTGATGTCTTCTGTTATCCATTCATCATATAATAGTGTATTATTTAGTCTCCAGGTATTGGAGAAGTTTCTGTTTTTTATTCTGTCATTTATTTCTAATTTCAATCCATTATGATCTGATAGAGTACAAGGTAGTATCTCTATCTTCTTGTATTTGCTAACAGTAGCTTTGTGGCATAAAATATGGTCTATTTTAGAGAAGGATCCATGTGCTGCTGAGAAGAAAGTGTATTCGTTCTTTGTTGGATGGTATATTCTATATATGTCCATTAAGTCTAAATTGCTGATTGTGTTGTTGAGATCTATAGTTTCTTTATTCAATTTTTGTTTGGACGATCTATCCAGTGGTGAGAGAGGTGTGTTAAAATCGCCTAGTATTATTGTGTTGTGGTCTATTTGATTTCTGGAATTGAGAAGGATTTGTTTGACGTACGTGGATGAGCCAATGTTCGGGGCATAGATATTTATGATTGTTATGTCTTGCTGATTTATGCTTCCCTTAAGCAGCATGTAATGTCCGTCTTTATCCCTTCTGACTAGTTTTGGCTTGAAGTCCACATTATCTGAAATGAGGATGGATACTCCAGCTTTTTTGCTGTGTCCGTGTGCATGGTATGTTTTTCCCCATCCTTTCACCTTTAGTCTATGGGTGTCTCTTTCTATGAGATGAGTCTCTTGCAGGCAGCATATTGTTGGATTTTTCTTTTTAATCCAATCTGCCAGTCTGTGTCTTTTGATTGATGAATTCAGGCCATTAACATTCAGGGTTATTATTGTGATATGATTTGTATTCCCAGTCAATTGACTCATATTTGTTTTTGACATGATTTGGTTTCTCCTTTATTTGGCTATTCCTTTAGGCTAGCGCCTCCTGTTGCTGATTTGCATCGTTGTTTTTCATCTCTTCCTCATGGAATATTTTGCTGAGAATGTTCTGTAATGCTGGCTTTCTTTTTGTAAATTCCTTTAGCTTTTGTTTATCATGGAAGGATCTTATTTCATCGTCAAATTTGAAGGTAAGTTTTGCTGGGTATAAGATTCTTGGTTGGCATCCGTTTTCTTTCAGGGCTTGGTATATGTTGTTCCAGGCCCTTCTGGCTTTTAGGATCTGGATTGAAAAATCTGCTGATATTCTTATTAGTTTCCCTCTGAATGTAATTTGATTCTTTTCTCTTGCGGCTTTTAAAATTCTGTCTTTATTTTGCATGTTAGGTATTTTCATAATAATGTGCCTTGGTGTGGGTCTGTTGTAATTTTGTATGTTTGGAGTTCTATAAGCCTCTTGGTTTTCCATTTCATTCTTCAGATTTGGGAAATTTTCTGTTATTATTTCATTGAATAGATTGTTCATTCCTTTGGTTTGTTTCTCTAAGCCTTCCTCAATCCCAATAATTCTTAAATTTGGCCTTTTCATGATATCCCATAATTCTTGTAGATTCTGTTCATGATTTCTTACCATCTTTTCTGTTTGGCCAACTTTGCTTTCAAGAATAATAATTTTTCTTCAATGTCTGAGGTTCTGTCTTCCAGGTGTTCTATCCTATTGGTTATGCTTTCTATGGAGTTTTTAACTTGGTTTATTGTTTCCTTCATTTCAAGTATTTCAGTTTGTTTTTTTTTCAGTATCTCTAACTCTTTATTGAAATGATCTCTTGCGTCCCGTATTTGGTCTTTTAACTGTTGATTGGTGCGATCATGTAATGCCTGCATTTGCTCTTTCATCTCCTCCTTCAATGCCTGCATTTGCTCTTTCATCTCCTCATTAGCTTCCCTGATCGTTTTAATTACGTACATTCTGAACTCCCTTTCTGACATTTCTTCTGCTGTGCTGTCATTGGGTTTTATTGATGTAGTATCTAGGTTTGTTTGGGACATTTTCTTCCCCTGTTTTCTCATATTGGTCAGTTGTCAGTGGGACCCTGAGATATTGCAGTTTTCCGCTATTGGCTTATAGTGTCCCAGTAGATTTCCAGTGTATCACCTCCCAGCCTTCAGTAGCCTGATGTCTTGGAGGAATCTGATAAAGCAGCGTATCCGAAGAAAACTGCCCCTAGCCCCCTACTGGTTCCACGATTTGGAACTGGCTCTGTGCGGAAATGCTCTCACTATGGGCCTGCACCGTGCAGCTGGTCGTGTGGGAGGAGCCCACTGCCGGAGTGTGGAAGGCTACCTTGGGAAGACTCTAGCTGCCCTGCCCGGCTCCGATAAGCCACCTCTATCTGGGCCTGCCACCCGGGCCGAGCTTTACCCAGTGGGCAGACTCACCCGTGGCTCTATTTCAGTCCGAGTCTCTCAATGCCTCCCCTTCTTAACTCCTGGGTTCTGGAGCGACTTGGGGTGCCGTCTCCCTCTAGGCCGCCATCTTGGATCGCCCCGTGAAGAGAGCCTGCAGCCGGAGTGGGCAGAGCCGCCTGAAGAGGTCTCTGGCTCCCCTGCCCTGATCCCAGAGGCTGCTTGCGGATCGAGGCTCTCCGTTGGTTCGGGGGCTTCTGGCTGGTTCTATGTAGAAAGTCTCTCACTGGGCGGTCAGCTCCGAGAAACTAGCCTTGAACGGCACCTCCAACCGCCCTTTTTTGGTACTACTGCAGCCATCCTGTTGGTTCATTACTTCAAGCAGTAAGTATTGAGCATCTTCTAGATGCCAGAAATTGTTCTGGGTGCCTCCAATAAACTTCTGCACTAGAAGGAGACATCCATTAAATAATTATGAAAGTAATTATCATTGTGGAAAATGCCAGAAAGAAAAATCAAAGGTTCTGAAAGAGTAAATGAAAAACAACTGGATTAGTCTGGGTTCTAGAATGAATGACTAGACTCCTGAGAACACAAGGATAAGTGTGAGTCATTCAGAGAAAATGGGAACAAATATTGTATTGAGTGGGCAGAGGAGGGGCTGCCAGGAACATGCTGCAAGTGTAGGGACAGCATATGTGATGATCCTCTGCCCCATGATATATTTGAAAACTTAAAAGATCAAAGTGAATACAGCATTATGAATGAGGGGAGAAGCAAATCACTCATGGCCTTGCACATTGTTTTACTTATCTTTTGAGGTGTAACAAACTATCTCAAATCTTAAAGGCTTATACCAGAAATTATTTCTTATGATTTTGTGTGATGGCTAGGCTCAGCTGCATGGTTCTTGTGTTGTGTGTGTCACCTTTGAGTCACTTAATTGCATTCAACTATGAGCTCAACTGGGGTTCTACTCATGGCTGTGGTCCTGAGTGAATGTAATAGCTGGGTACTGATTCTTTCCACACACCCTCTCATAGTTAAGTATTCTAGATGAACTTCTTAAAGGCTGAATGCGTTCCAAAAGGGTGGAAGTGGGAGGTGCCAGACCTTTTATGACTTAAACTAGCAACAGTCATTCAGTTAGTAAAAGCAAGTTGTAAGAATTCAGGTTCAAGAAGAAATGGTCTCCATTTCTTTTCTAGGAGTTCTATCAAGCTTGCAGATAGAAGATTTGATATGAAACAGTGTACCACATAAATGAAGCATTTTGGACTTGAGATTTTTATTATGTGTTATATGCCAAGCATGCTTGCAATGCCTTAATTTTCTGTAAGCTCACAACAACATAGTGAAATCAGTAATAGCATTATCATATTTTTCTGAAGTCATGTGGTTCACAAAGCTATTTAGTGGTAGGACCAGACATCAACTCATGTCTCAGTGGAAACAGTCTGTTTTTGAGCACTATACTGCTATGTGACAATTTTGTTGGTTCTCATAGATTGTCAGGGGCGGGCTCTGAGGACCCCAGAGCCACACCCTGGCCTGATCTCTAAGATGGCGCCTGGCAGCTTGCCAGACATAGCTGCACTCATAAACAAGTTTTAGGAAGTAACTCTGGTTGACTGTTGTACATGAGGCGATCCTGGTATCTGCCTGGAGACTGTTCCTTGATAGGCTGACTTTCCTGGTAGTCTACTCTCTGATAGGCTGATGTTCTCGATATAAGTCTGAGACTTGCGGAATAAACTGCTTTTGGTTTCTGTGATCAAGAAGAGCGTACGCGTTGTGATTGTCCCCGCCGGTGGTGGGCGATCATAAGTCACGCTTTTGAAAGGTGGAAGGGCATCAAAGCCACCACGGGGTGAGTTAAAAATAGCAGAGAACTTCAAATTAGTGAGACTCAAGAAGAGGTGAACCAAGTTCCGTGTTATTCAGGAACTGCTTCTCATCAACTTCTGAGAGGCAATTTGCCCTCCCTTCCCATCTTCATAGTCACCGCCATTCCACTGAAAACTTAGTCACAGTGGGAGTATTTACACCACAGAAATCAGCAGCTATAGAGCCTACCCCACCCCACAGATACCTGACTGTTCAACAGTGACAAGAATACTAAAAAGTACAAGAAAGAGCTTCCCAAGTAGAGCAGGCAATGTTTGCCAAGACTCAGAAATGACAGAGGGCATCAATTAATTTATCAACATCAAGTAGACTTGGTAAGACCCTTTGACAATATGAAATAGTATCTCAGGTATCAATGGCTCCTTCCCTTACCTCCTTCAAATCTTGATTTAAATGTCATTTTCTCCATGAAGGCTATCCTGACCACGCTACCTAAACTGAAAATATTCTTCCAATAGATCTCTCCTATCTGTCTTACTCTGTCCGGTCTATCCAGAAACCTCATTTCTTTCTAACTTCTTTTTCCTCACTTCTTACCTTGGAATATAAATTTCATAAGCATAAAGACTTTGCTTTTTTGCCAGTTTCCTAAATGCCTAAATTACACATGATGTATGGCAAATAGTGACTGAATAAATTGGTCAATCAAATGCATATATGATATATACTTCCTACCTTGAGACCTCAGATATTTTGGTTCCTGTGATGAAGCAGAGCATACGCGTTGTGATCGTCCCTGCGGGCGGTGGGCGATCATAATAGATCATTTCTTTGATGGTTACACCCAACAGGTGTAATATAACATATTAGAATTGTAAAAATTAAAGTCATAAATATGTAAGTTTAGAACAGGTATTTCTATATTTAGAAAATTTCATTATTGATTTACTCCTTGTTATATTTCAGGAAATGAATTACCTAATTATTTATGAACAAAGGAGTTCGTTAGTCCCGACTAGCTAACCCCCTCTGTACTGTTTTTATAAGCTAAGATTCTTAAAGTCCCCATTGCCAAATGGAGAAGCAGTATCAGTAACATTTGAGGCTCTTCATGCAACTAGCTACCCTTGTCAATTGCCTGTTTATTTCTAGAAATCTCAAAGTCCTGGCTTATGTGCTCTCATAAATAAATATTCCTGCTAAGAGCTGATGTTCACAACTTTCCTTTTCTCCTTTTCCAATACTTTTTAATGAGATTTCCTTCCAAATCTTCTATTGCATCTAAAGCCTCCTTATCTACTTGGTGCTGAAATGGGGAGATTACTTCTTTTATGTTTAACTCTCTTAGAGATTATGCCTGCTGTTTTGCCACACAACCTGACAGCTTATAAGAGTCTAGCACCTCCCTTCTCAGGACAAACATGAACAACAGATACCAGGTAGTACTCAGAACTTTTATATTTCCTTCAGTTAACAAAACTTTAATATTAATTTGAATTTCTCTGACTCCATGTTAATTTAGGATGAATTTTCTTCCAGAATGATTATCAATCCCTCAGGTCAATAGACTTTTGTAAGCCACCCTACATACTTACAGACATGGCCAGTCATGTATGAGTACTGGGATCTATAACACAATTTAGGATTAGCTGGCATCCTCAACATATCATCTTACATGTAATGGTTAGTTTTATATAACTGGGACAAGGGATGCCAACATACCAATATAGCTAGTAAAACATTAGTTCTTGGTATTTCTGTGAGGGTGTTTCTGGAAGAGATAAGTATTTAAATTGGTACTAAAGAAGTAAGTCTATTCTTACCAATGTGTGCAGGCATCATCCAATCTGTTGAGGATCCAACTGGAGGGAGAAAGGTAGAAGGCAGCAAACTTTCTTCCTCTCTCTCATTCCTTTTCACTTTCTCTTGCTCAGATCTTTCTCTATCTCCATCTCTAGCTCTACCTCTTCTCTTCTTATAGAACCCTAGATAAAAATATCAATAACATTTTCTGTGGAATTCAAATAAATTTTTATTTCAGTCTCATGGGACTTTATTATAGTATTGAGGTAATCATAATCTCCCCATGGATTAAGAAACACATTTTACTTGTGGAAGGGAAGAAATGGCCAGGTCCTCATATATGTTATTAAACTATCATGCTAGCCAAATAAGCACTTGATAGATTAACATTTTTTACTTACCTCTAAGTTGCTTTAGAGTTTTAAGACAGGTGTTTTCTCTGAAAGAAAATTGGCATCATGTTTTATGTGTTAAAAAGGAATTGGTTGAGATAATAAATATACTTAAGAAGAATCCGTTGTGTTTATGTAAGTTTTCATGTATGATTTTGACTGTCTCCAACTTCTTAGTCTTCCTGCTATTAACCCAGTTGACCTTCCAGGTGGTAGAATGCCTTAAGAGCATGAGAAGAAATAACAAAGGGAAGAAATAATGCTTTTCAAATATTGAGAAACTTCTTTGATTAAAGTCCACTTTAAAACAGAGGTTTTCCTTGAAATTAAATTTCCTGAAACTCAGGTGTTCTTTTTCTTTCAAAAGGAGACAGCTTTTGCTCTTTCCAAATATTATTCAAGTAAATAATAAGAATGAGGATATTATATAGAAAACATATTGATGGTTTTATTTGAATGAATCATAGATTAATTATAAATTCATGTTTAGTTCTGAGAAGACAAATAAGTATATTGTCACAGAGCTTATTTCTGTGCCCTATATCAAATTGTTTTGGCTTAAAGTAGTATGATTTACATGATAAAGCATTTCCACAATTCCCTGGCTGATCTGGACTCAGTGGGCCAATGTTCTGTCCCTTGAGTATAGCAAAGTCTATCACACACATGGTTGAAATGTACCACTTGGCTGTACATCCTCCAGGGTCTCTCTCTAAACTGCTAATGTCAGTGGCAAAGGATGAGCTTGGTAGCTGGCTTCCAAAAGCCAAACAGCTTTGTGGAGCTTTGGACCCAGCACTGGCACAGTATTATGACCCTTTCCTGTTGGCCAAAGCAAGTCTTCAACCTAACCCAGATACAGAGGAAGGGGAATTAGCCTCTGCCCCTTGATATGATAGGTGGAAAAGAATTTAAAGCCAACTTTAATTCACCATAGAAATATTGATTCAATTATCCATTTCAAAGTGAATGTCTTCTATATGTCTGACACTATTCTCAGTGCTATAAGGAATAGACCCTTGGTAATATATCGAGTATAACCTTTTAACTTTCTTTCAGCTTCATTACTGACAAATTTTGCAATCCTAGCCAAGTTTTTTTTTTCATTTCCACGTCTTACTCTTCTCACCTGTAAAATGGAGAAAATAATAATAGTTGCTTTTCATGTTATTGTCATTTTATTTTTCCAGTTGTGATATTAATGTATATAAAATGAGTTAATACATGTGAAAAACAAAAGACAGTACCAGGCCCATAATAATTCATTAATTAGTTTTTATTATCTTTACTGCTAGTGAGAAAAGTGAAGTCAAGGGAGTGTGGCTTGCCAGTTCAACTATTCAGTGATAAACTGTTTTAGCAGCACAAGATAAAATTACATTGTAATGCATTTCCTTTATAAAATCAGGCACAAGCTCCTACAAACACAGTAGACTTGATTTCTTTCCTTTTTTTTTTTTCTATTTTTACCAATGAGCTGCATTCCCATTGTCTTCTTTTATATTATTTATTTATTTTTTATTTTGAGACAGTGTTTCACTAAATTGCTGAGGCTGACCTCGAACTTGTGATCCTCCTGCCTTAGTATCCGAAGAAGCTGGGATTACAGGTGTGCACCACCACAGCTGGCAATGTACTCACTTTTTAATAAATTCTCCAAAAACATTTTACAAGCATGTTACATGGATTTACAGGATACATTTTCCATTCCCCATTTTTTTAGCTCCAATTAAATTGCTATAATGGCTCTTCATGATTGGAAATCTTCTCCCCTTTTTGCTTTTCCCTGTCAAATTCTATCCTCCAGTCATATAAGATCTCTTGCAGTTCCTTCTTTGGAAATGCTGTCTACATCTCTGATCCTTTATATATACACTGTTCCAAGTTCTGGAATTCACACAGCTCATTATTTTAAAGCCCAGCTATTCTTTCTTCTTTTCCATGTTTTCTCTCCCTTTCCTGATATATCCTCCCTCCTTGAGTCTCCTTTATGCTTTTCTTTTCTGCCAAAGACATGATTACTTTATTCATAAGACTGAAGTATACTTTTAATTATCTGTTATTTATTCATTTCTATAACATGTGTAAACCAAAGGTACAACATACAAATTGTTTTCCTCTTGATTCTCAAAATTTAGCTTTGTATCATAAAGGCTATGCCATTACATGTATAGTTTGTAACCTAAGTAGGATTTCTTTTTATATATTTTATAGCCATAGTTCTTCACCAAGGAAACCGGAACCAAAAATTTATTCTTTGACATCATATTTCCATGTGTGGTGTATGTGTCAGGATTGGCCTTGGAAGCTGCAGTCTTTTCAAATATTATCTTTGACACTGGTCTAAACCATTTTAGACTCTATAAAATAAGATTATTTGAATTTATTTGTCTAATTTTCCCTAGGATTTGAAAAGAAAACATGCTTAGGGTCAACGCATTACTAGTACCTTTCATTTAATATAACTTCATATCTGACATTAACATGCTAATGTTACAGCATTTCAGTCATTGGAGACACAATAGTCATAGTCACATAGACACATAGTCAATGGTTAGGGAAGCTTTCTCTGTTTCTGTGAGGGTGACAATTCCAGACACTCATAAATGAATCTTGCAACATTTATCCTTCTACAACTCACTTCACTAAGCATCATGTCAAATAGGTTTCATCCATGTTACAGCAAATGACAGAATTTACTTCTATTTTAAGGGTAAATAATATTGCATTGTATATGCCACATTTTATTTTTTCCATATTTTATTGGCACATTATAATTGTGCATAATGGTGGGATTTACTGTTACATATTCATATATGTACACAGTATAACAATATATTTACTCAATATCATTCCCCAGTGTTTCCCCTTTCCCTTTCCTCCTCCCTTTTCCTGATGCCTTTCCTCTACTCTTTGAATCTCCCTTGAATTTTCATGATTTTCATGACATCTTCCCCCAATTTTCTTTTCTTTTTCCTCTCTAACTTCCACATATGAGAGAAAACAACCAATCCTTGACTTTCTGAGTTTGGCTTATTTTGCTTAACATAATGCTTGACATAACTCAATTCCATCAATTTTCCTACAACTGGCATAATTTCATTCTTCTTTATATTTGAATAAAACTTTATTATGTACCACATTTTCTTTATCTGTTCATCTGTAAATGGAAATATGAATTGTTTCCGTGTCCTATGTATTGTAAATAATTCTGAAACCAACATGAGAGTGCAGATATATTTTCAAGATCAATTCTTTTGAACATATTCCCAGGAGTGGTATTGTTGGATCATACAGTAGTTCTATTTTTAATTTTTTGAGGAAATGCCCTACTATTTTCCACCCTAAGTGACTGTCTGGACCATTTGATAGACCCACCATTGGTGTATAAGTGTTTCAAATCTTCCACATCTCCAAACTTTATCTTTTTGTTTGTTTGCTTGTTTTTACCAGGGATTGAACCCAGGGGTGCTTAAACACTGTACCACATCACATCTCCAACCCTTTGTATGTTTTATTTTGAGATAGGGTCTCACTAAGTTGTTTGGGGCCTCAGTGACTTGCTAAGGCTGGCCTTGAACTTGTGATCCTCCTTCCTTAGCCATCCAAGGCTCTGAGATTATAGGTATGCACCACCATGCCTGACTTTTTTTTTTTTTTCTGGTTGGTTGATTGGCTTGTTTTTATTTATTGAAAAATTTATCATGGCAGGCATGAGATGAAATTTCATTGTGTATTATTTTCATTTTCTTGATGATTAGACTTGTTGAGTACTTTTCCTATACCAGTGGCTATCTGTTTGACTTCTCTGAAGAAATGTCTATTCAAGGTTTTACCTATTTTTTTTAAATCAACTTATGTTATTTACTTGCTGTGTGTGTGTGTGTGTGTGTGTGTGTGTGTAAACCATTAACCTGTTGTCAGATAGATGGTTGCCAGGAGCTGAAGCCATGGAGGAGGAAACAGAATAGTTTTTCAATAGTGTAACATTTCTCTTCTGAAAATAAATGTGTTCTAGAGGTTCGCCGTATAACATAGAACCTAGAGTTAATAATATGCTATTATGCACTTTAAATATATTAAGTGGATATATCTCACGTTGAGTGTTCTTATCACCAAAAAAAATTCACAAAAGATCACAGGAAGTTTTTGGAAGTGGTGGATATACTCAGCTACTTTGGGTTGATCGTATCTCAGGTATGTGTATATATTAAATTCATCAAGATGTGTACATTAGGTATGTGGAATTTTTGTACATCAATTATACATTAGTAAAGTTAAAAAAATTAAATATATAAACCTGAAGTCAGGGAAACGTTGACCACTAGTGGCATGCCTCTTCCCAGCCTGAATGTCCAACGTCCTGCATGTGGCCCAATGCCTTATGACAAATAACCCTATTCTTAACCATGGCACATACACAACCACTTAAAATTAGAGTGGTAGTAATTACTAATGGTAAATAGTTAAAATGTATATTCTCTAAGCTGAGTCTTATGCTGAATGTGATTTAACATAATTATAACATTTAATACCACTGAATCCCAATTTTTCTATTTTTCTAGGCAAACAGTTTATAATTAAGACAAATCTCTTAAAAGGAAGGAATTTGATTTTTTCAATGACTCTTTTAAGCATTACTAGCAAAACCATCAAGGTGGTAAATAAGTTGCTATAGGGTTTGAACATGGAAATTTAGTTCTTGCATTCTTGTTTTCTAAAACTTTAAAGTAAAAAATGAAGCTTTCTTGCTAACAATGGACTTAAGATTAGTGAAATAAAACTAAAGGTAATTTTGCTTACATTTCCAGGAAAAGGTACTTGTTAATTGTGTTCAGAAATTATTTTTCATGGTAAAAAGTGGAAACTTTATATTTTAAATATTCAAAAATGCTATTGAAGAAGAAACACTCATATTAAGTATTAATGTATAAAAGATTCCCTATAGAGTGACCTCTGAATTCTTTGTTATCTTTAGACTATTTACTTATACACAAGGGTTATTATTTATTAAGTGTTAACTTTGGATTTCTATTTCAAGTCAACATAGGAAGAAAAAACATTAACATTAAAGAACATCTTTTGTTATGGGATTTGAGTTGAATATTTCATCACTCACATTTTATTAAAGCACTTACCTCAAGATTAGATATTCTTGGATTGGTTTTGAAAGGTAAAATACTTGTTTCAGTGATAAAATTTGAGCATCTGTCATTTTCCAGGCATTGAGCTGAAGGAATTGATACTGTACCTGCTCAAGATAATAGCATACTAGGACAAAAATTGGCAAATTTGGCCATAAAGGGTTAAAGAACAAATATTTCAGGTTTGTGTGCCATATTGTCTCTGTTGCATTTATCGAACTCTAACAGTACTTCATGAAAGCAGCCATAGATAATATACAGTGAGTATAAACCTTTCCAGTAAAATTTGATTTACATAAATATGTAGTTGGTCAGCAGACAGTAGATTATCTAGGGGGAAGCAGAGGAATAAACTGAAATTGCAACACAATAATTGCTATGACAGAAGTAGACCCAGGATTCCTCAGGAGCACAGATGGACAGCAGTTAGATATTTTTCCTCTCACTTAGAGACTATTATGACTGAAATTCACCTAAGAAATATGAAGCAACTCAAAAAGGAACCATGCTAAAATTTATTCTATGTTAAGAATAGAAGCTATCGCTAATCTTGTTACCTTAATAGAAACCTATATTTCCGAATTATGTAGCATGGAGTTTCTGCTCCTAATTTTTACTAAGTATTCCTGAGAAAAGAAGAATTAAGTTAAATTTGTAAAATACTTTTTTCCTCTCCAGGTTGCTTTTAAAATTTTGTTGTTAATGTTATCTATTTTTTTTAAGCAAAGTGAAAGCTTCAAAAAGTCCTCTGATAAAGAAAATTTTCTATTATTCAGAAATTCCTTATTCATGGAGTCAATCTTTCAGTGTAGAAAACCTATTGATGTATTTTACAATAGTGTTTTCAAAGCTATAGTTTTGTAAAATGTCATAGACTAAGGATGAAAAGTCCTAAAGCCCATGTGTAGGTGGCTACATTCTAGAAGCACGTTGAATAGATAGCTCCTCAGCATGGGAATTTCTGGCTAACCGTTATCTAGCCACAGGGAGATGGGGCCTTTGAGCAAGATTCAGAAATTTAAATTTTCAGAGAGAACAAGAAGCAAACTCCCTTTATGAATTAGAAAATTTGTGAAATTATAGAATAATAGATCTAAACTTCGGACAGTATTATTCCCCAGAAGATGATTGCTTGTCGTAAGGATGAAGAATGCTACTGGCGTTTCATGGATAGGAATGAGAGAGGCAAAACTTTCTGCATCACATAGAATAGCCCTGCACTCTGAAGACATGTGCTATCCCGAATGCCAGGAGAGCCCCATGGAGAAACATTGCTGTGAGCAAAGATTAGATTATGGGAGCAGAGGATCACCTTCCAACATCCCAATCATTGGCTAGAAAACCACCACGGAAACTAATCGACTGATTATCATTAGTCTAGTCATTAAATATTTTAAAAATTAAATGTTCCATTTGCAATTTTAACACTCAGATGTAATTTGTTTAATGCCATAAAAATCTATGAAATTTTATTTTTGATTCAGGCA
The DNA here is from genome assembly GCF_902686445.1 of Sciurus carolinensis. NCBI lineage: Eukaryota > Metazoa > Chordata > Mammalia > Rodentia > Sciuridae > Sciurus > Sciurus carolinensis. Next base: position 96,518,349 of record NC_062217.1, read on the forward strand.
TAGGAAACTCTATGATCTACAGAGCAAACGTCAAGTACGGTGTGATTTTCTGAATCGGCTAGTGTTAGTTGCTGTGATGCATTTCAGAAACAGTTTAATAAAGTGTGTGATTAGTGCCTCACCTCCTGAGCACTACAGTAACCTGACTTCTGATTTGGAAAGTAGACCATCAGTGAGGTTTAAAAAGGCTACTCTAACAGTCTTTGATAAAAAGATTCTGTCAATCAATAAATAACTTTCTTTTCTAAATTCTTCTTGAGTAAATATAGCCTCGGTGAAATTTGCCTGTAGTTCCTGAAAAGTACCAGGCAGGATAGCCTTTATAAGATCAGAATAACTGTAAATGAGGCTTTTTTTTTTAATGTAAGAAGTACTCCTTCCTCTGGGCTGATACATCCTCTGTCAGGGTGAAATTGGTGGTATCCAAAGTATAAAAGGACTGAATTTCAGCCTGCTATGAGAAACCACCAAAACAGGTGCCTTATACAGTGTGAAAACTGTGATCCTGGGTCAAATTCATTATTCCTTGATTGCATTGGGCTATTGTATGTATTACTTTAATTTGCATGTTTTAAGTAGCTACTACATGACATACTCTATGTCACTGGTAGCATTACACAAGCTAAATTATGTGCCCCTTTAATTGAGTGCTATCCCTATGGCATCCCCTGTTCTAAGTGCTTTTCATTTATTAATAATGACAGTAACTCCATGAACTAATATTTGTTGTTTTAATTCTTCAACTAAAGAAGCTCCTTGGCTTTAATAACTTACTTATAGTTATGGCTAGCAAGTAGGAGTTTTGCAATTCAAACCATATTTTTCCTGATTCTAAAGTTTCTGCTATTAATTTTTATAAAGTAGGGCTGTTTATATATTATTGAGAGGAGACAAATTGTCAATAGATGGTTATGATACAAGTGTATGTGCCATTCAGGTGAATACCCAATTAGATGTACATATAGAGAGAAAGGTGTCATGGATCATTTCCCAGAAAAGATTGTTCTTGAGTTAAGTCTTAAAGAAATTTATGCCAACATGTGGGAATTCAAAGACTAAGACATGATGCAGGTTGAAAACCTACTACATTTCAGAACATAAGCTGGAATATCTTCATTTTTTTTTAGTTATTTTAAATTGTCACATACCAAATGAAAAAAATTGGTAATACTGTTAGCCTTTAAAATCTTCTGTCTAGATACTAAAACATGCATTGAATAACATGGATAAACCTTGAAGACATTACATTCATTGAAATGATTCAGACACAAAGGCCAGATATTGCATGGATTCCACTTATATGAGACACCCAGCATAGTCATATTATAGAGGCAGTAGAGAATAGTGGTCTCCTGGGGCTGAGGGGAGAAAGGAATGGGGAATTATTATTTAATGGGTATAGAGTTTTAGCTGGAGATAATGAAAAAGTTCTGGGAATAAATAGCAGTAATGACTACAAGACACTATGAATATACTTGCTGTCACTGAACTGTGCACTTAAAAATGTTTAAGCTAATAAATTTTATGTCATATATATTTTACTGCAATTTTTTTTTTTTTTTTGGTGCTGGGGATTGAACCCAGGACCTTGTGTATGTGAGGCAAGCACTCTACCAAGTGAGCTATATCCCCAACCCCTTTACTGCAATTTTGAAAAAAAATTGAGATTTTTTTTTTCATATAATCTCATGGACTCTTGAGTTAGATTTTCTAATGACTTCAAAGTTTGGAAACAAATGGCCAAGGATCTAGTATAAGATTCTTCAGAATAGAATTAGATTAAAATCAGGTCTGAAGTTTTATAACTGTATATAGCATAGAAGATGGTTATAAGACATTAGTTTTAGGATTTTTAAAAAATTGTCATAAATAACCTCATTACGTATTAGAATAGCATTTTAATTTGAAAGAAATTTAAATATATTCTCCTAGATTATTTCATGGCAGCTGCTTGAGATTGCTTGGGACAAACTTAATATTTCTGCATTAGAGATAAGAACACTGAGTTTCATTGAGCTAAAGTGAATTGCCCGTTTATTACATATGCTATCTAAAGTTGTGATAGTAGGGAAGATATGTACTTGATGAGAATATAACTCTTTTCTAAATGAGGATTTCAGGAATAATTGAAAAACTATATAGATTTCTCTTTTTTTAGTCACTTAAAATTGTTAAATTTTCGGCTATCACTACATTGATCATTTGGAATAAAGAGGTCTGAGAGAATGTAGTTAAGTTTGCATAAGGAAAGGCATGAAGCATAAGGCTTGTGCATAAAAGGGTAGTATTTGGCTGTGGCACTCAGTAAGGATGGGGTAGGAATGGATGAGTAAGGAAGATGACAATAAGATCATCTTTCAGAATGCCTGGCCCTGAGTCCCTTACTGTAGAAGAGCTGGTTTCTTGGAGGTGCAGGCTTCACCTTGGTGAGAACCCAAGAGGATGTGCCTCAGTCTTCCTCCTCTAGACCAAGAATCAAGACCTTGGAATCAGGAATTTCCTGCCCAAATAAATGGCCCTGAGTTCTCTTCCAGTTTTTTGACTGTCTTCCTTCCCAGATTCTTTCTTCTTTCCCTATTATTTTACCCATTCCTTTGTCTTATCACTGGTCAAAACACAGCAGTATCTGTGTTTGAAGGGTGCTGATTGTGACAGATGGAGGTTGATTACAATAGGAAACAGGGCTTACAAATATTGCAGATGGGTCTGAAGAACAATTTATTCAAAGATAAATTATTGAGATATATTCCCCTATCTTCTTCCTTTCCCAATTTTCCATACAGATTGGTAGGCTCTTCCCATTTCTTGGCAAGAGTTTTTGTCAATACCAAAAACTTATAGAAGGTAAGACTCTTCCTATCCATTTTAAAAGCCCAAATTCATTTGAAGAGATTATTAAGTGTCTATAGCCATTTAGAAGGAGGAAGACTTTGGAGACATCTCTACAACAGTAGATCTCTCTACATGAATCTTCCTACTGAAGTTGACATGAAGCATCCATGTTTCAATTCTGACCAAAGTTCCTTCCTCCTCTTTGTGCACAAAAGCAGAAAGCCAGTGAACTTTAAGATCCTTTGTAACATCAGTAATAGGTCCTTAGAGACATTCCTCCCCAACTTTTGGGCATGATATACTGCGTAGTTTCAGGTATGACTTTGATAAAGAGCTAAACAACACATGTGATTAAATATATTACTAAAACAGTACAATCGATACTCCAAATAAGATATGTTTTGAATTTTAATAATGAAGAAATAGATTATTTTTAACATTTGGTGATAAGAGCTAAATATCCCTGATAGAAAATAAATCTGGCAGGAATGTATAAAGTAGATTGGATTGAGATGTAGGGTAAGAGACTCAGGGAAGGAAGATTAGTTTTTGCATAATACCAAGATTGATGCCAAATCATCCAATAAAGGGGGAAAAAGTGTGTTAGGAGCAGGACATTTTTGATGAGTTTACTAAAGGGATTGATCAGGTAACATCATGTTAAAAGGGTTTTTGCCTTAATCTTTCATCAATGTAAATTGATTTAATTGGTTGAACTAGAGATTTCTTCTTTTTTTTTTTCTCTTTAGAAAGTCAGTGACTCAGAAATAAACAATACCTATCAATGTTGGTAGATTAAATGAGACACACAACTGCTTTCTCATGACATAATCAAAAGGTTCTGTTTTCCAAATGTTCCCCAAAGATTATTAATATACTTATGCCTTTTTTTGTAGGTAGAGGATAGTGTTGAACTATTTTCAGACCTTTGCTTTTTCAGGAGATGTTTTGCCTCAAAAAGATAGTACCACATCTGATACTATGGTTATAACCTTTTGACAAAATGTAACATTTTACTACTAAGTAAGATTTTTAAAAAGCTTGCTTATAGAGTAGAAAAATGTTTAAGTAGTATTCATAGGTTCCCTTGAAGTCATCCTTGTCTCCCCTCTACTCTCTCACCTCATGCCCAGTCTATCAGGAAGTCATGTTTCTTCAACTTTCAAAATGTAACAGTTCAGCTGCTTCTTACCACATCTGATGCTTCCAACCTGTCCAGACCTCTAACCTCTATCATTAGTCATGCAATAGACTTTCACCTGGTCTACCAACTTCTACTGTCTCCCCCTTATTTATTTATTTGTTTGTTTTTTATTCATACAGACTGCATTTTGATTCATTGTATACAAATGGGATCAACTTTTTGTTTCTATGGTTGTGCATGATATAGATTCATACCATTCATGAAATCATACATGTACATAGAGTAATGATGTTTGTCTCATTCCACCATCTTTCGTACCCCGGCCCCTCACCCCTTTCATTTCCCTCTACATATTCTAAAGTTTCTCCATTCTTCTCTTATCCCCCATCCCCATTATATATCATCATCCACTTATCAGGGAAAACATTTGGCCTTTGCTTTTTGGGATTGCTTATTTTACTTAGCATGATATTCTCCAGTTTCATCCATTTATCTGCATATGCCATAATTTTATTCTTCTTTATGACTGAATAATATTCTATTGTATATATATACCACAGTTTCTGTATCCATTCATCTGTTGAAGGGCCTCTAGGTTGGTTCCACAATCTAGCTATTGTGAATTGAGCTGCTATAAACACTGATGTGGCTGTGTTACTGTTGTATGCTAATTTTAAGTCCTTTGGGTATAAACCGAGGAGTGGGACAGCTGGGTCAAAAGGTGGTTCCATTCCAAGTTTTCTGAGGAATCTCCATACTGCTTTCCAGAGTGACTGTACCAATTTGCAACTCTACCAGCAATGTACAAGTGTGCCTTTCCCCCACATCCATGCCAACATCTATTATTGCTTGTATTCTTGATAATAGCCATTCTAATTGGAGTAAGATGAAATCTTAGGGTAGTTTTAATTTGCATTTCTTTAATTACTAGAGATATTGAATATTCTTTCATATATTTATTAATCACCTGTATATCTTCTTAAAATCCCAATGATGTTCCACATAGAAATAGAGAAAGTAATCATGAAATTCATCTGGAAGAATAAGAGACCTCAAATAGACACAGCAATCTTGAGTACAAAGAGTGAAGCAGGAGGTATCACAATATCGGACCTTAAACTATACTACAGAGCAATAGTAACAAAAACAGCATGTTATTGGTCCCAAAATAGACAGGCAGACCAATGGTACAGAATAGAAGACACAGAGACAAACCTACATAAATACAGTTACCTCATACTAGACAAAGGAGCCAAACACATACAATGGAGAAAAGATAGCCTGTTCAACAAATGGTGCTGGGAAAACTGGAAATCCATATGTAGTAACATGAACTTAAATCTCTATCTCTCGCCCTGCACAAAACTCAACTCAAAATGGATCAAGGACTTGGGAATTAGACCAGAGACCCTGCACCAAGTAGAAGAAAAATTAGGCCCAAATCTTCATCATGTTGGCTTAGCACCAGACTTCCTTAATGAGACCCCCAATGCCTAAGAAATAAAAGCAAGAATAAATAAATGGGATGGATTCAAACTAAAAAGCTTTTACTCAGCAAAGGACACAATCAGTAATTTGAAAGGAGAGCCTACAGAGTGGGAGAAAATCTTTTCCACATGTACTTCAGATAGAGCATTTATCTCCAAAATTTGTAAAGAACTTACAAAACTTTACACCAAAAATACAAAGAACCCAGTCAATAAATGGGCCAAGGAACTGGACAGACACTTTACAGAAGAAGATATGCAGGTGATTAATAAATACTCTCTCCCCTTTACTGTTTGTTTTCCTCTATAGAGGGGTCTCTTTAACATGTACATAAGATCATGCCACACCTGGGCTCAAAGTCATGCAGTAGCTTCACATCACAATGGTCTCCATGCCCACAGTGATTTGCCACTACCTTTATCTCTTGATGTCTGTTATTCTCCCACTTTCCCCCAGGTCACTGAAATCTACGCACCTTTTTTGCTGCCCTCAGAAGCCACCAGGCATACTATAACCCCAACTTACTTATTGTGCTCCTTCTGCTGGGATGCTCTTCCCCAGATTTCCAGTGAGCTAACTTCTTCACTTCTTTAGATTTCTGCTCATATTTTACCTTCTCAATGAGGATATCTTGGTCACCCCATTTAATCCTTCAGCCTGCCCTTCCTCCCATAGTAGTCCCTGCTACTCTGTTCTGTTTAATCATGTTTTGGAAAGCTGTTATGTTCACAGTGGCAGATAAAAGTTCTTTTGAATTTTAATTTTAATTTGGAAGTTTGAATTTTATCATTGGCAATAAGCACTATTATTGCCCTAGAAGTGTCAGGCTTATTTTGTTCATTTAGGGAAAAAAAAAAAAAAAAACCTGCCAAATACCCATCTGAATAACCACAGTTTTCAGTCATTCTACAGTAAAAAATGATGTTTCATGAAAAAGGTGGCTAATTCAGCTTGCAACTCCAACAGCCATTCACATGACTTTCCTTGAGAAAACTGTCATGTTTCCATATGCAAAAGTTCATTATGTGTATTTGCCATTTTGTGATATTCAATATTAAAACTCAAGGGTTAAAATTTAATGTATTTAATAACTTACTATTTCAGCAAAAATGTTTTAAAATGAAACATATGCTAGTTTATAATTTTACTGCTGCTGTGCAATGTTTGACATTGCTGCCTTGATAGACTGAGGTCACCATCACTTTTGCACTATCAGTGTGAATATCAGCAGTTTTTCCAGGATAAACCATAAGATTCAAAAAGTCATTCAAATCTAGTTTTTGCAAAGTTATTCAAGACTTATCACAGTTACCATGTGTGTTTGTTGCCACATATTCATGTAAGTGATAATCTCTTTGATGACCAGTTGGTTCTGGTACTAGATAAATACAAGTAAAACAACAAGTCTAGTCATGTCTATAACCACATTCTTTTATTTGTAAGGCAAAGGTACAATCCTGTAATCAAAATCTTAACTCCATTTTTTTCTGCTTAAATTTTAATTCAAAAGATATTATATCATTTGAGAGAGTCAGTGCAATGATTTATTTTACTGATTTTGCATTCAGTCGAGTTACCTATACAGAAAGTGATTGCTGTCTTAGCTATTGTTGGGCTTCTCCAGTAAATACAACATGGTACCTGTCTGTAAGACACTACATTGGCTTTTTCATTTGTAATTTGAAAAGTCATACTAAGAGATTTGGGGGTTTTAAAACATTTTTCACATCAACATTTTAAAAATTCAGTCTTTTTCTTTAAAGTTTGAATGATTTGTCTCAAAATGATATAATTGCCATGATATTTTTCAGAAGTATTGTGAAAGACAAGGTCTCAACTATATACTGATAGAAAGATAGCTTTTATTATTATGTTTTTATTTTTTATTTACAGCATCTCTAAGTTTATTGGGACTAGATTTCTTCCATCTGTGAGTCAGAAAATTCTCTGATGTGTCATTTTTATATTTTACAAATATCTCTAGAGTTAGAAATTGGCAACTGTGACTTAAGATTATGAATCTTCTAATTACCCTTTCAAAGAAAATGAACCATTCTTAAAAATAAGGAAAATAAAGTAAACTTTCTTTATTAAATATTTAATAAGTACTATAAATCATGAAATTATGACAATTTTAGATAAAATTTAAAAAGAGGGATTGGGGATGTAGCACAGCGGTAGAGCCCTTGACTTAGCATGCACAAGATAGTGGGTTTGATTCCTAGCACTGCAAAACAAACAAAAGTTAGAATGTTTTCAAAAGAAACATAAAACTTTTTGCAAAACTTCTTGTTTCTCCACTTAGGTGTGAGGAAAACTTCATTAGTTTAAAGAATGATTCATTGGATCTAATGTTATTAGCAGGCATAATTAGAGGTATAATGAGAACTAGAATAAGCACAGCAGAATTACTGAAAACAAGCTAATATCTGTAAACAGCACCTTCATATTATAAACTAATTACTTTAAAAAATTCTAGAAAGCACAAGAACATGTGCACATGCATTCCATTAGCCATCAGAGACAATATCATCATGTCAGGTAGCCCATGAACAATTTTATTGTATACATGCGAAAGAATAACAGTAAAAAAGGAAAATTGCAACTGAGAATTATTATAAAAATAGTTTTAGCTGGCAGTGATGGCACACACCTAAATCCCAGTGGCTCAGGAAGCAAAGGCACAAGGATCACAAGTTCAAAGCCAGCCTCAGCAATTTAGTGAGACCCTAAGCAACTTAGAAAGACCCTGTTTCATAATAAAAAGTAAAAAGAGGTAGTGACATGTCTCAGTCATTAAAATTAAGATAGTTTTAATGCCCATGGAAAGGTTTTTAGGAATCCTTGTATCACACTATTATAATAATAGCTTCTATATAGAATTGTTATTCCGTGTGCCCCCAGTTTTTTCATTGAGACATGGCTGTAACAAAATTTTTATAGTTATGTTTCTCCCCTTATTTTATTATTTTCTTATAGTAGGTCACCAGAAAAAAAAATCGTAAGACAAATGAAAAATATGGGACAACTATTAACATATCTGTTCTAGTTTTCAAAAAGTCAGTGTCAGTAGGGCACTATGGTGTATTCCTGAAATCCTAGTGACTTGGGAGGTTAAGGCAGGAGGATTGCAAGTTTGAGGCCAGCTTCAGCAACTTAGTGAGACCCTGTCTTGAAATAGTTGGAAACTGAAGTCACATAAGTAAATACTATTAGTGATTTACTTTTAAATCATTATCTAATAAAGCACTGTACTGAAAGACATTTTTAAAATATCTTCACTGGAAATTAGCTCAGTACTCACTGATCAGCTCCATAATCATTAGATGAAATTTTTATCCTTTATTCACCAGGGATAAGTAGTATGACCTTAGGCAAACTGTGAAGGGCACAGTTGTCTTATCTGTAAAATGGATGACAATAATGACTATGTGTTAATGTTGTTGTAGAAATAAATTGTATATTACCTATAAAACCCTTAGCCCAATGCACAGCAAATAAATATCCCTGAAATCTCATCTTCTCTTATTGTCATTACAAAGTCCAAGTCCTTGCTTCATTTAATTAGGAAAAACAGTAGAAAAGTACCAAACTTTAAATCATCTCTATTATATTACATTTAAGTGCAATTATCTTACTTCAGGTCATTGCAAGTTTTAGTGAACCAAAATGTTTGAACACAGCTATAAGAATTTCATGTAATTAGCATGTAAATTATTGGAATAAATTATTTTCAGTATAAATAAAAATATTCTTCTCTAGTGTTTAAATGTTTTCTCTGGAAGTCTGTTCTTGCAATTGTTCGTCTTAAGTTGTATGAATTAGACTACTTTATCCTGAGTTTTCATGTGACCATATTAGTGGAAACTCAGAGTCTTTCAATGTATTGGGGAAAATTCAACTACATTATTTCATGAGAATTTCAAGCTATAAACATGTTAAACTGTTTTGTTCTTGGTGTTCAAGCTTCTGGTAGACTGGTAATTCTTATAAAGCAAATTAATTATATGACAATTTATCTAATGTTTGCAGAATAGAGACCTTAGGATTTTAAAGATGGCTGGTTACAAGAGTGTTTTAAGAGTAACATTAAAGTGAAAAGATTTATTTTTCTGTGAAATGATTTTTCCTTTTGTTAAGTACAGAAGTGCATTGGTGGTTACTGATCATTTTCAAGTATTTCTTCTGAAAATATCCTTAATTTTTATTAGTAATAATACTTTGCAATATTTTGAGGCATATAAAATGGGTTAAAAATCATATATTGTATTTAAAATGTTCTCCTAAATATTAATGTTTTTCTTTTCATCTAGTGTGTTATGTAGCCAAACAGAGATTTTTTTTCCCTCATGGATAATATCCCTCATGATAATGGAAATATTACAGTATGACTTGACATAGACAAACCCAGATTGAAATAAAAGTTTAGCACAGAAATAACAGGACTGTTTGAAGAAGTAATTCAATTATAACACTTGTTTTTTCCACAAATACTCAATAGGATAGAAACTCTAATTATTCTAACATTTTAGAAGAATCTGAAATAGAGTTCATTAACAGAATGAGGAAGGGCTCAGTGTTTCACCTTCATAACCCATAGAAACAGCCTCCTCTGTCTTTTGTCTCTTTCTGTGACGCATTCCATCCAGCTGCTGAAATGGACTACCTTCTGGAAATTAAAACCCACATGGCTCAGACCACAGCAGTAAATCTGGCAGAACAGATGGTCCTGGATGAATTGCTACACTGCTGTATAAAACCTTGGGATTTCATCAACAGGATTTACCCTAAGTAATAGGAATTAGAGTGACAAATTAACAGCAAAACTTACATGCTTATATCAAAACAGTATGGTACAGTTTCTTTCATTGTATTATTCTAATCAAGTCAGAATTGTGCTGTAAGTCAAATATCACACAGACAAATACACATGAACTCATTTATGGTCTTTTCAAGCACTGAGATAAGGAATGAGAATTCAGTGCTACAACCTAGTTTGACTGACTTGACAGTGGAGTTTCATTTAATGTCATCTGACATCATTCAGTATTTTCATTTGCTGTTTCAAGGGGTGAAATAATAGAACAGGGCGAACAGAAAGGAATTAACATTTTTCAGTGTCATGGTACTATGAATCTGGCTGTTTATTCTACCTGTCTTGTCCTAACAACTATAACTAAGCAAAAACTCTTAAGATCAAGGAAATCCCTGAAAGAAAAGGATTTACTGGGACCATTAAAGATGCTAGCCAGAAAACAGAAAGGACAAGGTCCTGGGACAAGTTTCTGCAACTAACAGCCGCAGGGAACTGGACCAGAGCTAGTGTTACCTGCAGACTTCCCCAGGGACCCTGCATGGACCCTGGCTGGCTGAATCAGGCTGCTCGAACACATAGGAAATAGACAAAAGATGGAAAAATGAATAGTGAACTTTATGAAGACTGATCTGGGGAAGGAAAACACTGTAACCCACATTGGTTATAGGTAAGAAGGGTGGGATATTGTAAAGCAGGGGACATTTTGAATTAGGAAGGCAATCCATAAGGAGAAGTCTGGCAAAATTAATATATAAACAGGCTGTGGTGGTCCTGGAGGTTAGGCCTGCTAGGATTTAAGCTTTTAACATATATAAATGTATAAATGTAAAATAATTTTTGTTCTTTTTGGTTTGTAGCTCATTTCTGATTAACTCCTCCAACCACCCACACACACTCCCCTATCTTTCCTCCCTTCTGTTTTCTAGCCCTTTGTAATTAAAGTTGGGACATCTCAGTCCTGTCATCACTGTCCTATGATGCATTGACACATCTGAGCTTTCATAACTTCACATATGCTGTTGAGTCTATTTGTCAATCACTGAAAATACAGGGAATTGAACAAAGGCAGTACTTATCTTTGCAGAGTTTTAATTATAGCAGGGAAGACATGCAAAAACAAATAATACTTGATTAATTATCTAATTATCACTGTAGAAAGGGACAAAAGTGTTCATAATAGGACTAGGGTGGTAGGTTAGTGGTAAAGCACTTGCCTAGCATGCCTGAGACCCTGGGTTAGATCCCCAGCACTGGAGAAAAAAATAAAAGTTCATTAAGCTCATAATAGAAGTTGACTTAGCTGGGGAAGGGTTGGGGAGACCGGGAAGTGTTTCAGAATTGTAGAGTGAATGTTTGCATGTCTGAATGTATCATTAATCAAACTGTGTTCTACAGAATTGGTAGGAGTTGGCTTAGAGCAGGGGAATGTGGAGGGGAACCTGGAAAGCAAGGAATCTGGTGACAACAGACTGATAAGGGGGAAAGGGTAGTTGTCTCTCCATTGTAACTAAGGGGTTCATATTCACATAGGTAACAAGTGTGATTTGGACTTGGTTTTGTAAAACTTGCAAATTCTTTCTCTCAATTTTTCTTCATTAGATGCAAAGCATGCTTAAACAATTGCTTTGATCTTAAGCTGCAGGTTGCCAGGAAGGGTTTTTGCATTTTCATTCAGATATATTGCAATTTTATGCATTAAAGTAAGTTGCTGTTCATGTGTTCAGCATCATTCTCTGTTTTGTTTTTCAGTGTTCCAACATTCCAGAGCCTTCCTGAAGAGATTCTTAGCAAGCTTGCTGATGTCCTTGAAGAGGTAATTGTTTTTAACCTTTGAAAGTTATGAGATGGGATCCAGCCTGCTAGCTTGTCTCCTTTTACAGCTGTGTTATGACGAGTCACAAACCACAAAGACATTTTAAATTTGTTTTGGGCTCTGGAATGAGCTGTATATTTGGCTTCAAAAAAAAAAAAAAAAAAAACAGCTTAGTATACCTGACATTTATACAGAGTTAGAAATGGGCAAATCAACTTAACTACAGAGGGAAGAAAACCTTGTCGTTTTAAATGTAATGTTACCTTGACTTCCAAGAATGGGAGATGATTATGGCCACCCTGAAGCTTCAAATTAGCAAATAGAGTGGAATGATATGCAAACGGTCAGCCCTGGAGCAAAGGGTGATTTAGGAATATGTTTCCCCATTTGAATCTTTTTTTTCTCATTAATTTGATTGGTTTCCCTTCCTGCCTTCTTAGAATTCAGATTTCATATTGATTGTTTTTATTTATTTTATAATTATTTATTGAATGCCTAAGTTTCCAATACTTTCTCAGGCTCTTTGTATTCAGCAATGAATTAACAAAATAAAAATCCTTATCTTAATCATGGAGCCATGGGAAGATAGATGGTAAACAGAGTAAATAATTTGGGGACTGGAGATGTTGCTCAATGGTAGTGCACTTGTCTAGCCCAAGTGTGCGTGAGATCCTGGGTTTGATCCCCAGCAGAAAAAAATAAATCAAAAAGAAGAATATAGTCTATTTAATAGAGATAAATGCTAAGGAGAATTTAAGCAGGAAAGGAGATTAGTAGGAGTTCAAGGTATTAGAATGTGTAACTAAAGTTGTCAAATGAATAAATAAATAAAGTGGTCTTGGGGCCAAGGAAAGAGTACAGCAGAGACTATGAAGAATGTCCTTGAGAAATGTAAGGAATAGACAATGGCCATTGAGATGGGATTGGAGTAAGGGGCCAGGGAAAGTTGTGCCTAAATTGGTATGGGAGTAGGCCTTTTAGTAAATTGCAGTTATTTTGATTTTTCCTTTGAGTGAGATGGAAGCCATTGGATGATTCTAAGTAGAGCAATGGATTTACATTTTTAAGAAAATTGCTGTGGCCGCCCTGTTGAGAAACAATTAAGGAATTCTTGGAATGATGGTAGGAGAAATGATGGTGACTTTGTCACAGTGGTAAAAGGAGATTGAGAAATAGTCAAATTCTGACTGATTTTGAAGGTAAAACTGAGAAACTTTACTGTTGAAGTAGATGGGTGGAATAAGAGAAATCGAGGATGGCCCTGTGTTTTTTATATGAATAATGGGAAGGATAGAATTATTAGTTGAAATGAGAAGACTGGGAGAGGGGAGTACATGGGGCAAAGAGGCAAGAATCTCTGGGAGGCAAGTTATAGGAAATGAGAAGCTTGGGGATCTCTGGTGGATAGATGGCTTGTTGTAGCATTGTTTGAGTGGCAGGGAGAGGTGGCTATCCTGGTGTCATTATAGGGGAGTAAATATGGAAGAGTACAAGGCAGAACACTAAAGCAGCTAGCAATCAATTATTATGAAAGTATGAATGGATCTTAAAAGCATGTTACTGAGAAGAAACTTAAAACAAAAAAGATGGTTACTAAATTATCATTCACGCACATTGAAATATATGTGCATAATAATACATTTTGCTAAAAGTCATTACAAATTAAGATTTTGCAAAGCAGATACATGTGAATGAATGGCTACCTGTAAAAGAAGGGGAATAAGGGAAAGCTATGAAGATTAAAAAAAAGAAGAACAAATGAATGATTGAAGAGGATGTCAGAGTAAATCTTTGGTTGATCCTTATCATTTCCACTACAAGAGACTGCGGAATGAAGAGGAACCAATAAAAATTGGAGGAAAACTAAAAACATTTTGTGCCTTAAAATCTAAAGGAAGGAAATAGTTCAGTAAGTGTCACAAAAGCTTGAGTTTGAGTGTTGAAAAGTCAAGGAGAAAAGTGGGTTTGGAGGTGGAAGGAAACATTGAGACTGGTAGAAGTGGAGGTCATTTGTGGAAGCAGGAGGCATAAGAGGTCCCTCATATAACCTCTTGCATAGGCACGAGAACCCAGGCTCCCCATGTGTATAGAAACAGGGAAGGCAGAGGAGCTGGGCACACATGCCCTAGGTGGGTGGATATTGGGGTGACTGGAGCTATGGAAAAGATTTTTGGATAGCTACTATTTTCTCAGTGATATAGAAAGCAAGGATATCAACTGAGAATGAGGATGGGTAGAGGTATAAGTGGTTGAAGGAAAGACAAATGCAAGAAAAATGGAAAAACAATGGACTAGAGAAATGTTGTGTAATTACCAGACATCATGAAGGCCCCACTTCATATAAGTAATCTAAGTAAAGCAAGCAAAAGAGAGTTTTATTCAAACTATTGCATTAGGGGAAAGAGGTTGAACTGAGTTTCTTAGGAAGGAAAGGTGGAGGGGAGTTTAAGCACTGGGGTGAGCTACTAGAAAATTCCTGGAGGATGACTCCACTGAGGTACTCTAGTAGGGAAGATGCTGTTCAATGTGATTAGGCTTTCTGTGTCCTTTCCTTGTCCCTTATGGAAGTTAGGGTCCTCTCCTCCCACAGAGACTGGGAGAAAAGGAGGCCATCTTCTATGATTACATTTCAAAGGGATGGTTCCCACGTAAAACATAATTCTGGAATTCTGGGAGATTTACTCCAAGAGGCAGATGAAAAATTTACAAGTTTGTGTATTTTTTTTAAAGTAACTGTTCTTATAAAAGGGAGATCTGGAGTCTTGAGTCAGGAAGAAGCCTGCATCAGGTTTAGAGATGATGAGGGGGAGGTTAGACTTATCTTGGCATTAGCCCATTTAGTTGTTTTTTTCAGCCTCATTTGTTTATGTGGACTCAGGTTCCTGACAGGCAAAGAATTGGATTTACGTAGGATTGTTATTCTGCCAAAAGAAGATCAGTGGTTGAAGGAGGGAATATGGAGCTGAAGGTTCATGGGAAAGGGTGATTATAAAGGTTGACCCTGACATTTAAGCTGGGCAGAGAAGAGAAGCAGTGAAATGGTCAAAAACCTGTAAGAGGTTGTTAGATCAGTGGATTTTAGACTAGTGAGGTTGAAGAATTTTTGGAGTTGAGCTTTAAAAGGGTGTGAACTGGAAAGATATTGGAAATGCTTTAGTCTTTACCTAGCAACTGTTCCAGTAATTCTGGAATCCATTCACAGATTCTTAGCTTGAGGCTTATTGAAGTCAGCTTTCTATGATTTATTGGCCTCCTTCATCTGTGTCTACAATGTGAAACGACATCATTGCATTTAACTTCTATGTTCAAGTATTAAAAAAAGACATAAGAAAAAGTATTGGCTGTATTTCTGCCTGAATGTGTTGACCTGCAACCTCTATAAATGTAAAACTTCTTTTCCCAGTTGGTCTTTTGGTTTTGCTTATTTTGGTAGATTATGCTGAAGAACTCTCTGATGACCTTGTGTATATGTGTGTGTGTGTTTTTATTTTTTAAACAAATCAAACTAAAGCACAAATTCATTACCCCTAATCAACCTCCTTTTAAAAAAATCAACTAAAAGTCCATGAAATCCTTTAATCATTTTCTTTCTTTTCCACAGCTGTGAAACCATTTGCTATGTTTTGTATAACAACAGTCATAACTATAAATAATTCTGACCAAAGAAATATTTTTATATCAGATTTTCCAATCAGAATGTCCTTTAATTTATGCTTGGATCATGTAAGCCATCTGACATTCTATACCAATGATGAATGAAAATGGAAACATGATTTGTACTCACACATTTTTTTTCAGGATGTAAAAATGAAGTAAGCATACAAAATACAAAGCAGATAGATAAATATACTATGCAGTACAAACAAAGTGTTTAACTCAAGTTGAGTAAACAATCACAATGAGAAACTAAATAAAATTATGTTATCAGATAAAATGAGCAAATCTAGAAGAACAAAAGCAATATGACATAGCATTAAGGGAACACACTTGCATAACAATTAGCTGTCTTTCTACAAATATCTATAAGATAAAAGAATTCCAGATTATTCTGAAAGGAAGGGAATATTATTACAGCCTTCAATAAAGATGTTTACAGCATTGTTTATTCATCAGATACTTATGGAGCACCTGCCATGTGCCAGGAATTATTCCAGGCCTTAGGGACCCAGGATCCTATTCTTCAATAGTATATTCAACTAGCATATGCTCAAGTTTATGATGCAGATGATGAATTAGTAAAGAACATACCACCAAGTAATGAGGCCACTATGAAGTTATTGTTAAAAGGAAACCATTTCGCAAATTGAATTTAACAGAGATTATTTGAGAAAACAATTTATGAACCAAAATAGTCTGAACCAAAAATGGTTCAGAGTTGTTCACCCCATCACAGTGCAGACTCTATTTATAAACACAGAAAAGGAAGCAACAGACAGAAACAATCTGATTGGCCTCCATCAGCTTTTGCCTTATACGGTGATATTTTGGCAGTTTTCAGTCTCTGATTGGTTTGAGGTTCTGTTGCCCTGATCAACTGAGATTCAGCTACCTATTATAACAGAATACTTCATTTAGGTTATAGTCCACTTATATATTAAGTTAGATAGCAGTTCATTATGTAAAGATTAACCAAATTTAGGCCAAATTTAAAATATATATGGAGGCAGCTTTAGGTCAAACTTAAGTTACCATCACTAAGGTAAGATGTTATTTAAACCAAGATCTAAATGAAGATATGGGGTACCCTGTGTACCAGTGAGAGGAAAGAACAGGTATGTTATTAAAGTAGGATTGATTTTGCTCTCCATAAAGGACAGAGATATTTACAGGTAGTAGAAGTGAGGTGAGAAGAGACTATAGAAAATTCAGCAAGATGGGTTGACCCATCATGATAAAAAGTTTGGTTGTTTTTCTGAGCACCATATGAAAGTGTTCAGCATCATAAGTAGTAAAGTGACAGCATATGGGTTATGTTTTAGTATTGTATCTCAACTATTATGAGAAGAATAGATTATAGAGAGGCACCCTTACCTGCAAAGTAACCCAGGTGAAGGTGGATGGGTTGTATGTGGATTTACTTTCTCATTGGTAATTTCATTCCTTACATTCATCGTGGAGCAATACTTACAATATAAAGGTAAAGAGTTTAAAAAATATGAACAGGGAGATAGGAACTGAGAGAAATATAGTGTAACCAGATAGAGCGGTGAACATAATGACATTAAAAGTGATTTAGATGGGTACCTTTGACAGAAGGAATATAGTATCTTGGTTCTCCTGTTCTGGAACTGGAAAGAAGCCTTTTCTCTCCAGCGAAGTGAGTTTTTTCTGCTTTTTCCCAGCCCAGACCTCCCTACCTCTCTCTATAGTTCCTAGAATGGATTACCTACTTGTATTTTCTTCCTTCTGAGGTTATAAAACAGGAACGAATCTCCTTACTAGCAGTTTAGTGCTCCTTTCTTTTGTATGATACAGTAGAAATATTCCCTTTGCCTACTGAATTTCTCACTCCTTGATCAGAAATGTTTGAATTTTCTCCAGTTCCTGCTATGGTTTGGATTGGTGGATTGGTGTCCCTCAGAGGTCCATATGTTAAAGGCTTGGTCCCAAGGTTGGAGCCTTTGAGAGGAGGGGCTTTGTGAGAGGTCCTTAAATCATTGTGGTGGGAGGAGCACAACCTCAAAGGGGACTGTTAGACCCGAGGTCTCTTCCTCTTCCTTTTTGCTTCCTGGCTCATGAAGTGACCAGTTTTCTCTACCATGTGCTCCTGCCATCCTGTGCTAACTTCAAAGGCCCAAAGAAATGGGGCAATTCAGTCTTATACTGGGACCTCTAAAACTGTGAGCCAAAATATTTTCTCATAAATTAATTATCTCAGGTGTTTGGTTATATTATAATGGAAAACTGATGAATACAGGGAAGTTATGGGTTTTTAAATTTTTTTTTTTTTTTTTTTTTTTTTTGAGATAGGTGTCTTCCTATATTGCTCAGACCAGACTCAAACTACAAGCTCAAGTGATCTTCTTACCTCATCCTCTCAAGTACTGGGATTATAGGCCAATGTCATTACATCTACCTCTATTTATGTACTCTTGCCATCTAGATAGCAAGAGGTTCTTGGTGAAAGACATCCTAAGCACAATTTTCCTAGATTGTGTTTATAAAACATTTTGAAATAATTTACTTCACTTTTTAATTATTTACCCATTTTCACTACAGTATGTTTTTCTCATTCCTATCTGACTCAAATTAAGACTTAAAAAATATCAGAGATTATTTTAAGAACCCCATATTTGGTTTGGCAGAAAGGTAATTTTTTTTTTTTTTTTTTTTTTTCAATTTTTTTTTTTTTTTTTTTTTTTTTTATTGTGAACAAATGGGATACATGTTCTTTCACTGTTTGTACATAGAGTAAAGGCATAACATTTGTGTAATCATACGTTTACATAGGGTGATGTTGGTTGATTCATTCTGTTATTTTTTCCCCTTCCCCCCACCCCTCCCATCCCTCTTTTCCCTCTATACAGTCCTTCCTTCCCCCATTCTTGCCCCCCTCCCTAACCCTCACTCTAACCCTAAAACTAACCCCTCCCACACCCCATTATGTATCATCATCCACTTATCAGCGAGATCATTCTTCCTTTGGTTTTTTGAGATTGGCTTATCTCACTTAGCATGATATTCTCCAATTTCGTCCATTTGCTTGTAAATGCCATAATTTTATCATTCTTTATGGCTGAGTAATATTCCATTGTATATATATGCCACAGTTTCTTTATCCATTCATCAACTGAAGGACATCTAGGTTGGTTCCACAATCTGGCTATGGTGAATTGAGCAGCAATGAACATTGATGTGGCTGTATCTCTGTAGTATGCTGATTTTAAGTCCTTTGGGTATAGGCCAAGGAGTGGGATAGCTGGGTCAAATGGTAGTTCCATTCCAAGTTTTTTAAGGAATCTCCATACTGCCTTCCAGAGTGGTTGCACTAATTTGCAACCCCACCAGCAATGTATGAGTGTACCTTTTTCCCCACATCCTCGCCAACACCTGTTGTTGCTTGTGTTCTTGATAATCGCCATTCTGATTGGGGTGAGATGGAATCTTAGGGTGGTTTTGATTTGCATTTCTTTTATTACTAGAGATGTTGAACATTTTTCCATATGTTTGTTGATTGTTTGTAGGTCTTCTTCTGTGAAGTGTCTGTTCATTTCCTTAGACCATTTGTCGATTGGATTATTTGTAGTCTTGGTGTTGAGTTTTTTGAGTTCTTTATAGATTCTGGAGATTAGTGCTCTGTCTGAAGTATGATTGGCAAAGATTTTCTCCCACTCTGTAGGCTCTTTCTTCACATTGCTGATAGTTTCCTTTGCTGAGAGAAAGCTTTTTAGTTTGAATCTATCCCAGTTGTTGATTCTTACTTTTATTTCTTGTGCTATGGGAGTCCTGTTGAGAAAGTCTGGTCCTAAGCCGACATGTTGAAGATCTGGACCTACATTTTCTTCTATAAGATGCAGGGTCTCTGGTCTGATTCCGAGGTCCTTAATCCATTTTGAGTTTAGTTTTGTGCACGGTGAGAGATATGGGTTTATTTTCATTTTGTTGCATATGGATTTCCAATTTTCCCAGCACCATTTATTGAAGAGGCTATCTTTTCTCCATTGCATATTTTTGGCCCCTTTGTCTAGTATGAGGAAATTATATTTGTTTGGGTTTGTGTCCGTGTCTTCTATTCTGTACCATTGATCTACCTGTCTATTTTGGTACCAATACCATGCCGTTTTTGTTACTATTGCTTTGTAGTAAAGTTGAAGTTCAGGTATTGCAATACCCCCTGCTTCATTTTTCCTGCGAAGGATTGCTTTAGCAATTCTGGGTTTCTTATTCTTCCAGATGAATTTCATAATTGCTTGCTCTATTTCTGCAAGGTACATCATTGGGATTTTAATTGGAATTGCATTGAATCTGTATAGCACTTTTGGTAGTATGGCCATTTTGACAATATTAATTCTGCCTATCCAGGAACATGGGAGATCTTTCCATCTTCTAAGGTGTTCTTTAATTTCTTTCTTTAGTGTTCTGTAGTTCTCATTGTAGAGGTCTTTCACCTCTTTTGTGAGATTGATTCCCAAGTATTTTATTTTTTTGAGGCTATTGTGAATGGAGTAGTTTTCCTAACTTCTCTTTCTGAAGATTCATCACTTATGTATAAAAATGCATTGGATTTATGAGCATTGATCTTGTATCCTGCTACTTTACTGAATTCACTTATGAGTTCTAAGAGTTTTCTGGTGGAATTTCCTGGTTCCTCTAAGTATATAATCATATCATCAGCAAATAGGGATAGTTTGAGTTCTTCTTTTCCAATTCGTATCCCTTTAATTTCTTTGGTCTGTCTAATTGCTCTGGCTAGAGTTTCAAGGACGATATTGAATAGGAGTGGTGAGAGAGGGCATCCCTGCCTTGTTCCAGATTTTAGGGGGAATGCTTTCAGTTTTTCACCATTAAGAATAATATTAGCCATGGGCTTAGCATAGATGGCCTTTACAATGTTAAGGAACGTTCCCACTATCCCTATTTTTTCTAGTGTTTTGAGCATGAAGGGGTGCTGTATTTTATCAAATGCTTTTTCTGCATCTATTGAAATAATCATGTGATTCTTGACTTTAAGTCTGTTGATATGGTGAATTACATTTATTGATTTCCTGATGTTGAACCAACCTTGCATCCCTGGGATGAAACCCACTTGATCATGATGCACTATCTTTTTAATACATTTTTGTATGCGATTTGCTAAAATTTTGTTGAGAATTTTTGCGTCGATGTTCATTAAGGAAATTGGTCTGAAATTTTCTTTCCTCGATGTGTCTCTGTCTGGTTTAGGTATCAGGGTGATATTGGCTTCGTAGAATGAGTTTGGGAGGGTTCCCTCCTCTTCTATTTCATGGAATACTTTGAAAAGTATTGGAATGAGCTCTTCTTTAAAGGTTTTGTAGAACTCGGCTGAGAAACCATCAGGTCCTGGACTTTTCTTTGTTGGTAGGCTTTTGATGACTTCTTCTATTTCATTACTTGAAATTGGTCTATTTAAATTGTGCATGTCCTCCTCGTTTAGTTTAGGCAATTCATAGGTCTCTAGAAACTTGTTGATATCTTCGAAATTTTCTATTTTGTTGGAATATAGATTTTCAAAATAGCTTCTAATTATGTTTTGTATTTCAGTCGTGTCTGTTGTGATACTTCCTTGTTCATTCCGAATTTTGGTGATTTGGGTTTTCTCTCGTCTTCTCTTTGTTAGTGTGGCTAAAGGTTTATCAATTTTGTTTATTTTTTCGAAGAACCAACTATTTATTTTGTCAATTTTTTGTATTGTTTCTTTCGTTTCAATTTCGTTGATTTCAGCTCTGAGTTTAACTATTTCCTTTCTTCTACTACTTCTGGTGTTGGTCTGTTCTTCTTTTTCTAGGGCTTTGAGCTGTAGTGTTAGTTCATTTATTTTTTGAGTTTTACTTCTTTTATTAAATGCGCTCCATGAAATAAATCTTCCTCTAAGTACGGCTTTCATAGTGTCCCAGAGATTTTGATACGATGTTTCTTTGTTCTCGTTTACCTCTAAGAATTTTTTAATTTCCTTCCTAATATCTTCTGTTATCCATTCCTCATATAATAGCATATTGTTTAATCTCCAGGTGTTGGAGTAATTTCTGTTTTTTGCTCTTTCATTTATTTCTAGTTTCAATCCATTATGGTCTGATAAAATACAAGGAAGTGTCTCTATCTTCTTGTATTTGCTAACATTAGCTTTGTGGCATAATATATGGTCTATTTTAGAGAAGGATCCATGTGCTGCTGAGAAGAAAGTGTATTCACTCTTCGTTGGATGGTATATTCTATAAATGTCTGTTAAGTCTAAATTATTGATTGTGTTATTGAGATCTAAGGTTTCTTTATTCAATTTTTGTTTGGAAGATCTGTCCAGTGGAGAGAGAGGCGTGTTAAAATCACCTAGTATTATTGTATTGTGGTCTATTTGGTTTCTGAGATTGAGAAGGATTTGTTTGACATACATGGGTGAGCCACTGTTTGGGGCATAGATATTTATGATTGTTATGTCTTGCTGATTTATGGTTCCCTTAAGCATTATGAAATGTCCTTCTTTATCCCTTCTGATTAACTTTGGCTTGAAGTCCACTTTATCTGAAATGAGGATGGATACCCCAGCTTTTTTGCTGGGTCCATGTGCATGGTAAGTTTTTTCCCATCCTTTCACCTTTAGTCTTTGGGTATCTCTTTCTAAGAGATGAGTCTCTTGCAGGCAACATATTGTTGGATCTTTCTTTTTTATCCAATCTGCCAGTCTATGTCTTTTGATTGATGAATTCAGGCCGTTAATATTTAGGGTAATTATTGAGATATGATTTGTATTCCCGGTCATTTGACTCATTTTATTCATTTATTTGCTTATTTTTGACATGACTTGGTTCCTCTTTATTTGAGAGTTCCTTTAGGATATCTCCTCCCTTTGCTGATTTGCTTCTTTGTTTTTCATTTCTTCTTCATGGAATATTTTGCTGAGAATGTTCTGTAATGCTGGCTTTCTTTTTGTATATTCTTTTAGCTTTTGTTTATCATGGAAGGATTTTATTTCGTTGTCAAATCTGAAGGTAAGTTTTGCTGGGTATAAGATTCTTGGTTGGCATCCATTTTCTTTTAGGGCTTGAAAAATGTTATTCCAGGCCCTTCTAGCTTTTAGGGTCTGGATTGAAAAATCTGCTGATATCCGTATTGGCTTCCCCCTGAATGTAATTTGGTTCTTTTCTCTCACAGCCTTTAAGATTCTGTCTTTATTTTGTATGTTAGGTATTTTCATTATAATGTGCCTTGGTGTGGGTCTGTTGTAATTTTGTGTATTTGGAGTCCTGTAAGCCTCTTGAACTTGATTTTCCATTTCGTTCTTCAGATTTGGGAAATTTTCTGAAATTATCTCATTGAATAGGTTGTTCATTCCTTTGGTTTGTTTCTCTAAGCCTTCCTCAATCCCAATAATTCTCAAATTTGGCCTTTTCATGATATCCCATAGTTCTTGGAGATTCTGTTCATGATTTCTTACCATCTTCTCTGTTTGTTCGACTTTGTTTTCGAGGTTAAATATTTTGTCTTCAATATCTGAGGTTCTGTCTTCCAGGTGTTCTATCCTATTGGTTGTGCTTTCTATGGAGTTCTTAATTTGGTTTATTGTTTCCTTCATTTCAAGGATTTCTGTTTGGTTTTTTTTCAATATCTCTAACTCTTTATTGAAATGGTCTTTTGCTTCCTGTATTTGCTCTTTTAACTGTCTATTGGTGCGTTCATTCAATGCCTGCATTTGCTCTTTCATTTCATCGTTTGCTTCCCTTATCATGTTGATTATGTACATTCTGAACTCCCTTTCTGACATTTCTTCTGCCATGCTGTCATTGGATTTTATTGATATAACATCCAGATTTGTTTGAGGCATTTTCTTCCCTTGTTTTCTCATATTGTTCAGGTATCAGTGGACTGCAGAGATGTTGCAGATTTCCTCTATTGACTTATAATGTCCCTGAAGATTGCTAGTGTATCCCCTCTTATCCTTCAGTAGCCTGAAGTCTTAGAGGAAGTTGATACTTCGGTGTTCCCCTAGGTAGCTGCCTCTCTAGGGGTGGTGGTCTTCAGGTGGGGTATATTCCCTGCTAGAGGGCAGAGGTGCCTCTACTTGTTGACCAATGGTCATCCAAAGGGGAGCTAGACTGCGGGCTAAGGCAATGCCTGTTTGGGCCTGTGTCTCTGGTTTTACTGTCTTTGTGGGAAAACCTCACTCGGCGGGGAAGACCCACCCGGTGGGGAGGTCTCACTAGTCCGTTCCCCTCCTAGAGGTTCTCCTCAGTCCACAACTACCGCCTGTGCA
This sequence comes from Sciurus carolinensis, assembly GCF_902686445.1. Taxonomy (NCBI): domain Eukaryota; kingdom Metazoa; phylum Chordata; class Mammalia; order Rodentia; family Sciuridae; genus Sciurus; species Sciurus carolinensis. Next base: position 96,542,368 of record NC_062217.1, read on the forward strand.
GGGCAGCCTTCCCAAGCAGCGTTTCCAGGGGCCTGGACCTACCTCCTGGGCTTGGGAGCCCTGCCCTTCGCAGACGAGTCTCCTTAGGTGGCCCCTCCTCAGAGAAGCTGCCCACAGTCCTGGAACCTTCGCTCCACCCCTCAGCTGGTCTCTGTGTAGCTCTTTCAAGAAAAGGTGCTTAGATCCCCGGCTCGGACCGTGCTTTGCACCTAATCACTTGGCTATGCGACCCCTCCTCTGAAGAGTCACTTGGAGCCTCGTACATATGCTCCAAGCCCCAGTGACCCGTCACTCGTCTCTTCCTCCAGGCAGGTGTTCTGTGTGGGCGCTTGGAGACCAAGCCACTCACTGCGCACCTCCACCTCCTCAGGACAGCCCCCTCCCCGTTGTTCAGGCAGTTGCTGAATCCAAATAGTTCGCCACCCAACTCTTTCTCTGGCAGCCCCCGGAGCCCTGGCAGATTGGTCCAAAAAACCAAAAAACCAAGCGGTGTGCTGCTCGGCCTCCTCTGCAAGGTCTCCCACTTTCCGAGCTCACTGTTCCAATGAGGGTAGATGTGTCTTGCTGCCTGGGCAGGGCAGCCTTCCCAGGGGCCCAGACCTACCTCCTGGGCCTGGGAGCCTCACCCTTCGTAGACGAGTCTCCTTAGGTTGTCCCTTCTCAGAGACGCTGCCTGAAGTCCTGGAACCTTCACTTCACCCCTCAGCTTGTCTCTGTGTAGTTCATTCAAGAAAAGGTGCCTAGGTCCCTGGACCGGACCTTGCTATGCACCTAATCGCCTGGCTATGCGACCCGCCCTCTGAGCAGTCACTTGGAGCCTCGTACATATGCTCCAAGCCCCAGTGACCCGTCGCTCGTCTCTTCCTCCAGGTGTGGGCGCTTGGAGACCAAGGCACTCACTGCGTACCTCCACCTCCTCTGGGCAGCCCCCTCCCCGTTGCTCAGGCGGTTGCTGGATCCAAACAACTCGCCGCCCCACTCTTTCTCTGGCAGCCGCTGGAGCCCTGGCAGATCGCTTCAAAACCAAGCGGTGTGTCGCGCAACCTCCTTTTCAAAGTTCCCCGCTTTCCGAGTTCACTGCTCCAGCGGGGGAGGTGTGACTTGCCGTCTGGGCAGGGCAGCCTTCGCAGGCAACGTTCCCAGGGGCCCGGACCTCCCTCCTGGGCTTGAGAGCCTCACCCTTCGCAGACGAGTCTCCTTAGGTTAGAGAATCTGCCCGCGGTCCTGGAAACTTCAATCCGCCATTTTTCGCTCCGCTTCGCTGTCCGTTTTTACCGTTTTTACCGCTCCGGCGGGGGAGGGGCGACCCGCCGAGTCACTGTACTTCACAAAGTTCTCTGCGTTCCAGGGCTACTGCCCCTTCGGGGACGCCTCCCCTATGGGAGAAACTCCCCGGGCGGCTTTGAGTTGGTCCCAAGTCACTATCTCCTCTTTTGAATCTTGAGTCCTGGAGCAACATGAAATGCAGCCGCCCTCTAGTCCGCCATCTTGAACCTCCTAATTTTTTATTTTATAAAATAATCTAGAAGGTTTAAGTACAGGTAGGGACTTTGTAAACTGTTTTCATTAACCTCTAAACTACCCCATATAGATGTAAAAATATATATTCAAATTAATCAAACGTATTTGAAGCTACTCTGAGTTTTTAGGAGTAATCTGTAAATGGGAAAAATGTGAAATTGTGAAATATAATCTGTTCTTTCATAACAAGGCAACAAACTTTCCTGCTTCACTGATGGACATTTTAATTAGCATCTATAGGTATGTTACATTTTCTCAAATGTATTAAACACTCCCAGCTAATTTCCAGCAGTGTAATAGTTTTCTTCCTTGTCACTGACCCAAATACAATGGAGAAACATCACTGTGAATAAACTCAACGTTTAATATTTATGCAGATGTTGGGATTGTGATGACATCTTTTTAAAAAGTGGCAAACAAAACACTTTTTCATAGAGATAAGGAATAGAGATTAACAATGTATCACAAAGAGTTCTCAAAAATTAATTTGAGGATTATACATGTACTTGTAGAAGTTTTGATAACTCAAGGAAACAATACTTTTATTGAAAATGGAGAGCCAAATTAAGTCAAGAAATTCACTTTTCAACACCTGGTGTAGATATTTTTCCTTTGTTAGGGTGAATGAAGTCAAGCCTGGATGCTATGTTCAGAACTCCTGATTTTTAGATGGAAAAAATGCATATCACAACCACTTGTTTGCTTGTACTTAAAGTCTGTTTCATATCCAGTTTCCTCTTTGAAATCTTTGATATGATTCTTCTTGGAATAAAAGACCTCTGCTTCAACAATCTTTTAAGAGTTTTCTACCTTTGAGTCTACAACTTCACATGATTGGCTCTTGGGCACATTTGAACCTAAATAATGGTTTGTTCTAATCTGTGTCCCTATTTATGTTTTTGTCAACTGTGTATTGATACTGTTGTGACACTAGCAAGGTCTTGGACAAACAGCATTCCTCAGACTTCTTGAATTACTAAAGGGGTATTATAGAGATTAAGAAGAGTCAGCAACAACCAAAAGAAAATATTTTGCCTGATTATATTTTAGGAAGCAAATATCAGACACACAATACAGGAACCCTCTTAGAAGGACAGTTATGCAACCTAGACACCCTTCTCTGGTGCTGATGCAGCAGGCAGATTAAATATTTTCTTTTGCATGCAAGAGTTCCTTGGTCTTACCATCTTGTGTTGGTGTCTTCACAGACTTCTTTGCATTCTTTCCAGCTGTAAGACAGGGGAAAAGCCCTGCCTTTGGTGGAGTTTTTGATGTACTGTGAATGTTTCTCTTATATCATTCCAAACAGGCCAAGATTCTTCAGGAAAGAACTGATGAAGTGGACAGGACAGTTCCCTTTTAAAACTATTGTTTATAACTAAACTTTTCTTTCCCTCCTCAAAGCCAAGCTGGAGGGAATTCAGAGAACCTGTTCTTTCTCAATTGCTTTGGCTTAAAATACTCTGAATTTGGAAATTTAACTTTCCTTTTGTTGTCTCTAGTTTTTTCTGGTTCTTCCCGTGGATGGGGCAGATTACTGCTTTTGAAGGGAAAGGAGGTGTGTGTGTGTGTGTGTGTGTGTGTGTGTATGAGACAGAGTTGTGACAGTGTGGAGGATGAAGAGCACACAGGAAGGAGAGCTTAAGTGCAAAGAAAAGATCTTCAGTATTAACACCACCACATCTTTTATACAGAGGTCAATATGGAATGGGAGAACATGTTTGCAAATCATCTCAATGATAAAGAACTTACATTCTGAATTCTTGAAGGACATTTACAACTTACTGATAAAAAACATCAACAATTAAGAAATGAGGAAAGATCAGGTGCATTGTTGCACCTCTAATCTCAGCAACTCTGGAAGCTGAGGCAGGAGGAGTGCAAGTTCAAAGAGCCTCAGCAGCTTAACAAGATCCTAAGCAACTTATCAAGACCCTGTTTCAAAATAAAAAATAGAAAAGGCTGGGGATGTCACTTAGTGGTTAATCGTCCCTTGGTTCAATCCCTGGTACAAAAGAAAAAGAAAAAAAAAAGGAAAAAGAGGAAAGAACTACATAGATGTTTCTTCAAAGAGAGTATATATGAAGTTCCATTATGCACACAGAAGGCTTACTGCTATCATTAATCATCCGTGAACTGTGAATCAAAACCGTAATAAATCACACCCACTAGAATGGGGAAAAACAGATAATTACAAAAGTTGGCAAGGATGTTAGAGAAATTGGAATCCTCATATATTGTTGGAGAGATTATAAAATGGCAAGACGAAGTGGGCATTGCTTCTCCCTAGCTGCCTGATCCCCAACAGTACTACGCGTGACTAAGTGACACACTGCTTTTCTTTTCTTAGTGTTTTACGTGTGAGTGCGTGCGTGCGTGTGCGAGTGTGTGCATGCGAGGCCGTGCCTGTGTGTCGACACTGAGCACACGTGCGTTATTAGTGTGTGATGTGGTTTAAAACAAATGGAAAAAACTGAAAGTGCCTGAACCCTAGTTTTAAGCTTAGGCAGATTCTCTTAAAAAAGACTTGAATGTTAAGTTGAACTTTGGAGTTTGCTTTTTTCCACCTAAATATCACTTTTAAAATTTTAGGGGAGGAGTCGAAAACCACCAGTGCTGGTCATTTTATAAGGTAATATTTAAAATATTTTGTATTCCAAAAATATAATACAAAGAAGTACCTCTGAAAACATTGAAAAAATATATATAATTTGAAAAATGTAACTTATAAAGGCAGCTGTATTCCTGCAAGAGTTCTGTTGCCAAGTAATTTCTTAATGTCTCTCATTCTGTCCTGGGCTGGGGGAAAGTCGGCCTTTGAAAAATGATTGTTAAAAAAGGTTCATTGTTTAGCAGAAAATAATCATTTTTACATTTTGTGCAAAACATTTTACATTTTCAGATCATTTAAATGAGCACTACATACTTTCAGTGTGAATGTAGGGCCTGGAAAGCATTTTGCTATGTTTTGTTTTGTTTATTTTGAGCTTGGTTATAAAAGCAATCTCCTGTGTGTAAATGTGTGAATAGTTTGATAATTTGTACACATAATCAAGAGCATCTCAGCTGGACTTTGTTGGCTGCTGTATAGAACATGAACAAATGTCAAGGGATAGAAAATTACTTTGGATATTTAAAAGAGAAGAAATATTTAGTCTATTTGTTTTGTAAAAATAAAATAAAATAAAATGGCAAAACTTCTTTGGAAAATAGTTCCTCAAAATATTAAATACAGAGTTTCCACGTGACCAGGCAATTTAATTCCTAGGTATATGCCTAAGAAAATTAAAAACTGTATCCATGCAAAATCTTGCACACAAAAGTTCTTTATAGCACTATATTCCTTAGTTAAAAAAGTAGGAGCCACCCAAATGTCCATTGAATGATATATAGATAAATAACATTGTATGTCTATGCAATGGAATATTATTTGATGATAAAAAGAGTGAATTACTCGTACATGCTGTGACATGGATGACCCTGTAAACATTATGCTGAGTAAAAGTAAAATGCCTCATATAAAGTAACTCTGTTCTTCCCTATCCACCCCCTGCCCCATTGTGAATATTAGGTAGAGGGGAGAGAAGGGAGAGGGAGGATTATGGGGGTAGGAAGGGTAGTAGAGTGATACATTATTACCTCATGTATATTATTACCTAATGTACATGTATGACTACATGACCCATCTGTGATCCTGCAATATGTATTATCAGAAAAATGAGAGATTATACTCCATTTATGTATGATCTATCAAAATGTATAAATGCATTCTACTGTCATGTACAACAAATTAGAACAAATAAAATAAAATAATAAAAATTAAAATGCCTCACACTATATAGTTCCATTTACATGAACTTTCTAGATTAGACAAATCTGTAAAGACAGAAAGTAGATTAGTAGTTGCTTAAGCTGGTGAGAGGGAGGGCAATGGTGAGTACCTATTAATGGATATTTAGGGATTGTTTTAGGGTAATAGAAATATTCTAAAATTATTCACAGAGATTGTTTTTCAACTCTTTGCATATGCTAAATTCATTGAATTATACACTTTAAATGGGTAAATGTTACAATCTGAAATTTTTCTCAATCAAACATGAAAAGAAAAGGACTTTGGCTCCAGTGGTGATAATGTCAATGAAGGAAAGGTTTGGAGTTGTAAGGAGAATACACTTGGGACTACATTTGTGTTGACAGCCATGTAAACATCATGATATCAAAGCATAGTTTAAAATTTTAAGTATGAACAGAAATAAAATATAGCTGAAAAGCTGAAATGTGGAAGAGATTTTTATTGGGATGTTGTAGATACTTAGACGTTGATTTTGTGTTTCAACAATATTGACATTTCTGCATCTGTCTAAAATATTGTACAGTTTTATTCTCAAAAGTGATCTTTCTGGTTCTAAGCCTTGCTCATTATCATTTCATATTATATAGAGAAGTCCCTGTACCATATGTCCTAGGTCAATTTAGCTATCATTACACAGAAAAGACAAATGCTTGTTTATTGCTTTTTATCAGTCTCTGGGCATGAAGAAGATTTGCCCTTTCTGATAATAAGTTCCTTAAAGGCAAGAACTATTTTGACTTTTTTTTTTTGGACTGGATGCTTTTAAGCAGTTGATGAAAACAATATCAATACCTTCCACCAATTGGTGTTAACTCTGTGCCAGGCCAAGAGCATCTGTTTAATCCTACCTGAGGTAATTCTATTTTTAATATTCCCAACTTACTGGTGAGGAAACTGAGGCCAAGTAACACAGTTCAGTCAATGGGGAGGTATTTTACCTTATACAATCTGATGCTTTCAGTGCTATTCTGCACTGCATCTTGAAGATTTTCAGGAATAAATGAAAAAGAAAAATATTGTTTCACCTCTACTCTTTATTATAAATAGGAGGCACTTTCTTCTGAAAATCCTTGTTTATTTATTTATTTTTGCATGTAGTTTTTCCCAGTCAGCATTTTAAGTTTGTTATGACAGGGATCCGTTTTATGCTTCCCACAAGTTCTGAAACAAGGCATGTGTAGTCATTTTATTGCCAGAATATGTATGCTTTGCTCCATGCCACTTGCAATTCATTAAAATGTATGCACTTTGCAAATTGGAAACCAATCTGCAAGAAATCTGCTTTCTAGAAAACATTCTTAGGAAGTACTTGAAATGGTTGCCACATAAGTATATACAAACCTGCATGATACTTATAATTTGTTGTCATTTATGGGTTTGGTAAGCAAATAGATTTGTATAAAACTGTAAATTAGTGACCTGGCTTACCATGTTGTGAGATCTGTTCACAAAATGCCACTTGATAGCATCTGATGAGCTCTGAATTCCTTTTATAGGAAGGAGTCATGAACACACTGATCTGATAAGCTGCCCTGCCTTAAGAAAGAAGAGAAAGAAAGAAAGAAAGTAACCCAATATTTTCAACCATTTTTAAAAAATCTGAAACCTGCCAAAAAAATCCTAGCTCAGGGTCTTGTACCTAGTGGGCATTCAAGACACAAAGCAATGAAGAATAGAAGCCTATTTGCGCTTACAAATAAGAGGCTAAAGATAAGAAAACCAGTTGGGTTTTCAGTTTCACCCAAAAATAAAAAGCTTGTGTGTCCGAGAGAGAGTTGTCAAACAGCTTGAGCAGAGGATAACCCAGACATTCAGTCCCTGGCCTCCCTAAGACCTGTGGCTACATGGTACCTCTCTGAATCTGTGACAAGGGCGACCTACCACTTCCCTGAAGGGAAGGAGCCATGCAGTTTCTTAGTCCAGTGACTACAAGCTGTTTCCTGGTAGATAAGGCTCTGACCAGGGCAGGTAATATTTCAATCGTGAATGTTCATCAGAGATCAGGTCAGGGAGTATTAATGAGGAGCCACCTGTGAGAGAGAGAATGCTTCTGTGGGTCTCATGTCTTGTTTGTTTCCTTAATCATTATGAAATGCTGTAAGTGAACTTCTCTTAGCTCTGTGGGAAAAGCTACCATTCTTTTTATTACTTATACTTAAAAATTATTATTTTAATAAGAGTAGCATGGATTGTCTTGAAAATAGACCTGCAGTATTGCACTCTTCTCCCGGTTCCCTTTGCTTAGTATGAGATTGTGCAAAGCAGTATATAGTATAGTCATTAACAGTTGTTGGGCAAGAGAAGTATAGGCTCTCCCTGGCTCCTCTTTCCTCTTCTAAAGATTTTCCTTAAGAATATGTTGCATTTTTTTTTTTTTTGGTTGTTGTTTTAAAGCAGTTTACCTTGACTAATTCCATTCTAACCTTTCTGTCCTTCACTTAATTTGTGTGTATAGTTTTTACTATAAATCCATATGCTTACTCCTATATTTCTTAGAACTTGTCTACAATTTTCTGTAGTTACCTTAAGGATAGGGTATATCTTTTCATATGTTCTTAGTTACCTGTGGAGGAAGAGTTTGCACAAAATTATTCTTGAAATTAATGCATTACCAATAAATATTTGTTGAATGAGTAGTTAGGGTAGGTTCTCAATAAATATGTGTGGTATGAATGACCCAATCAATGAAACAAAATTGTTCTGTTTTACATTTGGATACCTTATCACCACAACTATAATAAAAATGGGTCAAGGACAGGGAGCATGCTTTCTAAAATACAGGAGCTCAGCAGAACTATGTGATGATAGATATATCATAGAGATTGCTGGTTCAATCTCCAAGGGCCAAAATTGGTGTAGAGAATCAAGGACTGGAGAAAGGAATAAAATTTATTTTTCTTTTATCAACTTTTCTTTATTCATTCTAGGAAGATATAACAAAGGTCAAACATTTGGAAAGACTATTTTTTTTTCCTTTCTGATGGTACTGGAAATTGAACCCAGGGGTGCTTTACCCCTGATCTATGTCCCTGACCCTTTTTAATTTTAACAGTGTCTTGCTAAGTCACTGACACTGACCTCAAACTTGCAATCTCCTGCCTCAAACTTTCCAGGAACTGGGATTGCAGGCATGTAAAACATGTTCTGCTAGATGGATATTTGAAAGAAAAGAAAACTCTTATAAAAGATGTTCAATTTCCAATGTAATTTTCCTGGGCAGAGGCTGAATTGTTGTCCACTTAACAAGAGGGTAAAGGTTTCTAGTAGCCATTTTCTCAGTTTCCCACAATTAGAGTTCAGCATTTGTCTCTGGCAGTAACCACTCATTCTGGGAGTTTTTTGGGTTGATTCTTTGTAATTTCTACAGAGACAATCATGTAATCTATGGATAAATATAACTTTATTCCTTCCTTCCCCATATATATCTTTTCTCTGCTTTTGTGTTATTAAATTACCTAATACTTCCAGTACAACATTGACTAGAAATAGAGAGGAGATAGCCTTGTCCTCTTTCTGATTTTTGTGGGAACTTTCTATTTTCTCACTACTAAGTTTCATGCTAACTGAATGATTGTAGTTTTCTTAAAAGAAAATTGAGACAGTTACCCACTATTCATAGATTACTAAAGTTTATTTTTTATCATGAATGTGTTAGATTTTATGCAGTGGTTTTTCTACATCTGTTGATATGATATGTGATATTTCTTCTTTAGCCTGTTGATGTAATGGATTATAGTGATTGATTTTAGAAGATCAAATAGGCCTTCCAACCTGGAATAAATTTTACTTGGTCATGGCATATAATCCATTTTATATATTGTTGGATTTGATTTGTTGATATTCCATTGATGATTTTGCATTTATATTCATGAGAGATATTGACAGTAGTTTTCTTTCTTGTGAAGTCTTTTGATAATATTAGCGTAAGGGTAAAATTGCCTCAAAGTATGAATTAAAATATATTCCCTCTCCTTTGGTTGTCTGGACCAGATTGTATAGAATTTGGTATCATTTTTTCTTTAATTTTGTTTCGTAGAACTTACTGGTGAACCCATGTAGGCCTGTTGCCTGCTATCTTGGAAAGTTATTAATTATTGATTCAGTTTCTTTGCTCGTTAATCCCTATTCAGATCATCTATATCTCCTTGTGTAAATTTTGGTGGTTGTGTCTTTCAAGGAATTGGTCCATTTCTTTAAGTTATCAAATCTGTGGGTTTAGAGTTCTTCAAATGCTCCTTTTTTTATCCTTTGTGTCCACAGGATCACTAATGATGTGGTTTCTTCATTTGTGATATTGATAGTTGTCTCCTCTTTTTTTCTTCAGTTAGCCTGGCTAAGGATTTATTAATCAATCTTTTCAAAGGTATTGATGATTTTCTATATTGGTTTCCTGTTTGCAGTTTCATTGATTTGATGTCTATCATTTTTTTCTTCTGGTTAGGTTGCATGTAATTTGATTTTCTTTTTTTGAGTTTCTGAAGAAGAAAGCTTGGGTTATTCATTTCAGGTATTATTTCATATTGAATGTATGCATTTAATGCTATAAATTTCCCTCTAGGCAATACTTTTTGCTTTATCCCAGAACTTTGGTAGGTTGTAATTTTAGAGCTGTATCTTATTTAAAAATGTGTTGTTTCTACTATTTTTCAAGCCTTGTACCTATATTTCTATTATTGATTTCTAAGCTAATTCAAGTGTAGCATAAGCACCTAGTTTGTATGATTTCTGTTCTTTTGAATTTGTCTTAGAATGTTGTGTCTTGATGAATGTTTCATGTGAGCTTTTGAAGAATGTGTGTTCTGTTGTTGGGTGAGGTATTCTGTGCATGTTAGTTAGATTAAATTGATTGGTATCATTCAGTTCAGTTTCATCCTTATTGAAATTGTGCTTGCTGGATCTATTACTAAGTACGGAATATTGATATATCCAAGTGGATTATTCTATACCTCTTTTTAGTTCTTTTCTTTTTTATATTGGGGATTGAACCTAGTTACACTAAACCACTGAAACACATCCCCAGTCCTTTTTTAATTTATTTTCAAACAGGTTCTGACTAAGTTGCTTAGTACCTTGCTAAATTGCTAAGACTGACTTTAATATTGCAATCCTCCTGTCTCAGCCCCACCACCTGCTGGTATTACAGATGTGTAATCTCTTTGCAGTTTTTGCCTCTTGTATTTTGATGTTCTGTTGTTAGACACACCCATATTAACAATTTCATATTTTCCCAGAGACTTGATCCTATTATGATTATGTAATGACCCCTTCCATTTTTAGCCCTGAAAAATATCCTTGCAGTAAAGTCTAATTGGTGTAAAGTTAGTATAGGCAATCCTGCTTTCTTTTTTATTAGTATTATCATATATCTTTCTCTGTTCCTTATATATATATTTTAGTACTGAGGACCCAGGTGCACTCTATTACTCTACCATTGAACTATATCCTTAGCCCTTTTTATTTTATATTTTGAGACAGGATCTCACTAAGTTGTCAAGACTGGGCTTAAATGATTTTCCTGCTTTAGCCTTCAAAAGTAGCTGGGATTACAGATATAGGCCCCTGTGCCCAACTTCTAGTCATTAACTCTTCATATGTCTATGACTATATTTAAAGTGAGTTTCCTGTAGATAATATGTAATTTTAACATCTATTCTGAAGGTCTCTGTATTTTAATTGGTATACTTAGGCCATTCACACTTAAAGTAATAACGAATATATGTGTATATATATGTATGTGAGTACTATTGTTTTCTATTCATTACCATTGCTTTTAGTTCTTTTTAAAATAAAAACAATTCCACAGCATTTATTGTCATTTGTAATAAATAAAGGTAATCAAAACAACTTGAAAAAAATATTTTAGAACTATACCACAAGAAAAGACACCTAAAAAATACCAGTACCAATGTATGTTCATCTTTTCATGGATATTTGCTTTGTCCAGATTGGTTAAGACTTGGTTAAATCCCAGCACATTAGGATTTGCTAAAATAATCTCCATTTTTTTAAGGTAGAACACAGAGCTCTGGGTGTATTTCAAATGGTTACTTTCTTCCTCCCTTGAGGGAATCATAGGGAATTTTTCTCCTTAATTCATAGAGGGAATTGTTAGAGTTCCTTCTGGTAAAACTCTTGACAGTGTGGAGTCCTGAAACTGGGCCTCCTAGGCTCATTTTCTCTCCAGTTTCCAAGGCAACAATTTCATCTGTGACCTAATTTTTCTGATGACTCTCAAGAAATGTTTTTGATTCTTGGTTTGTACAGGTTATATTTTTTTCCTTGTTGTAAGTATAGGAGTGATAATTTCCAAGCTCTTTACTTGTCAGACTAAAGACCAATAGTTGTTCTTTTTTTTTTTAATATAAGCATAATATCCATGTGAAGCACTTAGCACAATGCATGGCACACACTGAGAATATATTTTTAATCTTGCCATTATTCATTATTATTCCATTGAAAAAACTTGTTTTCTAGTCATCATAAAATAATAATGTGAAATAACGGGCATCACAAGAGTCAATGCATCTTTCTGAGCAATTAAAATATTTATGAATGAAATAACAGGGTTAGTGAAATAATTTACTATGGTCAAAATTATAGGATGACAGTGGCATGGAGAGCAAACCTGAGCTGAAAGGTGGACCAGAGAACCTGTGATAGGAGGGCACAGTGAGGAATGTGAAAGAAAATAATAGAGATTGGGATCAAGGCAGTGTAATTTTGGGAATAGCAAATATGATGAAGAGGATAATAGCCTCTTTAGATGTTTGACCTATAGCAGAATTGACACAGCCAACTTTATCTTTTGTATTCAAAGATGGTGCTTTCTGATGACGATTGCTATTTGTTCCAAGAGATGCCACTGAACAGTTTATTCTAAGAAAGGATGCCCTTTGGTTCACAGCTGTCATCAGTATTTAGAGCAAAGCTGACATAAGTGTGTGACCTGACCAACCTCTTTGCTCAGACAGAGCCTCCCTATCACCTATCACTGTGGGTTTACTCGCTCTGGGTGCTTCTGAGTTTTCCAATAGTTCAGAATTGTCACAGGTTGTGAAAGGTATCAGGAAAGCATGTTTTCTGTCCTGCCTGCTGGTTCTCCCTACATTGATTACTTGTGGCCTAATATCCCTGAAAATTCCTTGTAAAGCCCCTGTTTTTTGAAGTACTACTTCTGAGTGACTGGGAATTCTTACTTCCAGGACTTGCCCATCAGCAATCCTGCCTCATCTTTTAGTGCTGAGATTGCTATGTAGTTCTGCCTGGTGATATTACCTTAGAAAACCAATTTCATGTTTATAAAATAAAGAAGATCAACCTTCCAACCCTAGAGAAGATTGGTCCTTTGCTGCACCATGAGCTATAAATTTGTTCTAAGCCTTGATACCACTGTTATTTTCTTAAATGGGGAAGATAATATTAATCACTTGGAGAAGTTGCTTAAAATACAGATTTCTGGACACCATCTCTGAACTGATGAAATATGTAGGGAAGGAACCTGGAGACCCATATGTTAAATGATAACTGTACCAATGCAGGTCAAGTCACAGGTGATCAGCAGTGATCAAATATATGCACTCACATGTGCATATACACACTCCATATATTCACATACTGTGGATTCCCTATTTTGTTAAAATAACAGAACCTGATTAGAAGCAGAGTGGCTATGCAGAGTTTGGACAGACACAGCCTATCAAAGCAATACCTTTCTCATGCTACTCCTTCTATTACTAGGGTTAAAAATTTTTTTCAAAAAAAGGATACTTGGCCCTGTCCCAGCCCATTAATTTCAGGGCATATATTATCATTTGAGAACATGCTATTCTAAAATTTTGGCATTTCCAAAATTTAAGGCAAATTGTTACAAATTCTTCACAACCTGAATTTCATGTGAAGTAGAAATGAAGAATGCTTTTTGTACTTTTAAGGTTAAAAAAGAAATCAAAAGAACAATAACTGTGTTCTATAATAATTATTTGAAACTCAAATGTAAGTTTTACTAGAACCCAGTTATACTTATTTCCTTAATTATTATTTATGATTATTTTTGTGCAACAGTAGTAGAGTTGAGTCATTACAACAGAGACCTCATGGCCCCAAATCTTGGACTGTTCACTATTTGGACAGTTACAGAAAAAGGTTGACAATCCCTGATGTAAAGAGATGTTGGCAGATATGAGGATCTCTCCAAGTACATCATCAGATAAGTAAGGTCTCATTCTTCCTGGGGAAATGGAGTGTGTGGGGTTCTATACACTTCATTCCTCCAGCTTTCTTATGTCCTAGAAATAATTCCCACATTAACCTTGACTCTGATTTTAAACACTCCTGCCGGAGGTTCTGATACTGAGTTTAGGTTCAAGATCATAGCCACAAATCCATTTCTCTACAACATCCTGCATGACTCACATGGTCTGAAGAATTTAAAAAACACCTACCAGACTAACCTTTTCATTTCACAGATGAAATGATGGACTTGCAAAGAAGTTAAGCGATTGCTCGTTAACTTCTCTACAAGTGATTGCTTCTTAACTTACAATTGTTGCAGTTGACTAACCAGGTCCCAATTCTCTGATACCTTTCTGACTGAAAGGTCATGTGCTTTTAGGTAATAACTAAGAGACTGTGTCTTTCTAGGGATATCAGTTTGTGACAACATTCAGGAAACTAGTCATATACTAAATGCAAATAGATGAAAAACTTCCCTTACTGAAGTGGAAAGGACAGTTCGAAGTGGAATCCAGGAGGGCTTCTGAGCTCCTATTATTACTTCCACTTTCACCTTTTAAAGGAAGCTTGAGGTGGGGGAGGAAAAAAACATTAATAAAGAACAGTATGGTTCACTCTGACTGGCATTTAAGTTTATAATCTTTCGTTCTAATTAGCATTAAAGCTTTCTCTATTTAGAGCAAGAGATGAGAATGAACTTTAACTTCTAAAGAGATGTTTAACAGCCGCTCACTATCCTAAGATGAATCTTAGTAATTAGAACTATTAGCGTTTTCTGTCATTGTTATGGCTACTGTTATTACTCTTCAGCAAAGAAAGTCATGATGCTAATGCTAGCTGAAATCCTAATTACCAGTCCCTGATCTAGAAAAGAACTGATATGTAAGAACAAAGCAGCTATTAAGAGGAGGGGGACATGGTGGCTATTTAATGTGTGGATGGTTTGGAATCACTAGCCAAAAGAATTTTGAAAAGTAATCTCTTCTTTCATTCTTCTTAACTGACTTGTAGGGCCATCATGAATATTCCAAATGTTTGAATTACACATTGTGCTCCCCCACTGAATTTACAAACAGATAATATAGTTATTTAATAATAATCAATGCATCTTCAGACATTATTATTAACCATCAAAAAGAGATAGTCAGTGGAAAAATAGCTTTAATATTTAAAAAAATAGTAAGGTCATTACCTGAAAACAACCTCACTTAGTTCATTAGTTTGGAACTTCAAAGACAGGGACTTCTGCCTTGGGTCATTTACCTATTACTTGATTTTGTTACTCAAGTAGAGTAATTAAATTATCTATGGAAAATTCAGTGATACAGATACTCTAAACCAGACCCCATATTGATAAAGTATATACTAAGTTTTCATTTTATTTGTGTAAATTTTGATTACTTAAACGTGACTCACCTACCAATTGCTCAATGGGTATCAGTGGATCAAGGAATGACTTTATCACTAATGGTAAGGCAAAACTTTTACATATAACATCAGTTGTTAAGTGGAAGTATATTAAAAGGAAAGAATTTCTTTTTATTTCAATTGTATAGTCTACTCAGAATTACCTAGCCAAGATCAAAATTTCTATTCAAGTATAAAACACAACAAATGAGAGGCACTAAAACTATAATTCCCAAGTAAAACATGTAAGCACAAAAGGATGTGAGGTAGACCTCAAC
Organism: Sciurus carolinensis; assembly: GCF_902686445.1. Taxonomy (NCBI): domain Eukaryota; kingdom Metazoa; phylum Chordata; class Mammalia; order Rodentia; family Sciuridae; genus Sciurus; species Sciurus carolinensis. The sequence continues at coordinate 96,557,659 of NC_062217.1, forward strand.
AGATTCAGAGAAGCCTTTATTCCTTTGTGGACTCGGGAGCTGTTGGGACCCATTTTCCAGATGGGAAAATGGCCCTCAGTTACAGAGGGGATTTCGGTTTCATAGGGTGCAACAATGTAATCATTGGATGCCGTATTAGTGCAGTTTTGACCATCAGGGGCTAGGTGTACAGGTTAAAACTTTAACTTAGGAGGGTGGTTGTAAAAAGGTGGAAACTTGTTATTCTTATTCTGGAATCCATTGTTTCTCAGAGTTTCAGTATTTGCTGTGCCTCCATTTAGGGCTAATTTGAGATGGGGGAAGCTCTAAGTTCAGGGCCCATTGTTACTAGGAAAGGGTGCAGTGGGAGAGGTTTAATGTTTGGCCAATTTTCCCTCCCTCCTCCTGAGCCGCACTGTCCCTCAGTTTTTCTTGGGGAGCTTTTAGGAATATTATTTTCCATAACCCTTCAAAGCATACTTAATGATAAATAAGCATTCTATACTTCCTTCTTGAAGTTACCTGACATCTTGAAATCTGTTAGACTTTTAAAAGTTTTTCACCATTTCTCAAACTTGACCGAGGGGCATTTTATTATTTACCTTTCCCATCAACATTATACAGAACACTATGAAATACACTGTGGAGATGGATGTTGGTCTAGGTACAAATATTCTTAAATGAAGTTACTGACTGTAAGGCAGGAACAGGGGCAGGACAAGAACAGAGAAGATGTGACTTTAGGTACAATATCTCTAAAGACCCAGAGTTCATGTTAGTGTAACAGGAGTAAAGATCTGTTGTCCAGTAATATTTTGGAAGACATTTTGTATATTCCTAATATACAAAATGTATATTGTATATTATACATACAATATACAAAATGTATATTGTATATTCCTAATATACATTTTGTTTATTTTTATGTTACAAAAATCCTCTGCAATGAAGATGGAATTCATCCTCTTGCTATGAAAGTAATAATTTATGTATGCATTTTAATATTAGGGTATATATATTTTTAAATGTGTTAAACAAAATAGCATCAAATAATTTTTTTAAATTTATTTTTATTGTAAACAAATGGGATATATCTTGTTTGTACATGAAGTAGAGGCATACCATTTGTGTAATCATACATTTACCTAGGGTAATAGTTTTTGATTCATTCTGTTACTTTTTTTCTTCCCACCCCTCCCACCCATCTTTTCCCTCTATACAGTCCCTCCTTCCTCCATTCTTGCCCCCCTCCCACCCTCCATTATGTGTCATCATCCCTTATCAGCGAGATCATTTGTCCTTTGGTTTTTGGAGATTGGCTTACCTCACTTAGCTTGATATTCTCCAATTTCATCCATTTGCCTGCAAATGCCATAATTTTATTATTTTTTATGGCTGAGTAATATTCTATTGTATGTATATGTGTGTGTGTGTGTATATATATATATATATATATATATATATTTTTTTTTTTTTTTTTTTTTTTTTTTTTTTTTACAGTTTCTTTATCCATTCATCAATTGAAGGGCATCTAGGTTGGTTCCACAATCTGGCTATTGTGATTGAGCAGCTATGAACATTGATGTGGCTGTATCTTTGTAGTATGCTGATTTTAAGTCCTTTGGGTATAGGCCAAGGAGTGGGATAGGTGGGTCAAATGGTGGTTCCATTCCAAGTTTTCTAAGGAATCTCCACACTGCTTTTTTTTTTTTTTTAACCAAAATGTGATGATATGAGAAAATCCAAACCAAAATTTATTTGATTTAAATGAATGTTCTCTGAAAGAATTCTGGGACATGGTAGAATAGGAAACACCAGAAATCCTTCTTACCACCTGAATAACAATTACACTGACAAAAGCTGTGTGATATAACTATTTTGCTACTCTGTAGTTATTAAAAATTTGTAATTTTCAGGGGAGGCCTTAGACAATAAATTGGGGCTAATTTTGGACAATTCCATGTCCTAGCACCATGACAGCTATCCACCTCTGACTGCTCAGTTCCGTGGTAGGCAACTGTGCACATGATCCTGGAGAATCATGGGAACCATAGAGGGCAAAGAAAAGATACTGTCTGCAAACATTAGGGATCTCTGGTCTCATCACTGCTATTTCTGGTCAAAACAACCCCAACTGTTGCAAGCCTCTCCTTTTCTGGCAACAGTAACTTCCAGGGATTTGTAAGACTGGTTGCTTCCCACCTCTCTGCTTATACATTTTTCCTTTTCTTCTTTTGGTAACCAAACACTGAAGACAATGAAATTTAAGAGTAACTTTGTATACAGGGAAAATTAGAATATCACCGCATACATCCATGTAAATATTGGCAGACCCAGAAAAGACTTGAAGAGACTAAGTTTGTACATAAACCTGATCATCAGCTCAAAGACAGACTATAACAATTTTAAAAAAACCACAAATACACAAATAAATAAAACAAATAAACTCCAGAAAACTCTAGAGAAGGGAGAGGGCTTCATTTTCACAATTATCACATTATTATATTAAAATATTTTGTTTTCAACAAAAGGTCCCAGGGCATGGAAAGAAGCAGGGAAGTATGGCCTTTCTGAAGAAAAGTAATAAATCATCAGAAACTGTCCCTGAAAAATACCTGAGGGCCGATATACTAGTAAAGGGCTTAAAAACAACTCTCTTAAATTTGCCTGAAGAACTAAAGGAAGACATGGAAAAACTCGATATAATGATTTATGAATTATATGAAATTATTAGTAGAAGTATGTGAAAGTGGAAAGGAAAACAAAAAGAAATTTGGGAATTAGAAAGGACATTAACAGAAATGAAAAATTTGCTGGAAAGTCAAAGGAAGATTTGAGCTGGCAGAAGAAAGAATCAGCAAGCTTGAAGATAAGACAATGGAAATCACTGAGTCTGAGTAACAGAGGAGAGAAGATTAACAAGTGAATAGAGCCTCAGGGGTCTGCGGAACACCAGCATATGGACCCACACATGCACAAAGGGAGTCTTGAGAAAAAAAAAAAGAAAAAAAGAAAAGAAAAAAGGAGAGAAAGGCAGAAAAAAAAAAAGAATATACGAAGAAGTAATGACCAAAATCATTCCAAATTTCTTGCAAGACATAAATATTTGAGAAACTCAATGACCTCTAAGTAGGATAAACTGCGAGAACTACACTGTGACACACCATCATCAAACCATCTAAAAACAAAGAATTTTGAAAGCAGCTAGAGAGAAGTGACACATCACACATAGTGATCCTTAATAAAATTGTTGATAGATTTCTCATCAGAAATTTTGGAGGCCAAAAGGCTATGGACTGATATTTTCAACACACCAAAAGAACTGTCAACCAAGGCTCCTTTATTTGGCAAAACTGTCCTTCAGATGCAAGGAGGAAATTAAATTTTCCCAGATAAATAAAAGCTGAAGGAGTTCATCACTACCAGATCTTTCTTACAAGAAATGCTAAAGAGAAACCTGCAATTTGAAATGAAAAGATATTAGACTGTAATGTGAAGCTATATGAAGAAATACAGATCTCAATAAAGGTAAATATGTAGGCAATTATAAAAATAAGTACAATGGAACAATGGAGCATAACTCCACATTTTGTTTTCCACCTAATTTAGGAGACTAAGGAATTTAAAAATTATTAGTTTAAGTTTTTAGACACCATGCATTGACATAATCCTGAGACATTAACATCTGAAAGTGATGGGGAGAGATGAGAAAGGAATAGCCTTTTGTTATTGAAGTTAAGCTAGTATAAATTCAAACTGAAGTGTTGTATTTTAGAATATGAATTATAATTCCCATGATAACCACAAATAAAATAACCAAGGCACATGCACAAAAAGAAAATAAGGTAATTTAAGAGCTTCACTACAAAAAGTCAACGAAATATAAAAGAAGTTAGCAATGCAGGAAATGAGAGACAAAAAAGGTTCAAGGCATATAGAAAACAACTAGCAAAATGACAAATAAGTCCTTTTTTATTTATAATCACCTTTACATTAGCAAATGGATTAAATTCTCTCATCAGAAGACAGGGATGGATAGAATGAATAAAGGAAAAAAATGACCAAGGTATATGCTGTATATAACAGACTCACTTATCCAAAGACACAAATAGGTTCAGAGTGAAGGTTGGAGAGGGATATTTTATGAAAATAGTAATCACAAGACAGTAGACCTGGTAATACTGATAGCCAGCAAAATAGACTTTAAATGAAGACAGTTTTCAAGAGACAAAGGATGTGATATAGAAATAAAATGTTTGATATAGTAGTAAGATTTATCAGTGATAAGCATTCACATACCTAATGGCACAGCATCAAAATATGAGGCAAAATTTGACAGAATTGAAAGGTTAAATTGCGTTCACTGTCTTACCCTCTTTAAATAGTGGGAAAGGCAGAAGATGTAGGGAATTACAGGATTTGAATGGCACAGTAAAACCACTGTAACGAACAGACTTATTGAGAACTCAGTACCCAAAATCAACAGAATACACCTTCTTCTCAAGTTCATATGGGACATTTTACAGGATAGATCATGTGGTAGGCTATACATTGTCTCAGTAGATTTAAAAATATGGATATCATATGAACTATTGAAAAGGGATGAAGTTAGAATTCAATGACAAAAGTAAAATTAGAAAGTTCAAAAACTTTTCAAATTAAATAAGCAAGTTCTTAATCAATGTATCAAGAATCACATAGGAAATAAGAAAATACCTAGAGATGCATGAAAGCATAAACACAGTGTAGCAACACTTATGGTGCTCAGCAGAAGCAGCACTAAAGGGGGAATTTAGCTATAAAACATTAAAAAACAAGGAAAGGTCTCAAGTGAACAACCTAACTTTACAACTTAAGAAACTCAGAAATGAATAAACTAAACTACTTAGCAGAGAAAGGAAATAATAAAGCTCAGAGAAAGAGGATAGAGGATATGAAAAGAAAAGAAAATATCAAAAAAGCTTAAAGTATATTCTTTGAAAAGATCAGCATAATGGACAACCCATAGATAGATGGAATAATAAAGAAGACAAAAGACTCATTAACAAAACCAGAGATGAAAGTAAGTACATTATTATTAGTTCTATAAAAATAAGTTCATAAAAGAGATGACTATGGGTAATTTATATACCAAAAAATTGGATAAACTTGGTGGAATGGACAAATTTCTAGAAACACAAACACACCAAAATGAAACCACAAAACCAAAGATCATCAGTATAGATCTGTAACTAGAACAGAGATTGCATCAATAATACAAAATTGGTCAAAGAAAAGGTGGACCTGTTGGGTTTGTCAATGAATTCTACCAAGTATTTACAAAAGAGTTAGCACTAATTTTTCTAAAAGTTTTTCAAGAAATTGAGGAAAAGGGAATACTCTTTAACTCATCCCATAAGGACAGCATAACACTGTTAACAAAGCCAGACAAAGACATTACAAGAAAATAAAAGTACAGGTCAATTTCTCATATGAATACTGATATAAAAATTTCAACAAAATACTATCAAATGGAATTTAGCAGCAAATTAAAAGATTATATATTGTGACCAATAGGGATTTATTCCTGGAATGCAAACATGTTTCAGTATAAGAAAATTGATCAGTGTAATACACTATATTAGCAGAATTTAGCCAGGAAAAACATGATTATCTCAGTTGCCCAAAATGCATTCACCAAAACTCAATACTCTATCATCATAAAGACACTCAACAAATAAGAAAAAGAATAAAAATACCTTAACATAATAAAAACACATATATGAATAAGATAGTGATGAATGACTGAAAGCTTTTTCTCTATGGTCAAAACCAGGTAAGGATGCTTCTTTTCAACATAATACTTGAGTCCTTGTCAGGTAAGTAAGGCCTTTAAAACAACTAAAAGGTATCTACATTTAAAATAATTAATAGTATTTCTGAGCTAGATGATATCATCTTATATGTAGAAAACCCTAAATATTCCTCAAAAGTCCTTTTAGAACAAATAAGCAAATTCAGCAAATTAGTTGGATACAGTCAATTATATTTCTATACAGTGAGAATGAAGAAATTAAAAAGAAAATTGACAAAGCAATTCCATTTACAATAACATCTAAAAGAATAAAACACTTGGGGATTAATTTAGGCAGGTGAAAAACTAATCTGATGAAAACTATAAATCATTTCTGAAATAAATCAAAAAAGACATGAATAAGTGAAAACATCACATGCTAACACACTGGGAGACTTGATATTCTTATGATGTCAATACTACCCAATATTACCTACTAATTCTAACAAATCTTAATGATGTTTTTTATAGCAATAGACAAATCCACCCTAAAATTCACATGAAATCTCAAGGGACCACCAAATAGCTAAGATGATCCTGAAATAGGACAAAGGTGGAGGAATAATACTTTTTAATTTCAAAGTGTATTATAAAGCTATAGTAATCAAGAGTTTTATACTAGCCTAAATACAGAATTGTAGACTGAGGGAATAGAATAGGAAGTCCTGAAATAAACCTTTGCACATATAGTCAAATAATTTTCAATGAATGTGCTAAGACCATTTAATATAGTAAAGACAGTCTTTTCAACAAATGGTGCTGAGAAAACTAGATATCAAAAGCAGAATAATGATGTTGGACCCTTAGCTAGCCCAACATACAAAAATTATGGATCTATGACCAAGATGGAAGGCCTAAGACTATGAAACTTTTAGGAAATAATGTAAGGAAATAGCTGCAAAAAATGAAATTAGGCAGTGGTTTCTTAGATGTGACACCAAAGATTTTAGTAACAAAAGAAAAAAAATCAACAAATTCAACTACATGAAATTTTAAACATCATACATGATAAGATGCTATCAATGGAATAAGAAAAGCAGCGCTTAGAATGAAGAAAATATTTGCAAATCAAGCATCTGATAAGAAATAAATACATAGGAACTCCTTATGAAGCAGGTTTCACTAATAACTAATCACAAGGAGGATGCCCACTGCATGGAGAATAGCTTAGATCATCACTGTGCCAACCATGAGAATTGAAAGTCCAAACCCTCAGCCTACTGCACCCTTGTCTGTGGTATAACTGTTGCTTGAGTTCAGCTAGATAGAATATACTCACAGGCAACACATTATATGATGCAGGTTTATTACTTACCTTTCATAGGATGCTCGGGAAGACCCATTGTGAGCATGTCCCCCAGGACTCAAAAGAGCTTCAAAGAGTTTTTGAAGTCTTGACTGCTAATGCAGCTGAGGGACCCCAAGACCACCTACCCAGGGTTATATACCTCAGGGGTCCTGGGACAAACTGGACAAAGTTTTGATGCTATTCTGCTTCCAGGGGAGAGAGGAGCAACACCTGGATTATTTCAGGCAGTTCCCTATCTCAGGAGATTGCATTCCCAGGACATTGTGTAGTTTTTCTTGAGAATTATAAGAAAGAAATTGGGAAGAACTGAATCACTCCAAAGGCTGTCTGGCGAACTCCACAGCTAAACCTCAGGAACAAATAAATTACTTGATTCAAAACTGAACAAAATACCTGAATGGACACTTCTCTCTATAAAATAAATGAGCAATAAGCACACTAAAAGATGCCTAACATCACTAATAATTAGGGAAATGTAAATAAAAACTATGATGAAATATCACCTCATACCCATTACAATGACAACTATAGAAAAAGACAAAAGATAACAAGTTTTGGTAAGAATATGGAGAAATTGGAGCCTTGGGCACTGTTGGTCAGAATATAAAATGGTTCAGCCACTGTGGGAAGCACAATGAGATCATTCTCAAAAGAAGATAACAAGGTAAAATTAGCATATGATCTAGCAGCAATTCTACTTTTGGGTACACACTTGAAAGAATTGGAATCAGGGTCTCAAAGAGATATTTGCATATCTCTATCCATAGTAGGATTATTTCTAATAGCAAAAATATGGAAGCAAACTAAGTGTCTGTGGACAGTTGAATGGATCAGCAAAATGTAATTTTATTTGTCTTTGGATAGACATTTATATGAATAAAACGTCATTTAGACATTTAATAAAACTTCAGAGTATATGTATTTCTATGTATACATAGTATTTACATACATATAAATACTAGATGTATAGTAGTATATATTGTTAGTATGTGAATATATTCATGTGTGTGTATATATATATATATATATATATATATATATGTGTGTGTGTGTATTTACTTACAATAAATGAAGTTTTATTTGTCCTTAAAAAAGAAATTCTGATATATTCTACAACATGGATAAACTTTGAGATGCTGTGTTAAGTGAAATAAGCCAGCTACAAAAAGACAAATACTGTATGATTCCTCTTAGATGAAGTACTTAGTTGAAATCATAAAGAAAGCAAAATGATAGTAGAGGGGGGCTGAGGGTGGGGAGTAGAGAATTATTATTTAATGGATATTTAATGGATATAGAGTTTCAGTTTTTCCAGATGAAAAAAGTTCTGGAGATAAATGCTTATACATACAAATGTAGGTAATACTACCTAACTATACACTTAAAAATAGTTAAGATAGTAAATTTTCTGTTCCCTGATTTTGTCATAATAAAATAGAAAAAAGTTCTATTCAGAGGTTATTTTTTAATGTTTAAAGGATCCTTCCTTTGTAAAAGGAAATGAAAGACAGAATGGTAGTTTTCATTTTATTTTGTTTTTAAATATTCTTGGGAAATTAAAAAGTTGGTGACCCTATGCTGCCTCCCAGTTGTTGATATGGTTCTAAAAATATTTCTAAGTTGCCCGCCTCTGTAAGAGTTGAGAGTATATTAGAGTTGTTTTCCTTCCATCTCCAGCTGAGTCTTGGTGAGCTAGCTACTACTTCTTTAATGGAGATGGTCTTTTTCTGTTCTTTTTCTATCACCAGCATAATTTGTGTGTGGCAGGAGTGTTGTCAATGTGAGATTAGTTTTCTCTCCATACAATTAACTGTTCTATTATGAAACTGAATATTCAGTCTTGGTGTCTCTTAGACATCTGTCTGACATAGAAATAATTGTTTTGGTTTTCACCTATTATTAAATGATCTTTTATTACTTGAAAAATGATGTACTAGGAATCAATTTAACATTTCATAAGCAATAAACACTAAAATGGGAGTCATAGGATGAAAATAAATGTTAGAGATAGGAGGAGTCCTGAAGAGGAACCAGACCAACCTCTTCATGTCAGAAATGAGATATGATGTGATAAATACATAAATGTTTCCGTGGTACAAGCTAATGAAACTACACTCAAACAAATGTATTTCCATCATTTGAATAATACAGATTTCCTATGGGAAAGGAAAACCTTTCAGTTGTTTTAGGGCAGGCATAGTTCAACCAAAAATACAGATTTAGAAGGATTCAAGGAATATATTTTGCACAATACTTTCATAATACGATCAGCCATATTAAATAAATGTTTGTGAGAAAAAATGTGGTGAAAATAATCAAATTGAAATTCATAAAAGGCACTGCTAGAATTTTTCCTTATGTAAATATTTATGGGATCATCACTTGCCTATTTATAATACAAATAGTCCATTATGGAGTTCTGTCTTCAAACTTTGTATTATAAAAAGAAAAATATTATCACTAAAAATAGGTGATATATTTGAAAAACCAAGTATTATTTTCAGTGTTTGTCTATAGAAAGCTATTTTCTTTACTGAGTAATACAGAAATTTAGCCTGAGTCCTTTTCATTATGAAGGATAATTTTCGTTAATGCAACATTAGCATATAACATACATTATTATAACATTAATTTGTAAACAATTGGTTTCATTCCTCACCTCTGAAATTTTCTCGTTAAAATATTCAATATCATTTTCTTTTCTTGAACTGGTTTAAGTGCTGATAGTTTTTCTAGTTGAATAAATGGACATTCTTTAACACATTTTAAAAAATTTAGTTGTAGATGGACAAAATACCTTTATTTTATTTATTTTTATGTGGTACTGAGGATCAAGCCTAGTACCTCACATGTGCTAGGCAAGTGCTCTACTACTGAGCTACTACCCCAGCTCTCTTTAATACATTTTGATGTATAATACTTTACATTTTTATAAGTCTAAAACTTTGAAAATAGTATACCATCCTAAAAAAAAGAAAGAGCATTATTTGAAAAAAGTAGCTCAATATTATTACCTTATGTTTTAGTAATAACAATACCATTTATTAAGTACTGATTATGGGTCAGATATCACATACTTTATTTAGATTCACTTATTGAATCCCTGGACAACTATGTGAAATATGGAATTAAGCCCATTTTACAGATGAAGAAACTTGTCCAAAGACACCCACTTAAGAAGGTAACAGGAAGTTTTGGATCTAAATCTGTCACAGAACCCAAGATCAAGCTTTATTTTTACTATACCACTGTATAGTTAATTTGAATTCTCAACTTGATTGGATTAAGAGATACCCATGATTAAGAGGCTTTTGGGTGTGTCAGTGAGGATGTGTCTAGGAATGATTGGAATGCGGGATAGTGAACTGAAGTGGAGCCCCTCCCTAAGCGTGGGCAGCACCCAATAGGATGGAATAAAAGCTGGAAGAACAAGGAAGTGGATGCCAGTACATGCTCAGCTCTTCTTAAATGGGTTCTTGGTCACTGTTTTGATCGTGTGAGGATATTGGACTCTCATTTCTTCACTCTTCCAAAGTAGAATCTGCCAGAGATTCTCCAGGTAGTTTCCAGAACCCTTGGTCTCCATCTAGGGTAGTGCTGTTGATCCTTCTTGATCTGGGGCATCCACCTCTTGGACTGGGCAGCTGCTGGTTCTTCCAGCTCTCCAGCTGCAGATGGCCATTGTGGACTAGCCAGCTTCTGGTCATGTAAGCCGATCTAATAAATCCCCTTTTATAATCGTACTTCCTGTTGATTCTTTTCCTCTAGAGAACACTAATATAACTGCCTTCCCCTCTACTTGGTCAGGTGGAGGGAAGGCTTTACTTGGGACCAATGATGTGGCTTAGTTGTGCCCTTTCAAAAGGTCTATCTTGGGTGGGGACTGTGGTAGGCCTCTTGGCCAAGGCAGTCTGTTGTTGTTGGTTGGTTTTGTTTGCTTGTTTGGGTGCTGGAATTAAACTCAGGGCCTCACGCATGCCAAGTATGCATTCTACCCCCAAGCTTCACCCCAGCTCCAACCAGGAAGTCGTAAAGGTGGCAATGCAGTGTTTGTGAAAGGTTGCATTTGGTGAAAACTCTTTATTACTTTACAATTTCTTTTTCAATAGGAGACTTCCAAGTATCTTTATTGACTGCTGCCAATGAACTAACAATGAACTTAGTGCTGTGGCTGCTTTTGTGCAGGTAAAAGAAGTAAGGTCAGAGTTGTCTTAGAAGCAAAGAGAGAGATCCAGAAAATAAAAAAGTCATTTCTTTTATAAGCAGTCCCTTAAGTGTTTTTAGTAAGTTTGATATTCTTGTCAGAAATTGTATCTGGGCTACTTGTTTTTTGTTGTTGTTTGTTTGTTTGTTTGTTTTAAAATTTCTAGTGTAGACCAAGAGATATTGTCCTAAAGTTTTCTTGCTAACTCCATTGCGTGATGGTCATATTTCCAAAGCACAGATGCAAAGTCAAATGCCAAGACTAGAATGTGCAACTTAATGACAGTCGTATCTTACATTGTTTCAGAGCTTCACATTTTACTGAGGAAGGGAGCAAAGACAGACACCAATGAGGTAAATGGTTTTAGCTTGTAGGGTAGGACATGTGATAGGGTGGAGAGCACATATCCAGTTTGAGGTGGACAACTTCTCCTCTGCTCTGACAGTTGTTGCTGAAGAGGAATGAATGAATGGGTAGCACAGCACCTGTTTTGATTTTGTTAAATTGAAAAAATCCAGATTTTTACGTGAAATTAGAATCTCTTAATTCTAGTTCTGAAATTCTAGTTGACATTTTTGCTTAAAAAAATATTGTGTGGGTCAAAGGAAACAAATCTTTTGTTCCTTAGGTTTTCTCTAGTAGATAATAGTAGATAATGATAGTTCTGATGTCATAGGTTGTTATGAGGATTAAGTAATCAGAATATATTTGGCATAAACTTTTAGCAGTTTAATTATGTTCAGCTGCTTTAAGGGTAATAGGAAAAATATTTTGTATTGCCATCAGTATAGCAGTAAAGAGGAGAGTAGCCAGAATCACATTTTTTTCTTTTTTTTCTTTCTTTCCTTTTTTTTTTTTTTTTTTAATTTGGTACAGGGCTTGAACCCAGGGGTATTTTACCACTGAGCTACATCCCTAGTCCTTTTAAAGACAGGGTCTTGTTAAGTTGCTGAGGCTGTCCTTGAACTTGCTGTGCTCCTGCTTCAGCTTCCCTAGTCACTGGGATTACAGGCAAATACTGCCACACCTGACTCCAGAATCACAATTTCTAAATGGGCATTTCAGCAATGGCATGAAGCAAACAGAGCTAACAGTTATAGAGTCCTCTACAAACATAGTTCAGGGACATTATTTGGAGTTCTGTTATAAAGGGTTACAAATGTTTTGAGTGAACAGAATTTTTAACACACAAGTTAAAGTTACCAAGGAACTGGCTGCAAATGCTCTGTTGCTGGGTACAGCGACAGAAAGAGAGAAAAGCTTTGCTGATATGATTCAGAAAGCAATCATCCAGGTCTGCAATTCAGAACAACAAATCAGATAAGAAAGGCAGAGTAATCATGGGAAAAGAGAAAACATACCCCTTGGGTGTTGTGCATGGTCTCACACACACACACACACACACACACACACACACACACGTTTGGATTGTGTAAGCCAAAGTGCAGTGTGCATTAAGGAACAACTGAAAATTCTATTACAGAAAGTCTTTCTTCAGTGTTATCTTCACACTTTTGAAATCTGTTGAGAATGACCAATCATCTTGCCTTAGTTAAAATGAATTAAGTGGTCCTACGGTAACAATTCCCAAAAAATAACTGAAGTTCATTTCTCACCCATGTTCCATGAGTAGTGTGGGTCAGAATGGGGGTTGTGCTTATTGTGATTTCTTAAGGACAAAGGCTGAAATAGGCTCCTTTTACCTTTTTTTCCCTTGATCACGACAGTAGGGACAAAGGTTTATCTGTTTCCTGTACCTTCTTTCTGTGACCTCTGGAGTAGTGAAAAATTGGCTTTTCTGATTGGTGATAAGTACAACTACATTTTCTTTCATATCCCCGATTACTTCAACATTATTAGAGCATGTACCCAAAGGCAGAGCTCACAGTCAGTAATTCTGAGCAATATACTTTGTCATAGAGAAATTGAGTAGAGTTCAGCCGTTCTTCATTATATGGATTTTAATCAGGTATCAAGTGACAAGGTAATCAATCAACCAGGACAGAGGAAAAAACAGCGGATAGAGTTTTGAGCAGAACTGAGTTTGAATTTAGAAGAATCTTTTTGTCTGCTTCCAGTCTAAGGAAGATAGTCCAGAAAATGTTATTGAGGTAGCGGGGTGAGTTATCTCCCTGGGTATCTTTGCTTTGATTGTCTTTATTCACCTTGAATGTTGACTGGGAAGATCCCCCTGCTTTCGGGAGTAGAAGATGTCATGTTCTAAACCTTAGAGAATTGGAAAACATTTGAATTACTTGATCTTAAGTATCATTTGCTTGATTCATACATAGTTATCAAATATAGAGGGGAAACACTATAATCTGTGGAGAGCTTGAGATAGGATAGATTCAAATATAAAAATAATTTAGTCTTGGAGCACAGATAAACAGCGAAATTACTTCCCCTTCTTATTTCATACAACCTGGCATGTGTTCTTGCTACTCTAAACTCACACAACACTCCTCAAAAAAGAATTCTTAGTTACTAAATCGTATTGTCCCTTATTTCTTATCATACGTAATCCCTCTTTGGAATTGATTACCATAGATCATTTGCTCCTTGAAACCTTTACTTTTTTCTTTCATAACTTCCCACTTTTCTAAGCTTTTCTAGGCCCACTGGCTGTTACTTTGTTTCTTTCACAAGCTGTGAGTCTTCCAGTCTTCCCTTCAGCATAGGTATTAGCACAGCTAAGTACTCAGCTTCAGTGAAGTAATTTTGTTACATTAATATGCATGTGAAAATGACTCTAACATTGATACTGCCTGCTCATTTATTATTCTGTACCATTCATGTATTAATTGCCTACTCTATATTTAATCATCAAAGTCAACCTACTCAAGACTGAACTCATCACCTTCTTCAAACCTCTTTTTATCTCTTTCCTTTTTAGTGACTGGTACTATCTGGCCCAGGTAGAAACTGGATCTTCCTTGTTGTTTTTTTGTTTTTTTTTTTTTTTTTTTTTTTTTATCTCTAAATGTAAGTCCTATTTATTCAGCCTTGTCAGAATCTCACATAACTATCTCTCCTGTCCAGCTTTGCCTGAGTTGGTACTTAAATGTCTTTTTCCCTATATTATTCAAATGGTTTACACCTCTGTCCTAGCAGTTATTACATTGTATTATAAATCCTTAATTTTATTTACTTTTTTTCCCACCTGATAATAATATCCTTAAGGCCAGGAATAGTCATTTATGCCTGCATTCCCAGGATATATAACATTGCTTTGATACATAGCCTTTCTACAAGTGAATGAAATTAGGCCAAGGCAGAACATAATGGTGGAAGGGTGTAGCAGAGGTAAACCTGTAGCTCATAGAAGCCAAAATGGAGGGAGGGAAGGAGGAAAGAAGGGGAGAGGGGGAGGGGGGGAGAGAGAGAGGGGGGAGAGAGAGAGAGAGAGAGAGAGAGAGAGAGAGAGAGAGAGAGAGAGAGAGAGAGATATTGAGAGAGAGAGAGAGAGACCCTGGCAAAGATAAATCCTTCCAGGGCTTACCCCCAGCAAGTGACCTACTTCCTCCAATTAGGTACCACTTCCCAGTAGTTAGAACCTTCATGATCCATTCCTTTCTTAAAAGTTCCACCTCTGGAACTTTTGCTTCATGGCTTAATACATTTGCTTTTGGGGAACATTCCAGATTTAAACCATAACATTGACAAATAAAGCTATGCTTGATCATTTTATTTTTCAAAGACAAGTAACAATACCCTTAAATTTTCCACAAGGGAATAACTGGATTTGTACCTAGGCATAGTGAACTGATCTGTGTGGACAAAATACTAGATTCTAAGAAATGAGTATGTGGGTTTCTTGTGAGAAATCTTCTCACGCATCTTAAATCTTTGCTACTTTTATTTGCCATGGGGAAAGAAAAATATACTGTTAGAATTGTAACTTTTTTTTTTTTTTAAGCCAAAGGTAATTGTTATAATGCTGACTTAATTTTTCTGGCTAGTGTAAACAGATACTTAGGCAGAATCAAATGAAATGGTAAAATGAATTCAAAATTCTTAAAAGACCTTCTAAATGTATGTGAGGTGCACATACATTCTTTTGTAAAAGTCTATGACATTCAGAGGAGAATTTTGCCTGAATCCTTACAGACTTTTTAGATGAGAGCTCTTGTTTTGTTTTTAGGCTTTCTCTGGGGAGTTAAGAGTCAAAAGAGGAAGTATGAGAGATCTGTGGGGATATTTCCATAATTCAGATAGAATTATTCTGCTGTTCAGTTAGCAGGAATACCTTCTCTTAAAATTTAACCTCTAAGATTAGAGTTAAAAAACATTTTAATTTCAAGAAAATTACAGAAACAAAGATGAGGTACTCTTAGCACTGAGTGAAGGATGTAAAGTTCATAATATCATTTCTAAATTTCTAAGGTCACTTATAGGACTGCATTTGCAAATCTAAAATACTTCAAATGCAAGCATGGAGAATTGTATATTTCATATAATTTCATTGTGGACATATTCCATGTCACCATGAGCTCTTAGGAAGACAGGCATAAAATAAATCTATGAAATAAAAGCTAGATTAACATTCACCTGACTCTCTATCCCTAGTTTTAGCCTGTTTTGAATGGTTAACCTGATTTAATGTTTCCATGGTCTTTCAGTTATTATGAGCTCTCGGAGAGCATATTGAAACAGGTCATGGTTTGTAAATCTTGGCAGAAGATTAAGAATTGCATCTTTGGTTAGCCTGAATTCATTTTGCTCCAGCCTGACTTCAGAAATCTAATCCAAGAGTTGTACATGCCATCTGTACTCAAAGACTCTGTGAACTGCCTATTTATTTACTGTTTAATTTTATTGTAGTTTATCTAATTTCTTTAAAAATTATGCTGGGTTTTCCTTTTTATATTAACTCAAATAGAGACTTCTGGGTTCGCATGCTAAGGATAGCCTCTAACCAGGAATAATAAAATGCCTAATTTTCCAACTATGTTTGCCTAGGTCCAGGGAATCACCAAATAATCTTGTCTTAAACTTAAATGTGGTTTAGAGTAAGGAGTAAAGCTATCACATCTTCTTTAGGAGGGCATTAATATCATTCCTCTTCAATTAAGTGGCCAAAATCTACATTTTAAAATATCCTTTTTATTTTAAATTTTGTGATTCTAAGGCACAAGGGCATTATTTTCATCTCTTAGCTTTCTTTCTTACCTCTCTGTCCACTGAGAGGCCATGTGATCATGTGATGTACTCCAAGGACCATATGACTTTAAGGGTCTGATCTGTTTACAACACAGCACTTCTCTGGAGTCAGAGTACCCTGGATCAAACCCCAGTTGTGCTTGCTTCCCTTCTAGATATGTGACTTTGCCCCAGTTATTTACCCCTCTAAGTTTCAGTTCATCATCAAGGACAGTAGGGATTATATAATAGTATGCACTGCAGAGGACTTCTATGAGATTTTGGGAGGATTAAATGAAATATATTATTCATATTATTGTATCATTTTTTATGTTTTTAAAGAGGATACTGATAGGAAAAGCGTGCGGGGGTTGGACCATCCTTGTAAATCCTTCTTCCCTCCCTGTTGTGACTGGTTCTTGTTTGGTTTTGTTAATTTTAGAGCCATCATTAATTTTTAAATAATAAACACAATTCATTACAAGGTTGAATAAACATGGATACACACAAACTCCAAATGATAAAAAGACATATGATTTAATAGATATGATAGTCAAGAGCAGACTCTGAGACCCATCCTATCTTTCTTCTTCCTCAGTGAGTTCATAATTTCTTACTAAGAAATTAAGGCTATTATGCTTGGTTTTGAGAGACACTGCTAATTGGCTATATCCTTCATATGTTTTCACTGTGTTTATAGATTTCCAGTAAGTGTTTATGGGGAAGGATCCTTAGTTTTGTTGCATGACCATGAAATAGCATTTTAATTGATAAAGGTAAAAGTGTTAAATGAATGAAAAATCTTGTATTTTCTCTCCAGTCTCCTAAAATGTGGAGTCCTATGAGAAGTTAAGCTGCTGACTGAGTCAGTTTATTTATATTTTCTTATATATTCCTAAGGGTAGACATTGATAAAATGTAGACATGGACTTAGACATAAAAAAAAAAAAATCAGATTTTTAGAAAAATTACAGAACCTAGTGCTATGGTTTGGATAAGTTTCCCCCAAAAGTCCACATATTTAAGGTTTAGTACCCAAGGGGGAACTATTGGGTAGAGGTGGAGGCTTTATGATGTGGGACCTAGGAGGTTTTTAAGTCCTTGGGGGCATGACCTCAGAAGGAATTGTGGGGCACTGACCCTTTCTTCATTTCCTTTAACTTCTTGGCTGATGAAGTTAGCAATTTTGCTCCACCATGTGCTCCCACCATGATTTGCTACCTTGCTACAGGCCCAAAGTAATACACTCAATGGATCATGAACTTGGACCTCCAAACTTGTGAAGAAACATAAGCCTTTCCTTTTAATAAGTTAATCTCAGGTCTTTTGTTATAGTGAGAAACTTTCATACACACGGTTTGCTTCATACCCCCTTTAGATTAAAATTAATGGAGACTTTTACTGGTCTATATTTCCCCTCTTTTAAAGAACTAAATAGATGGTCATTCCCTGTTGTCTTTAACTCAGCTCTGTTTCCTACAACTTTTCTTATTCTATGCGAGATAAATCTAATCTAACCAAAGAGGTAAAAGAGCTCTACAATGAAAACTACAAAACATTGAAGAAAGAAATTAAGGAAGACCTTAGAAGATGGAAAGATCTCCCATGTTCTTGGATAGGCAGAATTAATATTGTCAAAATGGCCATACTACCAAAAGTGCTATACAGATTCAATGCAATTCCAATTAAAATCCCAATGACGTACCTTACAGAAATAGAGCAAGCAATCATGAAATTCATCTGGAAGAATAAGAAACCCAGAATAGCTAAAGCAATCCTTAGCAGGAAGAATGAAACAGGGGGTATTGCAATACCAGAACTTCAACTATACTGCAAAGCAATAGTAACAAAAACGGCATGGTATTGGCACCAAAATAGACAGGTAGATCAATGGTACAGAATAGAGGACACGGACACAAACCCAAATAAATACAATTGTCTCATAGTAGACAAAGGTGCCAAAAATATGCAATGGAGAAAAGATAACCTCTTCAACAAATGGTGCTGGGAAAACTGGAAATCCATATGCAAAAGAATGAAACTAAACCCCTATCTCTTACCCTGCACAAAACTCAACTCACAATGGATCAAGGACCTTGAAATCAGACCAGAGACCCTGCATCTTATAGAAGAAAAAGTAGGTCCAAATCTTCACCTTGTTGGCTTAGGATCAGACTTCCTTAACAGGACTCCCATACAAAAGCAAGAATCAATAACGGGGATAAATTCAAACTAAATAGCTTTCTCTCAGCAAAGGAAACTATCAGCAATGCGAAGAGAGAGCCTACAGAGTGGGAGAATATCTTTGCCACTCATACTTCAGATAGAGCACTAATTTCCAGAATATATAAAGAACTCAAAAAACTCTACACCAAGAATACAAATAACCCAAACAACAAATGGGCTAAGGATATGAACAGACACTTCACAGAAGAAGATCTACGAGCAATCAACAAACATATGAAAAAGTGTTCACCATCTTTAGTAATAAGAGAAATGCAAATCAAAACTACGCTAAGATTCCATCTCACCCCAATTAGAATGGCGATTATCAAGAATACAAGCAACAATAGGGGTTGGCGAGGATGTGGGGAAAAAGGTACACTCATACATTGCTGGTGGGACTGTAAATTAGTGCAGCCACTCTGGAAAGCAGTGTAGAGATTCCTTGGAAAACTTGGAATGGACCTACCATTTGACTCAGCTATCCCACTCCTCGGCCTATACCCAAAGGACTTAAAATTAGCATACTACAGAGATGCAGCCACATCAATGTTCATAGCTGCTCAATTCACAATAGCCAGACTATGGAACCAACCTAGATGCCCTTCAATTGATGAATGGATAAAGAAACTGTGGTATATATATACAATGGAATATTACTCAGCTATAAAGAATAATAAAATTATGGCATTTGCAGGTAAATGAATGAAATTGGAGAATATCATGTTAAATGAGATAAGCCAATCTCAAAAATCCAAAAGACAAATGATCTCACTGATAAGTGGATGGTGACATGTAATGGGGGGGTGGTAGGGGGGCAAGAATGGCGGAAGGAAGGACTGTATAGAGGGAAAAGAGAGGTGGGAGGGGTGGGGGGAAGGAAAAAAAATAACAGAATGAATCAAACATCATTACTCTGTGCAAATGATCTGCTGTTACTCCATGTACAAACAGAAACAACATGTATCCCGTTTGTTTACAATAAAAATTAAAAAAGATAGATCTAACCAATATTCTCTGCTTTTCTGTTATTCTCAAATAAATAAATGAATAAATAAACTCATTTTTATCTTTTTAAACAGGTTGAGCTCCTCCCTTGTTTATTTCAGGAAAGCCCTTCTCTTATTTGGGAGGTGAGCTCCCTACTAATAATCATACCGTATCCTTAGGACATGGACTTTTCTCTCAGCGTCCATCTTTCCTGCTCCTGAACAACTCATTTATGATGACGAGATAATCCTGTTGATGCAATGTTAGAACATGGAGTTAAGACTAGAGCCCTGTTTATGGTTGTTGCTGCTGGTACACATTTAAATACCTGCCACTACCATACTAGTTATTCAATATTCAAGGAAGGATGGGCACAACCTTTCATTTAGCATTTGCCAAGGTTATCTTCCACAAAAGCTAATGGAGTCCCAGATATTATAGCTTCTAGAGTCATTCAGACATGTAAATCCTGCCTCATTCAGACAGGCAGTTCTGGCCATGACATTCTGTTTCTGAGCAGTGGGAGAAAGACTTATTGGGACCTCAAAGCAAGTTTCTCTTTAATTTTTATGTTTTATCATGTCCCTCAAGATTCTCTCCTTTCCCTCTTTTTTCTCCCACCAAAGCACCAAAGACCATATCTATTTTCTGTCCTAGAAAGAGGAATTTATTCTTTTTATAAAATATTTTTTTAGTTTTCAATGGACCTTTATTTTATTTATTTATATGCAGTGCTGAGAATTGAATCCAGTTTCTCACACATGCTAGGTAAGTGCTCTGCCACTGAGCTACAACCCCAGCCCCAGTAATTTATTCTTTAGAGGGAAAGTTCCCCTTAGATCATAGTAAGTATTGTTATTCATAATCCATATGATAAAACTGAGTTCAGAAAGATTTTACTTATCAGTTTCCAAGTTTGGGGAAAGCAATCAAATCTAGATAAAAATGATTAACTTACCTATTGCAGTGACTGTCTATTCTATCCATCACTCATTATGCACAAAAGAGTACTCTATTTCATTGAGCGTCAGGCATCATCAACTATAAGGAACATCATAATTTCAGAGGCAGTAAATGATAAACAGAGCATTTAGAGTCAAGGAAATTTGTTAAATAACTTATATATGTGATTTAGAGATTTATTTTCTTTTGCCCTTTGTGTTTTCTTATTCTTTCTTTTAAAAACGCACAATGTTTGAAAATGTAAAAGATAATAAAGACTAGTGTTCTGGGTACTTAAATAGCACTGATGTGACATAAGAAATAAAATTATATAAGTGAAACTGAAACCTCAGTGTATTGTTCCATATTAAGTATCCTGACTTGGTCAATGTAGTACATTCTACACTGAATTGAAAGTCCACATGCATTTATCTATATTTTTATCATGCATACTTAAACATAAAAACACAAGTTTATAAACATTATTGTTACATTTTTGATATGTTAACCTTCAAATATAAGCCAAAATAGGAATAAATATACATTTACCCATTATCCCATTTCAACCACAATAAGCACTTGAACAATTTTAATTTCTCATCATACTTATTCTACTACCCTAGAACTGAGCTGAAACACATGACACACATCAAATAATTATTTTCCAGTGAATGCTTCAGAATATATATATAAAACATAGGGATTTTAAAAATCATAGCTATTGTTACAACTACTTGCATCAAAAATGATGATCAATTCTTTAATGTTATTGAATATAAGTTAATGGGCCAAATTTCCACCAATGTCTCAGAGACTTCTCTTTATGGTTGTTTTGATTGACTCTAGATCTAACCCAAATTTGGTTGATATGTTAACTAGGTTCATTTGCATACATATTATATACATATCCTAAATTTTACCTCTTTTTTTTTCTTACTTGCAAAAGATGAACTTCTGCAGTATTCCATATTGCATTGTAATGATGTCCTTTATAACTACTTTCAGATTAAATTTTATTTTCTATGGTTATCAGTGATATTGATGTATATTTTCATGTTTATTGGCATTTAGACTTCTTGTTTTATAAATGTCTGGAATTGCTTCTCATTTAACTGTAGTATTATTTGCTTTAGTCTTCCTGATCTTTAAGACTTAATTTTGTATTTTAGTCATGAACTTTTTCCTGGTTATTATAAATAACCAGCAATGTAAATAATCTCTTTGTCTATACCTTACCTTTCTATTGTTCTTTAATGGTTTCATTTGTCTCTGCAAACATGTTCTAATTTGAATGAAACATATTTATAATTTTCTCCTTTTATGCTTCATTGATTGTTTTATGTTTTCTTAAAATTTTTAGTTATAGATGAACGCAAAACCTTCATTTTACTTATTTTATTTTTATGTGGTGCTGAGGATAGAGGCCAGTTCCCCACATGTGCAAGGCAAGCACTTTACCACTGAGCAACAACTCCAGTCCTGTTTCATCTTTTTAAAAACATTTTAAAGAAGTCCTTCTCTATCATACACTTATAATAATATTTTCTTCTAAAATTTAAGAACTTTGACTCTTGATTTAGGTCTTTAATTCACTTGGAAAGTGTTATGGTTTCAATGTGAGGTATACCCCAAAACTCAATGTGAGACGATGCAAAAAGGTTTGGAAGAGAAATGATTGGGTTATAACTTTAATCAGTGAATTAATCCCTTATGTGATTAACTGAGTGGTAACTGGAGGAAGGTGGGTGTGGCTGGAAGAAGTGGTTCCTTTGGGCTGTGGCTATAGGGTATGTATTTTGTGTATGGAGAGTGGAGTTTCTTTCTGCTTTCTAATCAACATGTGAGTTGCTTTCCTCTGCCATAGTCTTCTGCCATGATATTCTGCAATCCCTGAGGAATGGAGCCTGCCATCTATGAATTGAGACCTCTGAAACCATAAACCCCCAAATAAACTTTTCCTCCTCTACAGTTGTTCTGATTGGGTTCTTTAGTCACAGTGGTGAAAAAGCTGACTAAAACAGAAAGATAGACAACTAGATAGATAAATAGATATGGAAACATTTTCCCCCTTTCTATGAATATTCTGTTTTATAGTACTGTTTAATCTGTTTCACCCCACTAATATCCAGGGTCATCTGTGATATGTATCTGTAGAGTACAATCTATTTCTAGAACCTCTTTTTCCTTTAATCTATGTTTGTCAATATGGAACTATATAGATGAATATCATGTTCTCAGTTATTATCACTTTATATTAAGTAGGCTAGCCCCTACCCTTATTGTTTTTCAAAATTGTCTTAACTCTTCTTGGTCCTTTTTTTTTCCATATGAGGTTGACAATCAGCTTGTCAAGTGCCCTATTCCTAAATACCCATACAAGTCCATTTGTAATCTTTGTTTGAAAATTATTGAATTTCTAGGTTAATTTTTTAGATTAATATGTTATAATTTAAGGTCTTTAGGATATTGAATATTTGTATGCACAAATATGCTATAACTCCATTTATCTACCTTTTTTTAGATCATTAATAAGTTTTTCAATTTTCTTAAAAGGATTTATGTATATTTGCTAAACTTTATTCTTTAGTCTATTGTATACATTGTTGCTTTTATATAAATGATATTTATTGTTTACTTCTATATATTTTTGATGAAAGGAAACATTTTAAAGTTTATAATATTTGTCAAATTATAAGTTCAACCAAGTGCTAGCTTACCATGATTCATAAAATGTGTTTCAGGAGGTTCATGTACTGAGAATATTTCATTGCCACGTGGAAGACAGTTTCTTCATAGATTTGCCTTTGAAGATATGAGTGTGGCTATACATATCAATTTTTAAAAATTTTAGTTTTTAAAAAGATATACTGTTTATTTCTCCCACTTTTTAAAGTGATAGATTATGGCCCATTAATGAACTTAATGAAAGTGATATTGAATTCTTACCCACATTAAAGAAAAGGTGGGAGGGAGTAGAGAATTGTAAGACTACATTGCAGGTAATAAATGTTTTGGTATTGTTTCATGAAATGCATTATGTTGATAAGATTTGTACTTGAACAATTTGTGTATCGATTGCATGGTTTTTAAGTCTCTTTTTTTTTTTCCTGTATGTTCAACTGTCTATATTGCATATTGTACTGAGCATGACCATACTGCATTGCATTCAATACATGCATCTAAGACTTAAATCCTACCTTCATGAAGCCTATACTTTAATTGGAGTGTTCATATAAATACATAAGAAATACTTAGCACATAGTGTAAAACAGTGCATATGTTATCTGATAGAGGCAAGAGGCAAAAGACGGGAGTTTGCATTTTTAAGGCTTAGAATTGTTAGAGGAGGCTTCATGGAGGGAATAAACCTAGTTGAGAAGGGTATAAATAATAGATTTTGTTTTATTGGTAGAACAGAACAACAGAACATTATAGGTGAGAAGGAAATAGCAAGAAAAGCCATAATGCTCAGAGCATATGTACGGTGATGTAAGGAGAGTTGTCATTCAGAAACTAAAGGTATGTTAGGAGTCAGAGAAATAAAATTGAGTAGATGGGGAGCAGGCTGATTGTTGAGAACTTTTGCTTTCAAAATTCTAGGTTTGATAAAATAGTTTTTATGATGTCCCTTGTTCAATCCCCAAATAACCAGATCCTATTTACCTGCAGATATAAATGAAGTCATAGTTATATAAATATCCATATTTTGCTGCTGCATCTTCTTCTCATATCAGATGGTACTTTTTTAGATTTGCTAGTTGAAGTTGTTAGCCCAATGTAATTGTAAAAGTCAGCATATCATCAATGGTATGAACATGATTTCTAAGTCTGTGTCTCCTGGGGTCCTTGGAGATGCTCCATGTAGGCCTTATTGCATAAAAGGTATTCTGAGATTCATGGTAAATGAGAAGAAGCATGTCACAGTTTATCATCTGGTCTTCAAAACAACAAATATGTTCCAAGTCTCACAAATACCATTTGGGAGTAACTATTGGTTTTCATTTATAGTTACTTTCAGCTGAATTTTTTTGATCTAGGTCATGTGCATGATATAGATCAAGCCATCAGCATTTCTCTTTTTCCTTGATAACTAAGATTTTGATGTTAGAGTGTATTATCTGTATAATTGCCCTCAAAGTGAGTTTTCCTCCAAAAAATTCCTCAGTTTACCTACAAGTAAACTTGGACTAAGCCTGCCCATCTGCTTAGCCAAACCATCAACACTCTGAATACAAATTAAGCATTTCTGAGAACTCGGTGGCCCCTACTAAATCTCCTGAGTTCTTGGCCATGTAAATGGCAAACAACTTAACATTTCTTCATTTACATTCCAGGCTTGGATTAAACATATTCAAAGAATTTTTGAAAATGAGTAAAGAAAGCTTTCTTATTAACCTAGATAATGCTAACACAAATTCATCCATAACTCAAGCCAGATCACGTTTTTAAGTCTACCAATGAGGTATATGGGGAAAAAATAATGATGTAACCATCAAGGTGTGTGGGTAGCATTCCCCAAGACTACTGTGTTGGCATTCTCTTGCATATATTTGTGTTGTCTGGTGAATTGAGTCCCTGGCTAGGATCAGGTTTAGGTGCATTTCTAAAATGTTCTATTTAACTGCCCAAGATAAAATAAAGTTTAAAATTGTTATGCAAATTACTGAAGAAATAGTCCTGGAGATTAATTAATTGAAAATGATTGCCTTTGCAGGATCATAACAGCATGTCAGTTTCTGGACTCACTCACTGCTGCTTATTGTCCTATTTGCAAGTTTTAATGTGAATCTTTTAATTTAGGTAGTCAAGGATAGATTTTAACAGGCTATTTATATGGTTTGGTATATTATATCTCAGTGATTAAAATAAAGCTTTTGATCATAGCTTACTAGATTTATTATAAAATACCAAATTGTCCATCATATCTTTGACCTATCAAAATATTTATAAAACTTCCAATTATCTAAAGAGTAAGTTATAAAAAAGCAACATACCTTGTCTATTCCTTTCATAAAAATTATTGAAGGTCAATGGCATGTTTTAAACTCTGGGTATATTTCTAAGGACACAATAAATAAGTCAGTATTTAGGATAAAACTCTTGACTTTGAAGAGCTCACAGTTTGTAACAAACAAGAAATTGACAATTGATTTATATTTTGGTAAATATTCAGGTGTACATATATTAAATTGGTAATGAGGAATATTTGTTTATTTTATACAATCTGTGCCAAACACTTTTCCAAGAACTTCGCAAGTATCAACTCATTCAACCTTCACAACCACCCAGTGCAGTAGTTGCTATTATTGTTGCTATTTGCATAGAAGAAAACTGAGATACAGAAAATATTTCTGGGGTACACATTTTATTTTTAGCTAAGAAGATGACCTTTGACTACTTCCAGATTCTGTACCAACATGCTCATTTCCTAGATCATTGTCCTGCTTGCCGGAGTTTCTTTTATTTCTGCACCCAAGCAGTTAGTCATCTTGGGTATCACAAGGTGGTATTGTTCTGGCTGTGTAGTCTACTAAACCTGAATTCCTAGGGGGATTAGAGGAAAATGTTTTCGAACTTTCCTTCTTCAGTTTACTATGTCCTTTTGGGTGAGGTGAACACCTCAGTCCCGTTTCCAAATTTTTCATGGAATTCCAAGTTCAGTCTCTACTCTACTTTGAATTTGATGTTTAAGAAAAGCCCACACACCTGAGATGAGGTATTAGATACTGGAGTTCTACACAAGAACAAAGTTACCTTCTTCATCAACTCATTTTTTCCTGGGCTCATTTTGACTCATACAGATCTCTCCTCAACTCTCTCTGTGTATAACTTATAATTTAGGCAGTTCTGAAATCAAAGCACTCACATGAGGTAGAACTAGACAAAATCATTGACTTTAAAAAAATTTGACTAAAAGATTTTATGTGTAAACATAGAAGCATTTCTAATACATTGTTACTACATCATTAACTTATATTTGAAATTTTTGTGTCCAAGGAGCAATTAAGTGAAAGTTAAAAGGTGAAAATTCTGATTTAAAATAAGGAAGAATTACAGTACTAGATAAGATGATAAAACTGTTATAATAATTACTGAGTTCCCTGTTACTAAAGGCTTTTAAGAAATTGTTGAGTATTCCCATGAGAAAGATTTTTGAGTTAAGTAGAAAATGGAGAAGTTGAATTAGATAATTCTTAGGTATCTCCCAGCCATGAGAGTTTGTAAGAATCTTTAATCAAATATCAAACTCTCTTTTACGTACAAAATCATAGCATGGTCTTAGAACATACTCACATGTCTGTCTTTCTCTTTAATGTATAATTAAAAACTGAAAAAAAAATTCTTTTTAAATAAAAGTATGTCTCTTAGAAAGTAGTGAAATGAACTAGGAAAAACAAGTGATAAACTAAAGAGTACTAAGTACATAGTTAATAACACATTTATTGACCTATTTTAAAATTATTTGTTTTCGATTAGAATCACACAAGGCTTTGGGAAAGAGAAAGCATTGTAGAAGTACCTTAGTTGAAAACAATTCAGCGAAGTGGAAAGCCAAAAGAATGTGATTATACATCAATTAGAGCTATGAGGCAAAGATTGCCTGATGTCCAGAGATATACACCCAATCCAAATGTCATGAACTTAGATAGTTGCCTGCCAAATGTTCTTCTCTTGCAATTCTTAAGCTTAATGCTTTTTGCTAATGATCCACCAAAATGATGAAATCTAGTTATTGTCCTGTGGATAAGGCTTAAATAGTTTGTAAGAGCTCCTTATTCCTTATTATATAATTATTTATAATAAATATGTTTGTGTTTATTATTTCATTCCCCCCCATGACTTTGGTACTATTTACAGAATTGTTAAAATACTCTTGTATTTTTGAATTTAAAATGAGATGGTTTCCAGACATTAGGTTAGAAAGGCAGGAGACAGGAAGCAAAAAAAAAAAAAAAAAAACTGGAACAAAACAAAAGTATGTAAAAAGTAGAAATGTCAGTAGGGATAAACTGTATAAAAATATTTTCTATCAACTGCTGTTTGTTAACCTCTATGAGAAGGCATTCCAGAAGGCTGGAACAGGTATGGGTGAAAACAGACTGTGGGTCACCTCCAGCACACTTATTTTATATATTGTGACATCTGAGTGGTTTTACATTTCTTAATAGTTAAAAAATGAAAAGAATAATATTGCTTGCCATGTACCTATTTTGTGAATTTCAATTTTCAGTGTCTGTAAATAATGTTTTATTGAAACATAACCACATACATCCTATGGCTACTTTCAAACTGTAAGAACAGAGGAGTATTTGCAACAGATAATGTTTGACCTACAAAACCTTAAATACTTGTGTCCTTTAAAGGAAGATCTTATCAAACCCTTAACTTGAGGATAAGATAAACTGTCTTCAATATAGTTTCCTTTACTTGTATAATATTTGTCTAAAATGCTTGTTAAAAGTTTCCATCTTCTTTTGCATGCCTGACCTACTAAATCAGAATCCAGGGGTGAAAAATCCTGTAAATTTGTATTTTTCTAAGTACTCAAGTGTTTGCACTCATCAGACAAGTTTGGGAATCAGTGGTGCTGGTCATGAACACATACTTTGTAATCAGAGAGTTAGGATTGAAGTCCAAGTTCCATTTTTGAACTTACTGGTGGAAAGACCTTGGGCTCTTTTGGCCAACATAAAAATACTTGACTCCACAAGCCTCATTTCATTCATTTATGTAGTCATAGGATTAATATCTAACTCATCAGATTGTAATGCATATAGACTAGATATAGTATTAACACAGTACCAAGTACATAGTGAGTGCTTAAAAATAGGTGTCATTGTTAGTATAAATATTATCAACAGAAGTCCTGTTAGAGCTGGAATCAAATTCAACATCATGGTACAGAAAGAGCACTTACTTAGAGTCAGAAGATATGAATATGAACTCCAAGTCTGTCACTTAATAACTGTATAACATTGAATCACTTAGTTTATTGGAATTCATTTGTTTCAACTGTGTTAGCTTTCTATTACTGCCACAAAATATCTGAGATAATCAACTTAAAAGTAGGAAAGGTTTGTTTTGGCTCATGGTTTTAGTCCATAGTCACTTGACTGTATTGATTTGGATCTATGGTGGTACAAAACATCATGGCAGAAGCTTGTGGTAGAAGAATCCTCTTCTCCTCATAGCAACCAAGAAAGAAATAGAAAGGTGCTGGGTCTCGATATTCCCTTCAAGGACATGCCCCTAGTGATCTAAATTCCTTAGGCCCCACCTCTCAAATGTTCTACTTTCTAATAGTGCCACAGTCTGGGTTTCCACACTTGGGGCTTTGGGAGGCACTTATTCAAAGCATGATAATCTACAAAATCAAAATGAAAATTACATATCTCACTGTTCCTTCTAAAATTTTGAGTATTACAAAAAGCAGTGTTCCTGTTAGTTACTCTGTTCTAGTGTAGAGTACATAACCTGGCACAGTCAGATTAATACACATTTATTGTATCCAAATCTAACTGACTCATGCTTGATGCACAGGCGTATCTTCTACTTCAGTCTTAATTTTTCCCCTTCAAAACATCCTTTGCTCAAATGCATGCATTTTGTACATCTCTTTAGCTTTTCCTGTCTGTGTTTAAGCCAAAATTTGTTTTCAATTAAGAGTTCATTTTCTCCTGCTGCTTGTTCCACCACTGGAGTCAAAATCCTGTTGGCAAGATCAGAATGATTGCTGTAGGAAAGGCAGGGATGTTACCAAAGGAAGATTATAAGTTTGCATGTCACATTTAATAAGCTGTAGGAAATTTAAAAAGAGAAAATATAAAAGTCATTCACCTTGTTCCCAACCCCCAAATCCCACATACATTTAAACAGTGTTTAGGCAGAAATTGAAATGCAGACTTAGAAGTGACATCTATTGGTTTTTAAAATGAGAGAAGCAAAATCATTTCATACACCTCGTGCTTAGTTTTCAGTAACTGCAAATTCATAATAGTATACCCAGGATCATCAGAAGTCCCCTTTCAACAAATTACTTCTCTTTCTTTTGCACTGATCCTTGCCTCTTCCCATCCCCCTTTACACCCCAAGGCTGGCAATTGTAGTAACTATTGCTTGATAAAAAAGAATTACTTGGAGCAAAAGATAGTTTGGGAGGTGCAGTCTGTGGTCCTTGTACCAGTGACTAGCACAGAGCAAGTGCTCAGAACATTCGTTGAATGAAAATTAAATGAACAGTTTCCACAGAAATAATGTACTTTTATTTACCATTCAACTGAAATCAACAAATATGTGTGATGTATGTGGTGTAGTATTTCTCAGTCAACCTTGGTCATGATCCATTTCAGATTCTGTTGCCCCTGTATTACTCACAGTGTGTATGGTCAATGATTAGTACAGACCTTCTTGGTTGTAACAATGTCTGGAACTTTGTGATAAAGAAATTGTACCATTTTTGTCTTCCATCAGTGTTCCCACTGAGTAAAATTAGGCCTTGCCCCAATAAGTGTGCTGTTTAGAATTGGGATGAAGAAATTTGTTTTTCTCTTCTGTTGTTAAAGATTTCACTAACAAATTATTATTCCAACCATACCACATTTCTAAAAAGATGTTTGTGCATTTGAGTCTAATGGGAATCATAAGGGCATAAAAGTAGTCATCAAAAGAATGTTAAGGAATGCCAGATTTCCTCAAAAACTATGAAAATTGGGTCATTCTCCAAATCGCTATAAAATGTTTTAAAAACTGACAGTTATATAATAATAATCTATTGAAAATAATAACCCTGATAAACTAGATTATTGGCACAAAACAACTGGATGCTTTGCCTGTGTGAAATGAACCAAAAGTAGAGATGAGTGTAGTTTTTGCTTTTCTGTCTTTGCCTGGTAACTAAGAATTAAATTAATGTTATTCATTTCTAAACCAACACTGCTAGGATAATGCTTTACTAAATTTACTAAATTAAAAAAAATCCCAAGTGCTTTGAAAGATGAATGTTAATAATAAAAACTTTCACACTTTCTTTTGATAACTACATTTTACACACAGTGGTCATTACATTTATTTTGTTAACCACATTTCAAATCCTTTGTATTTGCTTGTACTTGAGAAAATACTTAGATAACATATGACACTTCAGCTTAATCAAATTCTCTGAACATAGACACATGTTTTCGCAGACTTGATATCAGAATATATGTATGTTAGCAATAAATGTATAAACAATAAGAATCCAGTAAACTCAATAAGTGAACAAATAATTTTATTTTTATTTTGTTTATTTATATTTATAACTGCACTACTCACTCTGCTTAATAGAATAGACTTCTTATTGCTTATAGTCCTCACCTCCAACCCTGCCCAATCTGGGGAGAAATTTTTCAAAGCATTAAAATAAAATAGAATAGTGTAACACCACACACACACACACACACACACACACACACACACACACCATATACCTATAAATGAACTTCAATAATTATTGACATTTTGCTCTGTCATCTCTCCTTTCTGGTTCCCACCCCTCCCAACTCCCCCAGTACTAGGGATTCCAGCTCTGCCTTTTGATATTTCTTTTTGCCAGGGATTTAAAAAGAAAACCAAAGTCCAGACCATCATTTTAACAGTAATATTTCGTGTTGTGACTATCTGTTTTAATTCCTTTGTTTTAATTTCTTTAAATAATATTACGTGGTTATTAGTTTTTAATATTATTTCTGTGGCCTGTGAGGCAAAATCTGCTGAAGAGTCTTTGAAAACTGATTATCAGGTTTCTACAGGGAACCCACCAAGAATTAGTGTCTAACCTGAGCTAACTAGTGGGAAGTTTTGTCATTGAGGCTTCCCTTTCCAGCAGAATAGACTCAGTAAGCCTGCCCCATTTGCAATTTCTGACAGCCCTCTTCTTTTTCTCTTTTCTTCGGTATTGGGAATAAAACCTGGGACTTTGCCCATGGTAGGCAAGCACTCTACCACAGTACTACCACAGCACTATACCCTCAAATATTTCTAAAGTTTTATTATTTATTTACTTATTTATTTTTTGCGGTGCTGGGGCTTGAACCCAGGGTCTTGTGCATGTGAGGCAAGCACTCTACTGACTGAGCTATATCTCCAGCCCTTAAGTTTTATTTTGAGACAGATTCTCGCTAAGTGTGAACTTGCAATCTTCGTGTTTTAACCTCCCCAGTTGCTGGGATTATAGGGGTTTACCACCACACCCAGTTCCCCAACAATCCTTTTAGGTCAAGGTAGGCACTCAGGGTTGTGGTCTCCTTTTGATAGCAATAGACCCTTCATTTCATAGATTAGTATGGAATATTGAAGCCCCAAAATCAAAATTTTTCATATGAACTTTACTTTCAAGAGTGTACATATTTTTAAGCTATATGAAAGATCAGTACTTCAAAATCCATTTCTTGCCACATGCATCTCAAATATTTTGTAAGCCTCAGCATATTAAATACACTCAAATGAGGATCTTGTATGCAAGATGTCATTTGACTTTGTTCTTATGATGGATAGCTTTTTTAAGTTGTTGAATCCTTCTAGATTTAAAACCTCTTTATTCCTGGAAATCATTAGTCCAACACAGTCTATTTGGCATTATGCATGTTCTCTTAATGATAACTGGTTTATGCATGATTGATAATATGAGGAATGATCAGTTATAAAATGAATTTTTTGGCGTCTTTATATAATTTTAGCCAGCATGTTAATGTTTTGAAGTGATTTTTAAAAAGATTTAAATTTTATTTTCCTATAGTTAAAGAGACAATAATAGAAAATGCCTCCCTTTTGTGAGGAAGAGCTGGTTTAGTGACTTGGAGAGCTGCCATTCTTCTCTTTTAATTTCACCAAACTTCTGGGAAAGCAGGAGGTGCAGATAAAGAATATAATAGGTATTTTCTCCATGTTTAGAGGGGAAAAGGATGGATGAAGATACCTATGTTTGGGTCATATTTTCCACTTTGATAAAGCTGCTCTGGAAATAGAAGCTTGTCTCTTTCAAGGAATGTCATCTTGAAGGAGGAAGGACAGTCCCCTGTGATATAGGGCTGCACAGTGTCTTCTTGATGCAAATGTCAGTAAAGACTTAATTGTGCTGATATTTTTATTAGGACTATGCTTTTTTTTAACAAAACCATTTGGGTTCTTTCATTCTATAGTTTGGACCACGTCTCTCATACACTGTGATTTTTAGTATGCAGTTTTGTTTGACACAAGGTTCCCCAGGAATGCACATTTGATGCTATAACAGTAATGTCTATATTTTTTATTATTTTCAAGTGATAACAATAATCAATATTTTTGACATAGGAACTACAAGGAGATTCTGTTTGATTTTTAAACTTAAAAGAACCTAGGGTAATTAGCACAATTCCATCATTAATCTTTTGGGTATTGTTATTGGGAAATAAGTTGAATATGTTTAATTATATTCCATGCCTTTAAAGTATTTTAAACCAAAGTAATCCAGATTTATAACTTTACTGGGTTAGCACTTTTATTCTTCAAAACTATTTTGATCTACATGTAAATCATTGAATTGTTTTATATTGTAAAAATAACTTCATTCTTTTCTTTATTAAATATCCACAATAAAATTGTGATCTTTCCCAGTCACTGTGTACCACCTAATCCTTCATCTTCATATAATATCCACTCGTAGTCTTTAGGATAATACATTATTAGTCCTGAAATGTGAGAATTCAGAGACATGTTGAGTCTTGTGGGTGAATGTGGGTAAATAATATTTTAAAAGTATAAATTATGATTATGTCACATGGATCTGAATTTCTTCACTTTAAGAAACTATATTACTTTTTTTCCCCCAGAATAAGAGATTGATCTCCAAAAATCTTTGTAATATATGAAATATGTGTTCAGTTCTCAGCTTAGGGCATGTGGATTTATGAAAAACATTTCTCTACATCTAATGATTTCACCTGTAATAGTGTAGGGCATATAATTGTTATTACATAGCTTTTATTTCCAATAGTCTGTGAGCTATCTAAAATCTAAGACCAGGTCTGGTTTACCTTAGCATTTTTATTTTAGGTTGATTTAAAAAAAGCTATATTTAGAATTAGACAACTGGACTCTTGTTTAGACGATCCCAAATTTGTTGGCAACATTCAAAGCATCATAATCAGGAGCCAGTTGAACGTATACCTTCTTCCCTCCAGGGTGTTAACCTTGGCCACATCAGTGTCATAGATTGTTACAGCTTGTGTGATCTGGTGTTTGTTTTACCTTGACATCCACAACGAACACAAGTGTGTTGTTGCCTTCAGTCTTCTTCATGGCTGACTCAGAAGTCAGGGGAACTTGATGATGGCCTAGTGGTCAAGCTTGTTTCTCCTGGGGGCACTCTTCTGAGGATATTTGGAATGTCTTGGGTTGCTGGAAGGTAAGTGATGTGCGGATCTTTTTATTTTTATGGCTGTGGATACCCTTCAGTACTACTTTCTTGGTCTTCAAAGCTTTTGCTTTGGCTTCAACTTTGGGAGGGGCTTCCTTCTTAGCTTTCAGTGCCATCTTGGTGAAAAGGTCTCCATTTACCTTGGCATTTTAAAGATAACATCAGACACTTAGATACTCAGTTTAATTATGTTTTTGTTTTTTGAGTCAGTGATGATATGAAGGGTAAAGTTCCCAGAGTAAAGTATCATTTGTGGTTTTGACCTTTGATGTTTTTTCATATAATAAGCACTCTTTAATTTGAATAAAATGGTAATATCTTACCAACTTTATCTGCAAAGAACTTTGACCAGAACACAATTTCCCTTGAATGAAAATTTACCTACTATGAGAAAATTCTAAGAAATTGTTTTGCTGAATCTATCATTGGCTAACATGTAAACCAAGAAATTGGTCATTTTCTCCCATCACTCCGGCTTCCTGCGCTACTATCAAAGGACCACCACCCCTTCCATTATAGGGATTAAACCCATGACCTTTCTTGTACATACTAGACACTGCTCTATGTTTGAGCTATTCCCCCAGCTCCGAGCAGATCTTATAAAAGATCAAATTGAACAAATTGAACTCTTTTGGAGTTTACAGCTTTTTAAGAATTTGTGGTTGTAGAAAGAACAGCAATAGAAAGAAAGTTAACATTATTTGAAAGAAGCTGATAGGCTGGGGTGTGTGTGTTTATATGTGTGCGTGTGCGTGTGTGTGTATGTGTGTGTTCTGCTGGGACTAGGGGCAGCGATTATGACAACTGAGAGGAACACAGATGAAGACCAGAATTTGGGGGGATAATTTGAACGTCTGTACCCCATGAAGATCTTCCAGTATTTTAAGGAATGGGTAGTCAATACTTTTTGTTTGTCTATTGTAGGTCTGCAGAATAATTTTTGGAAGTGAATTATTTGTATATGTGAGTATTGGGATGGAGATTGAGGAAGAAAGCTCATTTCAGTGGGGTCATAAGTATGTGAGGCTTGTATGTGTTTTGTTTTAATAAATTAAAGTGGATTTCCTTGCATATGAACTTTATTAAAGTGATCTGATTTAGAATGAGGGCTACAACTTGCTGTGGTTGCCACTGCAGTGTCAGCAGAGAGCTATTTACTTAACACCATCACATTTCCACTCTCACCAGCATGTAGAAGCAAGAAACTTGAGAGCTAGAAGAGATCACATGGACCTTCAGGTCAAGCAATATTTTACAGATGAGGATGTTAAATCCTAAGTGGTGGAGTAGGTCCTGTGTGCCAGACATAGTGCTAAGTGCTTTGTGTGCATTTTCTCACTTCATCTTCACAGCAGTTCTCTGACATCTAGTATTAATAATGAATGAAAAGCTCATGGTTACATAAGGGTAGAGTTAGGATTCAAATCCAGACTAATTGTGAACGTAAGTCACTCCAGGTGTGGTTCAGTAATCAACTAAGGAGGACTGGTAGATCTCGTCTCTTGTAGAACAAGCTCCCACATTGTAGTATTCTGTGAGAAATGTGTCCATATATGCAGGCACACAATAATTCATCATTATTCTTTACCTAAGAGAATTGGAGAAGACCTTGGGGATGTGAAAATAGTTGAGCTGAATCTTGAAAGATATCTAGGAATTTTCTAGGCGGTCAAGGGTAGTACAGACTGTGGAACCTGTTGAAGTGTCATCTGGATTGTTCTTATTGTAATGGTATTTCCATGCAACTGAAGGTTGGAATGTAGAATATGTTTAAGGCAATATGCAGGAGACAAGACTGGAAGGGTAAATGTGGGCCAAAGTCTGATCCTAATTATGGCTTTGAGCCTCCTTGATCAGTCACAGTTTGGGCACTCTGCTCCAGGATGTTTGGTTAAAGCTAGAGGATAGATGCATAAATTATGGCAGTAGTCACAGGGATTAAAAATTAGTATGAGAATAGAGAGGGAGAGTTTGGACATAAAATTGGTTAGATTTAGTGATTGATGAGATGTCAAAGGTGAAGAAGATTGAAGCACCACAGGTGGTTCCAAGACTTCTAACAGCAGAGATCCAAGTGGATGGACATGCTGTTCCTAAGATGGCAAAATTTGGAAGTTAAGGGACCTCAGAGCTGTCATGTGTTTTAATACAGGGGAAGTTAATACTTTTGAACCTGGTTTCACATTAGGTTTAAGCAGACTTATCAGAGATTAAAGATATTGGTATTAGGCATATTAATGTATATACATGATTAGAAATCCTTGTGTGGATTATATAGATTTTATCCTAGTAAGGTTAAAATCTATTAGAATGTTCTGTTAGCTAAAGAAGCTTCTAGACATCATCTAATCAAAAGGACAAATGTTATTAAAGACTCTTTCACTTTGATTTACTCTATTTGGAAAAAAAATAACCAAGAAAAAAGCAAAACCATTTAAAATTAAAATTATTTTGGATCAGCTTCTAGTAGCTTCCTTTTCCTTTGGTACCAGAACCTCTGAATTTATTTAAATATATCACTTGCTTTAGCAATTGCTTGAATTTTTTAACCCTGAACTAATACAACCTTTTCATTTAGTAGATGTGAAACTAGGTTACATGATTAGCTTAAATAGTCTTTGGTGAAGAAAAGAATGGAGGAGGAAAGAATAATAATAATTATGCACCTATACTTTGTAAGTGTATAATAGTATAAATAATAATAATTATGCAACTATAAGACTATATATGGGGATAAGACACATGTGAAAATAGATAGAATATTTTCCCTGCCCTACCCCCCACCATTAAAAAGCTTTGTCTAGTTTTTTTTCAGATCATTTTCAGATCATGTTGTCTCATTCATTACATATCATTACATATCATTGACCACAGTGCCATCTATTGGTCAAAGGAAACAAAGATGATGTAGTCCCTTCTGTAACTCGTTCTGTAATTGGTACCATGGTTTCTTAAAAAATCTGCCTTGGATATTTGCAACCAGCTGTTGGGAAGCAGGTTGTCTGTGATCCAACTAAAAAAGGAAACAAATCACGTGTTTCACTCAGAGATGCTCAATTTTGTTATTTAGCAGGGATCCAAATAGGATCTAGAAAGCAGGATATTCGACTTCCCCAGTTCATGGCGTTGCCAAAAAAAAAAAAAAAAAAAAAAATAGAGAGAGAGAGAGTAGGCTGTGAAATTGCTTAGGGGATTCTAAGAATTTGGCTATTCACAAATAATGGGACACATGCTGCTTTTGTAGCTTGTTTCTTAGGCATGATGATGGTCTTTTAGAAACATCAGGGTGAAGTACAGTATTGAGCTCATTTGAGAAATGCTCTGCTGGAGCCTCATGTTATCAGGCAGGCTGTTAAGTGTCTTCGAAGGCATTACTTTCACTGAATATATTTAATTTCAAAAAGTTAATTTTATAAGAGTCAGTATAATTTCTACTTCATTAAATTATAAGGTTCTTTGGAGAAGGATGTTATTTCCATAAAGTTAATGCTATGTATGAATTAAAGTGTGGTATATGTGATTGAAGGAGGAATAATTGGATTTTTGTAAAATTTGTAAATTTAACAAGTATCAGAGCTTTCCCATTTTTGGTACTCAAGTGTGCACGCATCTTTTACGTTCATGGAAAGACCAACACTAGAGATAAGTGTAGTAAAGTAGAAAAATTGGTAAAACTTAATTCCTATAGCCAGGTGTGATGGTACATGCCTAAAATCCCAGCTATTCACAAGGCTGATTTGAGCTCAAGTCCTGTTTGGGCAGTTCAGTGATATTGTCTTAAAAAGAAATTCTTATTTCTGCCTTTATACTATTTGAACAAAAATGCTAGATTACATATTCATGGTATTTGTTATTTGTTTTAACAAATCCTCCTCCTGCAATCTGAGCTTCTTCAAATTTTTATATGACAGAATGTGTTTCTGGTGAGTTTTGCTCATTTACCAGTTATTATTTGTTGTTCAGTTGTTCCTTGAGGCATTTGAAGGCTGGCTGAACTAACATTGCCTATCTACTAATTAAATTATTTAGTAGTTGTATTAGTTAGCTTGTCATTGTTATGACAAAATACCTGAGAAAAACACCTTAAAGGAAGAAATATTTATTTGGGCTCAGACATTTCAAACTGTAGTCAGCTGCTCTATTGTGTTGGGTTTGTGGGGAGGCAGAGTATCATGACAGGAAGCGGGTGGGGAGTAAATCTGCTCACCTCATGGTGGCAGGAAAGAGAGAGAAAGGAAGGGGCAAGGACAAGATATACTCTTCCAGGGCATTCCCCCTTTGACCTGCTTCCTCCAAATAGACTCTACCTCTGACAGTTTCCACCACCTCCCAGTAATGAGATCATATTATAAAACCACCAATGGATTAATCCACTAATGAGTTTAGACCTGTCATTAAACTCCCCATTCCTGAACACTAATGCATACTCTTCAATACATGTGCCTTTGGAGAACATTCTAGACCAAAACTATATCAGATATCAACTGATGATCCCAAATAAACCTGTAGAAAACTGAATCTGTGATGTCCATGTCAGAGAAGACAAAATTGTCCCCCAATTTTTATAAGGGAAATTTTTAAGTAAACAAAATTTGAAAGAATGGTACCATAAAATCATTCATTTTTTAAAAGAAAGTGCAATATGAAAGCATAATATGTTTAGATTTGGCAGCTAGATCCAATGCCCACCACTTCCTTTTAAAGCTATAGGCTCATAGTCTCTCCTTACCAAAAGATGGGTAGATTCAACTTAGTATGGCTGTTTTGTGAATCTAGCCATATAATAAATAAAAATTGACTGACCATAGGTCTTGAATGTCTGGTTTAGCTCCAGATTTCTTTTATATTTTAAATGAGATATTTTAGGAGTCATGACAGATTTGTACATGTATTAATCCATTCTCAGTGCCAATAACACAATATCACAGACTGGGTATTGTGGTTCTGGAAGTCCATAGTCAAGGGGTCATATCTGCGCTGATCTTCTTGCTGGCCCAGTCCCTAGGTGACACAGAATATCACATGGTGAGGAACAGGGAGCATGCACGTGTGTCTTTTTGGTTCTCCCTCCCTCCTCTTATAATTCAACCAGGATTCAATCATGGGGCTCATCCTAATGACCTTGTCTAATCAGAACCATCTCCCAAAGTCCCCTACTCTAAATACCACAGTAACATTAAGGTTCCACCCTCTTAATACCTCACAATGGCAATTAATTTCAACACATGAACCCTTAGAGGACTCACCTTAACCATATCTAAACCATAGCAGTAGACTTCCACTTTGTATATGCAGCTTCAGCCGTGCTCTCCATTCCTATTGATTTTGACTAACTTTGAAGATGATGCTCCCTTTCCTGACCCTTTCCGGGTATAACTTAACCAACTTGTATCTTTGAGGACAAAATATAGGTCTTTGTCAATAAAACGAGGTACTAAGGTGCACAGGGTAATGTGGGAAAGGGTTGGTATGTAGCTTCTTCTGATATGGAGGGTCACTGGGAGAAGTAATTCACACTAAGGTCACTGACTGGCAGCCAGTGTGTCTACATTGTATTTTTACCTTTAAAATGTTTCAAGCTACCAGGAATCCAAACACTGAGATTAATGGGAAACTGGATGTTTATGGGTAGGTTTATCTTAAATATAATGTAGAAAATAGAGGCTGAGAATCTTTCTAGTTTGAGAATCTGGTTGCTCTCATTTATTGTAGTATAAATATACACTTGTTATATAAATATACACATGGATATTTATTTCATTTTTGGCACAAAGCTTTATTTATTTATTTTTGGCAATAAAGTCTATAGCGATAATCTAAAAGAAGAAAGTGCTCAACTTCATATGTTTTACAAATTTGTTGGTGAATACATAACTCACACATACTATTTATTGACATTTACCACTCACGATGTACGTATTTGGATCAGGTTGCCATGTAGGACTAGCTACACTGAAGTAAATGTATTACATGCAACCTGATCCAAATCTTACACTAGTACTACATAGCAACCTAATCCAAATCTTGCTGAAGAAGCAATGGCATTTACTTCAAAAGTTAACAGTTATGTTAAGAAGACTTAAGAAGACTGTTCCTGAAGATGATTTAGCATATGCAACTATAGAAGGGGTGTTATGTTCCTGTGAAGTATGACTTTTCACTTAGATCAAATATCTATTTTAAATTAAATTCACTCACGTGTGTGTGTGTGTGTGTGTGTGTGTGTGTGTGTGTGTTCTGGAGATTGTACCCACGGATGCTCTACCACTGAGCTATATCCCCAGCCTCTTTTTTTTCTTCTTTTTTTTTGTTGGGGGGTAGTTTCCTGGGGATTGAACTCAGGGGCACTTGACCACTGAGCCACATCCCCAGCCCTATTTTGTATTTTATTTAGAAACAGGATCTCAGTGAGTTGCTTAGCACTTCACTTTTGCTGAGGCTGGCTTTGAACTTGGGATCCTCCTGCCTCAGCCTTCGGAGCTGCTGGGGTTATAGGCATGCTCCACGGTGCCCAGTCCCTAACCTTTTCTGAAGCAGGATCTTGCTAAGTTGATGGAAGCTGACCTTGAATTAGTGATCCTTCTTCCTTAGCCTCCTGAATCACTGGGATCATAGATATGTGTGCTACTGCCCAGAAATTTAACTCACTTTTGATCTTATGTATATTTTTTGTGCACATAAGTGAGGTGAAAGCTTTAAAATATTGACTGCTTTGGCAGAAGAACTTTGCCAACATTCAAAGGATTCCAGTTTTCCATCAGTATAATATTTTATATGAGTCTCTGACTTAGGATGGTTTGAGTTAGGATTTTTTAAAAAAATTATAATGGTGCAGAAGCAGTATCTATCACTGTACCATATGATATTCTCCCTTGTGGGCAAGAGTATAGAGCTGAAGCTCCCTATTAGCCATGTAATCTCAAGAGTCAATAATTGATACTTTACAGTGTAATGTGTTGTTAGACAAGGATGTTTAATATGTATAAGTGCATTTTCAACTTTTAGTTTTAACTCACCATGAGTTTTTTAAAATTTGTTCTTTTTAGTTATACATGACAACACAATGTATTTTGACACATCATACATACATGGAGTATAACCTCCCATTCTTGTGGTTTTACATAATGTGATAACTCACCTTGAGTTTATTTGGACAAAACCCCATTGTAAATTGAAGAGCATCTGTATTAGTTTCCTATTGCTGCTATAACAAATGACTTCAAACTTCATGGCTTCTAACAACATCAATATATTATCTTACAGTTCTAGAGTTTAGAAGTCTGAAATAAGTCTAACAGGTTAAAATAAGGTGCCACCTAGTCTGTTCTTTTCTGGAAGTCCTAGGGAAAAATATGTTTCTTGCCTTTTCTGGAGGCTATCTACCATTGTTTGTCTTATAATCCCTTCAAAGTACATTACTTTAATCAACTTCTGTAGTCTTGTTTCTTTCTGCTAACTTTTATCATCTTGCTTCCCTCCTAAGAGAGTCTTTGTGTTTGGACCCACCCAGATAATTTAGGATAATTTTCTCATATTGAAATTCTTAATTACATTAGCAAAGTCCCTTTGTCATGTAAAGTGACAGATGCATAGGCTTTGAGAATTAGGATGTGGATATCTTTGGGTGCTCATTGTTCTCCTTTCACAGGTGCTTAAATATATAGTCATATTAATTTTAATTATAGTTTGATCACTATGTAGAATAAATATGGTTTTTAGAAGTCTGTCAAATGAGACAAATTTGATCTTAATATGAATGCTGTTGTAAATTAAGTTAAAAAGTTCAATATTGAAGATAAATCTTTGTTTATTTACTTTTGAAATGATCACAAACTTGACAGAGTAGTATGATGCAAACAGTGTTCTTATAAAATGAGGAAATTCATGGAGCAGAAAAGTATTTGAAACAGGTTGTGGTTCAATAATAATTGATGTGCCCATAATTGAATCACAACAATCTGGAATATTCTAAAAATAAAAATAGATGCTCTAGTTACCAATTTTTATAGGCACAAAGACACACATATAAACTAAACTAAAAAAATCTTTATGTTGCAGCTGACATTGAATTCTAAAAACTAAATGAATGCTCCAGCATGGCAGTCCTTCTTTTGTTGCCCAACTTCAGTTGAACCCCCAAATATCTAAGGCTATGGAGGACTAACTTGCTAATAAGCAATCCTACAGTGGTGTTGTACTGATTTGTCATTAAGTCATCTAAATTATGTTTGTGGATTCAGTGATCAGGATCAAACTTTGAATCAAAGTATTCAAAAATTGAAAATGAAACAAAATACAACCTGAAGCTTTCGAAGCTTCTGAAAAAGCAAACACAAAGTTACCCATAGGCATTGAAATGTATTCTTATAAAAGTATGGAAGAAAATAAAATTTAAATATTCAATTTTTATGCAAGGTTTAATTGTGAAAAACTTGTAATGGCACTTTGAATTCTTGATTTCTGGGAAGACTCTTCTGATAAAGCTCCTGATTTTAATTTGATAAACTTATATTGCATATCAAAATACAGTGAAATTAAGAAGAAAGGTCTATGATTTCCAAATGAATTATACAGCTTATTTGATGATTTTTAGTCTTTCAAAAATATTTGTCAACCAGGCATATTCTGAGGAAAGTCAGGGAGAGAGTAACAGTAAAATATTTGGATGAAAGTACTTACACATTTCAATATGAAAAAAATTGAGGGCTGGGGATATAGCTCAGTTGGTAGAGTGCTTGCCTCGAAAGCACAAGGCCCTGGGTTCAATCCCCAGCACCACAAAAAGTAAAAAAAAAAAAAAAAAAAAAAAAATTGAAAGTATTCTCCACTTAGCAGACTGCTATTATCTGGAGATATTTTTGCAACTTTAGAAAAGGCATTTTCTCCAAAATGATGTGACCTAGAAAGAAGAGTTAATAGAAAATGTCAACAATTTCAAATTTGGGAAACTTAGGATGTAATTTCAAAGCAGATTACAGCCAATTTTGGTAAAGAAGTGATATATTCAAAGTTATATTCTTTAGAAAAATATTACTTTATATCTATTAGAGGCATATTTAACTATAGATACAAATATGTGGTTATATATCAACCATAATGACTCCTATTTTGTGACTATTTAGCATTCAAATAATTATTATAAAGATGATCTTCTCTTAATGTTGTTTTAGTATACAGGAATATATTTTATGTCTTTTATGGCAGAAAAAGGTTTTTGGATAAAGCTTCATAGGTCTAAGTTGATCAATGA
The DNA here is from genome assembly GCF_902686445.1 of Sciurus carolinensis. NCBI lineage: Eukaryota > Metazoa > Chordata > Mammalia > Rodentia > Sciuridae > Sciurus > Sciurus carolinensis. Next base: position 96,600,960 of record NC_062217.1, read on the forward strand.
ATATTTATGATTTTAAATGATTAATATTTTAGCACATTTTTTCAGTCTCTAAATGTTCTGGGACTGTTTGATCAATTATATTGTAATTCTATTTATAAAGCCCTTAGCACAGGGCCTGGCTCATTGTAATCTCTTATTATTACCATAAGAGGCTTAGTGAGAAATCTTCTGAGCCACATAACCTTTAATAATCCTTTTCTGTGGCCTGTGGAGTACTTCCTTACATATTAAGTTCAACATTTTTTGTGTTGTTTTCTTTTTTAATCTATTCCAAATGTGCCTTTTCTTTTCCCTTTTTTATCAACTATTTTCCTATTTTTTTACTCTAACCGGCATTTGCTCCCAGTGCCATGTTTTTCTAAGGTTCATGCAGTGGACATCAAACTTTTTCTCAATTCCTTCAGCTCTCACCGGGAGGGGGCGCTGGCTTTGCTTATGCTGTGGCTTTAAGCCCACATTGCTCTGTTCACCACGTTGTGTGCGTCACACAGGCCACAGTGGTGCTCCACTTTCACTGCCTTGTGGAAACCTATACTCTCTGTCTAGATCAGACTTTCCTCATCCTTGTTGAGATTTCTTCCAGACTCCAGAACAGTTTCCCAGTCTCCTTGATGGACTCAGCCCGTGGCTCTTGGCCTTGACATTATGTTTTATGTTTTCTGTATTGTTGACTTCCTAGCCTTTCTATGTTCTCAGTCACAGGATTTCACTGTAGTTTCCAAGCTACAATTTCACTGTTACTCAGAATGGCTCCTTTTCTGGTGTCACAGGTTTTTACATTGCTTTTGGACCTCAATCACCACCACCCCTTCTCTCCTTCTTGCATATAGAACTTACCTTCCATGAGCCACAGGCCTCTATGCCATTACTTCTTCATTTTCCTAGTGCATCTCCTAAAGGTCTATTTGCCTTCCTTATCATGAATACCATTAGTCATTAATTTTCAGTCATTCCATGCACTAATTCCTTAGAAGTTTTTCTGTTGACCCTTAACCAACATTGGAGCTTTGGGTTGTGTTTAAGCATTTCATTCTTGCTGATACAGATGATCCATTATTTAATGACTTACTGATTTTTGGACTTTATTACAGTGCAAAAGCAATATGCATTAATGAGAAGTGTTACTTCAGATTTTGAATTTTGATCTTCTCCTGGACTAGCAATGTGTTATGATACCCTCCTCAACTTCTTTGAACCACTTGATCACCAGGGTAGACAATTGATACTCTGTAACATACACTGTTGTTGGGACTTTTAGAATATCACCATTTCATAAATTGCATAGCATTATCAACATTTTATTATAAAATAGAGTTTATTTTGTATGATTTTGCCAAACCTTAGGCTAATGTAACTGTTCTGAGCATGTTTAAGGTAGGCTAAGCAAGGCTAAGCTATGATATTCAGTAGTTTAGATATATTAAATGCATTTTCAACTTGCTTTGTTTTCAACTTCTTTATGGGTTTATCTGGATATAATCCCATCATAAGTTGCAAATATGAATACTTGAGTCCAAAAGTCTCATATGTCTGCTTCATCTTCTAGAGTTTTGTTATTCAAAATGGGGACCAGGGACTAGCAAACAGAATCCTCTGGAAACTTGTTGGAGATGCAGAGTCTTGAGTCTTATTCCAGGTCTGTGAATTGGAATCTGCATTTTTAACAGTTATTCACACTGATGTTGGAGAACTTTTGCCCTACTGCACCAGAATAAAAAGGCCATCTGTATGGAATGTTCTTTGTTTCTTCTCTAGGAAGCCAGATAGACTCCAGGGATGCTTGGTTGGCTCCAAGTGATGGGAGAAGAGAAAAAGTAACAGACTATGGTGATGCCATGAATGAGAAGAATAGGGGAAGAGAAGTAGACAAAAGGACTATGGGATTGATATTTCAGATACCCTAAATTATACATACATATGTCCTTCAGTCTGTGTCTTATGCTGAGTGGTATTAAGGATGGTGAAGTTGATGATATTGTTAATTATAATGGTAATAATACTATTAGCTGACTGAAGTTACCAAACCAGAATCTGCATTCCACTGAGAATCCTAATTTGTACACATAATGAGAAGTACTATTTGAGAAGTCCTATTCCTAAGCAGTGTTTTTCAAAGGCCCACTGTTTGAAATCAGTTTAGTAGTGTACTTCCTGCAATATAAACAGGAATGATGACAATGAAAGGGATTAAAATAGAATATATAGGAAACATCAGGATATGATAACTATGCAGGAAAGGTTGATATTGGTTTAGGAATTTTTTTTCAGTGATATGTGTGTGCTGGACTATGATATAAAATATATTATGTGGGAAAAATTGATAAATACTGTCTGGACAACTTTGTTGTGACAGGTAAAAAACTAGGCTCAGTACACCTACTCAATTTCTGGCATTTTGTATCAACTCTGTCCTCACTTCTACCTGGAATCCTTCTAGTTAATCATGGAAACTCTGTGAAGAAGGAAATGCTGAACTCTTATTACTTGGTAGTCATTTGTTCAAGTGAGATTCAAACAAAACCCATTAGGATACAGATAAAAGTTCTACGTATAGGCCTAAAGCAGAGTTTCTAAATCTTTCATTAGAGCTACTCCTCAGAGACTGGGGATATAAAAGTCAAGCCTTTCACCTGTAATTTTGGAGTTTCTTTGAAACCACCTTATTCTTTCTTTAAAATTTATGAGAAATCATGTGAAAGAACTTTCACAAATCAATAAGGAAAAGACAATCCTATAGAAAAGTGGGAAAAAGTCTCCAAATGTTACTTCATATAGGAAACTATCCAAATAGCCAAAAAACATATAAATAGGAGTTCAAAACCATTAGTTTTTAGGGAAATGAAAAATGCAAATTAAAGCTACAGTGAAGTACAACTATTCTCCCTAGAATGGCTACAATACAGTGATTCATATCAAGGATGGAAGAGTAGCAACTCTTCTACCCTGCAGGTGGGATGTAAGTTAGCTCAGACACTCTACAACAAAAGGAATTGACTTTTTTTAAATTTGAAAACAATTTTAAATTTAAAGAAAGAACATGAAAATATTTAAAATAGTACAAATAACACCTGCAGATTTCTTACCAATGTCCACTTTTTCGACCATTACTCCATTCACTTTATTTGCCCATTTGTTTTAGACACACACAGAGACATGTGCATTTTCATTTGTATATTTTTTTCCCCATTTTCACCCAGCTTCAACAATCATCAGTCATTTGCAATCATTTATACTTATACTCACTGGTATAGCTATTTTGGACAATTTTATAACTGAACATATTGCAACATGAACATAAGACTGATAAATCTCACAAATGTAATGCTAAATAAAAAAAAAGAGAGAAGATGATTTTGCTTAAAAATGAACTACACCAATCTATGGTGTCAGAAGTGAGCATAGTGGTGGCTTTGCATGGATAGTAGAGATGAGAAGGAAGCATGACAGAGGCTACTAGGACACTGGTAATAGTCTATTTTTAATCATAGGTTGTGCTTATATTTTTGTGTCCATTTTATTAAAATTTATAAAGTGTCCACTTTTTATATCCATTATAATTTGGTACAAGTTAATTTTAAAGATTTATGCAAAGTTTATTCTCTACTCCTAAGAAATATGTTTCTTTTACTATAAAAATGGTATTTCAGATGATGAAGTATTTGGTTAATCTTTCTTTAAATAGGTAAGATATTGTTGCCGTAAATTTAAAAATTAAGAAAAATTGATTTGAAGTGATGAGACCTTGCATTCAGGCAGTTTCTCTTTTTGTCTTATTGTCAAAATATTTAGAATACTCCAACATATATCATTGCAGTGGTGTAAATGTTAAGAGGGTTGTTTCCCTGCCTTTCCAGTTATATGAGTATGAATAATTATTCCAGTCTACTGTTGGTGAAAACGTTGTACACCTATCTGCTGCTAATGGGACAAGTTACTTATGTCAGAGTGAACTGAACAGTTCTTTATCTTCTTTACCATCTCCCAGGAATACTTCATCCTAATCTACACTTCATTTTTTATTGCAACACCTTATTATGTGCAGTAAAAATGTTCAGTTTTATCACAGAGTTGCTCATTGAGTGTTCAGTCTTGAAAAAACATTTGCTATTAAAATGAGCTATGCAAGACATTCTCTAAAAATTATATCATATTTCACACGTGCATTAACAGTACATCCATGAATCCATCATTCACATATAACATATTTCAACACTTTGACACATTTGCTGCAGATCTTTGTTAAATGAAATGAATTTTTAAATACACATTCTTTCACAGCCTCTCTTTTCTATCTTAATCCTATAAACATACTTTTTTCTTCTTCCTTGCCTCCAAAACACAACCCTCCTGAAGTTAGTGCATATTTCTATATTTATGTTTTTATTCTCTAAGACATATATGTATATAACGTATTTAATATGTTTAACATTTTACATAAATTGCTGTATACTTTGTTTATCCTTTTGCACATATTTTGAGATATTAAAATAAGACATTTTAATTATAGTCAAATATTCCATTTAAGGAATATGACATAATTCATTTATCCATTTCTATATTGTTGGTAATTAATAATTGTGTGCTATTACTATAGTGGTGATACAGAGGTGGTTTTGGGCTGGGTCTATATTGCATTGAAATAGTATCTCTGGGCACATGTCTGAAAGCCAGGTTGCTAGGCTTTCATATCAAATCCATGTTATTGCTTTAGTAGATTTTGCCAAATGGTTTTCCAAGTGGGTATACGTATTTGCATTCTTACTGGCAATAAATGAGAGTTTCATTTCCCTACATTCCTTCCAACACTTGGTTGTGTTCAACATTTAAACTTTAGTTGTTAGTTACTTATTATTGCTAAAGCAAACAGTGGATTAATTTACCTTATCTATATTTTCATCTGTTTTTTGTGAAATATTTTTTTCTGTATGAACTCTGATCTGTCCTTTACTTATAGCTATACAAATATTATATACATATGTTTGTAGAATATCAAACATTTAAAGGTATTTCCCATCTCCTTAATGATCTATATTTAAAACAAAGTATCAGAGTCACATTTTTGTTGTATCTGCATTCCTATTTATTGTTTTATGTTTTATGATATTTATATATTTTGCCATTCTACTGAAAATATCAGTGCTGCTCATAAACAGTTCCAATGTACCACTGAACCCTACAGCCTCCCAGGAGCACAGATCGAAATCTGGATCTGGTCAGATTAAAGTAAATGAACACAAGGACAGAAGTTTCTACTTTGTAAGGGCTCCCTGGTGTGACACCTAGCTGAGGCAGTAGCACTTGGGAGCAACAGGATTAGCTCAAGCCCCAACCATACAAGTCTCTGGTGCAAAATTCTGCTTGGGGGAAAGTGCTGGCTGAGCCCATCCCATGGAATGTGTGACCGCTACGGATCATGGTTTCATTAGCACCTCCAGGAGCTTGAAAACACTCTTGCTATATCCAAGGTTAAATGATCTGTACCACATTCCAGCAAGCTACCCTCACCAGAGACCTCACTTTTACCTTGCAGTCTTTATTAATCTCACACTGTCTCCCTGAAGTTTCAGATCATGCTCATTTTTTACTCCAGCCATCACTTCTTTTAGAAGTGACACCATTCCCTTTTTCATGCAGGCTCAAATGCCTGAGACACAGCTCTAATTCATGATGTACCTTTGTGTGTCTCCTCATCCAGAAGCCATTGAGACATTAATTCTCTTTCCATAATTTTTCTTCAAGAAACTGCTTCATTTATCTGGTGATCATTCTGCTTTTGACCTACTTACACATTTCACTTGGTATATCAGTTAAGATTGTCCTCAGCAGTTCTCTTTGTCTTCCTCTCATGGATGCATAAATAGCTGAGTCAGCTCTAAACTACACTATCTTCAGTGATTTAATTTTTCTTGCACATTATTTTTATTAAATAAGAAAATCTTTAGAAACTCTAGCAGTCTTACCCTTTTATTTCATTGATTAAAACCACATCACATACCCAATTGCTCTCTAAACTAACTGGCAGTGGACTTAGAGAAGCAATGATAGGTTGGCAAACTACACTCCACAGACCAAATACAGCCTGATGCTTTTATTCTGTATAACCTAGGAGCTAAGAATGTTTTTTTACATTTTTAAATGATTGAAAAGATCAAAATAAGAAGGCTGTTCCATGATACACAGATGTTATATGAAATTTAAATTTCAGTGTCCATTCATAAAGTTTTATTAGAACACAGTTGCATTTACTTATTTACTTACATAGGTATATTGGCTGTCATTTGCTTTGTGTTCCAGTGACCATTAACAATCAATAAAAGGACTAAGGAACTGGACAGATACTTCACAAAAGAAATACAAATGGTCAAAAATATATGAAAAAATTTTCAACATCTCTAGCAATCAGAAATGTAAATCAAAACTACTCTAAGATTTTATTGAGATAAATAGTTTTGACTAAAGATCACATGGATCCAAAAACCAAAAATATTTACTCTCTGGTAATTTGCAGAAAAATGTTTACTGAACTCTGGCTTAGATGATAATTCTGTTTTTCCTCAGGAAAGGAGTCCCTTTCCCTGAGTGTATTGCAGCTGGTATGATTATGGAATAACATCAAGGTTGTGTTAGCAGAGCCCTGGAGGATGATAAGTATTATTGAAAGATCCACAAGTGTCAGCCTTCTTGGGAACATTTCAGTGGCGAACCTGCTTCTCTACTGCTGGGCTGCTCATATCCTCCCCACCCAAGTCAGCTTGCATGCTGTTGACAGAGTGATTATCCCAGAACATTCTTCTTATTGTGCTATTTTCCTGCTAGCCCTTCATCACTTGTCAAGTAAAGACCAAGCTCCATCTGTTGTTCATTGTCCTCTGTGTTCTGGATCCCTCTTGCTGCCATGTATAACCTACACTTTAGACACATCAGGTATCTGGATGCTCCTTATTTCTGCAAGTATGGCCTCTCCTTTTACGTTTACATGTTTTATGCTAGTTCTTGCTTTTACTTGGAGAAGCCCAATTACTTTGAGTTGCCATAATCTTAATCCCAACCATCTTCCAATTTTCACTTTAACTTCTCCCAGAATTTTTCTCTGATGTTACCATCCAAATAACTTTTATTATCTTTAAACTCCAGAGTAGTTTTCCTGTATCTTTTATGATACTAACAAAATTCTGACCTTTCAACAGTCTTTCTTACCCTTTTCTAGAAGAGAGTAAGGTCCCTGAGGTTGAAAACTATCATTTTAAAATCCATACAGTAGCTTATACTCAGAAGATACCATATAAATGAGAATATGTTAGAATTTGGGACACAGTTTTATGATATCAGAATTAAACCTTAATAATGGCATTTTAAAAGCCAGTTATTTTATACACAGCTTATTAGGAAAAACCTCATTTATAGATTTAATGAAGTTCTAACACATATGTAGACATTTATGATTATACTCAATGTAATCATCAAATTCAACCTCTTTTGTACACACTATTTCAAAAGTGAACCTTAATAAACAGTGCATTTAAGTGATTAATAAAATTGCCAAAGATAGGTACATCTAAAACTTTCAATGGGATTGGCCATATGCATAGTTCTGGGGGAAGATGAGGAAACCACATTCACTCACATTAAGGAGCACCCAATTGCATACAAGTTAACTACCAAGGGCAGTGTAAGAGGATATATGTGACAAGAGGCACAGGACAGAAATGTATAGGGAAACTGAAGAAGGAAAAAATTTCTTTGTGAGGCATGTAACAAAGGATGATATGAGGCATGACTCAAGGCAAGTCTATGGGAGTCATATTTCGTAAAACGAGGGATTCCTAATGTAACTCAAAAATTACATAATTCAAAACTAGTGTGTAAAGGTCGGCAGGCATTGTTTGCAGACTGAAGTGAGAAGGGCAAGTGTGAAAGTGTAAACAGTTTATAATTCATTTCTAATGACTGTGGAGTGATGTGGTTATTGACAGATATTTTCACTGAGGATATTTTAATAGGTCTTTTTTTGCATTGTACCCTAATAATAATTAGCTAAATTGTGTCTGCATTATAGGATTTCACCAAGAAGAGCAGGACTGATAAAAGATTCTCTGAGATTTTTGTAACACCTATAGTTGCAATATGGCTAAATGCAATTCAAAGCACTATCAGGAACTATTTTAGTTTACAGTCTTTGATGTCTAACTACAGGGTGCTAAAATGCAATCCGTGCTAATGTGAGAACCATTTTCATCTCTCTGAAAATTGTTTTAGTCATGTGGAAGCCAAAGCAGGATACTGCTTAAGTGTCTCAGGTACAGTTAACTCCTGAACATTCTGAATAATCTCTGCAACCTCAGAACTAGATTAGGAAGATTTAATAGAAAAAGAAAGTCCTATCAAGAGACCTAGTTCTTTGTAAGTTAAAATTACAGCAGCAGGTGAAATTCTGTTCCTGAATGGTATTTTGTTTCTTCTGTGCAATGTCATCAGTGCTTCGTTGATGAGTACATGTTTGCAAACAGCAAAAGTCCCATATTGGAATACATACCAACCAAATCAACTTGCTTCTCTTTGCTAACTGTTTTCACTCTCATAGCACATATAGAAATAACCAATTTTGAATTATAATATTATTAAAGAACTTGATATTCATGAAGTGGGACTTAGATTTTTTTAATCCATGCCCCTTGTTGAACTGGTTCTCTTTTGGTTTACACTAAATTAGTCAAAACAATTATTAGAATGTAACGAGAAATGAGGTTAGTCTGTGAGCAAAAGTGTTTACATATTATTTGGAGAAAATAGTTGAGGTTTGGTTCGTGTGATTGGCAGAGGTATAATATAGTTAGATTCTATCAACTGCACAAAATTCAGGGCTTCTCAGAATGAAATCCTGGGTATACATAATATTCTATAATGTGTTATTGATATCAGTACTGAAAAGTACTCATCATTTTATTAGATTGTGATTGTTGAAATCTTTTGCATTGTTAAAAATGTGAGCTCATGGAAAGAACATAGGAATTGTATCACTTGTTCTTTTTTAGAGATTGCTTCTGTCAGCTTTTGGCATATCAGTTGGAGGAAAACTCATTAGTTTTCTTAGTTTTGACTGTAAACTTGAAGAAGCTACAAAAGCATGTACAAAGTAATACTTTTGATAACCACTTGTTCTCTATTTATATTCTGAAGTCATTAAAAATTAATCATATCATATTTGAAATATAAATTTATTGGTAATACAGATTAAAGAGTTATTCTGCCTTAAGGAACAATTTTCATAGTTTTCTGTGATCTTTTTTAACTTGTGTATGTTTTCAGAGGGAAGAGTTTCAAAGATTATAATGAATAGACTTTCTAAACTAAAGATTAACATCACTACTTTTAAGTATATTTGAGTGACTCTTATAGATATTTCCTATAAAAAAATGTCTTCCAAACCTGTAGTATCCAAAAGAATCATTATGTTAACATAATTATGTAAAACATATAAGACAGTCATTTCAAAACAGAAATTATTCAAGCTAAAAGGAAGAGGTTAAACAAAAGCACTATGATTTTTGATAAGCATTTTCTCAGAGATCTGGGCAAGTAGAAGAACAGTATATGATGCCAGTGAGAAATATCAATTTCAGTACAACTTAAAGCAGAATTATGCTGAGATGTTAAACACCAGCTGCTAGAGACAAGTCCACAGTGGACTGAACCCTGTGAAACCACCTGCTCCCTGTGAACTTTGGTCCCTAGACTTGTGTTATTTGATTCTTCAGAGCAGACTCCATCTTGATAACAGATGTCCAGGATTAGATATGAAACCTCATTTGCAGTGGTGTTTCACACCATAGCAAAGATGCTAGGATTTGCCTATTTGAAGGGAGGAACAAAGATTCCTCTTTCAGAGCAGGTGGCATTGTGAACATTCTTCCATGAAAGGAAGAACTAAAACATGCATCTGCTTGAGAAAATACACCTTGCCAACATAAGAGCTCTGTAGGGATAAGGAAGTCTCCCAAGTTTGGTTCTTCAATATTTTCTTTTTGTACTGACCACTAGATATCTTTGAAAAAAGAAACCTTATCACAGAAATTATAGAAGACAGCATAGGTCCAATATTTTCCTATATATATATATATATGTGTGTATGTGTGTATACATATACATTCCCCCATTGGAAAATAATTATGCATTATACCTAAAATTATAATTAAGAGTAAAAACAAAAATTTGTCATATTTGGAAATTACATATTCTCTTAGAAGTTTCACATACAAATATCTTAAAATTTAGGTTTTCGACATCAGTAAATATATAAGTTTTGTGGTGCTTTTAATCTAGATGATATCCTGGAATGGTATCTGGGTATGTATATTCCAGAATAAATGCATTTGTGAAGCCACTGCAAGTTTTGCAGATTTAATTAAAAAAATATGTCAAAGGTTTGAATAGATAAAGGAGGAGAAGGCAAATAAAATTTCTCCAGTAATCTGGGAAAGAAGGTTTAAAAAGGAAAAGTAAGCTTCTGTTTTGTAGGCAGAACCTTTGTTTAATGTTGAACATAAATTCTCGCTAATCATGATCTTTTTAAATTCACAACTAGAAAAGATTTAAGAGATGATCTGGTCCAACCCTCTCACTGCATGACATTTCCATAGATGCTGAGTGAGTAGATGTGTGAACTAGAAATGACTTCTTAGCCACTGTAGGCTTTAGTTTTCCACACTATGAAAGAAAAAAAAAAAAAAAAAAAGAAAGAAAGAAATGACAAGGAAAGGAAAAGAAAAGAAAGGACATTGTATAAGATTATCTCTTGCTAGAAAATTCTGAACTACTTCTCTAATTCACTTAGTGTACAATATTTGTAACTGCTCTGAAGAGATTCTGTTACCTGCACTAAATATCTTCCATTACTTTAAAAAATACTTTATTTTATTGTCTTTTTTTTAACTGATAGACAGAAACATGGAGAAATACACGTATTGATGTGGTACCCTGTGATGTCTTGATAAATGTACACATCATGCAATGTCCAAACCAGGTTAAATTTATCTATCTCCCCAACTCTCATCACCTCTTATGGTAAAAACTTTCACTACCCCGCCACCACTTCTACTACCTGAAATGTACAGTGCATCATTGATATCCATAGTCACCCGACTGTGAAAAGCACCCCAGAAGTTCTCAGTCCTATGCAACTATAACTTCAAACTTTACCATCTTTCCCATCCCATCAAGCTTCTGGTAGCCATTTTACTTTTTTTTTTTTTTATTTAATTTTTTTTAATTTCCATGAACAAGATCTCTCAAAATTTGTCTTTCTTTGTCTGGCTTATTTCATTTAACATAATATCTTCTGAGTTCATCTATCTTGTTTCAAGTAATAGAAAAATTACTTTATGTTGAAGGTTGAATCATATTCTATCATATCTTACATTGTTTTTATTCATTCATCTTTGATGGACACTTAGGTTAATTTTGCATCCTGATGTTGTGAATGATGCTGCAAGTACCATGGAAGTGCAGATATCTCATTGAGATCCTGGTTTGATTAATTTTGGATGTATATCCAGAGGTAGAATTGCTAGATCATATGGTAGTTCTATTTCTAATTTTTTGAGGAACCTCCATACTGTTTTCCACAGTGACTCTTCTAATTTACATTACTGCCAACACTGTGTATGGGTTCCCTTTGTGCCACATCCTCACCAGTATCTTTTGTCTTTTTGGTGATAGCCATTCTGGTAGATGGGAAGTGACACCTCATTGTGGTTTTAATTCACATTTGTCTGATAATTAGTAACAATTTTTTTTCATGTACCTCTTTGCTATTTATATGTTCTCTTTTGAGAAATTTCTGTTTTTAAAGATACTGTCCTTTCTCTATTGTGTGTTCTGGGCATCTTTGTCAAATACAGGTGACCCTAATAGAACACATTTTTGTCTGGGCTTTCTATTCTGTTCCACTGCCTTATGTGTCTCTTTTTATGATACTATCATACTGTTTTGGTTCCTACAACTTTGTAATATAATTTATGGTCAAGCATTTTGATGCTTCCAGCATTTATTTTCCTGTCTCAAAATTTCTTTAAATTTGAAGATCATTTATTCTATGCCTCTGAAAAAAATTCACTGGAATATTTATAGGAATCTGATAAAATCTGTAGAGTGCTTTGGGCAATGTGGAAATTGTAACAATATTAATTCTTTAAATTTATGATTGCAAGAAATCTTTCCATTTATTTGTATCTTCCTCAATTTCTGTCATCAGTGTTTTACAGTTTTCAGTGTATAGGTATTTTGCCTTCTTGGTTACATTTATTTCTAAAGATTTTTTTGTAACTATTGTAAATGGTACTATAGTCTTGATTTAATTTCAGGATAGTTTGCTGTTATTATATAGAAACACTACCAATTTTAACATTAATTTTGTGTCTTGAAATTTCACTAAATTTTTTAGTTAGTTCTTATTTTCTTGGTGTCATCCCCAGGGATTTCAATGTATAGGATCATGTGTTTACAAATAAGGGCAATTTAACTTCTTTATTTACCACTTAGATGTCTTTTATTTCATTCTTTTATCTAATTGCTTTGGACGGGACTTCTAATACTATGCTGAATGGAAGTGGCAAGAGTAGGCATCTTTTTTGTTTGTTTGTTTTGTTTTAAAGGAAAGGCTCTCAAATTTCCACCATCAGGTATGATGTTTGCTATATTCCATCTTTACAATGTTAAAGTATCTTACCCCTATGTTTATTTTGAGAATTTTTATTACGAAAGGATGTTGAATTTTGTCAATTTTTTCTGCATCTATTGAGATGATCATATGATTTTAATCCTTCCTTCTCTTAATGTAGTATGTTGCATTTATAAATTTGCATATGTTGAACCATCCTTGTATCCCTTTGATAAATCCTCTTCATCCTGGTAAATGATCTTTTTAATGTTCGAATATTTTACTTTTGATTTTTGGAAGCAGGAGGGAAGCTGCTTTGAAGGTATTATGAACTGAGACAAACCTACATGGATATATTTGTGGTGGATATGTGGTCAGTTTTAGATCCTCTATCTTGAGAAATTAAAAAAGATGAAATCCTGCATTTTATAAAGTTGACTATAAAAAACTAATCTCAGACGTAGAATGTAGCTCATTCTAATGTTTTTATCATCCTCCCCTCTCCATCTTTTGTTTTTGTATAATGTAGTCATTAATCACCTGATCTTGGTATTTTGATAGTTTGAGCATCAAAAAGTCTTTAAACCATTGCATGAATGGAATTGAATTTGAAGAAGGATGAGTGTACAAGTCAAAATACAATTTACGCAATTGTGCTGAGTGGTGACATGTATTTGAATTTCCAAACACCAATGCAAAAATAGAAAATTGAATCTACATTTACAATTTGAGAATTATTGCAATCATTTAAATATACTTTAAGTCCCTAGTTTTAAATTACAGGTGAAAATTGATAAGTCCATTAATTTCTAATAGAATATGTTATAAAAATCCATCTGGCATCCTTTCCTCTAAAGCAGTGTTTTTCAACATGAGATCCACAAACCCACTGAAATTACATGTTTGATTTTGTGAGCAGATGTGAGTGTGGAAAATGTTCACACAGAGAAGCAATATATTTTGTGTAGTTCCCTTCTCCACCAACAATCTACTGATCGGTATTAAGTATTGTCTGTTTCTTTAACATTTTAAGTTTTCTTCTTGCTTGGAAATGCCTCATATATATTATAACTGTAGAATGAGAGAGAGATTACTTTTGTTTTCTTTTGTTGAATGCTTTAAGGAGGCACTGTGGAACTTTGTAAGAACTTCTGCATTGTTTTTTCCTATTCCCACTGTCACTGGTGTGGTGTTGACACTTCTGGGGTGACTTCTAGATTCCCTCAAACTTCCTTCCAAGTCCCTCTGCCTTTTACCTTCCTCTACATTCCCATCCATGACTATTGTCAGCATCTTTCACAATAACTCCATCCTTGGTCTTTATTGCAGCAGCCCAGAACAATGCAGTCTCATTTTATGGATTAATCTGACATCCAGGTCTGAAGTTGTATAGGATGTATGTGTCTCCATGTGCATATATGTGTATATGTGTACATGTTAGTACACATGAATATCATTTCTTCTCAAACGAATCAACTAAACTTTACAATTTTTTTCACTTGGGTAAAATCTCAATAATTATTTTCAAATTTCATACCAGTTTTAATCATTAAAAAGCAGTAAATGTCCACAGTGATGAATGATTAATTTTAAATGGATCTTGCAAGTTCGATTAAAAAATATGCTGCTAGTTTGACACCTGCAAAACTTATGCTGGAGTTTGTGCCTCATACTTTCTTCTTACCTGCTGAAGGGGAGAATTACATTGAAGGTATCCTTTACAGTTATCATCTGAATGAGGTGTTAAATATAATTCTTAAGCTGTTCTTACAGTTACCTTTTATGAGAAGAAAATGTTAGCGAGTGGTTTGTGAAGCCTCCTCATTATGTAGCTTACTCACATATAAGCTTTAAGATAGATTCTCAGCAGAATTTCCTAAGTTTTTCCTCTTCTCATTGTCCCAGGTTTTTTATTTTATCTTTAATAGGGTTGGCTCAGTAATACAGGCTGTAATAAGTCTACACTATGCCATGATAAATTTTCTCATTAAAAAAAATACAGCCTACATGTCCCTCTTCACAGAATGACAAAAGGAATTGAGATTTTGAACAAGAAACTTTGACCTGGAGAGCAAAACTAGTGGGAGTGCTAATAAAAGCTTCCATTTATAGAGCTTTTGCACTTATTTAATGTAATGCTTATTACAATCCAATGAGTAGGATTATTATCATCTGTGTGTTATACATGATGAGATTGAGGCTGAGTGTGTTTGAATAATGTGCTTTAATTTACATAGCTGGCAGATGGCAATCATAGTAGTCTAACTTTACAGGGTCATATTGCAGATTCAAGAAGCTGAGACAGGTAAAAAGCAATAGCATTGGCAGTGACAGCAGCAGCTCTTCCACTGGATTTTCATCCATAGGGTCACATGTACACCCATATGCTACGTTTTAGTGGTTTTATTTGCAAAAACAGTTGCAAGATTGATTTAAAGACCCCATTTGTCTTGAATATGTTTTTCTTTATGCTCTTTTTTGGAGGGGGCTGGAGGGTGTATTAGGGATTGAACTCAGGGCCACATCCCCAGCCCAATTTTGTATTTTATTTAGAGACAGGGTCTCACTGAGTTGCTTAGCCCCTCATTGTTGCCGAGGCTAGCTTTGAACTTGCCATCCTCCTGCCTCGGCCTCCTGATCTTCTGGGATTGCAGGCATGTGCCACTGTGCCCAGCTCTTCCTCATATTCTTGAAACCACCTTTATAAATTTGCAACTCTAAACCCCAGCTTCAGGACTAACTAGTTCAAAAGCCTTTTGAAGAGATTGGTTTGCAAGGTTCATCTGCTGCTCCAGAGAGGGTTTCTTTCTGACACTTAGTGTCCTGAGCTAAAGATGCCTCTGTGAAGAAATAGTATAGGATTTAATAGTGCCCAAAGCTGGGTTCTGGAAACATGAATCCTGTACTTTGCTTAGCATTCCTTATCCCTCTGAGGGAATACTCAATTCTAAAATTCTAAGACTCTTTTTCAATGCCAAACTATTGCTGGCTACTTTTTTTTTTTTTTTCTTAAGACAGATCTGGGGCATTGAACCTGTTTTCTTCTTCTTTCTTCCCATTTTATAAGACTTGGTTATGAAATAAAATTCATTTACCTCTACTTTTACATTAGTGAGTGAATCTTTCAGTCTTTCCTTCAGTCAATACCTCAGAAAAAACTACACTGATCAGTACCTTCCTCATGATCCTGTGTCTCAGGCAGATGTCCTTCTGCAAGTTAAATCGGAGGTGCTCCTACTGTCCCAAAAAGGACAAAGGTATGTCTGAAGACCTCCAAAGTAGGTAATATTGTCCTCAGTTCTTTGCTTATCTAAGAATCTCTATGGGCATATTCTCACAGGAAATAGCAGTTTTCTTTGGTTTCATCTCAGCTATAGGGCTAATCAATTCCCAAGCCTTGCTGTGTGCTCAGGTGAAATAATAGATTTGTTTGACTGAAAAATATTGAAACGTCCCCAAGGAGCCTTAATCCTGAAGTCCATAGTACCTTCACCACTCCCAATTATTTTCTCCTTAGACCTATGTACTATTTCACAACTTCCAGGAGGAGAGATTGTGCTATTTTCTCTTTGTATATTTGAAACATGCCTGGTGAGCTTTTTAAAATCTGGACAAGAGGAAATATTCTTTTCTTCAAAATATGGAACACCCATACCTGCTCTCTGAACTTGAAAAAAAGCCACTGCTTCTACTACTTCTACAAAGAAAGATAATGAGCTAATGCCAACACTGTGAGTTAACAGGGAAACTTAAAATTCTGCATTCCCAGTCACTCAGCACTCCCTTGGCGAGCGTTTAATACATACCAGGCACACCACATCATTAGCTTATTGAATCTTCACAGCAACAACAAAAGGTAGTTGCTGTTTTTCCTACTTAATATTCATAGAAGCCAGACACAGGGAAGTTAAATAACTTATTTACAATCACATAAATAATGAGCAGCAGAGCTTTGATGTAAAGCCAATTTTTTTGGCACCAAAGCTGATGCTTTTATTTACTCTGCCTAGTATTGACAGAAAAACATTTTTGTAACCTTGAGACTATTGAAAACATTCTGAACAAATATTATAGTTACTGAACTTTATACATAGCACGTACTTGATAAGATACCTAGTGAATGAATCCTAGATGTGGCCATACCAGATATGACACTGACTTGGTAGCATTCTGGGGTCCCTGTTTCATGGGAAAGCTCTATTCAACCATCCGGGTAGACGGTTGAAGACATGAGGGTTCAACCCTGAATATTTACTTACATTCCTACTATTGTAACATATTTTGGCCTTAAAGTATTCCTTACTTTCTTGCATTTAGAAATATGCTTTAAAATATTTCACCTACCATCTTCAGTTTTTTTTTCCCCACAACCTGATTCATAACAATTTCTGCAACACATACTGTTAGATATTCTATTTATTTTTTTACTTATTTTTAAAAATAACAATATAGTAGTGTCGAGTTGTGTTAAACGTGAGTGGTGCACACCTAGATGGTGCTTATCGTACTTTTCTATAATGCTTGGCATCTTTAATAAAAAATCAATTCTTTTATACTTTTTGAAGGTAATTCCTAATCTGCTTATTAGGAACAGTATCAAGCACATTTTAAAATCCTTGACTTTTTCCTTTCCTTTTAAATTACTCCTGTTTCCCTTCAGTGTCAAAGTCATTTTCCCTGTGGTACTTCTGAAAGTGAGATTTTACCCTTTTCATCTCATGTTTGGTGGTGGGAAACCCCAGAACAATAAGCAGAAGCCCGAGGGCACTCTAGCTGTTTTTGTCTGTAGAGCGGTGACTATGAAATCTTCAAACTAACTTTAATATATCTGTTACTCCTTTGTGGAAATTACCTGTCTCTGGCCCCTGTTTTCTGGACAAAGGGGACCTGTACTCTAAAACTTTAAGTTAGAAATGAATCTAGGCATAACCAAAGTGGCAGATGCCAACTTACATGCAGAGGTTTAAAAAGGTAAAGTCCCTGAATTTCCATTCTCCCCCAAGGTAGATGTCAATTAAGAGTATAGCTCTCTATTCTTTGCTCCCTGGTTCTGCTTCCAACTACAGGTTGAAGGTGTTATACAGATTGAGTAGAACTACAATTTGTGTCAGCTTGGAAAGGATGCCATCTGTTAAATAACTCACTGTGTGAGAAAGTAACCATTTAATGGATTTTTAGAGGCTGAACTTTGAAAACTAAGCACTCATAAAAGGAACCCTACCAGTTTTGTGGGATATTTTAGGGTTAGAATTGCAACCGGATTAGAATAATCATGAAATTGGATTATAGTGAAAATGTACATTCATCATTTTTACTTTACAAATATATATTTCTATACCTTTATCTATTGATCTATTGGAAAAAAGGGTGGATAAATATTATGCTTCTAATTCCATATACAAAACTTTCCTTTTAGATACTTCTAGAATCATTGATATGGAATCTTTTCATTTTAACATTATATATACACTATATGTAGGATTCTGAATATTTTTACTTTGGTTTCACGTTTTTTTGGGAGAATCTTTGATAATTTAAAGAATCAAATTCATACAAATACAAGTACAACTATCATTTTCAGTCTCCGGTACAATCTAGGTTTCCCACGCATTTTAAGTGAGCAGAGTTGAAAAACATAATTTTCTTTTTCAATCATATATACATTTTTTAAAAAAGGTGACAACATTAATGTCAAAACTATGATTGAAAAATGGCTATCAAGAATAATAGAATTAGAATGATGCATGTCATGTTTGGCAGCAGGAAAAATATGTCCAATTTATATTAGTTCAATGAAAGATTTCAATTTGGGCTTTTAATATACTAGGGAATAAAACAACTTTCTAAATTTTTAATGCATTTTCATCTTTTGGTATTTTATTGTTGTTCCATAAAATTAATTCACTCCCTGACCATTATATTTTTCCAAATCAAATCTGTAAGTGTACCTCCACATTTATAGGAGATAGTAAAAGCTGAGCCCAGGATGATGCATATGTGAATTATGTTCAGCTTCATTGTTTTATGATAGGTCTTTGGAAAGCAGGAGAGGATAAGTGTCATAAAAAGGAAAATGCATTATTTTTTAGTAGACTATACATAAACATTGGCAGTATCAAAAATAAGTGAGATAATCATGTGCATAATTTCAAGAGATAATGAAAAATTTCCTATAAATTAAAATGCATTTAAATACTACAAATTGATGACATTATTTATTGCATATTTCCATCTCTACATACACACTTTTCTTGAGCTACTTCAAGAGGAATCTAAGCATAGAAGGTGGGAAATAAATATTGGTATTATATGATCCTGGTCTGTATTTTATTAAAAATTGTGGTACATACTTTGATGTTCGAGTTCCCCTGGGTAATAGAGAATTCATTGTGCATCAAAGCACTTTTTCAGAAACCTCTGAAGGACTGGACTTTTTACAGTTCAACAAAAAACTTCTACCCGCTTCTCCACTTCTTCTACTTCTTCCTTGTATTCAACAATGCCATAGTTCTTCCTTTTCTTTTCTTTTTTGCCTTAAAATATGCATATGCGTACATACTTTCATATGTTTAATTAGTAAGTGGAAATGAATTAAAGAAATATCTTAATGTCCAGACACACTTCTAATTAGTAAATGGAAATGATTTAGAGAAATATCTTAATGTCCAGAATATCAAATTAAATTTTTCTTCCAGCTAATAATCATTTGGATGTACTAAAAATCCCTTTGCAATCAAGAAATTAAAAGTCCTGATAACAGCTTAAGACTCTTTACAAGAATCTGAAATTGGAGCAACTCAAAACATGAAATCATTTTATTCTGAAGGCTTGTATTCTGTGACCAATACCTCCGCTTTGTTCCCACCTCCAGCCCCTGGTAACCACCATTTTAATCTGCTACTATTAGTTCAACTCTCTTTAAATTTCACATGTAAGTGAGATTGTGCAGTATCTATCTTTGTTTCTGATTTATTTCACTTAGCATAATGTCCTCCAGTCTCATCCATCTTTTTTGCAAATGGCAAGATTTCTATCCTTTTTAAAGCTGCATAGTGTTTTTTTATACCTACACCTGTGCACCCACACATACTCATATACCATATTTACTTTATCCTTTCATCTGTCATTGGACACCTTGTTTATAAGATGAAGAGGTATAGAGACCTACTTGGTGACTACAGTTGATGATAAGGTACTGTATATTTGAAATTTACTAGTGGAAGATCTCAAGTGTTCTCATCACAGACACACACACACATACCACACTAAGGCGTGAGGTGATGAATGTTTTAATTAACTTGATTGTTATAGTCATTTCACAGTGTGTACATAGATCAAGATATAACATTGTATACCTTAAATAGATTCAGTTATTGTCAATCATAACTATGGTAAAGCAGGAAGAATATGAAGTCAGAAACCAGCTCAAAAAGTTTGCTTCCCTTTTAGGAATTTAGAGATTAGAGCTTTATTTATTTATTTTTATAATATTTTTCTTTTTAGTAATCTGTTAAATGGTGTTTAAATATGATACTCTACCTTAATGAAAGATTTTGAAAGTTCTCTGAATAGCAAAATAAAATCCTGAAAAATATGTTGAAACAAAAGGAAAGAAAGTGAAAATAAAAACGTCTACTGCCACTAGGAGATTGGTTTAAACATCTCAGCCACATGTATTTATTTAGTACAAACTAATGTTTATTTTAAAAATTTTGATCCTTATCTGTTAAGTATGGACCTCAGACTCATGTGTCGGTTTTTGTGTTTCCTTTCTTTCATAGATCCTTTATCAGCAATGAAGGCATTTCTTCTAGTAGAACTGTTAGAACTGTTATCTTGTTGAGGACATGTGGGTTAGCCATCAAAGCTAGTGATCATGTTTAATGGTCAAAGAATGTTTATTTTTTATGTTGATTCATAAAAGATATGTTTTAAATTGGTTAGGGATGGAGTAAACAGTTACATAAAACAAGTCCAATGTTGTGACTGGATCTCTTCCTTTGATAAGGAAGAGAGGATCACCATAAAATGAAAGTATAGTGCAATCTGAGGAGAGAAGGGAGGAGGGAGGCTAATAACTGTGTGAGAAATGGAAAGACCCATTTGTTGTCTTTCACAAATTCCCAAACAATATTACTTTTTCTACATCTAAGATCAATTAGTTCAAGGTCAGTTTTAACATGAGGGATTAAAAACCATTTATTATCTAACTACTAGCAAAAGACAATTTCAGATTCATAGTTTTAATATTGTCTCCTTCCTTCTAAATGATGGACTACGAAGCAAATGCTTTTAAATTGTATTAATTACCAGGCACACTGCTGGTGCTGGAAAATTCCATTCTGTCTTTGCTTCTGTAGTCACTTCTTAAACAATCTCTGCATGATTTGATGGGCTACCTTTTATTTCTACATAGGGTTTGACTCATGTTGTTAATTCTCATTATATGGTTATATGTCTTATATGACACACCAGTGCTTCCTTTTCTTCCTCTCTTCCCTTTTCCTTCCCTTGTTTTTGTTCCAAAAATGTTAACACAAATTCATTCAATTTCTAATGTTGACTTGATTTAACAGAAACAACAAAATAACATAACTATGATGTAAGCTGACTCACACTTAAGAGTGCTCCAATTATGTTATAAGTCTATCCATGATTTGTAGTACTAATCAGTGAGTGGTGGGTTTTCTTTGCTGTGCTTTACAAGACCTCAGTCATGACTTTACACCCACCTGATAGTCTGCATAATT
This sequence comes from Sciurus carolinensis, assembly GCF_902686445.1. Taxonomy (NCBI): domain Eukaryota; kingdom Metazoa; phylum Chordata; class Mammalia; order Rodentia; family Sciuridae; genus Sciurus; species Sciurus carolinensis. Next base: position 96,622,365 of record NC_062217.1, read on the forward strand.
TCTTAGGCTTTACACCCACCTGATATTCTGCATAATTTCTTATGCATGAGGCAAATTGAGAATGGAGAGAGAACCAGAGACGTCATAAAAGATGCATTTTATAGTATATCAGAATGCAAACATTAGCTTTTTGTTTACGCTCACTTAACTATTAAAAGTACTATGTAAGGTCATTCACAGCAGGGTTTTTGTCTTGCATTTTTTCCTGTTCCTCTTGTCATGTATGATTGCACTTAGAGGATTTTCTCACTGTGCCACACAGTCTAGCTAAAGAAATATTAAGCAAAAATATAAGAATGAACATAACAGGGCTTTGAGTTAGTGAGAGTCAGCATGCCATGGGAGATTGTCATGCTAAAGAATGGTGGTTATGTATGTACGAATCTTCTTCAGCTTGTATTTCATGCGCTACTTTCAACTCCATGTGATTTCCTTCACCACATCCCTCTTTCTGCTCTTGCATGTTGTTAAACATTGTGGACCCCCTTTCCCAGTGCTGTCCTGGTGTCATTCTCTTTGTATGGCTATGTTTCATTGGGTGTTGGGCAAAGGACAGTACCTATTTTAAGAGATTGTGTCTTTGCTGTGTCGCTAATTAACTGCTCCTTTTGGAAAGGCACTTAACCTTTTTGAAATATGTTTTCCTCAATTATAATACATTTAGTTTCCTATATGGCCTATGATCTAGTTTTATGAAGTTTTATGTTTTAGTTATCTTTGAGTTTTTGTTCCTTGTGTTCTAAACCTCATTGTCCTCAAACTCTTTTCATCTTTGCAAATCCAGGTGTTTAATCATGTAGGCGAAATGGAAGTAGGATAAACAAAGACATGAGGGAAACAACCTGAATAAGAAATATTTTAAGAAGAGTGGTTGTAAAGATGTTTTGAAGTCTTGTGCTAACTTTTTTATCCTTTTGTTGCCTCTGCCAGTAGATGTGCATTTGACATATATACATTGACTCAGCAGATGTTACTAACATCCTCCAAAATCCCAACAGACTCTTGTCAGGCTCTCAGGTACAGTTATGAGCCAGACACTGAGTCAGGAGTGCTGATCTTGGGGACACACAAGCAAGAGAGCTGACATTTCTCTAACTGAGCAATGTACAATCTGTTATGGGAACACATAGGAGACCACAGAGAAATCAGAATACCAGTAGTTTGAATACACCATTCCTCATATCCCCTGTTCTTCTTCATATATTTTTTCAGCCTATCCATGCCCCCATCAACCCTACATTGAAGCCTAGTAGGCAAGAGTGAGATCTGGAGTCAAAGTTCAGACAATGGAAATCTAACTCCTTTATCCATTTGCTTTGTGACCTCAGAAAGCCACTTAACATCTTCAACTATTTTCTTATCTATAAAATAGATATAATAATAGCAGTGCCTAGGGTTATGAGAGCTAAAGAAAAATGTGTGTGTGTATAAATTTGTATTCTTACTTATAGGACTATTATAATATTCCTTTATAGTATATGTCTTCCATCATATGTAATATATATCCATATATATGTATAATGTTTAATATAGCTCTTGGCAAAAGACAAGTGTGTGTGTGTGTGTGTGTGTGTGTGTGTGTGTGTGTACATATACATATATGTATTTCTACATATAGGAATACTATAATAATCTTTTATATGCTTTCTATTATACATAATAAATATATATGCATAATGTTTACTATAGTTCTTGGCACATAATAAGCACTTGATAAATTAAATATTCATTTAAAAAATTACCTCTGCTTTTTCATCTCTAAATATTTTAAGAAGACATTGGTTCAATCTATAATCCTTGAGAGGTTTCTGTTCAAAATATTCACTCTTCTTACAATCCACTTTTTGGCTATAAATTCTATGATAGTGGGGACATTTCTTTGTGTTTGTGTGTGTCTGTTTTAAATTACATTTTTAAGTCCTAGTAAAATTCTGACACAAATAAATATTAGATGAAGAAAAAGAGGCAAAAGTTAATTTGCACTGACAAAAACAACAATGATCATGTAAACCACAAGTCAGTAAACAAATAGAAAGAAATTCCTTAAATTTATTAAAATGAGATACAGATGGTAGAGTTAAAACCTAGAAGTAATTACTTTTCTTCAGTGTTTCCTGGCATTAATCCACCTGTTCTCCTAAAGTCCTTGTAGAAATAGATCCTCACCTACTAGAGAATATGTGCACAGAATTCTGCATATTCTCCACATGTTCTATATGGAGAAAATTCAGTATTCTCTATGTATTTTAGAGAGTTTATTTAGTTTCATTTAAACATATATATCAAGAAATATCATATTGGGATATTTTCTGTGGGTTCCAGCTCAAGGAGGAGAGATCATCAATGCAGAATGCAGACTGGCAGGGATGTATTGAGGGGAAAACTTTTACATTTTAATGAATTCCTGTTATTTTTGTTGCCATATTGTTCAGCCAGCATGTACTATTTTAGGAATTAAAGTGTGATTTAGGAAAAGTCCAACCATTATGAATATGTGTTTGCCATCTTCTCTTGTCTTCTTTTCAATTGTAGTTTTTAGACCCAACAAAATGTATTTTCTTTAATACTTTGCAATTCTTTCTGTAGGAAAACTGTCTCGAAAGTTTTGCTTAAGTTATTTTCTACCTCTTGAAACTTTCCTTTTCATTAGTTCTACCCTTAAGAAATTTTATATATAAAATTATGGAATTTGTGACTTATATAATGAGGAACTGTGACTTTAGGACAAATGAAGAAGTGATGCCCATCTTTTGGAAATGGTTTAACAGGGGTCCTTTAAAAAATTCCTTCTCACTCCACCCTGACCAAGGCTTCTTCACAAACCATCTTACAAAGGACAGGTTTGAGAAGGCAGAGAAATGTAATTTTTACCAATAAGGAACATCTACTTCTTTTCATAATTTCCAGTGTTCACTCACTTGAACCCTCTGAGGCCCCTTTTCTTTTTCTGTTCAGTCTTTTCTACATGTCTTGCATTCTTAAAGAACCCTTCACCAAGAGTGTTCTGTAACAGTGAGTCTGACTTTTGGTAGAAATATTTCCCACAGTCCTTCATATTGTTCTGGCAAGATTTTAAGCAGAGTCTAAACACAAAGAAAGTGTGGGAGGATCCTGAATTATCAGAATAATAAGGACCATTCAAAATATATTGAAAGGTGGACATGACACACACAGACAATGACAGCCCTTGACCTACCCTGTCATTTCCACAGGGCTTAGCAAACTTTTCCTTCCCAGGCCAGATAACAGATATCTTCAATTCTGCAGACTGTGTAGTCTGGGGTAACTCTTCAGCTTTGCCACAGAGCTCAAAGTGGCCACAGATAATACAGATAAGTGAACGACCTTAACTATGTCCTAATAATCCATAATATTTTATGGGCGAAAGGACACAGCACTAGTCATGAGTACATTAGAATTAGGTAGACTAAGTAGCTCTTATCCAGGGAATAGAGCCCACTTCCAGCTTTTTTTTTTTTTTTCCTTCCAAAATACATGTGCTTGTCCTCTGCTTAACCAAGCACATATAAAAATCTACAGAAGCAGGTAGGAGACTTCACATAATCTTGAAAAGTCCTTGATCTTTCCACCCTCACCTTTGCACTGATACAACCTATCAATGTTAGGAGTGGTGTAAATTCCAATTCTTTAACTGAAGTTTGCTCCCCATTATCCATTAAGTCTTACAACCATTGTCTGGTTTTAGAGACAAACTCCAGAGTACCCAAAGACACACAAATAATGAGTGCTCTGAAAAGAAAATGCTATGCTCTGTAGTGGTGTTGTTGAAACAAACTCTTCCAACCTCCAGAGACTTCTGGCCTCCACCTGTCTGTTCAGTCCCTCTTAGTGGTATTTGATAACCCAGATATTATACATGTCCCGTAGTTGGTTCATGCATGAAAATTTTATCTGTCAGTGTTGGACACCTCTATTGTGCGACAGATAGGAAGTAGTACTGAATTTTTTTAATGTGAACTGCCCAGAGAAAAATGTGACTTGATTAGTTTGTGTTCCTTAAGGATTTGTGGGTAGACCAGTGTCTGCATAGGCATGCCTAACAGCCTTAAGTGAAATGGCACAAAGACCCTTTTTCTGTACGTGGGTGACAGCAGAGAGACTTCCACGACTTGTCTCTAGAATTCCTTTGCCATGCTATATAGATCTGGGCTAAACAGATCAGCTGGCATTCATGTGCCTCTGAGTATTTTGCTAGAAATTTAAATGTGCTTTTATTTTACCCTTCAACTATTTAACTTTGCAAAAATATGTCAGTGTTCAGAAGAATGAGATATGGATGATTTCACAAAACGTTTCTCCTGGCTCCTCACAATGATGAACTATATTTTTTCCTGTGTCTCCATCACCCCTTATCTTATCTAGAGCCTCAAAGACACAATTATTTCCCTCAACATATACTTTGCAGGAATCACCAAGCTCAGTTTTTCCAAGGACTCATTCACTTCAATTGGAACCATATTTCTTAAGAGAGAACTAACATGGACTCTTTGTTTAGCTACCACATGTAATTCCCAGTCCTAATGCTTCCTATCACTGGTTGAAGGAGTACATTTTGCAGATTAACTCCATTTCTAATCATCTCTGTCTTTAAGGCCTCATTATTGTCCCCATTTTTTTGAAATCCTACATATTTGCCTTGTGTAAGGATATAGGATATAATATTGCTACTCAGCTGTTTCACAACTTCTGTGTCACCTGGTTTCTGCTTAGTTGTCATCTCTCACCTTCCCCCCTTCGTTTGTTTGTTTGTTTGTTTGTTTTTTTTTGGTCTTTTTTTTAGAGAGCAATATTGAGGGCCAATAGAATATATATCATAAGATGAGGAGGTACAATTACTACTACCAGCAGTAATATTCATTAGCTCTCATGGACCTTACACTATGAGCAAGGCACTGTTCTAAATGCTTTGCCTAACAAATAATTTTATTCTCACAGGATCCATGTGTGACATGTGGCTAGTCTCACAGCACACCATGTGGATGTCACATGGTTATTATTAGAGTTATTATCCTCACTTTTAAAATAAAGAAACTGTGGTTCAAAAATCTTAACATTCTCTTAGGTGACCTTCAGTTTTAGAGCTATGAGATGTGGACCTTCCCCTTAGGGATCTTATATACTAATAAAATAGTGAAATCAGAAATGCTTAAAAATACTTTTAATGCAAAGCAGAGTGTGATAAATGTCAACCAGTGGTTCAAGACAGGTGGTTGGAAGGACTCTGGGAATGCACTGGGGCTGGGGCATCAGGGGAGTCTTCAAGGAAAAGGTAGGTTGCATTGTCTCCTGAATAGGTGGGACTCTAAAGTGGGTATAGGAGACGGTCTTAAACTGAACATATACTACAAGCAAAGGTAGAGGCATGCACCTGTGTTTAAGAAGGGTGGGGAATCTCATTTGCTTTGAGTAAAGGGTATGCTCAGGCAAATGTAATTTCAGATCTTGAATCAAAGCAATCTGAATTTTAAAGTGTGTTTGAAGTGGGGAGCCCTTGAAGAGTTTAAGAAGAGGGAGTGACTGATAAACCTGCATATCATTAAGGTTTCTCTGGCAGCAGTGTGAAGGACACTCTGTTTTTTAATTCTGCTCCTGATAGCATTTTACTTTTCTTTTTTCTTTTTCCTCTTAACCCTTCACTGTGGGTATCTTGCAATGTTCTCTCTTAATTGTCTACATTCTATCAAAAAGCACACAAGAATAATAACCACTAAATGCAGATTGGAAGGAAGAAGAGAAGGGGTGAAAGCACATTAGCTGTGGTGGTCAGTTCTTCCTGACAGGGTGATTTTGAGCAGAGACCTAAATTAATGTCCAGAGCTAACCAGGTGGAAAATTTGTGTGTGTATGTGTGTTTGGTGGTGGTGTAGAGGGGACCTTTTAGTCAAAAGAAAGTATAAATACTCAAAAGGAGGAAAGACTTGATTAATCTGAGAATCTAAAAGATGGTAATAGTGACTGGAGCAGAGGATGTGAAGATTCAAGTGATAAGAGATAAAAACCAAGATTAAACACACACACACACACACACACACACACACACACATACACAAAACAAAACCAGCATAGCATGGTAAGTGCTTTGGTTCTCATTCCCAGTGTGGAAGAAGAGACAATGGATTGATTCCAGCAGGAAGTTACAATGCTTTAGTTTCTTTTGAGGTTCCCTTTGATTAATCTGTGGAGATATGTCTTATTTAAGGCTGCAGGAAGTACAGAGAAAGTGAAATCAATAGAAATCTAGTTGGACATGGAGGTGGCTTGAAGAGTGCATGATGATGGTGAGTGGTTGGATTCCAGAGAAATTTTTAACCATGGTCTGGTTATGGAATGTCAGGGAAAGAGGGGTTTGGGGTGATTATAAGATTTGACATAAATGCTAGGTATCATTTTTTGAGGAAGGGAGGATAGGGGCAGGATTGGTTTAGATGTGGATTAGATGTGGTAAACTGTAAAGTACCTGTTAATCATTTAAGTGGTTCTATCAATGAGGCTATTGAATGTGAATATGGAGGTCAGGGTTGCAGAGATAACACTGTGAAAGTGATGATACAATACTTAAGATTTCCTTTGGAATGCTGGACAAAGGAAAGGGACACAATTTCAGGAATCTTTACAGTAGTTTTGTTGTGCTTCATGTGTTTCTATAGCAGCAAGAAACTAGAACTTCTCAATTCCACAATGACCGTATTTATATATATTTTTAGTATTAGCAGCTATCTTTTGGCAATCCTGTAAAATATGATTTACTTTTCTGCCATTTTCTGGGCAAGAATTCACTTACTTCTAGTATTCTATTAGGAGCATCAGTTTCCTTAATTTAAAGTATTCTTTGGTCATGCACAATTCATCATTTTTAGTTTGATAGAGATCAACTAAAAATGAGGTAGAGCATACAACATTCTAAGAAAGTTTTTTTTTGTTTGTTTGTTTTTTGTTTTTTTTTTTTTTTGTACTGAATGAAATTACTAAATCATGAACTGTAGAGACCTGCCAGTGACTCATGAAGTATGACATTGGGTCAAATGTTGCTCTTCCCCTAGGTAGAAGTATCGTAATGAGTGGGCAAGAAACTGTCGTTATTCTTTTTGTATTTTGATTATATACTTTTAATATGTAAAAAAATAAGAACATAAGTGGAGAGAATGACTGTTTACAATATGAATTTAGTTTGCTGAATAAATTTGTTTTTACTAAGATAACCAGTTTCCTATTCTACATAGTCAACAAAATGAATTGTATTTTAAAAGAGAATAGACTATGCTGAGTCTTCTGGAAGGTCACACCATCCTCATTACAAATTAGCCATGTAACAACAACAAATTCAGGACTTTTGAATTTTGTGAAATGTAACCTACTTTCCTCCATATTCTTCTAGGAATGAAGTGGTTAATATTCCTCTTTGTGATTTTTGTGGTTAGCACTTGTGAAGAAAAATTGCACTGGATAGAATTAAATAGGCAGGGAAAATTTTATTTAAGATTATGCCAATAGGGGAGAAGGTCAAATTCCACTCCACTGAAATAAAGGGGATAGGAGTTATAATAATCATGGAGCGAGTTAATGGAAATGGAGTGGAGGACCTGAGGGGGAAGTTTGGTCAATAAGATTCAACCATCTGTGTTTACTAATTGTCAGAGGTGGGAGTGATTTCTTTCTTGATGATGACATTTTCATATTCAGGACTCCCAAGCTCTTGAGAGAGATTTCTGGGCTGTAAAACTGGCCTGAGACTGGAAGGAGATTTACATCTCAAAGAGATAGAGAAGTATTTACACTTACAAGTTTTCTGAAATCCAATGTTCTCAGAAAAGGGAGACCAGGGTAGAAGAGTCAGGGAGAAACTTGTATAAAATCTAGGCAAGCTGAGGGGAACTTCAGATTGTGTCAGCGCATCATAAGCTCTGCACTCATGAGTTGTAGATATTCTCAATCATTTATAAAGAGGGAAAATTCAGAACGCATATAAATATTTTATTTGGGAGAAAGAATAAGAAGAGTTGCTTTAGCCATATAATTTACCAAAGTGGGTTTATAGCCCTTAATTTGCTTATAGTTGTTTGTTGGAATTGGAGGTCTTCTTGTCCAAGACCAACAACCCTTAGGTTTGGATAGTCCTCTACACTCCCAAGCAAGAGAGACGCCTATGAACTTAGCAATTTCAGGCAGAGGGTTAGCTTTAAACTCCTGTTACTTGCATATCAGAGGCTTTAGAATTCAGAGAGTTTCCATAAAGGCAAAGCATGGAAAAAGGAGGAAAGTCAAAAATTTTTTTGTCTTAATATACTGTATTTACCAGCTGAAATATATTTTACTATAACGTATTTTATTAGTGAATTGCTTGACCTTTCTTTGCTTCAGTTTCTGAGGTATTTTTTCCTACATTCTATAAAATTGGTATAATAATAATAATATTTATTCTTTAGAGTTATTATGAGGTTAAATGAGATCATGCATGTAAAAATTAGACTGCTCAGTTTATAGTATAAACTCTAAAACTAATTTTTATTTCTTTTATTTCTTTCTATTATTTCTCCTCTGTCTTTCCCCTAGACTTAATCTTTAAAAACAGGAGCCAAAATTTCCATCTTTGGATCTCTAGTGGTTAATAAAGTCCATCATTAGTATTTGTTGACTAAATAACAAATTGTGAGTGCTGCTGGCACTTCTCAGAACATGTTTTATAAGCTAGAGTCCCCCAGATAAGATTTTTTGTCAGGATTAAATATAAATTCACAACAGGCCAGACCCCAGGGTGTGCAGAGAGGGAATGAATAATTCATTGTTGCTAAAACAGAGGTTTAAGGCAGGTGGATATAGCACCTGAGGCTTGAGAATTAAAAGAGAAGCCTTGTATGATATGCTGTTTTAGACTTCATTATCTGATTGATGGGGGCCACATGAAGTATGGGACAGAGTCTGGGGACATACAAAGGTGTCTAGCATAGCAATGGGAACACAGTAGAATCTCAGTAGATAGCATTTGAATGAATAGGATATAAATTAATCACTACAAAGAACTAAAAACAAGATAGATCTCTATGTGCTGGTATGGAAAGATATTCAAAGACACCTTAAGGAACCAGAACAATAACTGACCGATATGTGTTGTGTATTTCATGTGTGGAAAAAATTATTCAAGTGTATGCCTGGGAGTTGGGTGATGGAGTATGGGTAGGTGGGTGTAAAAATATCTAAAAAAATTCAAAAGAAGCTTTTTAGTGGTAGTTAATCTCTTGGGATTGAATCATTGAGTTGTGGTATTTATTCTTGATGTTTTACATAATTTTCATTATTTTAATTACTTATCAAATTGCACAAATCATTTTTGTGAGGATTATGATAATCGCAGAATAGAGAAACTCCCTAGGTAGTTCAGAGATAACTAGGTATGAGATATCTTTGAAATGTAGCCTAATCAGTTATGGTTTAAATTTCCGTTCTGTTTTGACACAATTAGAGCCAAGACAGAGAGGATGAGAAAATGATATATCTTATTACAGATATCCACATTGTTTCTTATAATCACCACTTCATTTATAGTCAATACTTCACTAAACATACTATGACATCCTAGAATTTTCTATATTATGCTATGAATTTGATTTATTGTACCTCCATTACCAATCAATGAAAAATATTTCAAATATTTACATCAACAGCTTTGCAGATTTGGTAATCTAACTTGTGAAGAAAATTGGCATTATTTAAAGTTGAACTTTATATTAGATAATTGCTATATGTCAAACCCAATATCAACATCACAGTTTAATAATATTCCAGAGTCATTACTCTTGTTCTTTGAATATTTCAAGTATTAGACTGTGGTTCCTACTACAGATGAGAAAAGGTATGTTAACATCAAGGAGTGTTAATGATGAGACAGCATTAATTCTACAGATTTTCTGCTTTTTTTCTGCTGTTCTCTGTGTTAAAAATGAGTTATAGCAAAGACAAAGGTACAGTTTTGTCCTGAAGAATTCATGATATAGAAGGGAAAACCTGCAAGTCAGACTTAAGATTATAGAGGGCCAAAATGTTAGGAATCACAGGAAGAGAGATTTGATATAAACATTGCCAACATAGTACAATTTCATAAAACAAGCACAATTAAGGAATGGTGTCCATAGAGAATAAACTGTGTCTACAAACCCAGAGGTATAGAAAACCAATTCTAGCTTGATGGAAATCCATGGTTTGATATTGCTCGTACTCAGCATAGTGGTTGGGAAAGAACTGATATTTGTCCAAATTTTTAAGAGCCATGGGACCATTAAAAGAACTTGTATTTTTCCTGTGAGCAATGAGCAACTATTGGGGAATTTCAGTTAGATAATATAAATCTACTCTATTTAGTCCAAAACCTTTAATGTAAGCCCACCATTATGAAGCTAATAGGAAAAAAGGAGAAACACTTCATGATATTGAATAAGCAAGGACACTTTGGATAAGACCCCCAGACCACAGGAAACAAAAGCAAAAGTAGGCAAAGATGATTACATGGAAATACAAAGCTTCTGCATGGCAAAGGAAATGGTCAGTGGAATGAAGAGACAAACTACAGAATGAGAGAAAGTGTTTGCAAAAGACATTTAGTGACTATGTCTACCTTGGTGAAACGTAAGTAAAAGATGATGTTAAAAATATAACTCTGTTCCTGGAACTATACTTGAGGAAGAAAGAAACTTATGCAGTCTGCGTTTTTCCATTTGGTTGTTTTTGTGCCTTGAGGTCACTAGATAATTGCTCAAGGTACTAGACACCTAGCCTGGGCTTATGCCTGATGCATGGTGGCAATTACAACCTCAAGGATTCAGTGTGAGGAGGATGTTGCAAAACTCAATTCAGAGGAACATGAGATGTGTATGTGGGAGAGAGGGGTGTGTGTTTTCTTTTTCCTTGAATTGGCACAGACCTTGTGAAAGTTTTTCATTTTAGTAAATGAATGTATTGGTGATGGATGTGGCTGCTGCATCAGAATCTCCCAAGATGAGACTTGGTGTATAATTTTTATAAACACCCTGTTTTATCTTAAATACACAAGTCAGAATGATAACAACTTTCCTAACCAATCTGGAAAATTGTTTTTATTTTCTGCCCCATTTTGTTCAGTGTATAGGTATAAACAGTTGTGAGAATGGGATGAGGAGAAGGGAGTAATTAAGTCAATCTTACATTGAAAATCTCTGCTGGCAAATGGCTACTTTAGAAAATGTGCTCTTTAAACTGGTAGATTAAAGAACTAGTTTCACACCAAACAAAAAATGAACAATGGGTTGGCTGAATTGGAACTTTTTTCTCAAGCTGAGACTGTTGCATCTTTACAGTTTACTATCAAAAAGTGCCATGTGACTTCAATTGTTTCTAGGGTTGCTTTTCTTGGCATGGCATCAGGAAATTGTCCACAGAGCACTCAGGTCAAAGAGACTGTAGTGAAATTTTCACATTATTACAGTGAGAGACCTATATATGTTTTACTTTTCTGCTCTTCTGGCACATGTAGCTCTTGTCTGCACATCCCATCATACTCACCTCATGTGTTTTGAGGACAGAACCCTGCAAGCCCAAATGCCTTTAATTTCCATCAAGATTTGTGTGTTTCTCTCTCTTGTGTACTTAAATGCAGACTTAGGCTAGTCAACTCTTCTTCTGTTAGTCATTTTCCTTGGTTTTTCCTCCTTCTGGAGTTATGCCATTTCTGGAAACTACTATTTTTTTATTGTCTCCTCTTCAGTGCATCCCCTTAAACATAACTCCTGGGAGAGAAGGAGAGATCAAACTCATTGTTCTGTGTAACTTGCACCTAAGGTTTTCTTGGGGTTGTTGTAATCTTGTGTCTGTGTTAAACAGATCCTGGGTGTACTGTTCCAAAACTTAATTGACTTTTGCCCTTACATGAATTTGCTTCAGTGAATGTAAATGACTGCTTGGGATTGGCATTGATATGCTGAATATACAGACTGTTTCTTTAACTATATCTGACCTATGTAGCATCCCTGATTCTGAAATATTCATGCAACATAACTTTCCTGTTTTTTGGTAAGGACTTCTTAGCAATTGTGTTACAGTCTGGTCTAAACATTTAAAAACATTCCAGGGCCAATCCTGTCAATCTGTAGAGTGAAATTCCAGGTTAAAAAATAGTATTGTACAGAAGACCCTGCTGTTTATAGGGGTGGTGATTTGAAATTCTGAATTCATTGAATTCTAAATGCTACTAAGAATAGGACACTTTGGGAGCCTGTCAAGAAAGTGTTGTCCTGTGGCCTGTGATGATGATTCTGATTTTTTTACTGGGCTGCTGATGTGCTGACTGGAATTTGCTGCCTTTGTGTTTAAAGTTATGCTTTCCCAGTGAAATAAACTTGGTACATCATTTTTCCAAACTAGAAAAATCATTCTGTCATTTGCCACCAACACATTGTCTCTTTTTCACCTAGGATTTACATGTCTGCAAATGAATTTCCTTCCAGTATATCTTGTTTGACTTCTGGTTTGGACTCACAAGTCTCCTTTCCACCAAGCTCATCATAAACATAAAGGCACTATTAGAGAGGATGAAATAGCTGCTCTTCAACCAAACCCTGTGCTAGTGGGTTCTTCAGAAGAAGCCATGCCTTGATGATATGCCTATGTTAAATTAATAGGTGAAGTTAAGTAAAATCCAAGTTTCTTACAGCCCATATACTTTACTGTAAAGGAAGCTCTTTGCTAGACCCATCTCTGAACCTGGTACTTTAGTGTAGAAGTTCTTGGCCATGGCTGAACACTGGAATTACTTGGAGAACCTTAGTAAATATTGGGTTCCAGTTCCAGGGGTCTAACAATATATTTAGGAGGACTCTGAAGTTCTTTCTGGTGTATTAATGAGCCATCAAGATTAGAAGCTGTATGACTGTCCTACCTGTGGTTTCCATTCCATAGATGATTAGGAGTACAATAACAGCCTGCCTGCTGAGTATAGGGACAGGCCATATCCTAAGTTAGCTCTCCTGCAAAAATGGTTCCAACCCAAAACTACTCTCCCTACTGCATTTCCTCATCATTTGCTTAATCCCATTTTTTTTGAAGAATTCATGTATTCTCTCAAAAAATATCAGAGAAGCAGCCATGTTCTATCTGAACTCTGTGCTTACTTTGTGTTGCTTCCATGTTCAAATCCCATTTATGGGTCCTCCCATGATGGCTAAAGTCAAGCAAGCATGTTATCCATGGTTACTTTTGTACTTCTCAAGCCTCAGGTCCTACTACTTGCTGCCTAAACTTAGACTCTGCTAATGCTGAGAATATCATCATTCTCTGGTGGACTATGGTATTTCGTGTTTCTGAACATTTGCCCTTCCTTTCTTCTCTCCCAACAACTACTTTTTCATTTGACTAGTTCCTGTGCACACATCAAGGTTCAAATTAGGTTCTATCTTTTCTAGGAGTTATTCTCTGAACTCCCATGCTATTAAGGCTTTTATGCTGTACAGTACCTCCAGCAAAGCACTTCTGTGTTATTTTATAAATGGTCTGACTTCACATATACCCATCTCTAAACTCTATCTCATGAAAGCATGTCTTACTTGTCTGTGTGTATCTAGCACCTAAACTATTTACTTGATTGTTTATTGATACAAACTGATTTGGATTATGGCGTATTGAGATACTTTGTATTGTAGTGACACTGAAGTCAGAACTAACATTTTTGCATCAAGGAAAGAAACAAGAGAACTCACAAAATGTCAGTAATGGAGAATGACCTCATAAGACTGTCTGACTTGTCTGTCTCAGTTACTACCAGGACATGACCATACTGTGGCTTAGAACAATAATGGAGGTCAATAATGAACCCAGATCAAAGAATATTAGACATGCCCTATAGATATTACTTAAAATTTAAAGTGAACAGAACAACTTAAATGCATTTCAAACAAATCTGTTAAAATAGGAAAATGAATTTTATGGTAGTTTTGCTTAAGAAGGAGAGATACATCATTTCATAATGATGCAAGATATATTATATCTTATGATACTATCACCTTCATTTCACGTTTTACATTGTGTTTATAGCCAGAATAAGTCTTTTGTCACAGCCACATAAAGTGATATTACTAGGTCAGATCCATTATGTAGTCTTAAACAAAACTGCTGCCAATTTACCTCAACGTCATATCTCCATAAAATAGAAAATAGAATAAGATGAAAAAACTGACTCTTAGTGAGATTTATTGTAAAGGTGTTCCTTGTGAATTTCTCCTCTAAATACAAAACCACACAGGCTTGAACATAATTAAATTAGTTCCCATTTTTTATGCTTAAAAACTCTTAATATGTCACACCTGTAAGAAACACCTTTATATTCCAAGTTTCCAGGGAATCATATAATCCATGTATGTGCTCAGCATTATGACTGCCACATAACAAGTATTCTGCAGGTGTTAGAATAAATAATTATTTTTAGCTTTAATCCCTTATCTGAAAAGTGAAATAATAATGAGGCTTTTGGTATCCAAAGGGCTAAGTGTGTGTATATGTGTGTGTGTGCGTATGTGTGTTCTTTGAAAATTATAAAGTATTTGTTAGTAATACTAATTTGTTAATGATTTTATGAAATTTAATGAATAACCTTATAAAGAATTTGGTGTTTGTTTTAAAAAGTAGTGTAAAACAAGCAGTACATTAATGCAAATTCATGTTTGTTCAATTTAACAAATATTTGTGAGCCCCTTGGAAGCATAAGAGACTATGGCTGCTGTAGTTGGGGTTGGAGGGTAAAAATATGTGGACTTCACTCTAATTTGTCTCAAAGGCAGAGAATTGTGAAACTAAAATGTGTTATGTTATAGTAATGATGACTTGGAAGATCAAGGGAAAATTTATTAAAGAAATAGGTTTTATAAGTTGAGAAGGTAGTGAAAGAACATTCCATATTCCAAGATGAAGGAATAGCAGGTGTGAAGCACCTAAGGGAGAAGGTATCTAGGAGAAAGTTAAGACCTGAGATGCCTGCAGTGCAACACGAGAAGGGTGTACAAACAAGAGCCAGATCCCAGAAGGTCTGCAACACCCCAGGAACAAGTTTAAATATGATGCTCCAGAGGAGATTGAGCACTTCAAGTTTTTGAGTTAGCAGAGTGATAGGATTATAGCTGTGTTTTACAATCAATCTCTCATAACAGAAATAAGTACCCTGTAATGGAGAGGCAATAAAATTCAAGACTTCAAAATCTCTATCTAAGCAATTTTTGTAGGATTACTACTATTAATATATTCCTAGTGGGTTTTTTTCTTCTTCTTTAGATTAAGAAAAATTGATTTTTCATAAGAGCAGAAAGTCAAACTGTGAGCACTGGCTTTCAAAAGCAAATGTGGATTCAAATTTTATCTTCAAAGTTTGCTTGCCAGGTGATCTTGGAGAAATGATACAACCTGTCCAAGCTTCCACTTTGTTATAATGAATTGAAATCTTAAGACCTCAGAGGGCCATTTTCCTATTTGAGATATCCTTAACACACTTGACTAATATAGATCAAGCATTAAATTAAATAGCAGCTATTATGAATTATGTTACGAGTTGCCCTTGGAGTCTTTACAGTTACTCTAAAATGTTTAGTCATGCCATGTTCATGAGAATTAGTGGAATCTCAATTGATGGTTTTATTTTTAAAACTAATCCCTTTCTTTCTGGTGGTGGAAATAAGTGGGAAAACATGCAAGAACACAGCCTGAACACCTTGCGGTCCCACTTAAATGAAAATAGTAACCACTAGGGCTACCACAATAACCATACTCTGAAAATGTGTGCTCACAATACTGGCTGAACTGCATATGTCCCTATAAAGTAGATAGCAACTCTCATGGATCTTTGGATAACAAAAGTTCTTCCTTTTCTTTTAAGTAGTGGATGTCCGCAGAGACACAATGATATAGCTCATCTAAAATTGGGATCCATTCAAGGTTGATTAAATATTTCTTTGATATTAGCAAGCTTCTCTCTGGTGACTAAAATGTCTATGACTCTCAGTTCTGCACTCTCTGACTTGCACTCATGTAGCTCATCTGTCTTTTCTCTTAGCCTTCCCTTTCTGTGCTCAATTGCTATTACTAGGCACACCACTTCTAATGTTGCTTTTTCCTTTGCTATATTCATTTCACACTTTTAGCTAGATATCTGTTAGCCAGGACCTGTGGCCTATGCTCCCCTTCTGTATAGATTTAGCTATTTTATTTTTCTCTGTTCTATCATTACAACTACCATCACCATAGTAATGTTCATCCTGAATTAGAAACTTCAAAGTATGTGTGAAGCAGTGACTGTCAGGGGCTAGGAAGGTGAAGAAGGATCTTTCTAGGATTTTCTTCAATGTGTGGGCACAAGTTGTTAACAAGTTGAAATAGTACCACATCCACTCGTGAATAGCCTGTCCCAGGAGCTGCCTGACTGCTGCCCCAGCTCATTCCTGGACCTCTAAACCTTCCCAGAATCTCAAAGGTATTCAGGACTCTGTACCAGCCTGTGTGTTTTCTGATTGGTGTGTGCCCTTGAGGTGAAAGCTGTTGGATGTTTTGTACTCTGTATTTGTTATTAGCTCCAAAATATACAAGCATTTCACATTCTGAAAAACTTGGAATTATCTCTTAATTTTTGAAAAGCTCTCAGTCTTACCTGAGTGTATTGGTTCTGTGTCATAAAACTGGGACAGGAATCATAAATGATTCTATAATCTCTAGCTCTGAACAAGGCCTCTCTCAAAGCAGTCTACATGGAAACAAAGCATCCTTATTGTGAGAGCAGCAGTGAGTGTTTCGGGATCCCTGTCCTCCCCCACATAACCTATATCCTGCCTACTTTTCCTTCTTTATTGTCCTCAATGACTCAAGATACCCTTTAAATTGAACAGTGCTTTCCCAAAGAGAAATGCAAAGTATTTATTTTAAAATCCTCAAGAAGTAAACTATTAAGTGAATTTGATATACTTTTGACTCATGCCACTATGTATGGGATAGGGTTAATGAGAAACTATGATTAATTTTTCTTTTTTCTCTCTGCACACTGTATTTATTTTGGTCAACACTTCAAAACATATTTATACTTCAGATGGCGACTCTGAAACACTAGATTGTATGTTTCCCTGTGACACATTTCATAATCTGTCAGGGCAAACAATTTTCAAGTTCAGCTAAAGCTAATTGCCTTTATAGATCAAATTGTTAAATTTGAGTTATAGTTTAATTATGTGGAATGAGAATGCTTGCTTGTCTACTCTAAACCATTCTATTCTGTTGTTAAAATGAATAGTTCTGAAAGGAACTGTTCCTTGTAGAGATTTTCAGCATTTTGTAGGCCTGTATTGATATGTCTCTAAGTCATTATGTTTTCTGCACATGTTCACATCAAAAATCTCTGAAAGGAAAAACAGAGATTGAAAATCCATTTGGAAAATGATGTCATTAAAGGGTTCAGCTAAACATCAAACAAAATCCAATTATTTGTGGAATTTCAGCCTAGATTTTTCTCCTTCTTTGTTTGATATTCGGGGTAAGGATTCAGTTAGTCCAGATGGCTACTGCTGGTCAACAGCTGTCTTGGAATCGTAAATTCTGAAGATACTCAAGAGGTTTAAAGTCTCATGATATGATCTTGCCACAAAGAACCCAAGAATGTTTGAGGTTTAGGGAAGAAAAAAAACTTTACATAGTTTTCTTGCACAATGGAAAGTGTTAAGTGTGTAGAAAACTGATTATTTGAATATACAAAAATATAAATGATTGTATTTAGTCAGAATTCAAGAAAGATGAGGTAGAACATTGAAGGGAAAAACGCAGAGAGCCAAGAAGGAAAAAAAGAGGTGAACTGAGTCAGTGTCATTTACTTAATGACTTTGATTATACATCCTTTTAAAGAAGGATCAGTACTTTCAACATATTTACACCTTTCAAAAATGAAATAACTCAATAAAAAAGAAAAAAACTTCAATACAATCATTTTTATTAATGATCACAAAATTCCTAAAGGTGATTTGATGTAGAAGTCAAGATACCTCAATGTTCTGAAGGTGTTATATCCTTTGTAAAGGGAGAAAACTACTTATTTTATTGAAGTTGCATTGTTGGGGTAAGGAATACTGTTGGTCTTTGGGGTCTACTACACACCTAAGTATTCACATACATGTAAAACTATTATTGTTCATAATCATCCTTACCATGTGTGATTCACTTGATGTTTTCTGTTCCATTAAAAAAGGATACTGTTTACAACTCATTAAAGAGATTTCATGATACCTTTAATGAGTTGAATTGAACAAAGGACACAGAAACATACTCTCTTGTGGAATTATTACTTTTCTTGGTCCCTCAGGCCCAAAGAGAATGTTAAACTGCCAATAATTCCTGTTTTTTGTGGTGACAGTTCCACTAATTCCTTTAAGAATTACATCTGGGCCCATAACAGAGAACTTTTATACCTTTGTGTCAAATCCAAAGTGTCTGGAAGACAGGCTGAGAGACAACCTTGTGGCTTCCTTTTTCCAGGTGCAAGTCATAAGTTAATTCTCTAAGTTAAGCTCATTCAGTCTCAGTACTTCTTGCCCTGGGCACTTTCGTACTTTTCCCTTTAAGTAGTATGGGAGCTTGTAATAATCAGCTCTAGTTCCTTGGTAAGGTAAGGATGAATTATGTGTCCTTAGGATCTGACCATACAAAGCTGTCAGGATGAGGCAGAGGCCTGCCTGATATTCTGCCCCTACGATGTCTGCCTTATACAGTGGGGGTCAGGCTAACTTATACTAAATCCAAGGAGTTCAAACACAAAAGGGTGTCTGAGTAAAGACAAGGTTCTGATGGCATCATCAAACATATGAGAATGCAATGATTCAGAGAGTAAGTACAGGCCTTGCTGACACCCCAGTGATGAGAAGATGCTAGCAAAGATCTTGCACAGGAGTGTTGTAGACAAAACATTTGTTAAATACAGAGTTCTGAGGAGGGACCCAGTCTAGCAATACAAAGCCAGCAAGCCTGAAACTGAGTGAGGGTGACAGGGACTAAAAGGTGAGGAGGGTGGCCAGTCAGAATGCAAGGAACTGCAGAGACCACAGTAAGCTGCTATGGTGTTAATTGCAACAAGAAGTCATTGAAATATTTTAGATAATAGAATGATTTCAAATGATTTATTATTTGAAAATTTACTTGGTTGCAATGAGAATAGATGCAATGAGAAGTGGTAGGTGGCCAGAGACAGGGAGACCAAGTAGAAGGACATTGCAAAAGCAGAAAATATGATTTTTGTCTTGGATAAGGGAGATAAAAGTGGAAAAAAATGGCAAAAAAATTGGACTTTGTCATGTATTAGAGGTAGAAGTCATACTGATGGACCATGGACAATCCCCATAAAGATGAGGATTGAGAAAGACTACTTAATTCATGCAATTAATATTTTTTGAGTTCCTACTCATTCCAAGCACAAAGGTAGATACTGGAGATGTTTTAATGAAAAAAATATCAGACACAATCTTTGCTTTTATAGGACTTAAAGTTGGCTGAGAAATATCAATCCAAGTAAATTACTAAGTGAAAGCTCAGGAAAGGGCAATAAATAGAGCTTTGTTGTATTGTAAGTTCAAATATAGATCTAATTTAGCTAGGTTGTATGTGTATGTGGTGGGATGAGGTGTGTGTAGGGTGGGAAGTGAGGGTGGTGTATGTACAATGGGTGATTTGCCAGGTCAGGGAAGGAGAAAATCCAAAATGGAAGAAGTTTGTCATAAGGTGAGATGTGATGGGGTGCAGCATTGGGAGTATGGAGGCTTGGTGGTGGCATCATTGAGGAACTGCCTGCAGGCAGTGGGAAGCGTGAAAAGAAACCATGGCATTGAGCAGGTTATACACAGTCTTGTAGGCCGTGTTAAAGAGATTGGCTTTTATCCTAACAAATCTGGAATCCTTTACAAGGAAACTAACTAAATGCTAGGGTTTCTCCCCATTCTAAGTCCTCTGTACTTTTGTGATTTAATTCAAAATTAGAAACTGGCAGTTACAAATTTACCTTCAAAAAACAGTGAAATTGCTGGCTTATGATTAGCATAATGAGAGTACCTCTCAAAGAATCAGCATGCATGGTCTTTTCCCCCTCAGGTGCAGCCAAATGTTTCAGGAGAGCATAGTCATTCCAGTCCTGGTGTTATTACACCACCAATATTATCTTTCTCAAATGTGGAATGGCTTTGGAAACTGTCCCATAGTTTCCTCTCTGGGTTTTATGAACTTACGTAGCATGGAAATATGTTCAGTGAGTGCCGATGTAAGTGAACTGAAATAATTGATATGACATTTGTGAATGTCAAGTTACAAAATCCATGTCAGATGATATTAAGAAGATGATTAGATAACTCAGATGAATTGAATAACTGAACTGTTCCTGGATATTCCTGCCAAACTCTCAATTCTCTGAGATGAGGTCTTGAAGAACTTGAACAATTTAGAATTGCTGTTCTCAACTAAGGACAGATGTGCCTCTGACAGGTTATTTGGCAATATCTTGGGACATTTTTGGTTTCCACAACTGGGGCTGGGTTGCCACTGGTATCTAGTGGAAAGAGGTTAGGGATGCCTATGTCAGATAAGGTATCCAGAACAACTTCTGAAAACAAAGACACATCTGCTTCAAAACATCAGTAGTGCTGGGGTTAGGAAATGCTGTTTGTAACTTTTAGCATATTACAAATAACTTTTACTTTTTGAAAGGAAATAACTATCATATGAATAGCAATATGCTTTTTTTAAGGAAATAGATGAAGGGAATGATCTCAGGTGAGCCAAGACTTCTTCAAACTTATTTGCATTTTTCAATAAAGTCATATATCTGCTAGTGTTATGTGACCATAATAAGCTGCTGAGTCTCCTCTTTTTTGGGTAGCATTTTCCTGCTGAATGTCCAGTGATTTCTTCTTTATCCTTCAGGTGGGGCTCAAGGATCCTCTCCAGAGAAGCCCTTGGGAAAATTCAGGTTTTTCCAAGACTTTTCTCCCATAACACTGGGTTTCAGTACAATGTAGCATTGTGAATATTGGATAACTTTGAGGTTTTGAATAGTCTTGGGTTAGGAACGAAGTGATAAATAAGATAAAGTATAAGATAAATGAAGCTAAAGTAATACTATTAATACTACTAATAAAATACAATATTACTAATAAAATGTGAATTAGAGGATATAGCTTGGGTCCCAAACCAGATCATTTAATGGGACTGAAGTAGCTATTATGTCACAGAAGTAGAGACAGAGACACACTGCAATGGAAAGACGAACCTTCCCCTGGAGAAGCAGCAAATGCCCTCCTTCAGGGAGAAGCTCCCTTCACAGTGAAGAAATAAGAAGCAGAGATGAGCATACATAGTGGATTACTTTCAAATGAATCCAATAGCCATGTCATCATGTCATCTCCTCCAGTGCAGAGTGAGGGAAGGGAAAGAGAGGTCTGAGTTTTATTGAGCTCGATTCATATGGGAGGAAACATCAAGAATGGGAAAGATGCTTTCCTTCCCCCTGCCCAACTTCTGCAAATTGTGACTCTTTCCTTGTCACTTTTAGCAATTACCTGTGCTATCCAATTCAGTAGCTACTAGTCATATGTGACTATTTTAATTAAATTAAACTCATATAAAATATTGCAAAGGCCCATCAACCTCAAGTAACAAATGGCTACCATATTGGACAATGCAACTGTACTATTTCTATTATCAAAGAAAGACATACTGGGTGTTGCTATTAGAAATTTTGTCTAACTCATCTTTGTATAATGAATGCCTATAAGAAGGTCTGACTCAGAGACATTAAAAAATATTTGAATGGATATAAAAAGTGGATATTGTGATTTTGTTTTTCAAACCTACATGTTATAAAGATCTTTTCATTCTAATGAAGCAATATATGCAAATCAAACAGAAAATCTTGCTAAGTGGAATAAATTAGGTAAGTAATGTACATCCAGTATTCTTAATTTTGTTTAGAAATAATTATATGTGTATGTGTGTATATGCATAGATGTTTAAAATAGAAGACTATTCAAAGAAAATAGTCTTAAAATGTGCATACCAGATTATATGTACAATGTGATGAGTGAGATTGAAGAGGAAAAACTTTTTACTTAAAAATCTTGTTGCTCTGCAAATGAAGTACTTTTGATTGAAAAATAATATGACAGACTAGGTAATGTGTTAAATTTGTAAATACATAAGGAAAAATATGGCTATTTTTAATATCAAGTATTATTGAAATGTCATTTTAAGATAGAAAAGAATAAAGTGCTAAGAAAAAATGGTATTGAAATATAAAGACAAATAGCAGTGATTAGTCTAATGGATATTTTGTGTAAACCATGAAATCTGTTTCCATAGTGGTATGTAAGGTAATATTTTCTTTCCCAAGATATGGCTCCCTGCTAAGCTGCAGAGAAGGATAGGGCCAGATGGTATCATTCCATTTTTCTGTTATTCCTCTGACCCAGCAACACACTTTTTTCCACCTCTTCTTATAGAAATTACTTTTGTTTATTGCAGGAATAATCTTCACCCTGGGAATGGACCTAGTGGTGATATCTGAGTCAGACCCACTGACTGATAATCCTCTTACAGCCTTAGCTTGCTCTTCATTTGATAGTTATGTGGGACAGATGCTGCACCAGAATTCAACCCATAAAATTAAAACATTCTGTTTAACAGGGCCAAACCTAAATTGCTCAAGCAAGGACAATAAGTCATGAAGTATTGCCTTAAAAAAAAGTATCTTGGGCCATTTAATTCACACTAAAGGTAAACCTAGATTCAATGAAGTTTTTTTATATGCTACAGTAATTTCTCAGAAGGAAACAAAAAGGCTATCATTATGAGAATACTAAAACCAAATAAGAATGACAAATAAAATTATACTGAAAGACCAGTTTAATTAGTAGCTCTGCTATTTCATTTCATGTTAGTTGATAGAAGAAAAAAGTATTTTCTTCAAACAATTGAAATGAGTTGAATTTAAAAAGATAAATATAATTACCAAGAAAAGTGACATTCACAAAACAGTTCTTTTAAAAGGAGCATTACAGATGTGATATCTTTGTAATGATTGCACTTATTGACTATTATTCATTTTCAAATCATGATGGATTCTCGGCTTGGGTAAAATTCCTTCAGGGTTGACTGCATCCCTGAGGACTGATATTTGAAGAAGTTGAGCTGTTTGATAGATCACTCCTTTCTTAATATTTTCTCTCACCATTTCTATTTTTCAGACTCACTATGAAAATGGGGAATATATTATCAGGCAAGGTGCAAGAGGGGACACCTTTTTTATCATCAGCAAAGGAAAGGTAAGCTTTGGTGGCATCGGAAGTGATGCAGGAAGGCAGTCTTGAGTGTTCAGCAACCCTTTCAGGAACACAGGTGTTGAGTCTCTGTATGGGTTTTTCCATATTCTAACTCTGAAAGAGAAATATTTGAGAATGGATCTTCCCATGAATGATGTAGGGCGAAGGAGAGTGTAACTTGGAAGACCAGTAAGGAACCTGAGTGCTAATAATCATAATAGTAGAAGATAATGATAAGTCTGTGTTAACAGAAAGATCTCCATAAAAATACCACCAAACTTCTTTCAACTTAAAAGAAAAGAAAAAAAGGGAGATTTCCCAAAATTAAAACTATACAATAGTAACAATAACAACAAAAATTGCTAAGGGCACCTAAAAGAGCTATCCATTTTTCAGGAGCAGTAACAATGATATAATGAAGCATCTGACTTTTAAAATCAGATGGTGGAAGTTTGAATTTGCCTTTAAACTTACTCATTTTAATCACACTATGCAAATTTGCTCAACATTCTTAGGGCAATAAGAACATAAATATATTCATGTTGCATTATAGCTTCATGATGAATATTGAGTGAAGACTAAGAAACTATTAAAAGTGGAAAAGTATAGGACAAGTAATAACAGGGTAGACAATGGTATGAATGAAAACTTATATTTTATACTTCATTTTGTTTTAGTTTTTCAACAATATGTATTTCAATATATATATGTATATTACAATTTATATTTCAAAACGAATACATTGAATTAATCCTGAAATGGAAAATTATCTTGATTAATACTCTCTCATATACTAAAAATACTTTAAATTTCTTTCAACAGTAAAACCATAATCATTTTTAAACATTGTCTTTATGCAGTAGTTCATGATTATAACTTATTTTTCTTTGTCATAAATTTTTCTTAAAAAGTATTTATGTCTCTATGCATTAACTATAGAAAGAGATGGGGATATAAATGCATGTAGAAAGGAATTATATGACATTTAGTTTTATAATTGTCACTTTAAAATTAAATAAATATAATTTTCCTAATTTAAAAATATGACTGACTCTGGTAACATAGCTTATTTAATTTAATTTAATTTTATTTTATTTTTTCATACTAGGGATTGAACCCAGGGGCATTTAATAACTGGGCCACATCCCCAGCCCTTTTTATTTTTTTTATTTTGAGACAGAGTCTCACTAAGTGGCTTAGGGTCTTGCTACATCGCTGAGGCTGGCCTTGAACTTGCAATCCTCTTGCCTCAACCTCCTGAACAGCTGGAATTATAGGTGTGTGTCACTGCGCCTGGCTATAGCTTATTTAGAAAGATTTACAGAGCCACAGTAAATGGGATGTGTGAAATATCCTGAGTATTTTTGAATTACATTTTAGAGAATGCTCTTTGAACTAATTTTGAATCAAGAATATGAATATATTAGCATTTACACCAATGGCACATCCCACTAAAATGAAGAAAACAATATTTATACTTTGATTATATATGTTTGTTTGACTCATATCCGAAGGCCTGGGACAGAAATAGAAGTAAGTTACTAGATTCTTAAATGGCATCATGAGATAGCATGTCTTAACACATATATGTGGTTAATTGTATTTTATATTTTCCAATGTTAGGAGATAAGAAAATATTAATATGTTGCAGTTTATATAATAGGTTGATAGAGCTTTCCATTTAACATTTTGTTGGTTCACATTGACTAAAGAATAAGGGAAAATTAAAAATCCTCTTGGATATAAACTATTTGCTCACAATGGGACCAATTTTTTTTTTGTCCTGACAATCTGAATTTTTTTTCTTTAGTACATTGCTAATTCTTTGCTATTATGGAGTAATCCATCTGACAGGCTATGGTGAACACCAGATTATTGCAAATTTCCAGCATTGCCTGACAAAGTAGTAGTCTTTTGTAACCAGTTTCAGCTGAAAACAGGTGCATTAGTGATGCTGTTTTATGTGTATAATAGAAACAGCATGGAAGTTACACTACAGGAACCAATTTCTTTGACAATATTTCAGTGCATTGTGCAAATTCTGGGAGAGAAATAGTAATATATTAGACTCTCTTAACATGTTCATGACTTTTTCAAACCAGGCATGGATTTTTTCTTGAATTTTCAAGGTGCACAGTTAGCTTCTGTGAGTGAGTTCTAATTTTGACAGTTAAAATATCAAGTTATATCAGTTAATATTCAGTTAATATTTCAAGTTGCACAGTTAGCTTCTGTGAGTCCTAATATTATCAGTTATATTAATGCATTAGAATCCCTATAAGATATAGAGGGTGAGCATTCTTAAGTCCCAGTAGTGAAAATTAGGAAAAAGAAATGAACAATGATAAAATAGGATAAGGTTAGCAGACAAATAAGTTGTGGAATTTTCTAAAATTGTGTGTCTTGTTTCAGGCATATTGATATACTTTTGCTTCCCATTCATTTGTAAAATTTAAAAAGGGTAACCCTGGTGAAGATATTTTTCTTGTTACCATTGAACTTACTTTTTCTTAGAAAATGCTGTGAAATAAAAGGAGACACACAGGGGGCTAAGGAGTTACAGATGGATTTTCCCTTGTTCAGTTCCATTTACTTAACTGTGAAACATTTTTATTTAACCATAAAACATTTTTATTTTCCCATTAAGTACATCCATACAAAGAGAGACATTATGAAATAAACTTGAAATACTTGCTTCCCCCCATTAAACCTGCACTAAGTGATTTTTCGAAAACTTGAAATAGAATGCAGCATCTGGTGCTGCATCAGGTAAAAGCTGAGTTAGTTCTCTGTACTTGACTCAGTGCATTCCAGTAGTCTAGAAACATGACTTCTTCCCTTAACAGTAGGAGGCAGCACTAAAGAATTCTGTGTATGGCCCTGAAGGGGTACAGCCTCTAAAAACTCTCTCTCCACACGTAAGTTAAACCAAAATTAAATAAGATTGGATAAAACACTTTCATAATTCTAAGAAAAATTCAACTACATTTGAATTTTTCTGGTTCTTGTCAACATACCTTATATGCAACCACTTGGAAAAGTTGATTAAAAAATTCTTGTCTATTAAATGCCATTTAAAAGTACATGGCTTTGCTTCTTAGAATTAACAAGCATTTGAGCATGATGATTAAACATATTGGCTTAACATAACGCTCAGTGTTTTTGAATATGGAAATTGTTCTCTTATGGTAATTTTATTTGTGATGTATACACATGTTTGTGTATACACATGTTTGTGTATACATCAGTGAAACAGGAGCAAAATTTTATTTTATATCAAGAATAAGATAAAGATGTATGCTATCATCATTTCTAGTCAGTGTGATATTAGACATCCCAATATTGTATTAAATTAAGAAAAGGAAACACTATTTGGAAATTTAAAAAAGCAGTCATTAAAGATGAAATGATTTGAGCTTATTTTTTATTTATATGGATATATTATTAAAATTAGTTATAATTTAGGTATATTAGCACTGTTCAGTATACTTTGTTAAAATGTTCCACATATACACAGGCTAATTCAGTGGCCATTAAGTCTCATTTGCTATCTAAATTAATATTAACTGATTAAATAAAATATTCAATTTTTTAGTGCCAGTAGCCACATTACAAGAGCTGGATAGCTACATGCAGCTAGTGGTAACTGTGCTGGACAGTGAAGATCTCGATATTTTACTATCATTTAAATATTGAAAAAGATGAATCATGCAATACAATTCACCATATGAATTGTCTAAAGAACAACTTAATTATCATGTCAGTCAATTCAATAAAGCCTTTTGATAATGCAGCATTCATTTATAATAAAAATTTTTAGATGGCATCTATAATGTACCTACAGTTAACATAATTAATGATGAAAAGAGCAATCAATGAATGAGAGTGGTCAATGAATAAGGGAGTCTTTTCAACAAGTAGTATTGGAACAATTGGTAAGCCACAGGCAAGAAAGAAAAGTGAAACTGGACCTAAACTTCATACCCTATGAAAAAGTTAAATAAAATATACAAGACTTAAAAGCAAAATATAAATATACAAATTGTTTGGAAGAAAACCTTTATGATTTAGGGTTTGGTAAAAAACTCCTAGACATCGTACCAAAGGCATAAACCATAAAAGTAAAAAAGGTAAACTGGGCTCTATCACACTTATGAACTTATATGCTGTGAAAGATAATGTTAAGAGACTAAAAAGATAAGCTACTAACGGGAAAGATATTTGCAAATTACTTATCTGCAAAGGGTTTGTATTGAGCCTTTATAATCAATACCCCAAAACAAAGTAAGAAACCAAACTACCCAATTTTTTTTTAAAATTTTTAAAAATGGACAAAGGACTTGAAAAGATACATCAGTAAAGGAGATATAAAAATGGCAGATAAGTCATGAAGAAATTCTCAATATAATGATCATTGCAAAACTGCACATAAACCCTGAGATGCTATTACATGATTAACAGAAAGTTTAAGATGAAAAAAAAAGTATTATACAAAGTGCTATTGAGGATGCAGAGAGCAATTGGAAGTCTTATTGGTCTTATTGGAAGTCTTACTGGTGAGAATGTGAACTGGTAAAGCCATTCTGAAATGCATTTTGGAATTTTTTTATAAAGTTAAATAAACTTTTAACATATGGACCCAGCAATCATACTTTGTATGATTTAGGAAACTGAAATATAATTTACATAAAAAACTATGAGATAATGTTTATAGCTTCTTTATTCATAAAATTGTGAAACACTGTAAATGTGCTTCAACAAATGAGTGGATAAAGAAACTGGTATATTCATTCAGTGCAATACAACTCAGAACTAAAAAGAATAAACTACTGAACTATATAATGACTTGGATGAAATCTCTAAGGCATTTTGTTGAGTAAGAAAAAGCAGTCTCAAAAAGTTAGGGATTATGTATTTCCATTTAACTGGCATTCTCAAAAAGAGTAAACTAGCCTGAGGCCAACAGACCTTTGGTTGCTAAGGAGAAGGTTTTGGGAGGATGTGAATATAAACACATACATGAGGGAATTTCTTAAAGTGATAGAATTGTTCTGGTTCTAATTGTGGTGGGGGTTATACAAATTTATGCATGCATTTAAATTCATAGAGTTATAAAACAAAAGAAGCAAAAATTCAATTTTACTTCATGATAATTTAATAATCTGTAAGCATTTCTAAATATTGATAACACTTAGAAATGTTATTTAAAAATATAATATTATGGCATTTGCAAATAAATGGATGGAATTAGAGAATATCATGCTAAGTGAAATAAGCCAAGCCCAAAAAATCAAGGCTGAATGTATTCCCTGATAAGTGGAGAATGATATATAATGGGGGTGGGGAGTGGGGAATGAGAGAATAATGGGGGAACTTTAGAATATGTAGAAGGAAATGAGAGGGAGGGGGTATGAAAAATGGTGGAATGAGACAGACATCATTACTCTATATACATGTATGATTACACGAATGGTATGAATCTACATTGTATACCACCACAGAAACAAAATTATGTACCCCGTTTGTGTACAATGAATCAAAATACAGTCTGTAAAATATTAAAAGCTAAATAAAAATAATAATAATTTAAAAAGTTAAGTTTTGAGGAATATAACTAATAAAAATGTTCATGTCCTTTTACAAGGAAATTTTGTTTGAGATATCATCTTTATGAGCAAAATATCAACATAGGAAAACACTAAAAGGAAAAGAACATATAGACAGATACTTCAGTAGCTAGTTAGACTTTTAAGATTAAGGTAATGAAGAAAATATGACCTTAATTTGCCTTGGGATCAGACAAATAAACTGAACCCAGATATAGATCCATGATTATGTGGAAACTTGATTAAGACAACATGGGCAATAGAAATATAAAAACAGTTGATTATACATAGGGACATAAAAAGTTTGAATCTCTACCTCACACCATATACAAAAGTCATATACATATAATTACAAGTTAAGTGTAAAAGAAAAAACATCAGAAAAAAAAACCAATTAGAATGTTTCTACCTTCTTGGGGTAGGGGAGGCATTCTTAAGATTTTTAAAAAATAGAAAAAAGGATAACATAGTTCAGTGTGATTACACTAAAATGAATAACTTCTCCAACAAGACATGAAGATATTAAAAAGACAAACCAAGTCTAAAACATCAACAGTAATAAAAAATAAATATGATAGAATAATAAAATGAATAGTGCAACAAAAAAGTAGGCAAAAGGATGATTAGACACATCATCAGAGAAGAAACACAGGGACTCATTAATAATATGAAAAATGCTCCACCTCCAGTAACATTCAAGAAACTACCATTGAGTACTTACCTTCCTAGAAAAAATATCAAAGTCCTACAGTACCAAGTGCTGATGACTGTACTGCATAAGGTGAACTTTCCTTCACTGATGGTGTGAATATGTGCATGTACCAAGAGTGAGTCAGTACCTAGTAAACTGAAGATGTACACACTTAATAAACTTGCTTTTTATTCATAAGTGTTTACCCTACTACCCATGGACACCAGAAAACATGTATAAGAAAGTTCATATGAAAACATTGTTAATGTCACCACAAAAAAAATGGAAAGCAAACCACATTCATTTTGATAATAATAATAAACATATTTGTGTATATATTTATGAAATAAGATATACAAACAAATAGAAATGAATTTTAGCTATGTACATTAACTTGAATCAATCAGAAACCCAGGGACAGGACCCAGTAACTTTTTTTTTTTAAATAAGACACCCTACCAAAGTTTCCACATCTATAAATGCCTCATTACCATGCAAATGAATGTCTCTGTGATATAGCTTTGTGGTAACTAAGAGTGTTAAAGACTGAATTTCTATGGTTTGAAATGCTGTGGAGGAGTAATCAAATGGATCAGTGGAGAATAATAATTGAATTCCCTCCATCTTACATAGTCTACTGATACTAATAAAAATTCTGGTCACTGACATACAATGATTCAGAAATATGAAGCATAGTATTTTTAAATGTGTCCAAGTGTCTGGCATTGTCTCAAGAAATTAGTTTTTCTACTTTATTACATTTCCTGGGTAGGTGAATTTTAACCATTTAACCTTTCTAGATGACACATAGACAGTATTATGAACATTAGCAGAGCTTGAGGCATAAGTGAATTAATACAAAGGTACAACTTACTCTGTCTTCTTGGGGACAGGGAGTTAACTGGGGTTTGAACTCAGGGTCATTCAACCACTAAGCTACATTCCCAGTCCTTTTTTGTATTTTAGAGACAGGGTCTCACTGAGTTGTTTAGTACCTTACTTTTGCTGAGGCTGGCTTTGAACTCATAGTCCTCCTGCCTCAGCCTCCTAAACTGCTGGGATTACAGATGTGCACCACTGTGTCTGGCTATTTATGTCTTCGTTCAGGCAATAAGAACCTTCTGTGGATTGTCACCCATGTCACAAGTCCTACATGTGCTGGGAAATCTTGTTAGTAAGGAAGGTTTCCATTAAACAATTTATGGTGATTTATTACAAACTTTTTACAAATTATAGAGAATGTCCAAAAAGTCACCCTTTTTGAAGAGCACACTATTACTCATGTTAAAAAAGACATGAATGTGATTTGTATATCTTTTAAAAAGGAAATCCTGCTGAATGAAGCATGTGGATCACAGAGCTATATAGGACTTTAGAGCCCTACAGTAAAGCTATGTGAAAATGAGATGGGCCTTTGAGTGAAGGTTAGATTCTTCTGGAGGGAAACAGACAGAAATTTCCTAGAGAAGCTAGATGAGCACATGAATGTGAGTAGAGAAGGCTCATTGCAGTAAGAAAAAAAATAAGTGAAAATAATATAGATGCCCAACTTCAAAAAAGAAAATGTATTTATACAATAAGGCTCTAATACATTAAAATTAATGAGCTTGGAATAATTAAAACAATATTGAGAGAAAAATGCATTTCAGAATGATACCTGTGATTAGGTTATTCATATATTTTTTAAAGAACATGTCTATGAACATATAAATAGATTGACAATGCTCACTAAATTAATTACAGTGTTTGCCTCAGAGTGTAGGAAAATGAGAATGGAGAAAGATTAAGTGAAATTGAGATTACCTAATGTATTATTTCTTAAAAACACCTGAAATGATAACAAATTATTTAGGATAATTTCTTGTCATTGCATTAGAATTTGCGATATTCTTTGAATTAGTTAGTGTAATTTAAACTCTTTTTAAAATAAAAATAAGTTTAAAAAAGCATTAATGAAATTAGCCTTATCAATTGCTGTTCACCTGATCCTCCTCGGTATGCAATGGACTTAGACGTTATCATCTTTTTTGCAGGTGAATGTCACTCGGGAAGACTCACCTAGTGAAGACCCAGTCTTTCTTAGGACTTTAGGAAAAGGAGACTGGTTTGGAGAGAAAGCCTTGCAGGGGTAAGTAGACCATATGTTGCCCAGTTTGTGAGTGCTATGGAAATTCCTGTTTTAGACTTGGAGTTCCTAGCAAAATGAGCCCTTTTTTTTAGTACTTTTTATAATGTAGATACAGAGCTATGGCAGTCATTCTTACCTTTTTTCAGCTGAATTTATAATATATTTAGCTAGACCATAGAATTGATTTATTACCTTCTAATAAACCATTGTTATATTAATAGAAATATTTCTAAGCTTTGTGTTCCTAGCTGCAATCTCTGTAATGACTCCAAAAGAGAAAGAGAAGTCTCTGCCAAAATTATTCTGTACAACAATTTTACTTAGATTCATAGGAAGATGATGGGTTGAGAATTTTAAGATCCCTAAGCCTGATTGTACAAACAATGGATCAGAAGGCAACGAACTCTTGTAGGAGTCACCTCTGGGTGATCATTGCCATTATGAGGATGGGAATGGGAATGGAAATGGAGCAGAGAATTGGAGGTGGTGGTAGTGAACACCTGAATCCACTAAGATGGGCTCTGAAAGCTGTATGCAGGTGTACTTCAAGATGTCTGAAACTCCACTTGTAAACTAAGACCTCAAGAATCAAGCTCTTGAGATTTCTTCCCATACATCATGTAAGAAAAACTGAATTGACTAAGCCATGCATTTCATAGAATGCATAACGAATGTATTTGGGAATCCTACTCTCATTCTCCAATAAGCAGCATATCTTAATGATCAGTAAATTTAGTTCTGTGTGTATATATACCAATTGAATAAGACATATCTAATAAACATTTGTTTTTGTATCACATTCCAGATGCAGAAGTGTAGATGGCAATAGGATGTAATTTATAATCAGTTTTGCTTGGATTTCCAAATTGTGCCTTCATTTAAAAATTACATTTATAAGCATTTTGCTTAAAATTTACCCTGAAAAAAATAGAGAGTTTTTATTTTTAAAGTTACAATCAGATAGGAAGTTTTCTCTTCTTTCTTCTTATTTCACAGCTACAGAAATGAAACAAACATATCTTAATAAGTCATCTTACTCAGGCCATATTACCTTATGAAAATTTATAACCAAACACACTCAACTTTTCTTTTTACTGAGATTATTTGATCCTTATCTGGTGAACTTGGATTTGCCATTAGATTTTTCTAACATTGAAATTGGAAGAAATAGCATATTGGGTATAGGTGCACAAAGGAATGCAATAAACATGATTTTCCTAGTTTGAACTCCACAATCCTGTCATCAGTATCTTAATTTTTCTTTCTTTTGATTACTGAATATGTAGAAGGCTTCATAGAATGATACCCACTGATTTCATTGATCCAACAGTAAATGTGGAAAACAACATCACTTGAAAAAGATCCAAATGAAAAAAACAAAAAGAAGAAACATTTACAGTCATTTCTAATTAAAATCACAAGTAAAATGCCAGAAAATAAGTCATCATTGGAAATCAACTGATTTTCATATTTTCTTTAGTGGTTTATTGTAACTAAATTTTGGTACCAATTAAAGAAGACTTCCATGGTAAAAAATACCCTTCCTAGTTTCTCAAGGAATGACCTTGAGGATATGGTTTATGGAAAAGCTGCCAAATTTTGCACTAATATGAAAGTTTAAGTAAATGGTTCATTTGTACTGAATCCTTTGTAAAACATGGTTATTCTCATGAACTATCTGGTGCTAGGACTTTCTTTTGCACATATTCTGTCCTTTCCACTGGTCATCTGCATAGGCTTTGGAATAACCAACCCACCTTCCTCTCTTCATCCAATCCCACCATAGTCCTTCATAGCCACCCCCATTTCACTTTGACCTCTCATTCTTTCTTATGCCCTTTACTCTCACTTTTCCACTATGAAATGTGGCTTTATAGGTCTCTTTTAAGTACCTTCTTAAATGTCACCAAAGACTTGCTTCTTATCTCATAGAAAGGTCTTTGTTTTTTGTCTTCATTTAACTGTACTTTTTTGGCACAATTTTACTGCTGACCACCCCTTCCTTCTTTAAATTCCCCCATCTTTGGGGACTATTTAAATTATTTAGCAGTCCTTAGAATTTCTTAGTTAATATCATTTTTTACAGTCTTAAAAATAACATTTATTAATAATGATGAAGGTGAGAGGAAGAGAATTTTCTGTGGGGATACCTGAAAAATCAGTGTTTTCCAGCTATCAAAATTTCAGTTTTCATTTTTATGTTTTCTTGCACAAATCTCTTCCTCTGCTTTTGATTCATGGAGCTTTGCTTTCATATCTCTTGACAGTCTTGAATGGACATTTGTTGAATGTATACATCACTCAGAGACAACATGTTCACACCTTTTTATAATTTATCTCATCAAGCCCTCTGCCTTACTTATTTCTGTCCCTGATGATTTTTTCCCCCTTTAGTAGTGTGGGGAATGAAACTCTGGGCCTCAACATGTACTAGGCAAGTACCCTACCACTAAGCAACACCATTTTCTCCTTATTTATTTTTGAAGGGAATACTCCTTAGAAGCAACTTCAACACAAAGTCTGAATTTGTTTTCTTTGAGATTTTTCCCACTATTCATCACTTTTCTTGTCATTTTCATTGTCTCAGTTGCCAAGATCCTTACATAGTTGGTCCTTATTGTCTGTATGTTCTGTATGGTTTCAGAGGCCTCAGTCCATAGATGGCCAACTTCAGTGCTCTAGCCAGAGGTGAGGCAGATCATTGTGGCAGAAGGAGGAAAGCAGCTCAGGATGTGACAATCATGTCATGTCAATAAGAGAGAGCTTATTTCATATCATAAAATGCATCAATGTTTTTTCCTCAACTTTCTGTTACATACTTGCCAAGCTTCTCCAGACTGCATTTGAACCCAATGAAAAGAAATCCCAAATATTTATCCATTAATTTGATTCCAGAATCTTGTACTTATCAGATGCTCCACAAGTGCATAAATGGATTAATGAATAAACAGATGGATGAAAAAATATCTCTCTAATGATACCCAATATTACAATACATTCTGTCAATGATCACCTTCAGTACTTCAAAGTATTTGGTGATATGTAAGAGAATTTGAGCTCACTTGACTATAGTGGGCAGGTTAGTCATATAAATAAATAAAAAGAATGAATAAAGCAAGAGGACAAACTGGAAAACTTTGTCGTGGACAGCAATTACTGAAACCCTAGTTTGTTCCTTCTCTGTAATGTGATCTCAACTTATTAAGAAAAACAAAAAAATAGATTTTAAAAATATAAAGTGAAATTTTTGAACTCTGTTGAAAAGCAACAGCAAATATACAATCCTACAAGCCATTTCTGCAAAATATTTGGCCTTTGGACTGCCATGTTATGAATTCTATTAATCAGATGTGCCTCTTTCAAACCTGTAGCTACCTTCAAATGAAGGAGGCCTATTAGGTTAACCCCTCTTGATCATTTCCTTGTTTGAGTTCATCACAGTTTAATATTTTCATGTCCTATTTTGTAACTTGTTTTTCACCCTATGTCTCTATGTTCTTTGTGATCTTTTCTTTGAATTTCAATGTTTCACATAAGAAATTCCAGCTTTACATAAATAAAATTTATTTGTTTCACTACTGTCCCTCAAAATAACTTAACAATTGATATGATTCCAGGATATAAAATCTTTGGGCAACCGTGTACTGTATGACTTTAACAGTGGAAGAAAAATTTTATAGTCAGCATTCTCTATGTGTATATAACAATGCATTAAAGATGTATAGTTTTCTAACAAATAAAATTTGTATGTATTGGGAAATTTTTTTTATCCCATAAGTATATTCAGGAGATTATTAAAATATTATTTTTTTGTGATTGGTGATTGAATGAAACAAATACATCATTGAACTTTTTAAATTTGAGTTTGCTTCATACTAGTATTGATTAAGCACAGTAGATAACTGAATGCCATTAATAAAATGTGAACTCAGTCTCCTGTCCATTGTGGAGGACTAGAAGTAAAAAGATTTATTTCCTTCTTGGATGGAGACATGAGAGTCATAAATAGAGACCTCTTCTAAACTATATTATTAATAGCCACTAACCCATAGCATCTCATCACTAGAAATATTTGAGTCACTTACTTTTTCACTTTGATATCAAGAAAACTAAATACTGTTGTTTGGCTAAGGCATCATTTTTTTGCTGTGATAATGATTCATCCATACCAGAGAAAGAGTAAAAAAAAATTTTTTTTTGGTATAAACACTCCCTATATACATGAAAATTATAGTTGTCCTGAAGAGAAATTATTTCAGGTTTTGGTCCAGTAATAGGAGTCAATCCATTTATACTCTGACTTATTGCTTCATGTCCTTACCTAGGTGAAACCCTATAGAATAGATGTAAGCTAATTCCAAGCTAAACATTGCCTTTGCATATCTAATGAAGGAAAATGGATTAGACCAAGTTCAATCCAAGAACGCTACAATTGAACTTCTTGGCACCCACCTTCCTTTCTGCTAACATTTGAGTCTTCAGCATCATGTACAATTAAGAATTTCAACTGAAAAAAGTCAGACTTCCTTAGTTGGAATTCTATTATTTATGAATTATGAGACTTTGAGAGATTTTTATTTTTATCTGAAATGGAGGTTATGGTTGTACCTAACTTTGGACTTGTTCTGAGGATTAATCAAGACAATACTCGGAAAGCGATTTGGTGAAGGCCTAGAACATAGTTTAATGCCCATCACCATCACCTTTACATCACACATCCTTTCTCAAGAGTGTTCTGCTACTTCTTGAAAAAAGTGGAGAGCACTTGGTATAATTGTAATGTCATTAGATTTTGAGTCTGCCACTCACTGGTTATATAACTTGGAGCAAGCCTCCCTTTCTTCCCTTTCTGTAAACTAAACCAATTGAACTACATCATTTTAAAGTTGCCATAATTTAGAACCTATGATTCTCTGAGAATTGGCTGCTTTACAAGTGGAACAGACCTCTAACTGCCAAATGTAGCCCGAGGCTCCCTGTAAAATGGTGGCATTTAATATCAGACCACTGTCATCAGGGCCTACCTTCCAGGAACTATCCCAGTTGTTGCCTCTCATTCTGAATTCCTGTGCCACATGCCAAGTTCTGTCCATGTTAATGCAAAAATGAATGAACCAAAGCCAGTTGAACAGACTTAGCTATTAGAATCTGTATTCCCCTGACTTTTCCCTCATGGACTATAATCTTAGGAAAATTACTTAACATCCCTGAACCAGCTTGTTTTTGGTTTTGGCTTATTTTTTAATAATAAAATCATAATAGAGGATATATTATATTTAAATTCAATTATTATTCATTGATTTATTTGGAAATGCAAAATTTATGTATAGAATTCAAGCCTCTTTTCTACCCTTCCTCCCAATGTCACCATTCTGAAGTAGGTTATGTATATTACTCACTGAACATGTGTATGCATATTATATATATATATATATATATATATATATATATACACACACACACACACACACACACATATATACTCATAAATAAAATTTTACTCTGAGTCAATATAACATTTTCCCTTTTTTCTTTCTGTTGTCATACTATATTTGTGTCAGTCCTTGGTTAGAAGTATTACATTCTTTTTATTTTTAAATGATCTTTACATTTTTGTATGCACATTTAACATGTAATGGTAATCAGTAACTCTCTCTTTCTTTGTAAATACAAATATCCTAGTGTAGTTAACTCCGAATTTCTCCTACTTGTCTTCCATGTAGTTTCCTAGTTTATAGTTCTACCTGGCAGAGTAAACCTCTGAATATGAGCCATTATAATTATTTTTTTGAGACAACAGCAAAAACCTATTTATTTAATGTGCCAACTATTTTGTCCCCTCTTGCTTCTTGCACTCATTTCATTCCTTTGTTTTTTTTTTTTTTTTAGTAATCTTTACGTACTTACTACATTTGCCTACACATAAATGAATATTGGTTTAGATATAAAAATGGAGGTCAAATTTTATTTTTCTTTGACATTTTACATATTATTATATTGTCTTTTAGAAAGTATAATGTGCAGGCATTCAGGTGGCTATTCCTTTGTAGGTAAGTTATTTTCTGGTGGCTCTGTCTTTGACACTACACATTTTTGCTACAATCAATGTATGGACAGATATGTTTAATTTACCTTTCATGTAAACTGGGTGTATTCACTCTGAGAATGTAGTTTTCCTCAATTCTAGAAAATTCTCAGCATTATCTCTACATTTTTCTTTCCTCCACTTCCTCTATTCTTTTGTTTAGAAACTCTTAATAGTTTGGATTAGCCTCCTCATCCTAATATCTTTACCTACTCATTCATATTTTTATCTTCTTTGTATTATTCTGTGCTATATTCATAATGGAATATAGGCATATTCTTTCAGATCATCATGCAATTCTCCATCTTCCCTTCAATTGTGTTAAGTCTGCAGTTCATTCAGTCCATTGGGATTGGTTCCAATGACTATTTTTTAAAACTACCTTTGGAATTTCTACTTGGTCACCATAATGGTTAGACTTATGAGCTCTGAAATGAGCCCACCTGGGTTAAAATACCAGCCCCATCATTTATAAGATGTTTCTCTGCCTCTACTTCATGGTTGATCAAAGGGGAATATTAATGCTTGCCACATAGAGTTGAAGTGATTAATAAACCAAATTATACATACAGATTATATCCTAGAATGATGCTTGGTAAATTCTAATTGTTCCATAATTGTGAGTTTTATCACTATTTTATCGTCTAATTTTATATTGTTTATTGTTTTATCTCAGTATTTTTAAAATATCAATTTTCTTAATCTATTACTTTCATTTTGAGGGTCATATTTTTCTATTTGTCACCTGAGACTCTTGTTATTGTATGATTTATTACAGCCGTGTTGTGGTGTTTTTAGTTGTTTTTGTTGTTTTGGTATTTAATTTTCACCATATGCCCATTTTCAGCAGAGTTCAGAGATTGAGGGATTCCCTTGTGCCATGTTTTGGAGCATCCCTACACTCCAGTTTTAGGTGTTTCATGTTTGTCTCTGTATGGATGGCTTTAGTACCTTGACAATAGAATTGAAAGAATAGAGATCTCCTGGTTTTAAGGCTTGGGTTTCTGTTTCTTTTAGAGAAAACCTTCTTGAAACTTACTTGGGTTGACAAAGAGTTATTTCAATTGCGTGTGTCTGTAGAAACGCTCCAGGACTCCTGGCCTTAAGAAGGGCTTCATCCTGGTCACCTTCCTGCAAGGACCTTCACAGGATGCCTCACCTGCCCCTCCTTAGTTCTCTTTTCTGGCTTCAGCTCATCTCTGTAACCTTAGGACCCTTCTCTGTTTAAATCACCTGAAGCTTTTAAGGTTTTTTGTTTTGTTTTTATTTTCATGTAATATTTTTTTCTTTTTGATTTTCAATGAGGATTGTGATTTGTTTTTTTGAAGATTATTTTCATAAAATGTATCATGAATAATTTTTGTAAAATGTAACACAGTGTCTAGTAGGTCTTCTCTAGCCCTTCCTGTTTTCCTATTTCTGTGGGTAAGGGCCAAATAGAAAACTCACCAAAGTTAGGTTCCTCTGATTTTTTTGCAAAACTGACTGAAAAGAGTCAGAATTGCTTTACTAATATCATTATTCCATCCCAAAAACAGGAGAATGAGGAAACTGTGCATTGACCTGTTATGAAGAGAAATGTTCATTTAAAAACCTGTTCTCTCCCTTCTATAGCCTGATTTAATCTTCTGTGCATGATTTACAGGTAAATAGGAGATTAAAATATCAAGTATGATAAGTAATATTTTGAGCGAAGCACAGAGTGTCCAAGCAGCATTACTTATTTGAATCTCCATCACTTAACTTTTTCTTGATGTCCAAAATCAGCTATCTGTGACCCCACTTAGATATCACACAGGTAACTCAAATGGCACTTGGACACAACAAATTCATTATATCTTCACCCCTCCCCCCCAAATAAATTATTTCCTTTTCATGTGCTTGCTATTACAGCAATTGTTTCTCAAATCAGAAATGTGGATTTTTATATTTGACTTTTTCCATTTCTGAGATACCCACATCACTTATAATCGATCCTGTTGGTTCTACCTTCTCAATAACTCTTAGCCTCACCTACTTCTCGCTGTTCTCACTGGCACTGATCTGGTTAGTGCTACCAAGATCTGTCATCTAGATTACTACACAATTTCCCAATTTGTCTCTCTGTCTAGTCTACCACACCTTCCATTCATTCTATGAACTAATGTGACAATCTCCCTGTCTTAGTTTCCCAGGGTGGCCATAATAAATTACCACAAATTGAGTAGCTGAAAATAATTTAAAATGTATTATTTCACAATTCTGAAGTCTAGAATCTAATTAAAGACGTTTTTAGGGCCATGCTCCCTATGTAAACTCTAGGGTAGAATCTGTCTCTTGCCTCACTCCTAGTGGAATGATGAAAACAATCTCATTAACATAAATATCACCTAAAATATTTCACTTTTTTGGTAATGGGAATATTTGCAATGTACTTTGTTAGCAATATTCACTATATTCACTATGCTGTGTGATAGATCTCAAATAACGTCACTTTTTTCCTCCTATCTAGTTGAGACTTTATTTCATTTGACTATCATCTTCCCATTCTTCTCATACCCATTCTCAGCAACCACCATTCTACTCTCTCCTCAGTGAGTTCAGTTGGTTTAGATTTCAAATAATAAGTGTGAACATTGATATTTGTCTTTCTGTATTTGACCTATTTCTTTTAGCACAGTGTTCTCCAGATCCGTGCATGTTTTCACAAAGGACACACTTTCTTTTGTTTTAAAGGTCAAATGGTAGTCCATTTTTCATCAAAACCACATTTTCTTTATCAACCTGTTGATGGATACTTAGCCTGATTCCCTAACCTAGTGCTGTAATAGACATGGAAGTTTAGATAAGTCTTCAACATACCGATTTCATATCTTCAGGTAAATATCCAGAAGTACAATGGCTAGATCATATGTAATTCTGTTTGTAGTTTTTTAAGGAAACTCCATGCTATTTCCATTTTAGATTATACTAATTTGTATTCTCTTTTCTATACATACTTGTCAATATTTATTATCTTTTGTCTTTTTGATAATAGCCATTAATGTGAGGTGATATTTCATTGTGATTTTAATTTGTAATTCCATAATGACTAGTAATGTGAACATTTTCTCATGTATCTGTTAGCCTGTCATATTTCTTCTTTTGAGAAATGTCTGTTCAGGTGCTTTGCTCATTTCTTAATTAGATTATCTGTTCTCTTTCTATAAAGTTGTTTGAGTTCCTTATATAGTTTTGATATTGATCTCATATCAAATGTATGACTTCACCTATTTTCTCCCAATCCATATTTTATCTCCTCACTCTGTTCCTTGTTTCCTCTTTTTAGTCAGAAGCCCTTTTTTAAAAAACGGAATCCCACTTGTCTATTTTTGCTTTTGTTGCATAAACTTTTGGGGTCATATGTAAAAAAAGTTACTGCCAGATCAATGTTGTGTAGGTTTTACCCTATGTTTTATTATAGTGGTTTTACAGTTTTAGGTGTTATATTTAAGTATTGAACCCATAATTGAATTGATTGGTGTATTTTATATCAGATAATCATTCAATTTTATTTTACTGCACATGGATATCTAATTTTCCCAATACCATTTATTGAAAAAGT
The DNA here is from genome assembly GCF_902686445.1 of Sciurus carolinensis. Taxonomy (NCBI): domain Eukaryota; kingdom Metazoa; phylum Chordata; class Mammalia; order Rodentia; family Sciuridae; genus Sciurus; species Sciurus carolinensis. The sequence goes on from NC_062217.1 coordinate 96,663,812, forward strand.
ATCTTTTTCCCATTATATATTCTTGGAACTTTTGGCAAAGATGATATGATCATGGTTGCATGCTTTTTTTTCTGTTTTCTGTTCTGTTCCATTGGTCAGTGTGTCTTTGTTCATGCCAGTACCATGCTGTTTGAGTTGCTATATCTTTGTAGTATAATTTGAAATCAAGTACTGTGATGCTCCCAGCTTTGTTAATTTTACTCAGAATTTGAGTGTTTTCTTTCTTTTTGTGATCCCATATGAATTTTAGGATTATTTTTTCTATATTATGAAAAATGATATGAAAATTTTGATAGAAATTGAATTGACTCTAGACCACTTTGCGTATGACTATTTTTAAAGCATTAATTCTTTCAATACATAAAAGGGGCTCTATTTTTACTTATTATGTTGTCTCCTTTAATTTCTTTCATTGATATTTTATAGTATTTACTGAACAGGGCTTTTACCCCTTTGGTTAAATTTATTCCTGTTTTATTCTTTGTATAGCTATTATAAATGGGATTGTTTCTTGATTTCTTTTTTAGAAATTTAATTGTTAGTGCAGAGAAATGCTACTAAATTTTTCATTTTGATTTTGTATCCTGCAACTTTATTGAATTTATCAGTTATAACAGGTTTTTGGTAGAATCTTCAGGGTTTTCTGTGGAAGGCTTTGAACCTGCTTGAATAATTGTTTTTATAAAAGGGATCAGATTTTTGTGGCTGTTTGGAGAAACATCAGAATGTCTTAGTATTTTTCTAAGAAATGGTTCCTTTATCTTTGTTGTCTCAAATATAAAGACATTTTCAATGGTAGAAATTGAGCTACTCACAAAAACAATTCAGTCCCTTATTGTTATTCCCCGATATGTCATTCAGACAAATCATTCCTTTAGGTGCTACAAGATAAGAGCAAATAATGTAAATTTGAAAATCTCTTGAAAAACAAACTCGAAAGTATTTCAGTTGAAGCTAATTTCCTTGTTAATGATATCAGCCAGTGTTTTGTGTCTGTCATTTTTATTATTTCCAAGTCTAAGTGATTGTTTCTTAACTTTTCCTTTATACCATATAGATGAAAAATGAGTTGTTATAAATCATACTTTAGACAGGCAACAAAAATAATAATTGGTTAAATTCATTGTTATTAGGCTAATCACTTTTGATACCTATAAAAATCTTTTAAATGTTTAAAAAATGCCTCTGAATATCCTTGTCAAAAATTATATGAATTTAATATTACTCATGTATTCTAATTAAGACTGTGTCCACTGGAGACCAGCTTTTCCAGCTGTATTTGTTCTCATGTAGTTCTTATTCCTCATTCATACAATGAAATGAAAGAGGATGATATTTCAGAAAAAGTATACTACATGATCGTTATTTTACCCCATACTATAGGAATTTAAGAAAACTCCAAGATTTTTTTTCTTTTTTTTTTTTTCTTTTGTGGAGTGGGATGGGGGGCGTGTCAAGCAGCATGTACAAACATCAAGTCCATCAACTTTCAAGGTGATTATGAAAAATGTCAGATCATCTTTAGATGCCCATGATTTAAACGAACAGTGAACCATTGGAAATTAAAATTACAAGTACCATTTAAAATAGCATTAAAAACTGTGAATTAGAGAGAATTATAACAAAAGATGTGTAAGACTGAAAATTATGACATTTTCCAGAGAAAACTGAAGATATATTGTATTCATCCATTGTAAGACTCGGTATTATTCTTCCTGATTGATACATTCAGTGTAACCCCAATCAAAATCCCAACAAAATGTTTTTCAGAAATTTATGTGCTGATTTAAAATTCACATGGAAATTTAAAGGACCTAGAACACCAAAACAGCTTAGAAAAGAACGACCAAGTTGGAACACTAACCCTTTGGACTTCAAAACTTACTTTAATGGTACACTAACCCAGACCATGTGGTTTTGATGTCAAGCTAGACAAATGAATCAATGGGACAAAATAAACAGTCCAAAAATCAACCACACATGTATTGCTATCTGAGATTTTCCATAACAAAACAACTGATCTAACCGACAGAATTTATTTTCTCAGAGTTCCCCAACATGGAATTCTGAGATCAGGGTGCCAACACTGTCACATTCTGTTCAGATCCTTTTCCTGGCATGCAGAAACCCTCTTGTTTTCTGCTCACATGCCTTTTCTCTGTGTGGATGATCAAAAACTCTGTGCCACCTTCTCTCATAAGGGCATCAATCCCATTGTGGGATTGCCCCACTTTTACTGATCTCATCTGCACCGATTATCTCCCAAAGGCCCCATCTTCAAATACCATCAAGTTGAGGGTTAGGGCTTCCACATACAAATTTTTGAGAAACAAAATTCACTTCATAACACTAATTTATTTTCAACAGATTCCAAGGCAATTCCATTAAGAAATGATAGCATTTTCCACAAATGATGTTAAAAATATTAAATAATTAAGTAAAAAAAGAACTTGGATCCATATCTTAAACATCTCATATCATATGGAAAAATCGATTTAAAATGGATCATAGGACAAAATATGAAACCACAACTATGAAATCCTTACATGGGGTAGGGAAGGACAGAAGAGATAAATTTTGTAAACTTCATTAGGTAAGATTTTGTTTAAATATCACACTGAAACATGATACTTAAAAGGAAAAGGTAAATTAGACTTCAGTAAAACTAAGAATTTAGGTGATAGTGTTATAGGTCAGTAAAGAATACTTGCCTCGCATGTGCAAGGCATAGGGTTTAATTTCCAAAACCACACTGTTCTTTAGAAGCCACTGTTAGGAGTGGGAAAGATAACCCACAGACTGGGTGAAAATATTTGTAAGTCACTTATCTAGGGGAATATATTTCAAAATATATAAAGAATGCTGAAATTTCAAAACTGAGAAAACAAGCCCATTTTTAAATGGGCAAATGATTTGAACAGACATTTTTGAGGAGAAACTAAGGGCAAATGGGCATGTGAAAATTTGTGAAACATAATTAGTCATTAGGGAAATGAAAATTAAAATCATAATGAAATATCACTCTACACATATTAGAAGGTCTAAAACTAAAATGATTGATCATACCGAGTATTTAAAAGGATGTGGGGCAAATGGAACATTCATATACTGCTGTTGATAGTGAAAAATGTTGTACCCCTTTGGAAAACAGTTTGATAGTTTCTTAAAAAACTTAAAGATATTATGTACCATCTGATCCACCCATTGTATTCCCAGATTTCAGGAAGCATGAAACCTTTTCTTTTTCATAGCAACCAGTAGCCCCAAACTTCAAACCAATGCAAGGTGCATCTGCAAATGAATGGTAAATGAATTGTGATATAGATGTACAATGAAGTACTACTTAGACATAAAAACAATGAACTATTGACACATTCAACATATATAAATGAGTTTCAAAATAATTATAATGAGTAAAAGACAGATTTTTAAAAAGTACATACCATATGTTTCCCTTTAGATATAATTCTAGAAAATGTCAGCTAATCTATAGTAACAGAAAGCAGATTAGTTGTTACCAAGGGATGGGAGTTGGTGGAAGACAGAGATTTATAAGTATACCAGGACTCCTGTGGGAATGATGTACTTGTTCATTAGACTGAATGTGGTTATAGTATGAAGGGTGTCTACAAATACCAGTGGTTTTCAAATTGTGTACTTTAAGCATAGGCAGTTTAGTTTATGTCAGTTGTATCTCAATAAAGTTACTAAAATATTTAAAAACTCACTTAACAATCCTAACAGTATCCTGGATATCATGAGTTGTCAGTAAAAAAAAAAAAAAAATGTAGTCCATAAACCACCATTACTTTTAGCATCCTACTCATAAGAAGACTTGGCATTATCTTTGGTTTAATTAAAGAATATTTTGTTTAATTAAAGAAAATAATTTTAAAAATTAAATTCATTTTATTTGTTTTTTATTATTGAGACATAAATTTAGACATCTTTATGGAGTGAATACTGATATTTTGATACATGTATGTAAGATGTGAGCATCAAATCAGAGTAATAAACAAATCTCTTAAAACACTGATCATTTTAAAGTGTTGATCATTTTTATATGTGCTTTACTAATTATTTTAAATATGTTAGAGATCACCATATCCAATACAAGACTATAACTGTTTTCTCCTCTCTGTGTTTTGGTGCCCCTTACAGAAATTCTTTCTATCTTTCCTCCCCTAAAGCCTTCCCAGGCTCTAGCGACCACTATTCCATTGCATTCTTCTAACAGATTGATTTTTTAGTTCACATGAATGAGTTGAGAGCATGTGGTACTTGGAATTCTATGCATGCCTTATCTCACTTAACATAATAACCTCCTGTTCATGTTGCTACAAATGACACAATTACATCCTTTTTTGGGGGGAGGGCCATATAATATTATACTATTTACATGTACCACATTTTCCTTATCCATTCATCCACTGATGCACATACTCGTTAATTTCATACCTTGGCTATTCTGAAGAGTGCTGCATTGAACATGGATGTCCGGGTGTCTCTTTGATATAATGATTGCATTTCCTTTGGACATACACCCAGTAATGACATTTCTGGATCCTATGGTATTTCTATTTTTAAGTTTTTAAGGAATCTCCATACTCTTTTCCAGCGGGACTGTACTAATTTGCATTCCTACCCACAGTGCAGAAGAGTTCCCCTTTCTTTGTACCCTTGCTACATTTGTTTTTGTTTTTTCGTTTGTTTTTGCTTTTTGATAATAGACATTCTGACTGTGATGAGATGATACTTTATTGTTGTTTTTATTTATATTTCCATGATGATTAGTGATATTTAGCATTTTCCATATGCTTATTGACCATTTATATGTCTTCTTTTGAAACATCTATGTAGGTCTTTGAACTATTTTTAAACTGGTTATTTTGTTATTTTGGTGTTAAGTTTTTTGAGTTCCTTATATATTCTAGATAGTAATCCCTTGTCAGATGAACAATTTCCCAATTTTTCTCCATTCTATAGATCAGTCTTAATTCTGTCAATTTTTTTTGCTGTGCAGAAAGAAGCTTCATAGTTTGACGTAATTCTATTTGTTTATTTTTACTTATGTTGCCTGTGTGTTTGGGGTTTTATCCAAAAAAAAAAAAAAAATTTGCCTGTATTTCCTCTATCTTTTCTTGTTGTCATTTCACAGTTCATGTCTTACTTTTAGGTCTTTGATATACTTTGAGGGTTTTTTTGATATATTTTGGAGATTTTTTTCTGTATAGTAAGAGGTCAGGATATAATTTCATTCTGCATGTGTATGTCCAGTTTTGCCAGAACCACTTATTGAAGAATCTGTCCTTTCTCCAGTGCATTTTCTTGTGCCTTTATCAAACGTCAGTTGTCTCTCTGTATGGTGATTAGTTTTGGGGTTCTCTATTTTCTTCCATTAGTCTGTGTGTCAGTTTTTGTTCTAGTACCATGCTGTTTGGGTTGCAGGTTTTAAAGTCAAGTATTGTGATGTCTCCAGCTTTGTTTGTCTGTTTTTCTCCCTCAGAAATATTTTGGCTATTGTGGGCCTTTTGTGGACCCATATGCATTTTAGGATTCTTTTTTCTAATCCTGTGACAAATGTCTTTGGTATTTTGATGAGGATTGCATTGAATCTGTGCATTCTTTTGGGTTGTGTGGTTAACTGAACAACATTAAGTCTTCTATTTTGTGTACATGTGTTATTTTTCCATTTTTTGTGTCCTGTATACTAATTTTTTTCATCAAAGTCTTACAATCTTCATTTTGAAATATTTTTACTTCCTTAATATTCCTCTTTTTGTAGTTATTGTGAATGGAATTACTTTCTTGATTTTTTTTCAGCAAACTCATTATTAGTGTATAAAAGTGCTACCAGTTTTTGTGTGTTGATTTTTGTATTCTGCCACTTTACTGAATTTGTTTATCAGTTCTAACAGCCATTTGATAAAGTACTTAGGTTTTCCTATGTACAAAATCACATCGTCTGCCAAAATGGATACTTTGAATTTCTCCTTTCCAATTTGAATGCCCTTTATTTCTTTCTCTTCCCTCATTGGCTCACTAAGAATGAAAATATGTGTGGTTTCAACTTAACCTCAGTCCTAGTTTTCCATTGCTATTTAAATGTGATTTTAAAAGAAATAACAAGATGAATCACTTTTTCCCTTTAAGAAGTTGTAGAATAGTTTCAAAAACAATCTCACAGTCTAGGTCTGTGTATATTATGAATGTATCCTATAAAGCGTAAGGCCTCCCCTTCTGTTATAGAATATTCTTGTGTATCTGTGCATACTGGTATCTTCAACATTACTTGATGACAGTTGCTTATAATGCAGATGGCTGACTGTCTCTCTCACTGTCTGCTGAACAACATCTTTGCTGTAAACCTGCTCCCCATATGGGGAAACATGCTGATTTGAAAGGAACATTTTCCACAAACATTCCATAAGAAGAATATAGGTTTTCTACCACCCACATCCATATGCACTTTATTTTCCTTGGAAACATGGCTTTGCTATCCTGGGGAAATAGATTTTTTGTTTTTACTTTAAACCTTTTGGGTTATAATACTAAACAAAAATAGTCAGAATTGTAAAACATGCACCCAGGGTTCATTTTAATATTTGTAAATTTTAACATTATAAGTTTTTAAAATTATCATAATTTTTTTGGTACAAGGGATTGAGCCCAGGGGCACTTAACCACTGATCCACATCCCCTGCCCTTTTTTATATTTAATTTGTAGACAGGATCTTGCTGAGTAGATTAGGGCCTCCCTAAGTTGCTGAGGCTGGCTTTGAACTAGAAATCCTCCTGCCTCAGCCTCCCGAGCCTCTGGGATGACAGGCTTGTGCCATTGCACCTGGCCATAAATCATTTTTAAAAAGTATATGGTCACATGCTATTTGTAGACCTATCCAATCCAGAATAGTATGGACTTAATAACAAAGAAAATAATGCATTTTAGAATATTTGCTATAATAAACTGTAGGTTATACTTTATAACCTTCTAACTTCCTATATACACTACTTCAAAGTACCCTACAATCACCATGTCAATGCATGTGCTAACAACCACTGAGGATATTAAGCCAGCTGTCACCTACCTGAGACTGCCATATACCACATTTATTTTTATTACTTTCCATTTGAACTGTTTTTTTTTTTTTTAGTTATTCTGAAGAAGACTAGATAAATTATTTTATAAATAGCCACAACAATTTCTTTAAATTTTCCTTTTGGTAAATCAGTGTGAGTCATTAAGACTTGACATATAAATCTTACAAATTTTCTTTCTAGTAATATCTAAATATCTAGTGCTATTCAGTCAGATGATTATATTTAAACTAGCATGATAATTTGTGAAAAATGGGAAATAATTTTTGTGACTTATGAGCTAGTTTGTGTTTATTGATTTCATTATTCCTTTCAAGGTTCAGAGAGTATATTATGGATCTTTGTGTCTCCCATAAGAGGTGAATGAACTTACAGGAAAATTCCACTGGAGAGCAGTCCCTATGGGGAATTTTCTTTTTTTCTCAAGTGTATTATTTTCTCTTCCAGTGAGTTCCTCTATTAAGAATATCTTCATTCCCCTAGTCAAGGGGCTTGGAACTTTAGTCCAACCTCCACAACTCATTTTGGTTCTGCCTCTTTCATATCTGAATACCAAATTTATGAACCACTCTTCCATAATATCTCTCACATGCATTCCTTTCTCTCTTTAGTAATGTTTTCCACTATAATTTGTATCTTTCCCTCCAGCTCAGACTATTAGATTTGTTTTCCCATTTATCATATCCCAATTTATCAAAACATTATAACACTAGGTCCAGGCAAGTAGGATCCATCCTCTGGGCCTGAGCTTTAGCTTTAAGTCCTAGTGTTCCACTTTTGCTGTCTCTTTCCAAAGGAAAAGGAGTCTTTGGGATGAATGAATGAACACTTGGGTGCTGTTTGTCTGATTTTGGACCATGCTTCAGAAACCTGATACCCTTGGCATCTTTGTCCTTCCAGTGTCTTAGAGAGGGGGAGTTCTTTTCTCAGTTCTTTTCCTTGTAAGAGTTGATCACACTAGTTATGTGCACCCTTGATTCAAGAATAGAATTCAGCTATGTGAATTCATCCTTGGTTTGGTAGAATAAAAGAATACCCTAGTGGATATAGAAGCAGGACCACCTATTGCTGTGTGATCATGTTCCAGGTCTGGACTTGGAAATTTGAAGAACACAGTCCTTATACTTTGAACTTAATCTTCCAGATTACCATGCAATGATATTTCTTGAAATAGAATGATAACTTTTCTATTGTTAGACATATTTTATGTGTACTTCTGTTTATAGTCATGTGTAAGGCCCTGTAAATGCTAATAAATATTAGGGCAGGCTGAACCATGATATGGTCACATATATAAAGCTCTTTTGACAATGTTACAGCTTTTTCCAACAGCATTTGCTTGTATTCCAATGTCCACTGTGTAAGCACCAAATTCATATTTTGAACTTTAAGATGTATTATGTGGGTTCTAGTTTACTTTTTGGGCTTTAATTTCTGTCTATAAATAAAAAAATCTTAACTCTTAAGAAACAAACACGAAACATTTCTGAATCTTACACCATGTATTTTTCTGTCTCTGCATATTTGAGCATAACATTCCTTTTTGCCACTGTGCCATTTCATGCTATGTCAGATCTCTACTTATAAAATCCTCCTTATCTTTCATGATATACTTTAAACAGCTTCTCCATAATTTTTTTTTGATGTGATTATCCAGTCTAAAGTATTCCTTATACATTAAGGGCTGGATGATGTCTCACCTTTGAGTACAACCAAACAAATATGCCAGTCCCCTCCTAAAAATATTCTGAATAAATGTCAAATTACTTTGTTGGATTTTTCAATGTGAAAAAAAAATTGTAAGGATAGTCAAAAATGATTTAATTAACTTTCTTCCCCAAATTTGAAATTCATAGAATAGAGGCAAACAAATTGAACCAGTATAGGAACTAGTTTGAAAAGAAATCTAATTTCATTGAGAGGTACAAATTAAGGTATACAGTATCTTAATGTTCCCACTGGGCCGATTTGCATCTATTGTCTTTATTTTAAATTACTATTTGGTTTTTTCTATATCATACATAAAAATCAGTTTTTATTTTCTCCTACTTTTATTTTCATTATTCTAAGTTGAATAGTTTTTAACTGAGTTGAATTTATTTGAAATCTCTAGGATTTTTGAGAATAACCACAATAGTATTAATATGATGATATAATTGATGCTGCATTGTATATCTCATGTCTGCTTTTAAGACAAGCTCAATGCTCCAGTTGTCCAGAGTGTTAATTATTGTGAACTGACAGCTGATTCCCTCTTCAGATTCTGCTTTTGTTGAAAGAAAGCTATCTTAAGCAATCTTGTTCAATGGCCCAACATTATACCTCTCCCAGCGCATGATGACTGTTTAAGGTAGAGTACAAGGGCTTGAGCCATGGGCCTCGTTTAGAACATGTCTGCCGGTCCACAGACTTCCATAGCTTCTGGTAGGATAGACTGAGACTTCTGGTGTAACTGCAGCATATCCCAGTGTCTCCTCTGTTCAGTCCTTCCTCTGTCACCCTAACATGTATTGTTTCCAAGTATCTTTTCTTACTCACTACCTACATGCAAATCTCAGAGTCTCAGATACTGTTTCTTTGGGAACCCAGTCTGTAATGTGTGATGTTGACCTTGAAATTAAATTTATTATAGAAAGTGTGTTGATAGAAACTTGGGAGGTAATGTAGTGTAACAATAAATTCCAGGTGCTAGGCTCAGATATACTTAGACTTTAGTTTTGGATCTATGATAAACTTATTTAATTGTGTTCAACTAGTTACTTAAATCTTCTGACTCTCAATTTCTTTATCATTGAAATTATAGGTGTTTATCATTCAGGACCAATGTGAGTATTCCATAAGATACAAAAAGCACCTATCACATTATCTGGTGTTTTGCAAACAGACCCTATTAAATGTTAGGCTCCATATCTATGCCCTCCACATACTACCTAGAAAAAAAAATATCTGAGGTCTCAAGGTAGGAAGTATATATCATATATGCATTTGATTGACCAATTTATTCAGTCACTATTTGCCATACACCATGTGTAATTTAGGCATTTGGGAAACTGGCAAAAAAGCAAAGTCTCTATGCTTATGAAATTTATATTCCAAGGTAAGAAGTGAGGAAAAAGAAGTTAGAAAGAAATGAGGTTTCTGGATAGACCGGACAGAGTAAGACAGATAGGGGAGATCTATTGGAAGAATATTTTCAGTTTAGGTAGCGTGGTCAGGATAGCCTTCATGGAGAAAATGACATTTAAATCAAGATTTGAAGGAGGTAAGGGAAGGAGCCATTGATACCTGAGATACTATTTCATATTGTCAAAGGGTCTTACCAAGTCTACTTGATGTTGATAAATTAATTAATGCCCTCTGTCATTTCTGAGTCTTGGCAAACATTGCCTGCTCTACTTGGGAAGCTCTTTCATGTACCTTTTAGTATTCTTGTCACTGTTGAACAGTCAGGTATCTGTGGGGTGGGGTAGGCTCTATGGCTGCTGATTTCTGTGGTGTAAATACTCCCACTGTGACTAAGTTTTCAGTGGAATGGCGGTGACTGTGAAGATGGGAAGGGAGGGCAAATTGCCTCTCAGAAGTTGATGAGAAGCAGTTCCTGAATAACACGGAACTTGGTTCACCTCTTCTCGAGTCTCACTAATTTGAAGTTCTCTGCTATTTTTAACTCACCCCGTGGTGGCTTTGATGCCCTTCCACCTTTCAAAAGTGTGACTTATGATCGCCCACCACCGGCGGGGACAATCACAACGCGTATGCTCTTCTTGATCACAGGAAGCAAAAGCAGTTTATTCCGCAAGTCTCAGACTTATATCAAGAACATAAGGCTATCAGAGAGTAGACTACCAGGAAAGTCAGCCTATCAAGGAACAGTCTCCAGGCAGATACCAGGATCGCCTCATGTACAACAGCCAACCGGAGTTACTTCCTAAAACTTGTTTATGAGTGCAGCTATGTCTGGCAAGCTGCCAGGCGCCATCTTAGAGATCAGGCCAGGGTGCGGCTCTGGGGCCCTCAGAGCCCGCCCCTGACAAGTGTGGTTCGTTCTCTCCTCTAGCATAACTCTCTCGTATTCCATGTACCTGTTTATCTAACAGACAAGCATTTTAGGACAATTATCATTTTACAATTTTTTATGTTGATGGTGCTTAGTAAAGTCCCAGACATGTAGTAGAGAAATATAGTCCACTATTAAAACTCATCAATATTTGTAGGTTGTTGTCATTTTGTTTTCAAAATTTGTCCTTGTGATACAGTGTTTAATGATATTAAAGACTGAGTTGTTTTAGAATGATAATGTTATTGTGGTTGTAATATTAACGAGACTGTCTTTTAGAACTATAATATACAACAAATATTTGCAGATGAAGTACAAGGAATCTTTATATTCTAAGGTGAGAAGTGAGGAGAAAGAAGTTAGAAAGGAATGAATTATTCTGAATTATCCAATAGAATGGAGAGTGTGTAGATATGGATGAGAAAAGACTGACCAAGAAATGACCATTACTGAAACTTGATGGTGGTGCATTGTCATTGATTCTGTTTTTCTCTCTAGCTCTATATATATTTGAAAATGTCCATAATAAACTGTAAGTAGGTTCATTCTAATCTTTTTGGTATGAGATCACTTTTAATAAATTGAACTTTTCAGCTGGGTTCCAAAATAATGTTTTACATAATTTTACCCCTAGAATATTTCACTGAAGTGTAGCACAGGCCTATAATTCCAGTCTCTGGGAGACTGAGGCAGAGGGATCCCAAGTTTGAAGCCAGCTTCTGTAACTTAGTAAAATCCTGTCTCAAAAATGGAAAGTGTCCCTGAATTCAATTCCCAGTAACAGAAAGAGAGAGAAAGAACAGGGATAGGAGAGGGAAGGGAAGGAAAGAGGAAGGATAGAAAAGATAAGAATTTCATTAACAATAGGATGATATTTGAGCAGTTGATTCTTTAAATAGTTACTTGATGATCTTTATTATAATTACTTTATTTCTTAGTTAATGTACTTACTTTTCTTCCCTAAATACCCAGAAAATATATTGTGTAGTTTACTAGGAAATAAAAATGAACAGATAAAAACCCTCAAAGAATCATATGATCCAGAAGACTTAGAACAGTCTCACATTTTACTATTCTATGGAATTCCTATTTGGCTGAAACCATGTTAGAGAAACTTCCTTTCATATTCGCATGTTTAACTCCTTTTAGTTAAACATGATTAGTCAGGAAATTGTTCGTATAAAATTGCCACTTTGAGTTATTTTACACAAGTGATTCTCTGACAGATTCAAGGGTAAGATTTATGAGAGGCGAGTATAAAACCAAATCTATTTTTTTTTTTTTTTTTTTGGTGGCTACCCATACCTGGTCAGAGTATTTCGCCTGAAGGTTTCTAGGATGAATATGAAATTGCCTAGGAAATTAGATGTAGATTTATTTTGTGTTAAACCTGAGTGAAAAGAATATGTTCCAGTCTAGCAACATTAATAAATATTGCTGTAAGTAAGAAGTAGTAAAGCATGTCCAAGGAGGTGGAGACTGAGTGGGACAAAAACAAAGAGCTTTTGCTGCTTATTCTGTTCTATCTGAACTGAATTTTAAATCACCTTGTTATGCTTCCAATCTAAGTTTACATAAATGCATAATCATGAAATCCCATTTGGTCCTGATGGACTATTAAAGATGTTTGCTGAAAGAAAAATCTCTAAGCCTTTGTTTAGGGATTTTCTACAAAGGAAATGACTGATTTTAAATATTAGTTCATAGAACAACCCAATGCTAGGAGTTCAATATAAGATGTTTAGTAGTGTACATTTAAAGTATTTAATAGGCACTAGTTTTTCAAAAAGAGCAGTAAAACTTTCTACTACTAGAATATGTTTTATTTATACAACACAATGAAACTAATATTTGCTCAACTAAGATGTACTCAGGACAAAGCAGATGAAAAGTTTTACAGCTCTAGATTTTATTACCTCTTCATTTGTTTGTCACAATAAGAAATTATTCACTTTAAGATTCAAGTTTGAAATATTTTTCTGCCTTCAGAGATATTGCCATGTGTTTTTAAAAATTCTGAGAAAATTTCAAACTAACATAAAAGTTACAAGATTAATACAGGAAACTCTGATATACATTTTCCCAATTTCTCCAGGTTTGACATTTTACTACACTTGTTTTTTTTATTATCATCTCTCTCTTTAATATATTGATGTAAATATGTTTGTATAACATGCATCTATGTAACTTTTTTGCACGATTCATAAGTAGATTCAGTACAGTATGCCCTTTTATCCCTAATGCCCAATGTGCATTTCTCAAGAACAAGGGCATTTTCTAATGTAATGACTGTATAGTTACTAAGTTCAAGAAACTCAGCATAGATGTAATATTTTACCTAATCCACAATGCCAACTTCAATTTTTGTAAGTTGTTCCAATAGCGTTCTTTATGGAACATTTTCCTCCAGTTCAGGAGCCAGTCCAGGATCATGCATGGCATCCAGACATTGCATCTCTTAGGTCTCCTTTAAGGGACCTTTTTGTTTTCTATTAAATTTTTCTCAAAAATTGTCACTTAATTTGGATCAGTCTGAAATTTCCTTGTGGCTAGATTCTGGTTTGGTGTCCTATTTGGAATATTATATAAGTAATATGATCTTTTCAGAGGATAAAACACATCAGGAGGCACACACGTCTGTCCCTCACTGGTTATATTAATTCAGATCATCCAGTTTTGTGTGCATTCATATTTTCCACTATACAACTAATAAACTATATGCAGAGAGATTCCGTAAGAGCATGTGAAGATTTTTCTCTGAGTTAAACCATCCTCTGCTCCTTGATGTAGCATTCATTGATCATTCCTTCCAGAAGAATTCTTTTGAACAATGATTGCAAAACCACTCCCATTAAAAGAAGTCCTTCCTTTTAATTAATTGTTATTATAGACTTACAGTTTCCTGTTTGATTCAGTGGATAATCAGTTACTTTGGTTCCCGATGTGACTGGGGTGGGAGGGTGGAACTGTGTAATCCCTTTAGCTTAGAATCATTTTGATGTGTCCTCTCATTTTTTTCCTTGAGCACTTTTTTTCCTAGCACATGATGTGTACCATTGTCAACTTGTGCATTCCTGGTTCAAGCTTTAAGTCAGATATTTTTTCCAGGAGTCCTAATTACTTTTAGTATAAAACGAACTTAAAAACCAAGAGCTACATAATGTGGCATGCTCTAATTCACTAGATGAAATTAGGAAATCTGTGTATGTGTGTGTGTGTGTATGAGAATTAGAAATCACAAGTTCACACTGATACCTCCAATTCCATACCATTTCTTTAGCATTCCTCCTCATGTTCCCCATTCCATATTTATATTTCCCTTTTCCCTGGTTCCTAACATAAACATATTTACTCATTTTCTCAACCTATATTACATTTAAAATAGCATTAGAATTATGGCATACATGGGAGAAAATATCGAGTCATTTGTAGTATTTTTACTATCCCAAGATCCAACTGTATTTTTTGATATTATGCAATAATAAAAAAATTTGCATTTCCTCCAGCAATGCATGAGAGGACCTGTTTTCCATAGCCTTGTGAACAGTGTCTTGTAAACTTTTGACTTATTGTCAATTAGATGGTTGAGAACCAATATCTCATTGTACCTTTTAAATTTGTATTTCTTGTTGTGGTTAAAATGTATAAATCAAAATTCTTTTTTTCTGAATTCTCTAGTCATGGTTTTTCCTATAGTATATTTGAATATACTATAATATCTTTTGTGATAATTTTTGAAAAAATTTTTTCAATTTACAATTATCTATGAATTTGCTTATGGTGTTTTCTACCATGCCAAGTTGTTTGTAATTTTATTTGGAAATTTTCATATATTTTTCTTTAATTATGTCTAGATGCTGAGTCATAGAAAGCTTTTCCTAGGTTTTAGAGAAATTTACTTTGTTTTCTTATAGTGTTGTATAGTTCAATATTTTTTTCACTAGAACCTTTTTAAAGTAAATAATACATTTTAAGATGAATCAAAGTAAAACTGCACTATTCCAGTAGATTGCAACAGTGGACCAAGGTCAGAATGAACTTGACTATTCTGTTTCCTTTATAAGAGCATTTGAAAACTGAGCTACAGTTAAGCATCCTCTTATTTCACTAAAGGTATTTCATTTTTAAAACAAAGAAGAAGCAAAACTCACTTCCTTCCCAGGTTTAAGAAGACAAAAGTAGGAAATGTTTCAGTGAGGAAAATACCTGATAGACATGAAAATTCCTTGAAGTACTGAGTACAATCATCCTTCCCTCCCTCCCTCACCCAAGTCTAATGAAGTTAAAACATTGAGTAGTAATTTAAGTATATCCTGTATTCCCACCCTAGGTAGGAAATGTCAGAAAACATGCTTCACATTCTGCTTTACTCTAATCTAAGGATGGGACATTTGAATTCACTCACACACACATTTTAAACGTACAGAAGGAATTATACTATATATTCTGCTCTGCATCTTATTTTTTAACATTTCACAAAATTTGGAAAGTTTTTGACATAACAAAATACTAATTATTTTCAATGAGTAAATATATTTAATATAATAATACTTAATGAGTGAATTGCATTTATTTGTTGGAATACTAAATAGTATTTTGTATGTATGAAGGATGAATATATAATAAATATATATTAAGTATTTAAATATATTAAATATAAGATATACAAGAATATGTATAAGTATGTGTATGTCATATGAGATATATATGCATAGATATATATCTATATGTAGATATACATATTTTACTTTAACCTCACTAGGTGTTATGATTTGAATGTTTGTGTCCCCTTCAGTATTAAGAGGTGAGACATTAAGGAAATAATTAGGCTTGAGGGTTCTTCCTTCATTTAAGTGATTAAGTCTTAATAAAGGATGGAGGGACCTAGCATAACGCACACCTCTAATCCCAGGGACTCAGGAGGATAGGGCAGGAGAATCACAAATTCAAGCCAGCCTGAGCAACATAGTGGGATCCTATCTCAAAACAAAAAATGAAACGTGTTAGGGATGTAGCTCAGTGATAAAGCATCCCTGGATTTATTCCCCTGTATCACACAAAGAAAGGGTGGAAGTAATTTACCATACTCTGCCTTTCATCTCTTCTGCCACACAAAGATGGGATGTTTGTCCCTTTTAGTTTTCTTAGAATTTTATTTTATTTTTTAAATTTATTTTTCTTTCTACTTATACATAAGAGTGCTTCTGACATATTTATACAAACATGGAATATAACTTATTCTAAGTAGATCCCAGTATTGTGGTTGTGTGTGACATGGACATTCATTGTAGTTTATTCATATATGTATATAGGAAAGCTGTGTCAGATTCATTCCACTATCCTTCCTATTCTAACCCTTTACCTTCCTTTCATTCCCCTTTGTCTAATCCACCGAATTTCTATCCCCATCTGCGCTTTGTTGTGTGTTAGCATCCACATATAGAGAGAATGTTCAACCTTTGTTTTTTGGGGGATTGACTTATTCACTTAGCATGATAGTCTCCAGATCCATCCATTTACTGGCAAATGTCATAAAGTCATTCTTTTTTATGACTGAGTAATATTCCATTGTGTATATACACCACATTTTCTTTATCCACTCATCTGTTGAAGGGCACCTATACTGGCTCCATAGCTTAGCTATTGTGAATTGTGCTGCTGTAAGCATTAATGTGGCTATGTCAATGGAGTATGCTGATTTTGACTCCTTTGGATATACAATTGAGGAGTGGATATACAATTACAAGTCAAATGGTGGTCCCATTCCTAGTTATTTGAGGAATCTCCATACTGCTTTCCAGAGTAGGTTGCACCAATTTGTAGTCCCACCAGCAATGTATGAGTGTACCCTTTCCCCACATCCTTGCCAACATTTATTGTTACTTGTATTCTCTTCTATATTCCTTCATGTAATAACAAAGCAACCAGGTACCGTCCTGGAAGCATAATGCAGACCCTTGCTAGGTATGAGGTCTGCTCATGCATTGATCTTGGACTTTCCAGCCTCCAGAACTGTGAGAAATAAATTTGTTATTTATAAATCACCCAGTCTCAGATATATTTTTATATCAACAGGAATGAAGTAAGACAAAGGGAATTTTTTAAAAATTGTTTAATTAGTTCTATTCACTGAAGTCCTTGGAAATAGCACTATTTCTTTAGTTACAAGCACATCAAGTACTCAGATCTTGATTTTAAAATATTCAATGAAAATAGCCAGGGCTCCTGAAGGAATGGCTGGTTCTATACCCAGAGCAGAGAAAATACAGCCTGATCAAGGAGCATCTTGTAGCACCAGAAAATAAGGAAGTGCTTTTAAAAAATGGGCATATGTGAAAAAGACACAGGGGTCAACTTGAAAGGCTCCTGATGGGCAAGCCTGGAACAATTTGTAACACAAAATAAATCATGATAATACTGGATTCTGGACCAAAACATGAAATCAATGTTACAAATCCATACTGATATAAATAATGATTGAATAAATACATGTGGAGAAGTGACAGATATCCCATACAGAATAATTCTAAAAATAAATAGGAACGAATTGAAGGAAATAGAAAATCATTATTAGTTCATCACAGGCTGCAGGCCAGATCCACTGAAGGTGGTAAAAAAATCAGATTTTAAAAAATGAAAGATGATATTTGAATAGCCTCAAACTATCTCCCTCAAAATATCTATTAATTACTTGGTGGTTTTAACGTATGTTTACATAAGCTTTTTGATAAGCAAATATTTTGTGATGGTATTGATCATTAATTGCAATACCATTTTACACTGTGGTATGTGTGTTCTGTTATTGCATGTTATCAATTTTAAGGATTAATTGGCTTCTTACATAAGGTGAATATTGGAATATAAGGTAAAATAATAAGTTGCTGACAAGTGAACAGTTTATTTTCAGCTTCTAGTAAAGTATTTTAAAATAAATATCAACCTGTGAAAACAATAAAACCGTGTGCATTTTTTAATGCTTGGTTCCTCTACCCTTGTTGAAATATTTGTGTTTGCTTTCTATTGCAGCATACCAGATTACCATGGGTTTTGAGAGTTAAAAACAGCATCCATTTGTTAACTCATAGTTGTCTAGGTCAGAATTACCAATGGCTGAGCTGAATTCTCTTGTTGAGGGTCTCACAAAGCTGTAGTCAAGGTGCTGGGCTCTTCCCTATAATCTCTGATGGAAGAATATTCCAAGATCATTCAGCTTGGTGGCAGAATTTGGTTTCTTGAACCTATAAAGTTGAGGGTTCTACTTCCTTGTTAAAGGACTCCCTCCATCTCTTAAGCCACCAAAGATACTCTTCTTTAGAATTTCTCTTCTCCTTCTGCTTCTAGTTGGAGAAATCCATTTTTTAATTGGACCATGTGATTAGAACAGGCTCACTTTATCTCCTTATCTTAATATCAACTGCACATATGTCATAACCTGTTTCATCATAGTTTCAGGGGACTGGGAGAGGACATCTCTGGGGAACCATTTCAGAAATCCTGCATACCACAGTAACATCATGTTTAATCTTTACAGTATGTCTGTCATGCACTTTTGTTCCTATCATGTGGGCACTTTGGACAGAGTAAAATAGTCTTCTCTATGAATTGGGCTCTTTTAAGCATTTTAAACAAAATGAATCACAACATTGATTCTTACCAGTGGATAAACAGTGTCATGTAGTGTCAGATCTTTTTTTTTTTTTAATTTTGAAGAGATTTGCATTCAAGAAAACTATCAAAACAAGTGCTCTAAAACAGGAGAGTTGGAGTTGGAGAGTTTCATTGTGAAATCAAATCATGCATTAAAGTAGGGATATGAAAGTAGTGAAGAAGCAAATCTTAAGGCACATTCATGGAATTTTGATGGTTTGTGATGCAGCAATCCCAAGTGTGCAATAATAATTTTTGTGAATGTTGATCAGATATTTACTGTTTAGTACAAGGAAAGAGGTTGGGATAACCGTGCTGACTTGATGTAGCTGTGTCACTAATTTTAGACAAACATGTCTCCTGGAGTTACCAGCTGTTTCCTGCTTGAGTGCAAATGAGCCCACATTTGCCAGCATGAGGCCTTAGATTTGACTTCAGGCTCTTCTGTTAAACGCAATTTGTTTTCTGCTCGGTTCTTCAGACCTAATTGCAGGACAAGTAGTCATTTATTGTACCTCACTTTCACCTGTTAGGGAGAATAATTCAAATAAGTTTTGACAATGCATGCTTTAGGTGAGAATGTCCCATTTGACTCCTTTAAATTTGTTCCATCCTATTTACATGGTAAAATAACAGAATACAGACGTACACTGAATTTTATGTAAGTAAAATTCCCTTTACTTGTTATATTCGGAGTATAGGATTTGGTGACTGCTAAAATTTGGGGGAAAGTAAACTAAAATTATATTTTTGTGTTTGTAATATTCCTCAGAACATATCATTTGAAAAACAAATCATAATCTGAGAGAAAGTTTGATTCTATTCTCTGTGATATAGAAACTGCTGATGCCCTCTGTCATCTATCCACGTATGATTATGTTTCTGAGTAGTAACCTGAGACCCCCTTAGGTATAGAGTCCTAGGGTGTTAAGAATTTACTCAGATAAGCACTTTGATTGATACTTGATCCATGCTGTAGTCTCTCAAGGGCAATAGAGGATTTAGAAAATGTGACTTTACATGAAATAAAGTACAGCAAATAAAATTCAAATGTAAAAAAAATCCTTGTATTAGTTAATGCTTTAAGCTGGTTTGCCAATAACATTTGAAATCAAGTTTGTAAAAATATGGTAGGAACTGAAAATAAAGTAAAATGTTGAGCCAATTCATAAGTTAAACAAATTTTAAAACCAACTTTCATAGTAAGTATGATTTTCTCACAGAATTTATTTGCAAAATTCTTATGAATTATGACTTGGCCTCAGAATTTATAGACTTGGAGTCCTGATTGTGAGTCCCAGTTACTAGCCATGTGAGTGTGAATAAATAAACAAAACTGTTTTCTTTTCTGTAAAGTGGAATGATAGTATTGTTACCTCATGGGATGTGAGTGTTCAAGATGCCCTTGGATGTAGAACACGCTTGCGGGTTCCTGGCATTTGCTTAACTTTATTGTTAGAAAAACCAACAGATACTAGATTACTATTACAGTAGTGATTTTTAGTTTTGGATCAATGTTAATGTCAATCTTTATATTAAGAGAAATAAAGATCTTTTGAAATTTTTCTTAAAAGTATTGTTCTGAATAACTTATCCTTCTCCAGTTACTTTTATTTTACCATTGGCTATAGGCAATAACTTAAAAGTGAAATAAATTTGTCTAGCTCTGGCTACTTAAGATATTTAGATATCCTGACACTAACATTTTGTGTGAAGACATAGTATTTTGAAAATATAGAGACAAGGAAAGAAAAAGTACTGTGAATGCAAACCTCAAAGGTAATGCAAACCTAAGTGCTTTATAGGAAAAGGAGTTTCTATTTTACTTTTAAAATTACCTCTAGTTAGAGATACTGTAAATGGATGACTGGATCATTATCTCATTCAAAGTAAAACGTTGTAATGTCTACCTTGTTCAGATAGTTCAGGTGAGTAGTAATATTTTGTTTTGAATTATGCAAACAATTATCTCCATTTATTACTTCCATCTGTTAGAGTAGATTTTGTTTTAGTATAGATCACAACAAAAATAGGACCTTTTGGAGGCATCTTAAGAAACCCAACTGGTAGATATTATTTGGGAAGATTTTCTAATGCATTAAAACTTAATCTTTTAAATCTAAAAGCTATAGACTCTTCCAAACAACATTCTTATGTACAGAAATCTGCACATACAATTGAAGAGCTTACAGATGCTCCAAACCCTGCCAATAAAATCAGAATGCCAACCTCCATGGTCTCAAAACTTAACTTGCTGCTATTTTCTAGCCATTTTGAAGCACCCTGAGATGTATGTTGAAATTTAATAAAGAACAATACAGAAGTTAGGGAAATGTTTTATCAGGGGACTGTTTTCTTAATACAAAATAGAAGATGTTGTACATATTCTTGCAGTTTTATTGTGTTTGACAAAATGATGTTTTAAATCAATGATGGTTTGGAATTCACCTACATCTCTGAAAACTTGATCCATGCAATCGTTTCTATCACTAATAGCTGCAGTTCAGATTTATTTTTTGGTACTGGGGATTGAACTCAGGGACACTCAACCACTGAGCCACATCTCCAACCCTATTTTGTATTTTATTTAGAGACAGGGTCTCACTGAATTGCTTAGAGCCTCACTTTTGTGAGACTTACTGTGAACTCTGATCCTTCCGCCTCAGCCTCCCAAGCTACTGGAATTACAGCGTGTGCAAGCGTGCCCGGTTCCTTCCTTATTTTTCAATGATACTACAAATACATTTTTTTTTCTCATCAGCTGCTGTGCTAATTTCCTTCTTTGTTATTTTTATTTGGTCACCATATATTAATTCATACTCACTGTAACTGGTGCTCTCTTTCTCTCTCTGCCTCTGTCACATACCCCTCATTTATAAAACCTCTTCTTAACTAACTTATTATTCCATCTCATTTATTTCATTTTTGCCACCACTACTCAGATACTTAAGTAGTGAAGCTGAAGCAAACCTTAACATGTCCACGTCAGCTTGGGTTGTCATAACAAAATACCATAGACTGGGTGGTTTGTTACAGTAATGTGTTTCCTTATGGTTCTGGAGGACTGGAATCTGAGATCAGAGCACCAATAGGATCAGTTCTGGTGAAGGGCCTCCTCTGCTTTGTAGACAGCTACCTTCCCACTCTGTGCTCACAGCAGGTGTTGGGCAGGAAAGTATATGAGTTCTCTGGTGGTTTTTTCTCATAAAGGCATTAATCCCACCATGAATACCCCACTGTCATGCTTCTCTAAACCTCAGTAGCTCCCAAAGTCTCATCTCCAAATATCACATTGAGGATTAGGACTTCAACATATGAATTTGGGAGAGATAAAGGTCAGTCAATAGCAATGACATTGGGAATGTGTGTTGATTTGGGGCCAATTTATTCTGCTAGTGTAAGTCACTCATTCATTCAGGCTTTAAGCCACCCAGCAGGCCCTACACTATCTGTACCTCCCTGACCTTCTGACTTCCTCCTGATAGAATCATATGGGCCTTCTTGTTCTTTCTTGAATACATAGAACACTTTGGCCTTTGACCTTTTACTGTTTTACTTCCTCTGTTCATAATATACATATTCCATGTATCTTTTAGAATAAGTTGCTTAAATTTTCTTCAATTTTTTGGTTCAAATCTCACCCTTTCAATGAAAATTACCCAATGCCATATTTAATTTATGCCCCCTTACACCCAATCTCCTTATTTCCAGTCCCTTGATTCTGTTTTTTTCTCTTTCCCACAGTACTCATCTCCTCTGATAGATTGCATAATTTATGTATTTGTTTTAGTTGTTAATTGTCTCCTTCAACCACCAAATGCATACAAATTAGAATGTAAAGAGCATGAGAGCTGAAGTCAGGGATGGTTTCTGAATTTTGTTCATTGTTATATCTCAAATTTCTATAATGGTGCCTTACAGTAGACATTTAACACATACACTTTAAAAACATTAATTGAAAACCTGTTATGTATTTAGCATTGAGCCATTTGATAGACACAGAAATGAAAAAGAGCCCTGTTGTCCTAAGGAGTTGCATCCTTGAGGGGAAGACAAGCAAATAAACTGTGTTTATGAATTGCACATCGTCTATGGGTATATTGGAAATACAGTGTTGAGCAAAACCCAGGAAGGGAACAACCCTTGTCTTTTTCACAGTTTAATTAGTGAACAGGTGTACTATATGACAATTGCTACATGAGCATTGATGTGTGAGGTGCTGTTGGACTATAGCTGTGCATGGCCGGGGTGGCTAGGGAAGAATTCCCCAGGCAGGTAGGCCTTGGAAGGGAAGAGTCTGAGGTAGACAGGCAAGCAAAAAGTCTGTAAGTGAGGTGTCTGAGGAAGAGCATTGCACAGAGAGGCACAACATCTGGGCTTAGGGGTTGTAAGTTCTTGGTATTCATTTCAAACTTGGGGGCCTATTTCTTGCCTATTGTCATTTCTGTACTATCTGGCACTACATCTGCTAGGAGAGCTCCTTTGTTAAAAAAAGGTCCCACACCATAGCTGTTGGATAATTTACAAGATACTTACTGTTTAAAAGAATTATTACCAAAAGTTTTAAAAGTCAGGGAATTTTACATAAACATGCCTGGCTTCTTTTTAAAAATCGAATGCATGGGGAACTCTGGCCAATCTCCATGGCCACAGTCTGCTGAGGGAAAACGTATTCTATTTATCCTCATCTCCATCCGTCCCAACCCCTGCAGACTTCTGAATATGAGCTCTCTGGAAACCAGCTTGCTCCTTATGTCAGGGGATTCCTCCACTTTGTTGCATTTTCACATTTCTTAAACCTGCTTCCATATGTCTCCTTTGAAAAATGCAGTAAAAAGAGTAGGTAGGTTTCTTCAGCATAGCCCCTTCCTTTCAGTAGACAGCAGTTAATGTTGTTCTGCTTCAAGACTCCTGGTGACTTTGCATTATTTTCTGAATCCTGATCTCAATAGGATGGATAACCTGTATGTCTAGTTATATTCAAATGTACTTAACAATTTGTAGATTTATAGTAAAATTAAAATAAACTCCTTTTGACTGTTTAATACCTAGGAAAGCAAATTGAAACTTGTTATATATCCCATTACAGTGAAGCTTGTGTTGTTTATAATTTACATATGTTTGCTCTGGGTTGGATGCACAGTTAAGGGATTGATATGCATTATCTCAGTCAATTCCTACAACTCTGAGGTAGATCATAGTATTCATATTCTGTAGATTAGAAGATAAGGATCAGAGAAATTAAATGAAATTATCCAAAATTATATAGTCAGAATGACCCAGAAGTGAAATTTGAACCCAGCATATATGATAAAGATCCATGTATCCCTTTCACTCTTAGCCAGACAATTAGGACCATTTTAAAATGTCTAGTTAGCTACTAGTTAATAATTCATTATGAGTTTTAAAGTATATCTCTGGTATTTATTATTTCATCTGTTTGCTTTGAAGGAAAAGAGGATAAGTACAATTTTGTACAAGCATTTATTACTGGTCATTTTAGTCTGTATAGTAATTGTTGACTATTTGATTGGCCAACTATTCAGGAGAAGCTTTAGGTATCTTTTTGAATTTCTTCATTAACATATATTAAGTGCCATTACTGTGTTGGTGTTTGTCTTAATGATTCCTTAGCAGTCTTCATTGATAACCAAAATTTAATCAAACTAATGTTATGATAACCTGCTTCAGTATTTGTTTTGACTTTATATTTTTTGCAATTTTAATCTTACACTTTCATGGCATTCGATTAGATTAAACTCCACTCATTAACATTTTCTGCGAACTAATTGAATCTCCAATAAAAGGGTTTTGTCTTCTTGTCAACTCTTTGATGTCTTCACAGGATTATATACCATTGCATCCTAAAGCTAATTAATGGAGTGGTGATATTTATATGGCTACAATCTAGATACTGATTTTTAATGGCTTTAAAAAAAATGAAGAAGTAGTTTGAAAATGGTATGAATCATTACAATTAATTTCTGGGTTACTTAGTAGAGAATAATGCTTGGTACCTTCAGGTTCAAAATAGAGGTTGTAACCTGAAATCTTTATTAAAGGTAAGCTGGTTTTGTTTTTATTTACATATACCTAAATTGCATTGCTGTACAGATATTTATTATTTAGAATGTAAAAACAATATATAAATTTTGGCCTAATATAGAAAAATGTTCAGTCGGAAAAAAATACAAGCAATTATAAAGTTATAAAGAAGAAAAATTAGAAAAGGTTAATCCAGCATTTCCTGAAAATGCTTATTTAATTAAACAAGCAGTAATCATTTTCACTTCAAGAGGATACCTCATCTGTATTTAAATATAATTTATATTTCATAAAATATTTTGATAACCCTTTCTTTCTTATAAAATCAGTTTCTACAATTCCCTATACTTACATTAATTTTGATGAATGCTGGGTAAGTATTCCTATTACTTAGTATAAAAAAGTCTCTGAAGTACTGATGAAGTTTTCATAAAAGGAGTGAGAAACATTCAGCTCCATTTCTTTTTAGAGAAATAGCTAATTTATAACAATAATTTGAGTAGGGTTTCATTTACATTTCACTAACATTTATAAAGCACCTTTGAGATTCAGGTACTATATTAGGTGTGGGGAAACCATATTATAAATAAAGAGTAGGAAGACTGGAGGCAAAATTCAGTGGTGGAGTGCTTGCTGTAGCAAGAGAAAAGGTCTTGGGTTTAATACCCAGCATTGCAAAACACATAAATAAATAAATGATAACAAAGATAGATGTGTACATGTACAATAAATAGAGTAAGAGAAACTTTGGTACTAGCATGGTTATTATGAGATTACATAGGAGAGTGCCTAATCTAGATTGGGCCAGAAAACTAATTTGAGAAGAAGGTATGTTAGAAAGAATGATTTAGCATTTTATGCCCAACTCCCCTGTCAAATGATTAGGTTTTTTAATTATAAATATTAACTCATGTTAATTGTACATATTAACAGGTTTCACTGTAACATTTCCATACTTGGAAGGTTTCTGGTCTAATTCCTAGGTATTTGATTCTGAGTTAATTTTTTGTGCAGGGTGAGAGATAAGGTACTAGTCTCATTTTCCTATGAATAGATAACCAGATTTTCCAGCACCATTTGGTAAAAAGGCTACCTTTTTCCAATGTCTGAGTAGGTCTTTATTCTTCCAAATGAATTTTACAGTTTTTTTTTCCCTAGTTCTGTGTAGTTCTGTGTAGAATGTACACTTAACTTATCTAAATAACAAATCTATGAGGGGCTTCTTTTATAGTCTCTTTTCTTATCTTGTGTCATTTGCTGAAATTGTTTAAGTATAATTGGGGAAGATTAAGTTAATTGGGATTTTTTTGGTTCAATTTCTCTGGTGTCTCCCTGTTCTGAGTAAATTGCTTCCTCGTCATGTTCTCACATATCTTTACATTTTGATTATTATTTTTATAATGAGGCATCCAGGGAACAGGTTAACTATAGCCCCTCATAGATTTGTTATTTAGATACTTGAATCATTTGAATTCTTTCCCATTTACTCATTGAAATCTACTCACATTTGGAAGGGGATGAGGATGGGGAGCTCAAGAGCCTATTGGGGGAGGGTAGATATGATTAAAACACAGTATATGTATGTATGGAATGTTTTAAGTGAAATAAGCCCAGAAGGTCAATGGTCATGTATTTTCTCTCATATATGGAAACTAGAGTGGAAAAAGGAAAAGAAAAATGGTGGTGGAGTATTTCATGAAAATCAAAGAAAGATCAGTAGAGTAGAGGAAAGGGACCTTGAGGAGGGAGGACAGGGAAAAGGGAAATTCTGGGGATGATATTGGTCAGATTTTATTATTACATTGTGTGCATGTACAAACATGTAAAAACAAATTCCACCACGATGTACAACTATAATGCATGAATAAAAAAAAATGTTACCCTTCACAGTGGCCTGAATACAAAAAGAGGGTTGCTTTTGGAATCAAAGACCTGATAAAATAAACCTGACTTGTCACTAAATAGCCATGCTACCTTGAGTTTATCTCATTCTGTGAGACCCCTTTTTCTCATCAGGAAAAATTTAAATATGGACATTTTCCTCATTAGTAAAGAATTAAACAGGATATTGTGTGCAATACATTAGGCAAAGTGTGTGACATTTGGCTGCTATTTCTGTTCCTGTGGATCTGCGGATTTCATTATTACTGTTAGTTTTATTATTATTTGATTATGATCATGATGCCAGTATACTTAAATACCAAGGAAATAAGAACGACCTTCAAAAAATTTGGTATGCCAAAAATGCAGTGACACTTTCAGATTTGGGCCTAGCCCCAGGGTTTTGGACTGCTAACAAATGCAGCAAGAGATAGGGTCTCCTGCCTCGTGGAGGATCCCAGCCTTCTCTCAGCACAGTGAATGGAGTACTGTGTAAAGAGTACACAGGAACCCCCTTAGGTGTGATGCCAAGGAAGGGCTTCTGATGTATTTTAGTAATTGGTTTGTTTTAAATGCATCTGACTCTCTCTCTAGGGAAGAGTTAGCATGAATCCAGAATCAGTGGAAGTGGAGTTTGGGCTAGTTTTGCAATAGCGCTAATGAACTGCATGGGGATAGAAACATGAGGGATGTACATTTTTCACCTTCCAGAATAGATTTAGTGTGCAAGTCTGTACAGTGAACCTGTGTTTTTGTTTGTTTTTTCCTGCAATGTTAACTGACCTTTGGCACCATATCAGTGAGTTAGAAGCTGTGGCTTTACTGTTGATCCAGATTCGGCTAAGATGAGTCAGCTTGAGAAGATCCCACCTGTGACTCTGCAAAACCCTGGCAACAGTGCAAGAACTCTTCCTTTATCCCTCTGAGAGGAAAAATAAACATCTGTTGCCAAGAAACTACTCACTTTACATGAAATTATAGCCAAAATGAGAACATTTTTCTGGAATGATTTGTGAAAATTGTTTTGTTGTTTTCATACAGTCTATGGTGTTGACATTTGTGGATCACCTTTACTTCATTTTATTTTTTAAAAACCTTTTATTTATAGCTGCTTTAGTACTAACTGAGATCTTACCAAAACAAGAATAGGATTAGGCTTCTTTCATAAAGAAATGTAGGTGGAAGGAAATGACAATTTTAATGCTGCTTTCAATTCTTTTTCAATTTTGGTGTTTCTGCTTTGTTACTCAGAACATATTCATTAGAGGTTAGCTAAAGAATTTCTATTAAGGTTTCAATGTCCAAAGCAATTTGTTGGGTATATACAAATAAATAATCTTAGAGGATTTGAATGTTCATATACATGTCATTCATAGTGATGAATGTGTCTCCTTAGCTTAGTTTTAATTTTCTGAATTCATCTCAGCCTATAGCTCTGCATTTTTAGAATACTTCTGAAAAATATATAAAATATATAAGTAGATTTATTCTTTATTGCATTCCTGCCTTAGTTTGACAACAGAATATAGATTTCAAAGGCTACTGATACAGATCTAACACTACCAAGAGTTTGGAGACTGGTGCCCAATTTATATTTCATTGATCCAATATTTTCTGGCCTGAAAAATATTAAGGAATGTGGATTTGACATACTTTTACTGTAACCACCTTATATATTTTACAGACCCTATTTAGTCCATTTCCTATACATGGACCTCTTTCAAGGCAGTGCTTCAGAATGATGTTTCCCTACATGAACTTTGCATAGTGTTATGGCTTGAATGTGAAGTGTCTCCTGAAAGCTCGTGTGTGAAACAATGCAAGAAGCTCAGAGGTGAAATGATTGGGTTATGAGAAACTTAATCCAATCAATGAGTTAATCCCCTGTAGGGGTTTATGGAGTGGTAATTGAAGGCTAGTAGGGTATGGCTGGAGGTGTCATTGGGGGCATAGGCTTTGGGGTGTATATTTTTTATCTGGTGAGTGGAGTCTCTCTCTCTTTTTCTCTCTCTGCTCCCTAATTATCATGTCCTGAGTTACTTTACTGTGTTATGTTATTTTGCCATGATGTTCTGCCTTACCTTGAGCTCCAAGGAATGGAACCGGCTGTCTATGGACTGAGACTTCTGAAACCATGAACCCCCAAATAAATTTTTCCTCCTCTAATTGTTCTTGTAAAGTCCTTTGGTCACAGAAGTGAAAAACTGACTAAAACATATTGGAGTTTTCTGAAAAATCCTATTACATTACACAGATTGAAATAAACACAGTGAGAAAGCAAGTTCAGTTTTCCAGGAATACAGTGTACTTCAGAAGAACAGTAATGGAGTAGTAAACATTTAATGAATTCTTACTGGGCCAAGTACTCCTCTAAATAATTCATATACATTGACCCATTTAGTCTTCAAAACATCCCTATAAGGTAGTTATTTCATCAGTAAGACAGCTGAGGTCCAGAAAGGTTAAAAAGTCTTGCCCAAGGTCACCTAGTTACCAGCACCCAGAGCCAGAGTTAAGCTGTTTTAATTGTATTAGTACCCTATTGATGCTATAATAAATTGCCAAAAAATTATTTAAGAATGCACAAGTTTATTATGCTACAGTTCCAGAGCAGAGAAGTCTAAAATAAAGATGTTAGAAGAACTGTGTTTCTTTCTGTAAGATCTAGGTGAAAATTCATTTTCTTGCATTTTACAGCTTCTCAAGGCTTCCTGCATTGTGTCATTCATATTCTCCTTCCATCTTCAAAGTCAGCAATGGCCAACCAAGCCTTTTACATGTCATAACATACTAACATTATCTCTTTTTCTCTTTCATTTCTGAAGATTCTTTTATTACATTGAGTTGACCTGGATTTTTCAGTATAATCTCTTTAACATAAAGTTATCTGCTTCAAAAACTCAATTCCACCACTAAATAATAATTCCACCTTAGCATGTAATATCACAGAAACTAAAATTAGAATTTGAATATCATTTGGAGGTCAATATTCTGTCTACCACATGTTTATTTCATTAAAAAGGGTCATTTAATTTAGCTTTGCTATTAAAGCACACAGCTATTTTGACATCTCCAGTGCATTGTGGCTATATGATAGAAGACGCTTCTTAAGCTAGGAAGCAAAACTTGAGACCATGATTTCTATAAAGAGGACTTATCAAAGAAGTCTTGCCAAGAAAAATAAATAGGTGATTAAAGAAGAGAGATAAAGGCGGGGGTGGATAAGAAACCAAATAAGACTATGATATCAGGTAAAGTTGCAGAGTCTGACTTTGATTCAGTCTTGCAGAGCACTCTGGGAACAGTGTAAGACATACCTCTGAGCTGTGCTGCTTAATGGTAACAGGACTGTAGTATTTATATTCTTGCAACCTGGTTATTTGTTAAGTGCTCCCTGTCCTCATAAATCCACAGGCATTTCTCACTCAGTTTATACACAAAAAGAGCTCATTTGCTTTCAGGGTTCCCCCAGAAGAAGGTTCAACTTCAGATCTGGAAAAGTGAAAAGTATATTTTGAGCCTATGAGTGTACTCACAGGGAAATGAGCAGTGTGTGCTACAGTATTGAACTGCTTCTACCCAAATGCTTAATTTCCCATATTATTTTGCATGTTATGGAAAGACAATAGTACTCTCTCCTTATGTGCTGGTGGAAATGAGACAGAACGTAGCTGCCTATCAGTCAGTTATTTATTCATGGAACCCTGTTAAAATACCTGTTATATATGTACCACTTTGCCAGGTATGTTGTATAAGAACAGCCCCTTCCTTCAAGGTGTCAATGTGAAGAAAACTTACACAAACAAAATTAGATGAAAATATTAGCCACTGAAATCCAGTATTTCATAAAATAACTCAATCGGTACTTCCTAGAATTTTTCAAAGAATAGAGCAGTCATTGGGGTGTGGGAAACTCAGTGGCATCTTCAGCTATGAAACAAGGGTTTTGATACCTTCCTCAAGTGTCTTTTGGTAAAGGTGAAATGCAATAATGCATTCGACCCTATAAGCATGCTGCCTAGAGCAAGGCAACTGCTCTGTGAACGTTAGAAGAATCGAATGCAGATGGCCCTTTAAGTTTAAGGTTGTTCCAAATTTTGCATAGACAGAAAATAATTACAAAAGTGTGTGTGTGTGTGTGTGTGTGTATCATCTAGAAAATATTTGATAATTATTCATTAAGATTAAATAATTTTGAAAACCTCGTTTCTTTGGTACATAATAGCATCAGGGTTATCATTAGTTTTAAGTTAATAGTTAAGTTGATAAAACACCAATCCTAGGATTTGTATATCTTCTCAAATATTGCTCAGAGTCAAGAAAATGGTCTTTAAAAAGTGATATTAAAATCAACCTTTAATTCTGTAGTCAAATGAGCTCTCTATCATGACTTTAAAATATATATACATAGCTTATAAATTATTTTAGCTTAAAATTAATTACATTCTAACTCAAATTTAAAATTAAACATAAATTCTGAGTTTTAAACTATTCCATCTGAGCAAATTATTAAATGACGACTGTATTTTCATATTGACATTTTAACATATATTTTATTTTATGTACATGGGAACACATTGAATGCCATTTCGATAACTAAGATTTTGATGAAATATTAGATAAAATGCATTTCTTATAAATGATGCTTTAATATTGTGAGTTTTAAACTAAGGCACTTGAGGCAATCACAAATTGATATGACCTTATTTCTATGCTAAGCATGGAAGCATGGTGTCCAAAACAACATATTAATCCTCAACCTGGTGAAATGACATTTATGATTTGCTGTGGTCTAGAAGTCCTTCTTTAAAAAAATGTATTACCACCCAGTAGGATAAAGAAAGGAAGTCCTTATAGCACGATCTCTGCTGAGACTTTTAACAATTTGGCATTGTTTTAATAAATTTCTATTGCATGGAAAAATGCCTCAAAAGGGGATACAAACATGTTATGAAGACATTGTTTTAGTTAAGTTTATCAGCACTGTGACCAGAAGAACTGAGAAGAACAATGTAGAGAAGGAAAAGTTTATTTTGCTCACGGTTTCAGAGGTTCAGTGCATAGTTGGCCTGTTCTACACCTTTTAACTCAAAGTGACATAGAACATCCTGGTAGAAGAGCATGGAGGAGGAAAACAGCTCAGAATGTGGCAGCCAGGAAGCAGAGAGGGAGCTTCGTTCAGTGAGGATAAAATATAAACCCCAAAGACACACCCCCCAGTGATATACTTCCTCCAGTCACATCCTACCTCCCTATAGTTACTGCCCAGTTAATCCATATCAGTGGATCAATCCACTCATTAGATTATACCTCCTATAATCTAAAAATTTCACCTCTGAAAATTCTTGTGTTGTCTCAAATGGGAGTCTTTGGGAACACCTCATATCTAAACCATAGCATAGATGAACTATATAATATATGGAGATTCTTTCCAACTCCAAAATCTTAAAGGATTTTCTTTTTTTAAGAAAGTTTATGAATTGAAAACATCTTTTTATGTCTGTAAACTGACTCAGGTTATTAATTATTTTCTTAATTTATGACACTATCAGTGGTATAAAATCTGATCAAATAAATGTATATCATCCTTTCTGGAATTAAACTGTTCTAACTACCCATTTGTGAATCTTTTCATTTCAGTATGGAGTGATAAATGTACAATAATTTCTTTACTTTTGAGGAAGAATATGGAGTACCAAATATATTTTTTAGTTTCACTTGACCTGAGGTTTGATTCACTTTCACATGATCTGCATCCCCAGCATTGCAAAGGAAAGAAGAAATGAAGAGAGGGAGGGGGCAAAAGAGAGAAAGAAGGAAATGCTTTAACCAAAGATGAACATAATTTTTTCCCTCCAGTACTAGGTTCTACCCAACCATTTTTATTTTTTATTTCAAGACAGTGTCTCACTAAGTTGCCAACTTGGCCTCAAATTTGTGATCCTCCTGTCTCAGCCTCCTCAGTTGCTGGGATTTACAGGTGTGCAGCTTAATTATATGTAATGTCAACTTAATTGATATTCTTTAAATTATTACCTGTAGCCAGTTGTCATTCTGAAACATTAAATAAGAGAATTTTTGTTAAAGTGAGTCATGCCAGTGTAGTCAAGCAATAAATATATCAGTTTTATATTTTAAAAAATGGTAAATACTTTTAACTATACAACAAACACCATTGTCAACTGACAAAGACCACACAGCTTCAATTTTAATAACCAGGGAAAAGAAGACTTTCTCATTCATATGTTCTTAAATCTTAAAAGGAGTTCACTAAATTTATATGCAAAGTAGATGGTTGCCTTATCATTTAGTGGGATTAAGAAACAACTTTCCTTTATTACCAATTGGAAGAGGTACATATGGATGTGAATTGTCTCCAATTCCAGAAGAAAGCAGAAATTATTCTGTAAAAACACTCCATATTACAATTTTTAGGTTGGTGGTTACCTTGTGTTATACACTTGGTTCGTCTTTAACACATTTCTAAGAAGTTGATAAGAAGTAGACTTAATCTATTTGAAACTTAAGGGCCTGTGTGAAGGATGAGATAATAACCCTGAAGTGCCATGTGGAATTAAGGCATTATGTCGCCGAGTTATTCTTGGCTTTGTAGCATGTACCAGAGAACTATGAAAGATCCCAGGGAGAAATAAAATGAAGCCACAATTTTCCCTTAGTTTCCATTTGAAATCATCCAGAAAAATGAACAGGCATTTGTTTTTCAATGCTTGTTTTTAAAATAGAACAAAATAATAAGAGTCTTCAAAGTATAAATTCATAAGTATGTAATGAAGTCCCTCTAGGTGTCCAACACTGAATCTGGCATATTGGAGATAGTTTTAAAACCTGTTCAACATGAGTTTTCTTTGAATAGGGTTCCAAGATAAAGCATAGGACACCCAGTGAAGTTTGAATTTCAGATAAACAGTAGATAGTTATGTTGGTTTTTTTTTTTATTTTTTATTAAAAGGATATTTCATGAAATATTTGCTAAGTCTACATTTTTGCATGCTACATCTGGCTGCCCTCATTCTCCAAAAATCTACAAGTTGGCAAGAAAATAACTTACATATATATTAAATGTTTAGGGAGCAACACAAGACAGCATGTAAGCAAACTCTGAATTGTGTAGTTGAGGCCTGTACTTTCTGGTATTTTCCTCCTGTAGCACAAATCAAAAATAGCCCTCATGAGAAATATTAAGACCTGCAGTATAAATTTTGAGTTACGATTGTTCCTGCTGTTTCTCCGATTTCTTTTTAATTTAAGAAAGCAAATCATAGCGACAAGTAGAGTGAGTATCTTTGTTATAGGAATAAATAATCCTGAAACTATTCTAGCCTATATTTGTGTTTTTAAATAAATTATTCAATAGTATTCTTTAGCTATTGTTAGGAACAAATTATTGTGCAGCTAATCATGGCACATCAATGCCTGTGTGGTTAAGAAGGCTTGCTTTTTCTTTAAATGTCCTAAGATGTCCTGACCTGTCTGCACCCCCAGCCTCAACACAGTGAAAAACAGAGGAGGTGTGGAAAGTTTCATTGGTCAGATTGGATTGGAGTGAGATCTCAAAAGCATAGGGAGGAAGTATCTAAGTCATGAAGTATGTTCATCTTGAAATCAAGATGTGAGAGTAACCATTTCCCAGCCTGTAGAATGACCAGGAAAAACCTGGATGTAGAAATATCTTAGCTTCTTCAAACCACAGTGAAAGTGAAAGGGTTACCTTGGAAGTCCTTATCTGACAAAGTAGCACATTTTGAACAATGATCTAAAGTGTGGGGAAAGATGCCCCTGTAGTCTTTTGATCTGCTGTATTTTAATTGCTAAACAATAGTTAAGGAATTGGATTTGTATAAAATCCAAATTTAAGTTTAATAAAGTCTCAAGTGAGTTTGAGAGTCTGAAGAATGACATTTTTACACAAAGTCTGAATAGCAGTGAGAATCATTTGGGAAACTTTTTAAACTTAAGAAAATATTTATTATATGAGCAAGATTATTATGTTTTCTGAAATAATCTCTGCAAATAATCATTTGAACTTTTAAAATGTTTCTCTTTATCTCTTGTCTCAATGTCCTTAATAGATTGTCTAGAAAAGATTGTAAAGTTCTTAAAAGTAGCAGCAGCTACTCAACTAACAAGGTATCAGTATTTCAATAAATTCTTATTACATAGGTAATGAAGCTCAGACTCCATTATGAGTCTATGGACCATAGATTTTCATCACCAATGTGTCACTCTCCAATGGTGTCTTTGAGTATTATTTAGCAGTTCCCAGATTCTGCCACTCTCTTCTTTAATTTCAATTTAGATGGTATGAGTAGAAGGTAGGATTTGCATTGTAAAATAAAGTACAGCTGAAATACTCACCAAACTTCTATCTATATGGTAAAATGTTTGATTAATAACTGATTTTACACAATGAAATATAGATCTAATTGTTGGCACATGTCTTATTTCCATTGGTTATTTTAGAACATCTCCATATTTTAAAAAAGATTACACACACACACACATACACATACAGGGTAAATATTATACTCATTTAACAAAGGGATATGAAAGTTCAGAGAGGTTAAATGACAGCCTGATGTCTCAGAACTAGTAAGCAGAGGAATAAATATTGACTCCAGTTTTACTGGTAACGTGTTTGCTTACTCTCTTGTTCCATCCTTCTTCTTTTCAACTCTTGAAAAATACCTGAGTTGTTCAGTTGGCCACCAGGACAATGAAAATATGCCAAGGACACCATGGATGTGCTAGTGTAATAGATGTTAATCCATATGTAGTTAAGAAAATAGCCATGTGAGAAGCTCTTGAGTAAATACATATTTTTTCAGTGATATCTGCCTGGCACCCCACATGATATGAACGTTGATGAGGAGCAGCATCCTGTTCTTATTTCATCTTCAAACAATGACCACAGATGCCTCTGTCAGAGATGCCTAGGGTGTGGTTGGCTTAGGATGATTCCAAATACCACCACCCAAGTGGATCACATTTTGCTTTGCCATGTACAGCGTGACCATTCATTTATCTTTCAGTATCTACAAATAATCTGGGCAAAAGGACAGCTACTTTATTTCTCTTCTGATAGTGTTCATTAAATTTCTCTAAGTTTAAAACCTAGCATTGGTCTATTTTACAGATTATAGTTTATTATAAAAAAAACTTCTTTTGAAAACATTCTGTACATAATTTATTAATGTAATTTTTTTCTAGGACATCTATTTTAATGATATCAAAGATGTCTAAAGTAGAATTTTTGTATAAATCTTGAGGAACAAGGAGATTTTAATGAGTATGTGGTAGGACCTTATGTTCAGAAATTCATCACAAGTCTCAGAGGGAGAGTGGCCAGGAACATAATAAAGAATTTTAGTTCTTCAGATCCTGGGAACCACGTTATTTATTTATTTATTTATTTTTTGTGATCCTGCAGATTGAACCCAGAGTCTTGTGCATACGAGGCAGGCACTCTACCAACTGAGCTATATCCCCAGCCCCCACATTATATTTCTGAATGTAAAATTTAGACACTATTTCACTTAATATACACACCACCATTTTCCTAACAGAATAACTACAGCTTCCTTAGAAACGTCTTTATAAAGTTGGAGAAAGGTGTACAATTAACTTATATTTTGAGTATATTTTCTTGGTGAGGAAATTATGTCTTTTGGAATCTCTTGACTATCCAAGGAAAGGAAATTAATGAACATCCACCATTTATTTAGATATACAATATTT
Organism: Sciurus carolinensis; assembly: GCF_902686445.1. Taxonomy (NCBI): domain Eukaryota; kingdom Metazoa; phylum Chordata; class Mammalia; order Rodentia; family Sciuridae; genus Sciurus; species Sciurus carolinensis. The sequence goes on from NC_062217.1 coordinate 96,700,296, forward strand.
TATCCCCCAAAATTTTATAGGGCATTAAAACAATAATGATAAAAATATAACTCCCCTACACAAGTCACATACAGCAGTGCCAACAGGTTTCACTTGACTTTATATGGTGATTCCTTGTCATCCCTGTCCCTATCCTGTACCCTGCCTGCCTTCCTACATCTCAGTGCCTTAGAGGTGTACTTTGTCACCATAAAGTAACTGTAGCAGTGACCAGATCAGGGTCATGATACACCTTATATTTATCAGGAAGACAGCACTAAACAGCCTTTTGAGGATTTTAAGTTGAGGATGCCTATGTAGCAGAGCTCTATAATTGGAATCTGTTGAAAATGTGCCAGTCCCACCCAGGATTTTTGTTTTATTTTTAGAAAGATGGAAGGAGGAAGAATGATGAATACCTTCAGAAAATACACTAAGAAATTGAGGCAAGGGAAATGGTATGTGTGGAAGCAGGGAAGAGGAGAGAAGAAAAGAAAATGAAACCAGTACCACAATCTATTCTGTGAGGTCCAGTATAACTTTTAGAGCTGGGTCATAGTTTGGAGCCAGGCTTTGCAGCAAACAGTGCAGAAAAAACAAAACAAAACAACAAAAACAAAGAAACAGGCTTAGTTGCATACAATATAATGTCCAACATCCTAAAACATAAACGGACTGATTGCTAAATAGAAACATGATTACACACATTTCCAATAACACCCTGAAAGCCTGAAACCATTGGTTCATTATAACTGAAGTATTGCTGTTTAGTGTCACCAATTCTGTGAGAACTGTGTGTTCCAACAGGAGGTAGAATTGCCTTTTATGAAACCTGAATTACCTAAGGCAGGTGCACAGATAGAAGTGTGTTCCATTAAACTGAGAAAGTACCTAACTAAGCATGGCCAAGGAATGTTCATTAATGCCAACAAGTGCAGGAATTGCTCCAGAGGTTCTCATTTGGATTATCTCATTGAATCCCTATCAGCATGTGATACAAACATTATAGTTCCATTTGTACAGATAAGTAAACTCAGGGTCAATGAGGTCAAGTAACAATCTACCATATAAAAACAAAAAGATCCAGAACCTATTATATTGGATTCCCCGGCCAACATTCCTTCCATCACACAATACATATGGGAAATTGGAGATGGAAGAAGGAGAAACATGGTAAGGGGAGTATTTTATAAAAGCAGTTCCCGATAACATGTTCATTAAAGTAAGCAATTTATATAGAGCACATGGCATGGTGTCTGACACATACTGAATGCACAAAGATATAAACTGCTGTACTAATACTTTGTATTAGCCACTTTACTCCCTTGGCAATGTAATGACAGCCTTTGTTGGCACTCTTACTGTGTAATATAGAATTTCCAAATAACAAAAGATAAAGTATTTTGTAGTATATTTGTATTCTTATTAAAATATCTTAGCAGGGTTCAGAATAAGCAGCATTTTTACCATTCTTTTACTTTCATACCAATAGGAAATTCAAATATGACTCTGGAAGTTAGGATCTGACAGAGGACAGAGGTTTTGTAGGTCAATGGGAACATTTTAATCCTGTCTAACTTTAGGCTTTCTCTAGATATAAATAGTTTGTTCTTGAGGATCAAGGTGAAATGCTTCCATGCTGAACAGTTTCCTGGAGACACGTTGTGCAGTGTTATTTGAGAGTTCACCACTTAATATCTTGTGATAACTAGATTGTACCTCTCTCAAGGTCCTCTCTGATCTGCCTCTTGCCTCTTCTCTAACCTATTACCTTATTACCCTCTGACTTTTATTTTAGAGCACCGAAATCATCAGTGTTGGTGGTTTCTTCCCTGGTTCTCAACTATGTGCTGTCCATCCTGGGGACATTTCTGCCCACTTGCCACCTAATTCCTACCCTTCCCTTTTCTGGCTAGCTCTTCATTTTTTAATTATATTTTATTGATGTATTATAATTATACACAATAGTAGTATTCCTTGAGACATATTTGTACATGCACATAATATAATTTGTTCAGTTTCTTCATTTTTTTAAGACTTAACCTAAGTCTTTCTAGGAAGGTTGTTCCTAAACAGTTCCTCCAAAACAGTACCAACTTCTCGTCTCTCTATCCTGGCCATACTATTGCATATTTTAATTTAGTTAAATTATATTTCAAAATAATTATCTGAGTCTTCTGCATTGATTTACCCCCACCCTCTTCCCAGATACATATTTCATGAACAAGAAAACTAAGATCATAGGTATTCTAGGGAAAAGAATAATCAATACCAGCACAGTATGTGTCATTTAGCATATTTTGTGTTGGTGGTCGATATACCTGCATTAATATCCACATTGTTTTATGATCTGTGGGTGTGGTTTTTATTGGCTTTTGGGAAGGGGTGTTGGTGAGAAGACAGGGGCAGAGCAGCTGTGTACTTAACCAAGACAATGAATCTTGCGGAGTTCTGTCAGGGCTCTTTTTATCTTCTTGTTGAACTCCCAATTGGTGTTCTTCTTACACGTTACTTGATAGTACCACAGGGATCTTCTTACAGCTTATGATTGTTTTTCCTGCATGCCCTTAAGTCATTGAAATGTTTGCATATCACAGCCTTGTATTCCCTTTCTGCTATGATCTGTCCCCAGACCACCTTTCTGAAGAAGTTTTACATATCTCTTCAGTTCACTTTATTCCAGCGAAGGTGAATGCTCCAAAGCCCAACATGGCTCATGCTGCCCCTCTCTTTAGAACATTCTTATATTACTACAATAACAAATTATATCAACATCCCTAATAAGTGTCTCCTCTTTCACATAGCTTCCTAAGGTTTCTACCTACATGCAATTTTTTTCTTTTCCTTCCAGATTCTTACTTACTTGGAAGATTTTTATCTTTCCCACTTGTTTTGCAATTATTTTAATGTTTTTGATGAACTCTTAGAGATTCATTTCCCTCCAACTGAAAATGGAGACGTATGTCTGTATCATATGTGTAATTTGTAAGTATCAAAGCCCAACTCAAGCCAGTGTAGCTCATAAAGGGACCATATTGGATAGACTTGAGGAATCTTATAGACTCCAAGGTTCATAGGATTCCCTGGTCTCTCAAAGTTATAATGAGCATCAAGAAGTCCATTCAAAAACAAGTACACTTCTGTCATCTCAGTTTTTCTCTTCACATTTCTCCTTTCTTCCTGTATACCAGTTTTCTCTGTCTTTTCTGTCATGCAGTAGCTAGAGCCCTCACATTCTTATTTGTCCTCAGATAAAAGTGTCCTTGATTCCTATTATTCCTCAGTAGAATCTGATCGATTAACATAGTCAGGGCCATTTAGCTCCACACAGCTATGAGCATAAAAGCCTAGTGGCAAAGGAAGGGGTCATTAAAGGCTGGACTTGGAGGACAGGATGTTCTTATAGAAATGTAATTATGGTGATCTGAGAAGACATTCTAAAAAAATGTATCACTATTGTGATTGTTATGAAGATCAAATATGATAACTTATGGTTCAAGAAGCACAGTACATGGTACCTAAAGCCACACTACATGAATTCTAATCTGCTCTGCTATGACACTCATCAGTTTTATGGCCTTGGGAAAATTCCCTAACCTTAATCAAACTGGGGAAGGATAATAGTAACTAAGTCATATAATTGTTTCAGAAATCAAGTATTTAAAAATGCAAATCCCTCAATAGGGAAGAAGTTGGCACATGTGATTATTCAGTATCACATATTGTTAACTAAAATTTCTGTAGTTGCTAATATTATCATTAACATGAAATAAAGATTCATTTTCAACCTCATGCATTGCCTTTATTAAACTATAAATTTCTTGAAAGTAAGAACTATGCATTATATATCATTATATCTGTCATAGTACTTAATGGGGTAGATGGATGAATAGAGAAAGGGAGGGAAGGAAAGAGGGAGAATGAGAGAGAAGAAAAAATCAGATCCTTATACTGCATTTTGATTTTAAAAAGCAGATTTGGCTACTTTGTTAATAAAAGATATGGGTCCACATTCTTGGGCAGGTTAAAGAAAATAGTAAAGTGAAGATCTGATGGAATGAGATAACTGACTGCTTTACCTAAGACTAGATGCTATGACCATCTGGTAGCAATATGAGATTTCTCAGCCTTATGATTAAGAGGGAAGGTGGCAAAAGATCATTGTAAACTTCATGCTGTAATTCCACATAATTAAAACCACTAGATACCTTAATTAAGATTATTAAAAGTTTCACTAAGACATTATTTAATTAGCAGGCTATTTGCCATGTGATTTCTAAAGATTATCAAATGTTATTTTATTAAACTACAATTGTATTTACTAAGCCAAGCTTTTTCCTTTGAGTCACTGAAGGTGCATTCTGCAAAAGTTATTGTAGAATCAGAAAGTAATTCACTGCAATATAGATTCCATTTTGTGTTACTGATGAGAAAACATTAATTAAATACATGGACCTAATTAAATCATCTAGCCTTAGGAAGTTGGTGCATAAAATCACAAGAATGGAAGGGAGTGGCCAAGAAGTTCTTTTTTATATAATAGTGGACTTAGGTAAATGTGAGTTCATGTTTTTGCTGTCACACAGTAAGGATGACCAAGTCCAACCTGACCCCAGAATAACACCCTTTTGTCACAGCCTTGGAGCTGATGGACACAGATAATTTCAAGGTTTGGGAGATAGTACAATTAGTGTAAGGTACATGGACATTGAGAACAGATAAATCTCAGTTAAAATCCAGATCCTCCTCTTTTTACCTGTATGATTATAGGCAGATCCTTGAAACTCTCTGAGCTTCAATTGTTCCATCTATTCCTGGATAGGCAAACTTTTTCTGTAAAGGGCCAGATAGTAACTTTTCTAGACTTTATGTATCAAGTGTGGTGGTATCTGTCTCTATATTCTTTTTTTTTTTTGTCTTTACTTTTACTTTTCCAAATAATCCTTTAAAACTGTAAAAACATTCACAGCTTGAGAACTTTATAGAAATAGGCTGCTTACTGGTTTTGGCCCAGGGCACAGTTTGCTGGTCTCTGATTTTATGATTTAGATAGTTTGCTTTTAAGCAGCAAATACCTGGCTAGAAGTGCTCAGTAATTGTTGCTTCTCGCAAGCATCAATATCTTTGAAACTTTTGGTCAGTGTCAATTGTGTGACAGCTGTTTTCAAAATGAGCCTACTTTGTTGCCATAGACACTTTGTGATTATCAGTTTATTTATTGAATTTATTTCAAGGTAACAGTTTATGGTTTTGCTATCTGCCTTCCCAGTGCTCCCAATACAGTAGGTAGTCAATTAAGTGTTATTGTTCACTGATAGTAAGGGAAATAGTGCACTAGCACTTTGGCATTCCGAGGAATGGCTGCAAAGGGACCACAGGTGAAATAAATATAAAGTGGGTGTCCAGAACCCAGAAGAAAAAAAGACAACTGAAGATAAATATTCCAAATGTCTTCTATCAGTTCATTATTGTCATGGAAATTGAAATACATGGGCATATTGAGTATAGGAACAATGAGAGTGATATGTGAGAAGCAAGGGAAGGCTTCTTGCTGGTAACTATTAGCATGGTCATTAACTTGAAACAGTTTCTTACAGTTATCCAGGAAGGATTTAATGGTTTTCCCAAGCAATTGTCTTTAGCCTCTTAACAACAAAAATAAAACAAAATAATAAGCCCAGACCCCCGTTGAACATATTGGCCACATTCTACCTCCTGCTAGTCCTGATTTTTGTTCTATCTTCCAGAGATTTGATATAGGTTTAACAATGTAGTAAAAGAAAAAAAAATGCTAAATTTTGTAATTTGTATATAGTCAACACATAGCCTTTTGTAATTCCTACTGTCCCAACGCTCCTACCTCATTTCTCTTCTCTTCCCTACTTGCTTCCAGGGTTCCAGCCATTACTCATCACTTGGTATTCCCTGCAGACAATATTCTTTCATGCTTTTTCACAAGCTATTTCTGGTGGCACGGCCACCTCACTTTCTGTGTTGACTAATTTCTACATGCGCACCAGTTCTTACCTGACTCATTACCTCTTACTATATTTTCCCAGCTCCTTTCTACCATCAACCCATATCATTCCCCCAAGCTATGCCCTAGTCAGGGCTAGGGTGATTAGGTGTCACTCTGTTCACTCCTTTAACACACTCTGATCACACTACCATAAAACAGTCAATAATCTGTATCACCAACCAGATTATAAAATCTCGGAGTTCAACGACTTTGTCCTTTACCCATCACTCTGTATACCAAGCATCTAGGATTACTGGCCCAGAGTTATATTCAGAAATGTTAATTAGGAATGTCAGATAAAATATAGGATATTCAGTTAGACTTGAATTTTAGATAAACAATGAATACATTTTAGTATTTTAGTATTTATATTTAGTATTTACATGGGACATAATTATAATAAGAAAGTATTCATTATTTATCTGAAACTCTAAGTAACTTGGATTTAACTTTGTTCCATGAATGAATAAATGAATGGATGTCATTCTCCTCTGTATTGTACAAAAAGCCATTTTCATTCATTTCTGTAGGTTTCAGACCACAGTTCTAAAATGTGATCTCAAGTCCTTGATTGCACTTTAAAAACAAGTATTTTTCAACTCATATTTGCTCGCTTACTCTTCACAGAAATACCCTGTTAAAACCTTTGTTTTTCCATTTTTTTTAACAAGAAAATTGAAAAAGCAGAGAACCGAAGTATCTGACTCCAGATCACACTGCTAATTAGTGGTGCTTTTGATATATGAACCTCAATAAAGTAATCCTTGAATTCGCTCTTCTAAGCTACTAAGTTCTGTTCTCTGGATGTAAAGGCTTAGTGTTAACATTTGTGGTTAATGCCTACATGAAGAGAAAAATCTATTTCTTATTTACAAGTGAAAATATTAAAAATAATATCAAAGCAATATTAAATGTAGGGATTATTATCTATGGCCATGAACATCTTTGTAAATATTTGTATACATATGCATATAATCAATAGCTTAACTTTTTAAAAAATTTTTACAGACTGCATTTTGATTCAATGTACATAAAGGGGGTACATCATTTTGTTTCTACAGTTGTACATGATGTAGATTCAAACCATTCGTGTAATCATACATATACATAGGGTAATGATGTCTGTCTCAGTCCACCATTTTTCATACCCCACCTCTCTCTCATTTCCCTCTACGTAATCTAAAGTTCCTCCATTCTTCTCCTAACCCCCACCCCCACTCCCGTTATATATCATCATCCACTTATCAGGGAAAACATTCGACCTTTGGTTTTTTGGGACTGGCTTATTTCATTTAGCATGATATTTCATTCATTTATCTGCAAATGCCATAATATTATTCTTTTTTATGACTGAATAATATTCCATTGTGTATATATACCACAGTTTCTTTATCCATTCATCTATTGAAGGGCCTCTAGGTTGGTTCCACAATCTAGCTGTTGAGAATTGAGCTGCTATAAACATTGATGTGGATGCATTACTGTAGCACGCTAATTTTAAGTCCTTTGGTTGTAAACCGAGGAGTGGGACAGCTGGGTCAAAAGGTAGGTCCATTCCAAGTTTTCTTAGGAATCTCCACACTGCTTTCCAGAGTGGCTGCACCAATTTGCAACTCCACCAGCAATGTAAAAGTGTGCCTTTTTCCCCACATCCATGCCAACATCTGTTATCATTTATGTTCTTGATTATAGCCATTCAAATTGGAGTAAGATGAAACCTTAGAGTTGTTCTGATTTGTATTTCTCTAATTACTAGAGATGTTGAGCACTTTTTCATATATTTATTAATCGCCTGACACAGAGACAAATCCACATAAATAGTTACCCCATAGACAAAGGAGCTAAAAACATACAATGGAGAAAAAATATCCTCTTTAACAAATGGTGCTGGGGAAACTGGAAATCCATAGACAGCAATATGAAATTAAACCTCTGTCTCTCACCCTGCACAAAACTCAACTCAAAATGAATCAAGGACATAGGAATTTGACCAGAGACCCTTCACTAACTAGAAGCCGAAGTAGGCCCGAATCTTCATCTTGTTGGCTTAGGTTGAGACTTCCATAACAAGACTCACAAAGCACAAGAAATCAAGGCAAGAATTAATAAATGGGATGAATTCAAACTAAAAAGCTTTTTCTCAGCAATGTATACAATCAATAATGTGAAAAGAGAGCCTACAGAGTAGGAGAAAATCTTTTCCACATGTACTTCAGATAGAGCACTTATCTCCAAAATTATAAAGAACTTACAAAACTTTACACCAAAAATACAAAGAACTCAATCAATAAATGGGCCAAGGAACTGGACAGATACTTTACAGAAGAAGATATAGCTTAACTTTTTTAACAGATCCAAAATGCTACACTCATAGTTGCTAAGGGTTGCTAAGAGTGTTAAGAAGCAGATGTCCTTGCTGAAAAAATATCTTCCTTAGTTTGTCATCTAGTTCCAATGATTGCTGCCAATGAAACAGGGGCAAAAGGCAAAGCTGTAAATGACACTGGAGGATACTGTGTCAAGTGTTGTACTTCTTTTACCTGCCAAGCTGGTGTCTCCTTAGTATTATCGGGCTGCACCAGAATAAATTATCTCTATCCCTAATAACTGGGGATGACTTTGGTGAAGTTTGAGGGGTAGCTCAGGAATAGATAAACTGATAGCCACACCAGAAGTTACTTAGGAGATGCAATTGCTATTATTTTGTGTATTTATTAAAATACTAAAATCCTAAGATCATGACACATAATTCAAATCTATCAAATAAAATTCAAAAGCTGGACTGGGGATAATAGCTCAGTTGGTAGAGTGCTTGCCTCACATGCAAGGCCCTGGGTTCAATCCCCAGCACCACAAAAATAAAATAAAATAAAAATAAAAAAATTCAAAAGCTATAAAAGTTCTCTAAAGTCCTCTTTCTGTTCCCTTTCTTTTAATTACATATTCTCTTCCTTATGTGTAATTACTTTTTCTAATTCACCCAGAAAAGATCCGTTGACTTAATTTATTCTAATTTGTGAAGACATGTATATTCTATACAAACAATAGTACATACATGTACATTGCACTGTGGCCTTTCCACTTGGAATATATGGGAGGTCATATACTTGTAGGTCTTCTTCAAGTTTTTATTTGTTTTAAAACATTTCTATGTATTATTGTATAAAAATGTATTTAAACAATTGCACATTGGTGGGTGTTTAGGTTAACTCCCATGTTATTTCTACACATAATGTTGCTTTTGCTATATATTTAGAATAAATAGTTGCAACAAAAAATTAATAAATAATACTGGATTGCACTTCTACCAGCATCATATTCACATACTTTTACATTTCTCTCACTGGGTATAAGATATTCTATATTATCTTAAGTTTAAAACCATTTTTCTTTCCTTTACTTTGAACTATCTGTTTCGTTCATTTTTTAAGTGGTGTATTCCTCACTATATTTTTATCAGCTCATGGAAAATCTTGATATATTAAATAAATTTTGGATATTTAGATATTTAAGTCCCAAATATTTTAGTACCATTTCAATGCACATATACTAAATATTTCATGATTATTTCCGTGCTTATTTGTTCATATACAACAAGTGCCAAACAGGTAAAAGCAAGTCTAATATGTGAAAGTTCTTGGTAAATATTGATTGATGTGTTCAATAAATCAAATGGTTTTCTTTTTTCTAATTAATGCTGACTGTAGGAATTCTGTTTGTATACAGTGATTTGGCATTTGCATTTTTATTCAAAGTGAATATGATACCTTTCAGTCACTGACATAAAATATTTTATAAAAATCTATTTCAAAGCATCTATGACTTGCCACTTAATATTCAAATAGAAGATCACAATCACATACTTATACTATCCTTTTTGATCTAAAGAAATATTCTTGGATTCTGGATTAATCATCTCAGGAGCACTGAAAACTATGGTAATTAGAACATTTTAAAAGTGTCTATGTTTGCAAAACCCTAACTAATTACAAAAGAAAATGAAACAGTGATTTTGATCACCTTTCCACATGTGAAAAATTGAAATGAAGAATTTTCTCAAGGTCATATATCAAGCTGGCAATACAACAAGAAATAGGAGAGCTTCTCTTAATAGGTTGCCAAGAATTCCCTGCAAGAAAGAACACAGTCCTGGCTTTTAGGTAACAATTTCTTGAAATATGTGACTGTGAAATTTAACATTCATCTCATATGTGCATTAGTTGAGTTTAGTAGTTCATCAATAGAGTCATCACTCCAAAATGGATTCACTTCTTCTACTTTCAAAATAGGAAAAATTGAAAAATTATTTTCCATCCTGCAAAAAAAGAGAAACAAAAGGAAGATCAGATGCATTATTTTATTCCATTTTATACTCATGAAATTCAATAATTTCTTCATATATTCTCAAATTCAACTGTTTCTTTAACTCATCACGTTACAAAATTGCATGCATTACTATCTGAAAAGTAAAACCAGTGAAACCTGATTTATCTTAGTCCAGAGTATCTTTTGAAGTCTACTTCAGAGAATGGAAAAATTAGGAATAAGAGAAAAATGAATGTTTAGCTTGAATAAAAAAATCATTCCATCTAAACATCTATTATGTTATACTCCAGGACTTATTTTGCAAAATTTAAATAGATAAACATTCTTTCTTCTTTTCCCCTTAAAATGTCTCTAAATAATTCAGAAACTGAACAAATGGGTCCCTAAGAAAATACTAGCAATACAATATTTAATTCTGTATTTTTCAATTGCTAATAAAATAATAACATGAAACAACAAGCTCTTCCTTCCCTCTAAAAAATCTTTTTTTAAAATTTTTTTTGGTGGTTGGGGTGACATTCTTTGAACTCGTAAGGCTTTGCAAAGAATTTAATATTTCAAATCAAAGTACAGAGTAATTATCATTTGTACCCTAACAAGAAACAAAATCAGTCTCAGAATTTCTTCAGTGATAATTTCTTACACCAGCAATAATGAAAAATAAAGAGAATTATCTGTAATGACTAGAGAGAAGGAATAAAAACTGTCAATCATGTCTTAAGATTCATGGAAATTAATTCATTCAACTATGGAATATGGAAGAAGTATGGGTTCTTGTGGAAACCTGGTTCAGTTAATGTCAAAAAAGGAGCAAAAACAGAAAAAGAAATATAATTGCTTCTTCCTCCTCTTTTGCTAATTCCATATATTAGGTTGAACCATATGAAATTGCTGGTATTCAGCTATTTTCAACATGCTAAAAAGCAATTTCATTTGGTTCAGTCTTGTAAATATCTATATTCATTGTCATTGAAGCATGCCACAGAATGTGAAATTCACATGTCAGATAAAAAATTCATTATGCTATCTCCCAAATAGAAGTAACATACAAGGAGGAATATGAAAATTGAATTCTTCCAATTTAATCACTCTTTTTTTAGTCATTGCACCCTTCCTGGATATCCATTTAAGAAGGTATACATTCTCTTCAAAAGTGAATTTATACATTGAATGGAAATATCTATCCAGTTGCCAGGAAGAATATATTTTGGAATTACTTTATGTATAACAGTTTTTTTTTCTACACAGAGAATAATTTTCTTTTTAAAATAATAAATTAGATTATTTTAATGTATTTTTTGTTGATACACAATAATTACAGATAATTATGGGATATAATGAGATGTTTCCACACATATACACACTGCATAGTGATCAAATCAGGGTAATGAACATGCTCATCTCCTTAAACATTGTTGTGAGAACATTCAAAATCCTTTCTTCTACTGTTTAAAATATGCAAAGTCCTATACTTAGTTTTTGTTACCTTACCATGCAAAAGAGTACCAGCACTTATTCTTCTTTCCTAAATGTAACCTTGTATATATTGATCAATCTCTCCCTATTTCCTTTTCTTTCTGTTCTCCCCAGCCTCTAGTAGCCACAAATCTACTCTCAACTTCTATGAGATCAATATTTTTAGAAATCACATATGAAGTATTAATTTTTCTGTGTTTGGCTTATTTCACTTATCATGATGTCCTCCAGCTCATTCATATCACAAATGACAAAAGTTCACATTTTTATGGCTAAAAAGTATTCTATTGTGTATATATACCACATTTTTTGAGTCATTTGATTGTTTCCATGCCTTGGCTATTGTGAACAGTGCCACGAGGAACATGGAATTTCAGATGTCTTTCTGATACATTGATTTTTTTCCTTTGAATATATACCCAGTAGTGGGATTGCTGAATCATGTGGTAGTTCTAACTCTTGGGAGAACCTCCATACTGTCCTCCACAATGACTGTAGTAATTTACATTCACATCACTAGTTTTCGAGAATTCTCCTTTCTCTGTATCATCTCCAACATTTGATTTTAGTCTTCTTGATAACTGTCATCCAAACTGGGGCAAGGTTATACATATTATGATTTTGATTTGTATTTCCCTGATGATTAGTGATATTGAGCAATTTTTCATAGACCTGTTTCTATGTCTTTGTTAGAAAAATTTCCAAACAGATCTTTTGCCTCTTCTGGATATTAATACTTCCTCCCATTCTGTAAGTTGTCTCTTCACTCTTGTTATTTCCTTTGCTGTTCAGAAACTTTTTACTTTGATATAATCCCATTTGTTCATTTTTGTTTTTACTGTTCATGCTTTTGTGATCATGTCTAAAAATCCTGACCCAGATTGACATCATGTAGTATTTCTTGAATGTTTTCTTTTAGTGGTTTCAGAGTTTTAGTTCTTATATTTAGTTTTTTAATCCATTTGAGTTGATTTTTATATATGGTAAGTTACTGGAATCACATCTCTTTTGTATATGAATATCTTGTTTTCCCAGAATGATTTATTGAAAAGACCATCCTGTGTGTTCTTGGCAGGTTTGTGAAAAATCAGTTGACTTATAATACACCTGTAATCCCAGGTACTTGGGAGGCTGAGATGGGAGTATTATGAGTTTGGGCAAGAAAGTGAGACCACATCTAAAAGATAGAAAGGAAGGAAGGAAGGAAGGAAAGAAAGAAAGAAGGGAGGAAGGGAGACACAGAGAAAAGAACCTTTTTAGTATATTTTGGATTCAAGTCCTATTCTAGATTTTTTCTTTATCTCAAGAAGAGAATTACATCATGAGTCTGCATCGTTGATGAGAAACCATAGAATGCTTTGAATGAACTCCAGGAAATGAATCTTTAAACTTGTCTACATTGATCATGACTTGATACATATTCTTGATAACACATTGGCTTTTATGTGTCTTTTTCAGTACCCTATATTCTACTTTATAGGATTCTAAAGGGCAGAATTCATGTTTTCTGTTCAGAATAAATTAGTCTTTAATATATAAATTCCTTAGTATGTGATGGCTATTTAGTAACATTTACTTTATTGTGTGGGGTAACCATATGTATTCTACAATTATTCAACTAAACTTATTCCCTTGGACCTTTATTCCATCATGGCATATGATTTATTTCCTCTAATCGAATTTAAGATTTCCAACTCATTTTAAAGATTTTGTTCAACATAGTAGAGGAAAGGAAGTTTAGTCCCCTAAAAAAATAAATATACATCTTGAGAGTGGCCTTATAGGCACTGACTGATGTGACTTTCCCTTTTTTGGCTTCTTGACTCTCCCTGTTTTGGCTTCTCTGGCTTCTGCCTTCTTTCCTCAGTCCCTGAATTCCAAACTTCTTTGTGTTACAACAAGCTCTTTCCTACCTCATGGCTATTGTGTCTGGTGTTTGTCCTTAGAATACATTCTTTCTGACTCCTCATCTTGCTGACTCTAATTCAGTTCTCAAGTCTTAGTTTTTAATGTCCTCACAAAGTGCATATTCTCTCTTGATTTCGAGTCAGAGCCTCCCTATTAGCTATCTGACTATCTGAGATTTATTTGATCAACATTTTCAATTAAACATTTTCATACAAATTTAATCTCTCTCACCACTAGACTGCAAGTTCAGACATTCAGAAGTTAACTACTTTCAGTAAATATTGGTTGAAATATTTAACGATTTATTTTGATTAGACTCATGAAAAATATAAAGAATAAAGAGTCCAGAAGGATATTCATCAAGGTATTAATGTTATTTATTTTCTAGTAGATGGTGTTATTTTAAAATTATTCTTATGTTTTATGTAATTAATATGTAGAAGTATTTCCATTAAAATTTTTTTCTTATTCTTTAGAAATGCTATTGAAAGATCATCAAGATTTTCCTAGATAAATATTTGAGCTGGAATAAAGGGTTCTTGAGGGAGCCAGCCACATGTGCACAGGCATAACATAATTAGTGGCTGGCATATTTTAAGGATATACTATAGTTGTCTGTTGTAGGGAGCAGAGGTTAACTCATGTGGTGGGTCAGATAGTGTAGGACATTAAACTCTAAAAGAAATGTTGAAATATCTTCTGAGAATGTTTCCTTTGAAAGTTATAGTGCAGAGAGAGTTGACAACTAAATTTGTATTGGAAAATATATGACAAAGTAAGATATGGATTAGAAGGCAGAGAGAGAGTGGAGACCAGGGGATTTGAGGGAGACCAGATCAGTGGCCCAAAGTTGAGCAGGGTCTGAGAAGGTGTATTAGTCAGGGTTCTCTACAGAAACAGAACCAATAGGAGTATGATTATTAAAGGGTATTTATTAGGTTGGCTTACAGAACCAGAAACTAGAAAGTCTACAGTGGTCATCTGCAGGCTGGAAAGTTGGAGGAACCAGTAGCTGTGCAACCCAAGAGGCTGAAGTCTCAGAACAAGAAGGATCAAAGCCCTAGAGAATCACTGGCAGAGTCTGCTAGGAAGAGTGAAGGAGTTAGAGAGTGATATCCGCAGGCAATCACAGCAGCAATCAAGAATTCAGACAGGAAGAATTGAGCTTGTATCTGCCACTGCTTCCTTGTTTGTTCAACTTTTATTCCATCCAATTGGATGGAACATGCTTAGGTAGTGTCTCCATTTCAGTTCACTATCCCACATGTGGTTAGGAGAAAATGATTTAGTTTTGAATTGAAAATTGTAACGGGACTTTGAAATGAGGGTATCTACTAAAATACAGGGGACAATTAGAAATAATGATTTTTAAGACAATAATATAAAACTAGTAGTTGATTATGTGGGATAATGTGAGTTTTCCCCCAATGAGTGAAGTCAGAACTAGAAAACAGCAAGTCAAAATCAGAATTTTGAAGGAAAAAAAAAAACAACCTATGATTCCATGGACTGGGGGAAAAGACCTGGAAAAATAAACAGAAAATAGTATCATAAAAGAATTGGGAGACTTATTTAGTATAGAAAATTAGAAACAGTGTTTCAAGAGAGAAAGTATATTTAAAAGGGTCACATGCTTCCTTGATATCAGAAGATCCTAAAGTGATGGTTGTTAACATTTATTTGTGTTATTATTTAGAGTGTTGGAGGCATAAATCATGTTGAAACAGCTTTGGGACTAAACGGGAAGTGAAATCCATAAAAATGCCCTACATGACTTTTTCTTAAAACCATTTATCTGCTTTGGGATAGAGTTTTAAAATAGCACAGTCAGATTTGCCACAGCTCTACAATTCTTCATAGTTAACTTAGTACTATAATTTCATTTTATGTGGCCCTTTGATCCTTGTAATATCCTATACATTTTGATTATCCTACTTGTTGTGGTAAGATTGCTTTTGATTTTGATGTTGAACAGATTTGCTTTGTCTTGTGTGAACCCCACTGAACTGAATCATTAAACTGGTGCACATGACATAGAATGAAGGACTCAGACCCATGGATTGCTGTGAGCTCATAAGCAACTGGAGGAGTGTCAGTTTCCATGAGGGCTGGCACGGAGGGAATGCAAAAACACTGTTGACAGCAGTCACACTGCTCCAGAGCTGAAAAGGGAGAGCCCCTACTCTGACAGCCACTTTGCATAAACTATGTTCTGCTTTGGCCTCATGCTCTCTTGCATTTGTTCCCCTGAGATATCCAAGTACCAGAGTTCTTTAGTAGCCATGAGACACAAGAGAATTGCTTTAGAACACGAGCCGTCAATGTAAACCCTTGCTATGGATTATTCAGATACTGACAGTGACTCTACTTTGGGATACAGCGATGATGAAGATTCCAGTGATGAAGTTCAAAGAATATCAGAGTCAGTGCATAGAAAACTGTTTACAATATTTGGGGATTTTTTTTTCATGCTCTATAATTTCATTGAAAGGAATTTCTAACTCCTCCAAAAATGCTTAAAAAGAGACCACTACTAAACTGCATAGCTTTGACTGTGATTTTTATTAATCAATAGAAAGTTTGTGAAGATATTTATTAATCTGATAAACAGTAGCTCCTTTTGCATTAGTACATGTTAATTAATTGTCATGCTGAAAACAACTAATATACAGGCACAGAACGGGATGAACAGATTTTATTTTTAAAGACAATGTGCATGTTAGACCTGGACTGTTATGTAGTGACACATACATTTATTTATTACAGAGGCACAAGTCTAGTGTTCTAACAATCAGAGGCAGCATAAACAGTGAGATTTTTAACTAAATACATAGGACATTTTCTTATTAATTTATAAAATTCTTTCACAGTCAATTTTTTCTTCAAAGTTTTGTATATTTTGCTATTAGAAGCTATTAAAGTGGTTAGGTAATATTCCAAGTCAGGCTTAGCTAGTGTGTACTAATGGAACGCATATCTGAACTGCCCTCAAAGGCATGTTCTTTTCACAACAGTATGATGTTTATGTGCTCCATTATCAGAGTTTAATATGACAAAAATTCTACAGCTGAATACCCTGAACTGCCAGAAAAGTAAAACTGGGAAAAAGAAAAAAAGAAAGAGAAAACAAGCAAGCTCGAATTTTAAAAATAATACTCACCCTGTTTTTCCCTTTCCCATGTCTAAACTACATTACTGAAATCCTTGCTAACTTAGTAGATGTTCTGTGCAAAATCAGTGTGATAATAGCTATGTATGGTGAGAAATGTTTAACGAAAGCATTATTTGAGTATGTGATATTTCCTATCTAAATCCAAATGATATTTGCTTTTACCATGATCCCTGGACCACAAAGGACATAAACATACAAAATAATCACAGCTTTTATTAATAATATTCATTCATTAGAAGTTTCCCTACTGTCTCTACTAAAAGATTAATGTATATATGTGTGTGTGTATATATATATATATACACACACTAGATCAGATAGCATTTTGTCTTTTGTAGGAGAGAACTCTCAGAGTGCATAGGGATACCATTTGTAGACACCTGCATACAGAAACATCAAGACATTAAGTACCTTAATAGTAGAAATACAGTGACATTACAGGGGTAACATTAGGTCAGTACAAAATGAGCTTGGTATTTAGTAGTTTTCTATTATTATGTAACAATATTATAAAGCAACATAGCAGACTAGGACATAAGCATGTATAGGAATTCTAATAACCTGAGAATCAAAATGGCTTATCAGATTCATTTTGTAGTTGTGCACCCATAAGTATATTAGTGCTGATTTTATTAACAATTAAATATCACTTTTATAATAATAGACATTATGGCTACTGCAACAAATTTATTCTGCATTTTAATAAATTTAGAATTGTTTTCAAATTAAACTCCGATAGAAGGATATAAAAGCAGTATACTATTGTGGAAAGAACTAATTTGGAAGACAGTCAGATCTATGTTCAAGTTCCAGGGCTGCATACATTAGCTATGCCTGAGTTTTGATATATTATGTAACCTCCAACCCTACGTATCAATTTGAGAAAGAAATATAATCTTTTGTTATATGGAATAAATGAGATTTTTGTGAAACTCTGTAATATATGACATATACTGACACATGCTAAATGCTTAGTAAGTGGCAGGTATAAAATTATTGTTTATAATTATTAAATATATTGTATTTTTTACCAGTGTTTTATAGATGAGGAAACTGAAGCTTACATAGCTTATGACTATAGAGCCTGAACTCTGCTTCACTGCCACAGGGATCAGGAATATGATGTTCATACCATTCTTGAAGAACACACTCTAAGTACCTCCTCTGTGTCAAGTATTTGAGATCAAATAGGGAATAAAACTAGCCACAGTCCCTGCCCTAGTATTGTTTAGTGGGAGAGAGACAGAGGTACTAACCAAATGAACACATAAGTAAATGTATAAATTAAAATGGTGATAGTTTCTTGTATATAGAGATATGTAGGGTGATGAGAAGAAGTAAACAGGGAACCTCACTTAGTTAATTCAGGATGGCATCTCCTAGGAAAAGGCATTTTGCCTGAAATCTAAAGAATAAGCTGGGGTGAACTAGGCAGACAGCTGGGGAGGAGTTTTGTAAGCCTAGCTATGAAAAATTCATGGCAGGAGGGAGGTGATGTGTTTGTCATTGAAAGGAGGCCAATTTGGCTGAAAGGCAGAGAATGTGAGGGAGGTAGTAGGAGGATCATACTGGGAGTTGATGAGACTATAATAAAAATTTTAAAGTCAAGGGAGAGTTTAGTATCATGGTTAGATTAAGAAATCTATAGTAGTTGAGAATTTTTCTTTAGTAACATAACCATTGAGAAACAGAAATCAAAAAGAGTGTCCATTATAGAGAAACATGATATGAAACACCTCAGAATACTTTTTCATTAAATGTCAGGACCTAGAGAGAAAAAATAATGAAATCTTATTTAAAGATATAAAACTATATCTGAAAAAATGGAAAGTCATGCCATTTTCTTTTATGGAAAAATTAATGTCACCAGAAAGTCCTTCTTAAATAATGTATAAATGTAATATAACTCTACCAGATGCCAAATGTGGGTTTCTAGAGAAGTAGAAAAATTATTTTAAAGTCTGTTTGGAATAATATATGCTTAATAATGTCAAGATATTTCTTAAAAAGTGTATTAGTGTTGGGGAACTGGCTTTACCAAATGTTAAATACTGATTGTTCCTATGTTCCTATAAAGCATGTATAACCTTACCATCGTGGTATAACAACAATGAAAGATGGTGAAAATACAGAATTCAGAAGTATATGTCAAAATTTTGAAAATATAAAAAGTCACTAGAATAATTTGTATTTTTAAAAGCATGATTCTTAGAATATAATTATTAATACTATATTATTTGTACTTATTTGTGTATATTTATTGTATGTACTTATTTCTGTAATGTATTTCAAATATATTTATCATTGATTACATTTGCATAGGAACTTTTTATCTTAGGAAAATAGTGCATTTTCAGTATAATTTAATACTGTCATTAAAATAATGCTATCACATTTTTAGTGGCTGAGAATAATTGTAGATATTTGTTTACTACATTTGACTACTGGAGAAAGCAGTAACTATCATGGAAGATTTTTTTAAGGTTGAAGAGGTTGATAAAATTTCTACAGTGACAAATGCTTTAAAAGAATCAGTTTTTGCATATTTCAATTGGTGTGGCTAAGATTTTTCAAATACTGTTGAAGAATCATAAGCTCTGTAATGGATGAAGAGCTGTGTGTCATAAATTACCAAATAGTTAGATACATAAAGCAGGGTCTCTAAAGCAGAGAAATAATTAAAACATCTATTGTTCTCAAGGTAACAATGACATATTCATACAGGAGTGGATTAGATACTCAATTTCCAGAAGTATATCTTCAGATGCCTTAAAAACTTTCATCTATTCATGTCTATTACTATCTTTGTGATCATCCAATTAATTCATGAATTCCCCAAAGAGCAAAGGGAATGATGATATGCAACGTTGTTCCACTCGTGTAAGTAAAACTTGAAATTTGAAAATTTTAATAACGAGATTATAAATACAGGATTTGCATGACTAATGACAAGGGTGCAGTGATTCTTTAAGACAAAGAAATTTGTGACATGAACAAAGCTTAAAGTTGAATGTAACTAAATCAGAAGAGTTTATATAACTCTGTAGGTTTCCCGAATGAATTAAAATAGACAATTTTCCTTGATATTAAATGTTGTTCTATCCTAATGTCTGTATTTCTTTAATACAGGGAAGATGTAAGAACAGCAAATGTCATTGCTGCAGAAGCTGTAACCTGCCTTGTGATTGACAGAGAGTAAGTACATTTCTGTACTAAGCATATTTTACATTCATATCAGCAACATACATATGGATTTAGAATTAGATACCATTTTATAAAGCTATTAATAGCATATACTTTCATTTTAAAATAGGTTCTACATTTGATTCTTATTCCATATTGTTCTTAGAAGTACCTGGCTCTGACATCTAGCTTTGTGGTTTTTAATAAGGCTCTTAACCACTATGAACTTCATCTTAGTTAGTTCTTTAGTCGAGTGGGTATAAAGCAATATCAGAGAGATAGTTTGAGGATTAGCGATGATATGTGATTAAAGTATTTGTCAAAGTTCCTTTTCTTTAGAGCTATTTAGATAAATTTCTTAAGAATAATTCTTATTTTTGTTAAGAAATGGACTATTCTTTTAGCATGTGTTTGTTATCTGCTCTGTTCTCCCATACAGAGACTCCTATACTAGAAGCATTTAGAAAGACACTTTTGGAGAAAGCTTCAGTGTTAGATATGGGCATATATATTTAAAGATATCAAAAGTGTGTTTCATGATGCCTGTACATATTTTTCCTACCCATTCAGGTTTGCTGTTACCACTACCACAAACATGAGATTATTGATTTCACAAGAACACAGTTAAAAATGCATATATACTAGGTAGACCCACTTGGGCAGTGTAGGTAGGTAAGTTTACAGAAAAGCCAAGTGACTAACCCAAAGAGAACTGTAAAACAGACAGTGAACATCTACCTGGATGAAATGAGGGACCTGATATGATATGCCTAGATGATGGAGTTAGATGCTGAGTGAAA
Organism: Sciurus carolinensis; assembly: GCF_902686445.1. Taxonomy (NCBI): domain Eukaryota; kingdom Metazoa; phylum Chordata; class Mammalia; order Rodentia; family Sciuridae; genus Sciurus; species Sciurus carolinensis. The sequence continues at coordinate 96,721,159 of NC_062217.1, forward strand.
GGGTCTCTGGGTTGAGAAAGATCCCACTTGATTCACAAATCTTGCTTTTGAGGCCCCCTCTGTGCTGATTCATTAGAACCAAGGAAATGAGACATGTACCAAATGATAGTAATCTCTATGAATATTTCAGAAACAGTTTTTCTTTGTCTGGTTCCCATAATCCATAATTATCCATTTATGAGTTCTTCTTTTGACTCATGCTTTTTGGGGACTTTACCATATACAAAGCATTATACTTGGAAAAGGATCAAAAAGTGCACTACAGAAGCTCATGTGGGGGTTAGCCTGTATTAGAAATGAGGCATATACAAAAAATAACCATTATGTAAGGCAGAAGTAAGAAGAGTCCAGAATAAACTTTTAAGGGTATCCAAAAAGAGGAGTGGCTACTTTTGAGGAGAATCAGAAAGTCTTTGAAAAGAAATGGCATAATTACTTGGATCTGGAAGCATAGGAAAGGTAGTATAAACACAGTGAAGTGTATGAGCACTAATCATGAGGAAGCTCTGAGTCACTTAACTGGCCAGTGAGAAGGTGGAAAGTCATGAGGAGAGATGTAACAAAATACATTCACAAACACGCTCAGGCTGGTTCACCAGAACTCTAAATATTGGGATAATGGCAGCTCTGACAATATTAGTGGCAAAATAGTATCTCTATAACAATGTACTTGGCAGACTAATCTGAGAATATTATGAGAGAATTAAAGAAGAAACTGAAGACAAAGTATCTGGTTAGTGGTCTAAATCCAGTTGGTGATCATGAGGCCATTTCTATGAGGAATATATAATAATGAGTAGGTAAAACTAGAGAGCTCTGCATCTCACTAAATGTAAAGAGCAAGGGGGAAATTAGGGATATTGTTGAGATAGAGAAGTGTAGAAAGAATATAGAAGGAGAAATTTGGGGGGACTCAGGACCACATTTCACTAAGACTGTAATTAATTTGTGGTACAACCTTGAACCCTTGAAGACAGACACTCTTCTGGGGTAGGGAAGGTGGAATTTCCGCCAGGAAGGAAAGTAGGGTATTTTACAGAAGAAGAAACCAAAGTCCATTGGATTTTAATTACTTGATAAGGTTTCATGGTAAATGGAAGGGCCCAGATTAATATGAACATCGAGAACAAAACCAAATGGGACTTTATGGATCATTTAGTCTTGATGCTTCATTTTACTCATATAAGAATGTGAGATATAAAAGAGCGTCAAATAGTATCACACTTATATCTCTGCCCTTGTCCTAATTTTCTCTATTTCCAAATCTAGTCACGTATGGTATGCAATGAAGAGTGAATGGGGGTAGGTAAACAATGGAATCTTGACTGCACAATTTTATGAGAATATGGGCAAATTGTTTCAATTCTAAGTCTGCTTCTTTTTCTGCAAATAGGATAATATTACCTAAATTATAAACTGGAATTGAAAATCAACGAATTTAATATATGTAAAGTTGCATGCTCAGTCCAAAGCATGCAGTAAGAACTCAAGACATAGCATCCTCTTCTCAAGGAAGGCACAGGAACTCCTTGGATTTAGCAGTTTTCCTCTCTAATCAGAATAAGATTATCTTCAAAGATACATACAGAGAAAATATCTTGAGAGAGGTCTAGCTTGAAACATAAAAATAGAGGAGACAGCTCAAGTCTAAGAACTCAAGAAGTGCATTCTATACTCTCAGGAGAGAAGTTGAACTGCCCACCAAATTTTGAATTCACAGCTTTTTTTTTTTTTCAAATGAAACTGTAACTGAAGGATCCTGTCAAAAGCCTGCTGCTGATACCTAATTTATGGTCAATTAGAGGAGCATCAGGGCTTCATCCTATGCAAACAGATGGCAGACATTAGAACTGTCAACAGAAGGAGCTTTCTTCACAAATTTACAAGCTAGGTACCATGTTATATAAGCCAGTGATTATGCTTTATCATTCCAGAGGGATAGCAAAAGAGCATTATTGTAACTAATCAAGCATGTCAGAATTTTTTTAAAGAAATGCTCATTCACAAACCCAAAAATGATAAACAGATTCGTGGTTTCCTCAAAAAACATTCTCCGAGGATTGATTTCTCACAGCCCACTCATTATCTTAGTAACCATCTATAGTGATTCCAAAACTTGTGAAAATTATCTAAAAATCTAGTCTAATGGAACAATCTTATAATAAATTTCTTTAATGTATAAAAAACTGAGTACTTTTAATATCCTTATTTTAGGTCCCTGAAAAGAAGTAAATACCACAGTATGCTATTTTCTGTAATCAGTTATACAATGATTACTTCTGTATTGTCATGGGAAGCTAGAAATTCTATTAAGATAATTTTTTTCTGACACATTGAGGACTGTTCTGGTCATTGTCAAGGACAACTTATAACTACTAGTAAATCTTAAGGAGTTATATATTTCCCCCCAAGGAACTAAGATATAAGAATACCACCTTTATCCATAATTACTGCACTGGTCATCTGATTCCCCTTGACTCCAAGGATAGCTGAGATCTTTCCTTAAACCCACATGAAAAGAGGTGACAGCTGGCAAACGACAGGACCAGCATCTATTCTGATTAGTCAATTTTGGTGTTATACTGGCCACTATTTATGTTGATGCTAACCTCTGTTAATGTCAAGCAGCTAAAAGGATATCTCATCACCAATGGTTTTCAAACTTTTGTGTTAATAAGCCCACTGTTTCAATAAAATGAATTAGAAAGAAAATAGGAACTTTTCTGACTATCATGGAGATAGGACCCCCTTCCCCAACCAGGGGTCTCCCCTCTATCTCTAAATCACTTCATGTGGTTCCTGAGACCCTTCATGGAACCCCAGGAAAAACCCAGAATTATTTATATACATATCCCATATGGTAAATATAACACTGATATTTAAGCATTTCTTTGGACCCTTGTTTTATTCAGACAAAGTCTAGGAGGTGGAAAACAGGAACTAGTTTAGAGGAAATGCATTGTGCTGGAGCATAAATGTGATGAAATTAGGAGGGACTGACAAACCTAAGATTTTAGGGCATCACAAATGGCAGTCTCAGGAATTAAGGTATCTCTATGGACCAGGGAGGTGGGGGTGACTCTGGTTCAAGTACTTTACCTCCCAGAATTATAGTCATCTGACTGTTATAGGCATATTCATACTATATGTTTAAAAGAGTACTAAAATTTTTACCAGTAGACTAATGGTTAGGGAGCATCTCATAAGTTCAAGACTGGTCACAGGACCAATAAAAAATAAAGTAGCAGACAGATTACAAAGACAATTGGACATAGAGAAAAAGTCACCTGAATTGGCAAACTAGAGTAATATTTCTCAGCACCCAAACTGAAACTGAAGTATTAAAAACCTTTTAATTGGAATTAGAGTCCAACTGGAATTAGACAAGGAAACATTGACATTTATTAGTTAAGAAAGATAATAATGAATACCTGCTTCTTATGTTCGATGTTAGAGCTGCTGAGATGAACAAGACACAAATTCAACAAAAGTTTGAAAATCAAACAATAAGACTAGCTCAGTTAGATACAAATCTGTGTCTACTTTAGATTGATTTGTTCTTTTACCAGTGAAAATCTCACAACTTTTCAGTTACTCTACCATCCACAGGTCACCTCAGTTTTGACCTTGTTTCTAGCTCTTTAGCCACACTTGCATCAGTCTTCCAAAATCAGGCTTCTGCTAGTTTCTGCCCAGATCTCCTCCTAGCTTGTTATGTATTGGGAGTTGTTACCTTTCTACATTCTCTACAGCTGCATCTGTTCAGATGTTCAGAAACTTGAAATTCCAAATACATGCTCTGGAACAGGTAGGTCACATAGTAGACTGGCCAGACATGACCCAAGGCACCATCTACATCAGGACCCTAATCCTCCCAGGGAGGGTGCTATAGATATTTCTGATAAGCAATTTGATGGGTTGAGGCTCACCAAGGTGCATGCTTAAGGAAGAATATATTATCACTAAACCACACCCCTCTCAAAAGAAAAATGACAGAATGTGTTAAGTGCAGGAGTTTTCTCTCCTCGAGGTCCACAAGTGTGAAGTCACAGAGAGCTGCATGGCTTAAATCAGTGGTCAACAAACTTTATCCATAAAGATCCAGCTAATAAATATTTTAGACTTTCTGAGCCAAGTGATTCTTGTTCCAGTTACTCAACTCAGCTGTTTTAGTGACAAAGCAACAAAAGATAATAAATAAATGAACATGGCTGTGTTCCAAACTAAGTTTTTTAATGGGTACTGAAATTTGAATTTCATATCATTTTTATATATCAAGGAGTACTATTTTTAATTTGATTTTGTTTTCACCCATTAAAAATGTAAAAATAATTCTTAGCTTATGACCATGCCAGAAACAAGCAAAGGACTGAATCTGTCCTGTGGTCCATAATAGGCTGACCCCTGACTGAACAGAGTATTAGATTTGAGTGCTATCCCAAGTGTTCCTGCTCTGATCTCCCTTCATGCTGTGATCAGATTGTCTTTTCACTAAAGTAAATGCATAGACTACTGACCAAATACCTGGTTATTAACTTGACAGTGGTGCCCTCTTGGTCCTCCTGATGCCATGCATACTTGTCTTCCCAAATCTGATATCCTATCCCCTGTTCCCACATCCTCTTTCCTTTACTCTCTTGTAAGCATTATCCTTTGCTGTTACACTCCCCCCACCCACCAACATATAGCTTTGTTTTGATTTCTGTACCTCTTAATTCCATTTTTTCATTCCATAGGACTTTGCTTCAGATTTTGCATTAATTTTGGTGATAACTAATTAGAATTTAAGATATTACTCTGAAACAGTTATTTGCAACTTGATGACATACCCAATAAGACTGAAAAATCATGAAAATCCAATAAAATACTTTAGATGTTCATGTGCTATTAGGGAAGAGGGGAAAGATTTGGAGAATTTGAAGAGAGAAAAGCTGTAATCCCACCAATCAAGTCAGCCTCATGAAGGACCCTATACCCAAATGTAATTTGCCCACCTAGGTTGATAATGTCCCTCTTTTTATTTAGTTTGCCATTCTGTGCCCACATGATAGGACTATAGGGAATCCTATGCCTATGGTCACATTTCTTAACTGATAAGGTGATAAACTTACGGTATTTCACAGTCTCATTCTTTCCTACAGCCTAAGTAGATTTTATTTTGGTTCATTTTCCAGAAAGAGAGCAAGGGTGATGTGAGGATATTGGCAGGATGATTACAAGAAAACAAATGTGCCTTGCTAGAATGATGTCAGCTATGATCATTGTGCTTGTCTTTTTTTTATGGAGCTGTTATTGAGTGGTGTTCTTTTAAAAAAATATTTATTAAGCAGAAGAGATAAAATCCAGAAGTTTTAGAGGTAAGAGAGACATTATATTAGTTCATTTTAATGATGTCAATTGAATTATAGCACACCCTGAGCAAGCATGATCTAAGGATAAAAGAGGCATATTTCCATTGGGTAAAAAAAAGAGTAAGTCCAGAAGCAGTAATTATGCCTTAAAGTCACTGAGAAAGGTTGGTGGGACAGCTCTTCATAATGTATGCCTGTTAAAATGGCAGTATACTCACATACTCCAAGTCCTTCAAGAATCACATCCTCCTGACTAAGGAGCTCATTGGGAAGGCCCAGAATCAAATCATATACTGTATTCCTTCCATATATTAGCCCTACAGACATCTACTATTTAGAGTATTTAAAAGAAGCTATATAAAAATTTAACTGCTTGTTTCCATCCTTTTTTAACAGATAATTTCCTGTTTTTACCTGGTGTCACAGACCCACAGAATTGCTGCTTAGTAACATTTTGCATTCATTCAGAGTAAAAGTCCAACCCCATTAGTAGTAATTGGCCAAATAATCCAAATTTAACATTGTTTAAAAACATGGTTAAAAAGCTTAGGCAGTTATACTAGATCAGTCAGAAAGAGTCATAGAAAAGATATAGAAGAAGCAGGAAAAACCAGGAAGACTATTGTTTGGCAAACTTTGTCTATAATGGGCCAAACAGTAAATCTGTTCAGCTTTGTGGGCCATACAGTCTATGTCACAAAAATTTAACTCTGCCATGTGGCCCAAAGGTCATAGATTTCCAAGCTCTTTTGTAGATCAACTTTATTTTATAGGAAAAGAACCTGAGGCCCAGAATTGTCAGGTATACGTTAAAATTACATTCTTTAATACTAATGCATTTGTTAGTATCTTATAATTTCAGAACAGAATGAGACTTTAGTAAAACCTCTTCCAAACCCTTTAGTTTCAAAATGAGAAAGGTAGTTCCCAAAGGGAATATGAATTTTCCAAGCTCTTTAGATCCAGGGGTGGAATTACAGCACAAGTCTCATGACTTCTGTTTCAGTATTTTCACCAGTATCACATTATGTTTTAAATGACCAATATAGAAACCACACACATTTATTAATTCAGGAAGTATATGCATAGTATCTACTATGTGACTCTAGGTACAGTATTATGATACATGAAAATGCATTAAAAAACAGCTGCCTTCACCAGGCTTAGAATCATGAAAAGGAACAAATGCTGTAATGTATAATTTAAAAAATTCACCTGATAAAGAGGAACTTGATGACTTTTGAGTTAAACTAAAATATTTTCATTGAATTAAATCTAAAACTAATCGTCCTACTTGTAAGGAAAAAGACCAATCAGTGAGTGAAATATTTCAGTTCCAAAAGGCTCCCCCAATGAATAAGAACACCAATTCAAATCCCCCAACAATCCTGGCTGAACAGTTGAAATTAATTAATTAAAATAATGTCCTATTAACTCAATTTTTTATTTAAAATATATAGAGTATTTACTGGTTTATTAACTCAATTTTTTCATTTAAAATGTATAGAGCACTTACCTCCCTCACCTCCCATTCTTAAGAAGTTGAACTCTCCTGTTATTTTTCACTGTACCATCCTTTACCTGCCTTCTCATTCATTTACAGCACTTGTTTGTTTTGACTTACAAACCACATGCTTGAGGAGTATATAATATATTTTTATTTTGTGGACTGCTGCATCCTCCATTTTAAACATGGTGTCACTAAATATCTTTTGAAGTAAATAAATGAGGGATCCTGAATCAGTCTGAGTTCAATTGGGAGAGAGTTGGCATATAGTAATTTGAACAGGGAAAATTTACTTTGAATAATTAATAACTCTAATAGGGATTAGAGTAATAAGGGCTTATCTAGTAAGAAGAGAACTCTAGAGAATATACAAATAGCAGATATAGGAATATATAACTCTAGTTGATAACTGTGAAGTAGTATTTATGACTAAGAGGAGGGTTCCTGGAGCTCAGCACTGTTGACATTTAGGGTCAGATGGCTGCTTTTGTGTGTGGTGAGTAGGTCAGGGGTCTGTTTGGTATAGCATAGAATGTTTAGCAGCACCTGACATCTATGTCCCACTAGACCAGTGTTGTCCAGTGTGACAACCAAAAATGTCTTCATACATTGTCAATTATCCCAGATGGGCAATAGAGGGAAGAGAAGAACACAGTCATAATCTGCTGGGAGGCAATGTAGTAGCAGTGATGTGATGTTGGTAGAACTTGTGCAGGAAATCAGCACTGCAGGTTTCCTAAGTAGGCTCTTCAAAAGCAAGTACAAAGCCACCTGAGGGGGTGTTGACTTGGGAAGCTACTGGCTACCAGGTACTATGGTGGCTGGACAGTGGAGAAGCCTCAAAAGCCCACCAAGCATTCTGAAATCAGGAAGCAAAACCACTTGTTCCTGCAGTGTCTCTCAAATGCCCTCTGTTGACAAAGTTTCAGTGTCAATTGGCAAGAACAAACCTAAATATCAGAATCCATTTCAGGGAGCAGTCAAGAGGATGAACCTAGAGCTGGGAAGCAATAAATCAAGAACCAGGACAGAGTCAAAACCAAATCATAAACTGGGATCCAGGGATATGAATATATATATATATATATATATATATATATATATATATACACATACATACATATATGTCTCAAGATCTTCTACTTGTTATGAACTCATGGTCTGAAAGTTAACATGAGAAACTGCAGTAGGGACAAATACTTGGGGAGACCTGAGGGTGTGAGAATGTGTTTTGCCTAAAGCATCCAGAGGCCCTCCTGGACAAAGGGACAAGTGAGCCAAGTTTCTGAGTAGGAGTTTTACAAAGCAGAAAGAAGGGATAAAGGCAGCTGCTGCTAAGAAAAGGGCATGTAGAAAGAAGAAATTGGAAAGACTTTTGGAGGGTTTCTGGATTGTGTCTTGACTGGATTGTGGTAAGAGAGGGTTTGTAGGACAAGGAATCAGTCAGCTAGTGGAATGCTGAGAGATGAGTTTGGAAAGAAGAGATGGAGACAGATTATAAAGAAATATGTTAGTATCTTAAACTAAAAGAATCTGAACCATTTCCTCTGGACTGTAAATTACCAACAGAGACCTGTTTCTACAGCATTGTGCTGTCTTTGAAGGAAGGGAATGGAAGATTGATAATAATGCAGAAGAACTCAAGCAGAGAGAATATTAGGATACTGCCACAACAACCCTAAGCAACTTCATTAGGGTTTGGTAGTTTAAACTTTAGTTCAAAGCAGATTTTAGTGATTAATTAAATGTGGGAGGTGAGAAAGAAATGGTTCTAGCATAGGGGACTTGGTGGATGTCTGCAATAGATCAAGCACACAAGTGATAAACAGGTGGAGATAGACGTGGTTAGTTAAATCAGTTTTGGATATGTTGACTGCCTAAGTGGTATTCAGACATTCAATGGAGATGTCCGTTGACAGGAGCGTTTTTTAATTTTTCTTTTCCTGACAATGAGATGATGAATGGAAATTGATGTTGCAGTTCACAGTTAATCATCTTAATATAATCACAGTTTTGGTTTGTTAATTAAATTGGTGATTTGTTTTACACCCGTGCATAAATACTTTCTTTTTTCTAGTAAATACTTGAAACCTTACTATGTCCTTGAGGTTTGCATCTTTATCCCTTGAGTGTTTTAAAAATTGTTATTTAAAGATTCAGCGATGTCTTTGGATCTCATAAACTTGTTCTATGAATGAATAAGGAAATATGCAAAACTCTCAGTGTCTAATTCTTAAACATCAATCTTCTTGTCTTCCAATAAAAAGGTAATGTCTGAAATTTTATATTTGGAAATCTCTTTAAAATATTTCTGAATATTGTTTGTTGGCTGCTTACTCGGGAAAGGGTTATTCTCCTCATATTCTAGAGATAAAGCAGAGAAGAGAAGATGCCAGGACCCATTTCTGACAGAAGCTTAGCAATCATTATGAAAATCAACAGGACAATCAGTGAAAGTTGAATTCTGCTTTAGATATTCACTTCACGTTTTTGTAGAGTTAAGAGGTTTTGCTTACTTTAGTAAGCATACTTCCCCGGTGAGACAGTTATTACAGGCCCAGCTGGGTCATAAAGATCTAAGACTTTCCTTTTCTTTTCAATATGTCTAGCAGTTGGTACTCATTTTGAAACTCAGCATAGAAACATGAATTGGATTAGCATCAGCCATAATAGCAGTGCAGCCTCATTTCCAGGCTGAGCTTTACTTACAAAGGAGGCTCTTTCCAAATTTACTATTTTGGAAGAAGTGTAGTGGTCATATTGTCTATTACCCTTCTCAGTCACGCATTTGAATTAATTTTAAATGAATACCAGAAGATCAAAGGCAAATCATTATTTGGCAGTTGATAAGGAAGAGGTCATCTTCCATGCTGAAATGGAGATAATATGTTATCATTTCAGCAGAAACCCACTTGGGCTAAATGACAATTTTTATTTAGTAATGTTTCATCAGACCCATAAGATTTATTTATTTTTCTTCTTTTTTTGTTTTTACATTTCTAATAGAGATTATATCATAATAGTATATGTAATAACTGTTCACTGTAGAAAAATGGAAGAGAAAATTGTAAATATAATCTTGCCATTCCAAGGTAACTACTATTCTACTATTTACATCTTGGCATATTTCATTAAATAGGGAGATCATTCTATCTGAATTATTTTCCCTGCTTTGACCATATATAGGGAAGCATTTAAAAAATCACACACGTTTAAATAGGTAGATAAAGATTAACTAAAAGTTTTGCTCACAGGAAAGCTGCAAGAAATATTTTTCAATCCACTTCAAAGAAACTAAACTTCATAGATCCAAAGTTTCATGTACTAAAACACATAGCTTATAAGTAGAGAAATGCTTATTGGACATAATTTGGTTTCTGAAGTCCATCAGAACACATTACCATATGACATTACCCTGATAATTTAGCATGAGCATCACTGAGTTCCTTTGTCTTCTTAGACTTTCAAATGTAGTCTGACATCTAGTCAATTTTTATTTTTATTTTTTGTGACAAATTCTGTGCAGTTAAGTAGCTTTGCCCATCTTCAGAAGTATTTCCTTGAAGCGATACATAGTAGTAGAATTACAAATTCAAAAGATATGTGTATTTTAAAATTGTTGTCTAGAGTCATTTTACAGCAGGCCCCCACATACACACACTAGTGAAAATATGAGAATGTTGCACTGCTCCTGGGCCACATTGCACTTTGGGTTGAAATAATCTTAAGAGATACAGATGGGAGGTAAATCCACCCAAGGCATGAAATAGCCACCATCCTAGAAGAGTCAGTTTGACATTTATTCTTCTCATGTAATTGATATATGGAGCTTAGTTATTGACAATTAAAGCTGGGGAGATTATTTATTCTTTGTCAATTGCTTTCTTTATCCTGAAGAAGAATAAACAAATATAAGAGACTTCAGAAAATTATGAGATAGAAGAGAGCTCAGATGACCTTTCTCTGAAATGTCAGAAATAAATAGTAAAGGCCAAAAAGGTACCTGAAAAGGACGGGCAGACAAGAAAGAAATGGAAATTATCAAGATGACTAATTTAAATCAGAACCATAAAACTATGACTTGCAGGGGTTTAATTTGTAGAGGATACATAAAATGATCAGTGGTGGAAAGGAATATTCAGAGAAGGTAACTTGTGACTCTTCTGAGCATTCAGATATCATGATTTTATTTCAACACTTTCATGTCTGTTAATTATCACAATAGCCCTGTGGAAACAGAGTGGCAGAGCTGGATTAGAATTTCAGGACTGTCTGATTCCAAGTCCATGCTATCTATGCCTATTATATTGTCTTTAGGCAGTTGCTTCTGTACCAACAAATTAAATGCTAACTGAAAGCTGGATTCTGTTTGCAGAATCTTTTACAGAAGAGTAGAGTGAGAGAAAACCAAGTCGGTGAGACCAAATAGAATGCTTCTGAGATTAAGTATGAGTGTCAATACTCTGAATATGGCAGCAAAGGAAGTAGAAAAGGAAAGGAGGAATGAGTTCAAAAGAGATTGCAAAGGTAAACTGGATGGGTTAGGGTGAAAGGAAAAGGTCAGAGATAGCATTCAGGAATACAAGAAGTTTAGGGGCAAGTCTTGATGGAAGCTGGTAAATGCAGTTATGGCTAAGTTGAATTTGAGGAGCAAGTGAGATACACTGAGAAAAGTGACCACAATATAGATATGGAGAGTTCAAAGATACAGAGTTAGACATGAACGTCATTAACCTGGGAATCTAAAAAATATTCTCAAGAGTAAATTCTCTTTTCTGGGAGACCTTTTAGAAAAAGTGTGATTAATATAGTATACAATGAATGGGTTATAGTAAAAATCACCTGGGTTCAATTTCTGTCTTTATGGTCTCCGGTAAGTTGTCTCTAAATCTTGCATCTTGTCTACTGTTATCAACCAGGAGACATTGGCAATGTCCAGAGACAATTTTTGTTATGACAGCAGGTTTTGCTGCTGGTGCCTGGTGGGTAGAGGCCAGGGATGCTGCTAAATATCTTACAATGAGCAGAACAGCCCCTGAAACTAAGAACTCTATGGTCAAAATGTCAGTAGTGCAGAGTTTGAGAAACCCTGATGCAAACCCCCAATAAAGTAGGGATAACTACTTACTTCATAGAGTTGTGAAGTTTCAACAGGTTATTCGGGTATAAAATAAAACTGAACATATCCCAGACAATAAATATTTGAGAAAATAACTCCATCAATTGAGTAGAATGAGGGCAAAGGACACATTTGGGGAATGACTTCCCTTTAAGGAGTGGCGAATGAAGAAGTGTGTGTTCAACACATGACAAGAAGTATTATAGAAGGAGAGGAGGAAAATCAAGAAAGTGAAATGTTAATAACAAGACAGAGTGATTGACTGTGGTCCCACAGGCATGGCTAGAGCTGTAGAATTCTGACAGTGGGGTCGTGAACTTTAATAATATCTTTTTAAAAGATATTACTAAAGCTCACAAATGGGATACAGAAAAAGACTATTAAAGGAAAATAATGATAACTTTAAGGGAAAAGCATAATCAGAATGAATGAAAGATAAGAATAAAATGTTAATAGGCAATAGGTTGAGAATTAAATAGCAAAAAAGGACAAGAGACAGAGAATGAAGATTATTCAGACTGATGCTTTGACCACAAAGGATTGCATTATGTGTTAGAGTTGTAGACATCATCCTGTTTATGGGCTAAAAGAAGAAAAGTCAAAAGGGAGAGAAGAAAGATTGTAATTGATGGAGCAAGAGTCCTGAGTAGAAAGGTGAAGGTTTGAATCAGGAGCAGTGACAAGGGCATTTGCTTTAGAAGGAATTTGGGGTACTTCATGTGGGAGAAGTATGATGATAATGGTTCCAGACTTAGGGCCAAGGGAAAGAAGTGAAGACCAGGAACTAAATGTTTTATGAACCTTTAAAAAATTACAAATAAAGATGTGATCCTACAGTATGTACAATCAGAAAAATGAGAAATTATACTCCATTTATGTATGATTTATCAAAATGCTTAAATGCATTCTACTGTGATATATAACTAATTAATATAAATAAAACAATTTCAAAAAAGATATTATTAAATAACCAGTTGTATGATGAAGTGTATCTTCCAGATTGCCATTAATGTTTCTTAATTAAACATCCTGTTATAAACTAATTATGTTTGCTAAAATCTGCAAATTGAAGCCCTTACCCATGGATTTTACCACATTTGAAGATCAGGCCTTTCAGAGGTATTTAAAGTTATTTGAGGTCACAAGGGTGGGACCCTAATCTAAGAGGACTGGTGTTCTCCTAAGAAGAAGAAGACACCAATGGCATGACACAGTGAGGAAATTCCCTGGAAGGACACAGTGAAAGGAGGAGTGTTAGGAAAAGCCAGGAAAAAAGACTTCACTAGAAACCAACCCTAATCTTGAACTTGAGCTACCATAACTATGAGTAAGTAAATTTCTGTTGTCTAAAGTCCCAAATTTGTGGTATTTTGTTATGGCAGCCTAGAAGACTAATATACTTCCCTAATTAGAACTTTTATAGTCATAATACAATTAAGAGAAATAAGATAATCTTTTAAAAAGTATTTCCCTTAAAAATTGGGTTGACCATGAAAGCAGGATGTAAGAGAACAGATACTTGACTCTAAATCCTAGTTCCAGCTATTAAACAACTGGCCTCAGTTTTCCATACTGGGAGATAGAAATGGTGTCAACAATGGTTGGGATTAAGTATGTTAGATTGCCTCCATTCACTCTCATTGTTTATTACTCATGTGACTTTGGGAAAGCTGCTTAACTGACCTAGTCTTGATTATCTGTTAAACAAGGAAACAGCATGTAGAATGGTTTGCATAGTGCATAACCCATATGACAATACATATTTTATATTTTAATATTTTGATATTTTCATTATTACTAAATTTGTAAGCATTAATTTGTAAAACTGAAGGATATTGTATTTCTAAACTTAAAATGATTTTGGGGGAAACTTCCAACCATTTGATGAGAGCAGAAATTAGAAGTCCAGTGATAGAGACGTTTTTATAAAACTGTTAAGCTGGGGACTAACCCTTTGTTTCAAAGGGTTTCTGGGTATTAACAGAAAAACATAATCAAACACAATTAGAGTAGTTTTATTACAGTATCTTAGCAGTTCACTTCAACCTATTTTTAAAAATTAGCAACTTTTATATTTTACATTAGTTTAGTTTAGCCAAGTTTTTCAGAGGCAGTTTTAAGTAGTCATTTACCAAAAAGTAGATTGTTTTAACTAATATCTGATATAATTGATGTCATCATATAAATAGAATATATCAGCTGGAACCGAGGCACAGTATAGAAAAGGAATTTCATTGCCAATTATTGAAGGTAGGATGAATGAGCTGTAGCTCTGGATTAGATATAAGGGTGTAAGAGTGAGAAGAAGAGAATTATCTAGAACAGTGCTTAACAATTTTTTTTGGTAAAGGACCAGGTAGTAAATATTTTCAGTTATGTTGGTCTCATGAGATCTTGGTTGTAGCTACTCAATTATGCTGTTATATGTGAAAACAGTCATGGACAATACAGTACATGTAAGAATAGGTGTGAATGTGTCCCCCCCAAATTTTATTTACAAAAATAGGCAGTGGTCCTGACTTGGTTTTCAGATCATAGTGTGTTGACTTCTTGAACCAGAAAAGCTCCTTGAAAATAATGAGAAGGGTGTTCTCTTCTGAAATATCTTATTATCTAAAGGTCAATTGATACTGTGAGACTCCAGTTCTTCCACGTTAGCGCTACTTCCCATAGCATGATGTGAAGAGTTAAGGCCCTATGCCTGCGGAAAAGAAGATGGCACTAGGGAGGATGGCTTCCCTCAGCCCACCACTACCCAGGTTTCTTTCCAGATTAGCCAGAGTAAACCAGCAGAGGCTTGTGGTAATTAGGTCTTATAGGAATCAATTAAATAACTCTTAAAGTGGTTCAATAAACAATCATTGAGTGTATCCTGTATGCAGGTACTGCAATAGTACTAAGTATAGGGTCAGAAAAAAAATCCTAAGGATTACAGTGTCCATTGGAGGAAATAAAAAATATAACAATTCCAGTACTTTGCAATAAGTCATATGATAAGGCAATTGCAAGATATCAGGTAGAATTCACAAAGGGAATGTAAAAGACTGAAGGACAGAAGGCACTGTCCGGAACAGTGCTTCTTTGAGAACCTGTGTGGAAGGACAAATCTTGTTTTGTTTTAATTTCCAGTCAATCGTGGACAGATGTTTTATAAAATAACATACAACTGAATTACTGGAAAAATAAGGTTTTAAAAGTCATAAAAATAAGTGCCCACTTTTTTGTCCTACTTGATTCAATATAAAATTATGTGTCAATTAAAATATGAGAACAAACATCAGATTTGATAAAAAGAAAAGAATGACAAAAGTCAGTCACATTGTCATTGAAAGCATGTGCATTAGCCATAAGAAAGAGAATGACTATTATACTTGTTTTGCAGTCGTGACAAAACCAAAATCTGTAAGTGAAATTGCAATTACCCATTCTAACTGCAATAGGTACACTTTGAACAAACACTCTGCTTGACAATATTTAGTCTTTAATGTGTCAAATGTGCCCGTTTATTGATTGTTAACTTTTCTGATCTAGATTGGATTGTTGGAAATGCCACTTTCAGGGAGTAATGTGTATTCAAAGTCTTTTATGTTCGGCTTAATACATTCAGAATAGAGAAACCAGTCACAAAGAGGTGTATTGATGCAACTGGATAAAGTGACTTTAAAGCAATTTTAGCTTTTTGAGGATATTTTATTTTTATGTAAATTTGAAATGACCTACTGTTTTAATTAATCTTCACTAGTAGCTAGTTCTATCAATTTATCCTGTAAATTTATAGTTAAATTCCCTTTTAATTAAATTCTGAATCCTAAATATTTTGAGTTACAACAAGCAAATTAATCTCAAAATATCAAAGTTCAACATTACCCTCCTATGCATGGTTAATGTGAAGCTTATATCAAATATCTCTCACTTCATGAATTGATAATAACTAAAAAGGTCTATACTCTGTTCAAAAATATAAGTCCCCTCATCTTGCCGTTGTATGTCTCAGTAATGTCAAATTGCTGCAAAGTGTCTAAACTTATTACACTTAATTTGTCACAAACCAGCAGCAGTTGACCAATGGTACTTTGAGTAGCCCTGTCTATAAAAGATTCAGAGTTCAACCATATTTAGCAAAGGGTGTTAGAAATACAGGCATCTTGTATATAAATATTTAAGGTATAATATTTACAAATTCAAAATGATATGTGGACAAATCCAAAACACATCTTTCTCTTATTACATGCTTTATTAAGATGTGATGTGTCTTATGGTCTCTCAGTGCCGTATGAAATTTTGGCAACTTATGATTAGAATCACAAAAAATTATCTTAAAATTCAGGACTGATCTTGTCATTTTACCATTATAATGAACACTTGACTCAAATAAGGCTCTGTCTTAAAAGAAAAATGATCATATATGCATATTACACATGAAAACTTTGTCAACGCAAAATATGTTTTTTCCCTTACAAAAGTCACAGTAAGTAAAGTGGGAGAGTTCTGAAATCAATTCTTAGATTTCTAGGCCAATTTGTATTACTATTTTAAAATTTTGATTCCTTTTATATAATATAATCAAGAAATAATTTAAGTGCTCATAACACATTTTTTCCTAATCAATAATCCCCATAAAAGACATGGATTCTTGTGACTAAAGAGAAACAGACAAATTTCTAATGCCTTGTATAATTTTCTCTTGCAAATTATTTGTGCAGAATCAGAAGATACTGATAACTATGGACATAAAATCTTATTACTTCCTCTGAAGTTACTGGCAAATATAAGTACATGAAGTTTTCCTTTTCCAGTATTGGGGAATGAACCCAGGGCCTTGTGCATGGTAGGCAAGTATTCTACCTCTGAACTACACTGTCAGTTCTGAAATTATTTTTATGACCATTATAGCCTTCCTTCTGATAAACACTCAACCATTAACCTAAAATTATTTTTATGAACATTTTAGCCTTCCTTCTGATAAACACTCAACCATTGACCCCCTCTAACCTTGTGTTATAATTTTTGTGATTTATCTCTAATATAAAACTGTAAATTCCTTAAGAGTATACCTTGGGTTTTTTGTTTTTGTTTTGTTTTGTTTTGTTTTGTTTGCATCCTCCACAGTAGCTTAAATCATCCCTTGTAGATAGAAGGCACTGCATAAATGCAGATGTGTATGGGGATGGATGGATAGAAAGATGAATAAGTGGAAGGTTATGGATGTTGGTTGGTTTAGTTTGATCTGGAATTCATTCTCCCATCAAAGAAAAATATTCATATGGTACTTGATAGTATAAACAGTAAGAATTATGTTTGTCTTAGTTATAAATAAAGTAAATAAAAAATAATGAACATAAGAGCACTCACCTGAAGTTACAATGTGAGTCAACAGATTTTCTGCATAAACATGCCAAAGCAATGAAGGATGCCTCTGAAACCTTAGCTAAGTCACAAGAATCCTGAGCCATCTTAGGGTTCTAACTTTCTATTTTCTTTTCATAAACCGTCTTTTTGTGAAAAAGCAGTTAGCCAAGATTCAGGTTAACTATTCTAAAGCTATAGCCTGTCAAATCAAGAGGTCTTTGCCCACACTGCCAATAATGCTTGACAAACATTTTGCTTAGCACTAGTGAAGTATTTGAAGTAGTTTCGGGTTTACGATTTTTCCTTTGATTATTTTTGTCTTATAGCATTTCACTCTTAAGAATAGATTATCATCTTACTTTAAGGGTATAATCAAGAAAACAAAACTACTTTATATGACTTAGGAGATTTTCTACTACCCTACTTTGAATTTTAAAAGATTCTATGTTTAAAATTTATATATATTTCTAATCATTGTATCAGAATAGAAGACAGGAAAGCATAAGGATTAAATCAACTAATACATCTATGAATATATGAATATAGATATATGAATATACATGTGGTTTAAGAATATAAAAAGTGCTTTGTAAGCAGAAAATAAAATATAAATGCTCTCATTCTTTAGCAGCATGATAATGCTGATCTCTGATATTTGCGCTGCCTTTCTAGTAATTTAAAAGCCCATTTCTCTCTAGATGAAGTCTTATCATATCACAACTGCTGAAGAACAAAATTATACACGTTCTAGACATACCACTGAGTAATCAACTCCTTTCGGAGGGATGTTTTGGCTTAATAATGAAAACATCTTAATAACTGAAATTATTACCCACTGAGCTACTGTCACCATAATGTTCTAAAACAGACAGATTTCCTAGAATGAGAATCAGCCTTTAACTGATATTCCTGAGGGAAAATTTCTATAAATGTCAGCATTCTTGATGTGAACGTGTCCTATTTCTCCTCCCTCCCCTTCTTCTCTCTTTCTTTCCTTCTTTCCTTCCTTCCTTGTCTTCCTTCCTTCCTTGTCTTCCTTCCTCTGTTCATCCTGCTCTCTTTCCTTTATCCTTTACTGCTTCTCCCTTCCCATCATTCTTTCTTTTCCGTACCCACCTTGCAAGTATATTTAAACTACTGGCATTAAACATAAAGGGGACTTATGATAGTATTTTACCCATTGCCTTAAATAATTCTATTAAGACTTGTTGAAACTGAATTTCCCATCTTAAGAAACAGAAGTGCACCTGCCATAATAGGCACACAATGAAGGTTTGTGTTGAGATGTCCTAAATTAGTCTTTCACTTTATGATGTTTCCTTAATTTTTTTCTGAAATTAAATCTAGAATATTTGTGAACCTGGCTTTTTTATTTCATAAGGCTTAAAATATAAATTGTATATGACTGTGAGTTTAAAAACTGAATTTAATGATTTACTTGTAGTAACCTGTATCTGTTATAATGGGTAAATAACATTTTGTAGTCTACTCATTCAGTTCCTATGTTTGTCAAAACATTTTCTTATAATCTCTTTCAAAATAGAACAATGACAACAAAAGTTTTCTTCTTATATTAGTCAAGAAATGCCATAATGCAGCCTGGCATGGTGGTATAAACCTGTAATCTCAACAACTCAGGAGGTTAAGGCAGGAGAATCCCAAGTTCAAGGCCAGTCTCAGTAACTTAGTGAGGCCCTAAGCAACTTGGAGAGACCCTGACTCAAAATAAATAATAAAAAGAGATGGGGATGTCACTCAGTGGTTAAGCACCCCTGGGGTCAACTCCCAGTATGGAAAAAAAAAAAAGTCATAAGAACCAAGTAAATATTGAAAGGCATTTGATACCAAGAATGATTCTTTTATAAATAGCTGTTTGGTTAGAGTCCAAACAGATAGCAGGTGTCTCTACAGAATGCCTGTGAAAGGGGAAAATGCAATACTAATTTCTTCATCTGTGCCAGGAAGGATATAGTCTGTAACATCATCAATTATGCTTATCAAGATGTCTTAAATTACTCATTGATCAGTATAGAGATAGACAATGACTTTCATTTGAAATTTGATAATGTTGCTTGAAAATTCTACATTGAATAATATTTGATTTAGTCTTTGAGTAGATTTAGAATATTATCAGGAAATAATTTTTTAATGTTTCAAAAAATGTTATATTCTTTGTCTAGTGTTGTCTTCCAGATAAAAAGTATTTATAAAAGACATATGGTTCCAATTTCAATAGCCAAAATTACAGTCCTGGGTATATTTGTTTTGAAAAGAAATTCCATATGTTAAATCTATAGTCTAGAATACAAATATTGGTGACTGTATATATAAATATAGTTACGATACCCCCTCCTTTATCTGAATATATGTGTGTGTGAGTGTATATGTGTTTGTAGATGTGTATACATGCATAGGTGGGTATTCTATGATACATGTACATCCAGTGACCTATTAGTTAACTGCTCAAATATTACTTACTTTAATAAGTAATACTTATTTAGTTTTTTATTTAATATTTACTTAGGTTTTAAAACTAAAGTTAAATACTTATGCTATAATATTAAGTTAAAAGGAGATTAAATCATGTCTATCATGACACTTTAAAACAACAAAGCTATGTGTGGAAAGGAGTCAAAAAGGAAAAGGAAAAAAATGTTCCCGCTTATAATTTGTAGTTAGATAACTATGTGTAATCTTTTAATTTCTTATATCAGTTTTTTATATTTCCCATAAAAAAACAATGTATTACATTTTGAGTGAAAGTTAGAAGGAATTTATTTCACAAATGACACAAGTCTTTTGTACTTATGAATCATTTTCCTTATTTTTTGACAAATAGTAAAAATAATCATTTTTTAAAATGTGATACTTGTCATTGATATTACTGATTTTTAAAAATGGGTAAGTTATTTTCCAAATCATCAGCACAATTAGGTGGTTTCTACTTTTACAACTCTCGATAGCACTGCCATATCAATGCTTTTCGGTTATTAACTTTGCTGATAGGATTTCAAACTTTATTTTCAAAAGCAATCTGTGGAGTTTTAATCTAGGCTAATGAACTGAACAGAATTTCTTAAGTTAATAGATTTAACAAGAATGAAGATATTTTTATCAGATTACTCTTTAATTCTTTAGTAATATACTGATTAAAACATCTTCATCTCAAAAACGAGGAAGACAAGTTTTTTTTTTTTTAAATGAGTTCTCAGAATTACTGTGAGCTTTAAATGTCTAAGAACATGCTCTCAATATGTGAATGGAATTGAGAAGTCAAGTTTTAATGATCATTGCTCTTTGGTTTTCTTACAAAATATTCTTTGACTTCTTCATCAGTACCTTTTCACAATGTCTTAGATTTGGTATTATAAAGAATAGGGATGGATTTTATGGATTATTGATTATAATCCTGGATGTGCTGATAAATACAGTCATCTTGGACAAGTAATTTCAACTGTATGGTTAAATTTTCTTTTATATATGAAAACAGAAAATTAACCAAATGTTCTCTGTTTTCATTGCAAATTGAATTTTGAATTTTACATTATAAACTCACCTAATCCTAAAAAATTTCTCTAAATTTAGCCTTTCTCCAAGTTTTGGTAAGAACCAAAACATTCTGTGGTAATTTGAAAAAATGCATGACGTAAAGAATAATGGCATAAGTCATATTTGAACATTTTCCTCAACCATGAGGATTTTATTAATCATTTTAACATTGTTAATATTTTAAAAATTTGTAAAAGAACTATTGCCTTTTGGACATTCAACATTATCACTCAGTATGTTTTAATATAGCTGATTACCGAAAACTTCCTATTTTGGAATACAATTCTTGACTTCCTGGGCCTTTGTCTAGTAATTTTCTCTTGGGTCTCTCTTTGTATAGAAATAATGCACTTAGTGCAATGTTCTCATTACCCTGCCTCCCAGATGAGATCATTACCCAAGGGTCTGAGATAATAGCTATTCCATCCCCTTCCAGCCAATCCCTGGGCAGGGTGTCATGTTCTACTTCACAGTTTTTCCAAACAACTTATATATGAAAGTGATTAAGTAACTTTTAAATTTAAATCAACAAATCTTCTGTTTCAGGACCTGACAATATATAACTTAATGCTTAATGATTACAATAAACAAAGTCATTTACATGTTTTAGATTATAGAAGGGCTAGGGTCTAGCTCAGTAGTAGAAAACTTGCCTAGCAAGCAAGAGGCCCTGAGTTTGATCTCCAGCACTGGGAAAAAAAAAAAAATAGGGATTTAAAATTAACATGCAATTCTTATACCACTTTAAAACTCTCCAACCAGGGCCCAGATATTGTTAGAAATGTCAAAATTAGCTTCTAAGCCTAGTGTTTTGGTAGGAAGTGCAGTGGAAGTTTGAATAGTATGGTGTATGATCACCTTCCTATTTAACTTCCCAGTTGCTGGCTGGGTTACTCTGGGCTAGTTTCTCAGCCTGTTGTACTTTAGTATCCTCTTTTTTAATATGGGAATAAATGAAAGTAAAATGGAGATAAATAATCCTAACTCAGTTGGTCCTTGTACAGTATTAGTTACTGCATATAAAGCATACTGAGAAGAGACTTGTATGTGGGGCTCGGTCTTGTGAAGACCCAAATTTTTATATATAGTCTGTATATTTGTTCCTTCATCCACAAAAGGAAAGTTCTGGTGGTTGCCAAAATGTCATTTGCCTAAGACCTACTATATCTGGTTGTTTGCTTTTCAAGGGCTATTGTAGTATATGTGAGTGTTTACATTGTGTTATTTTATAATGTTATCATAAATGAGACTTAACTGTAGAAAGTAAGTCTGAATACATTTTGAGGTACATAGTAGAATATTGATAGATTGGGTTTTAGCAGAATAATTAATCTTTCTGTTTTATACTAAAGTTATTTTTTTCATTCTTTCAAATGAGTTGATTTTTCTGTAATTCTCTCCTGCTGCTTGTTTTCCTATCTGCTACATATTTTTTGCCTTTGAAGATTAGCTTACTAATTTTAAGTAGAGATAATGATGCTTGTATTTTATAGCTTGAGAACTGAATTAATAAATTAATGCTAATTATAATACCTGACATATAGTAGGCACTCCATAGTTGGTAGATCTTGTTGTTGTTTCAGTATTATAATGAAAAAACTATCTTTGTGATGCGTATCGATTAGTGTATCATAGATTTTATGCTACCCAGTTCTTGGAATATCTGTCTTTACCAGACATGGTAGCCAGATCCAGTTAGGTATTGGGAATTATGGAGGTGAACCAAGTATGAAAGGTCTCTGATCTTATATAGTTTATATTCTAGTCAGGGGAAATAACTACTTTCTTGTATATTTACTAATGATGTATCTAGGTTAAGTGTTTGAATTCCTTTTTCTTTAGATACCCTTTATTGTTTCAGGTTTAGGTTTCTGTCCTTATTACTTTGTATTTATCCTAATTACTGTGTTTTTCCTCTTACAGCTCTTTCAAGCATTTGATTGGAGGGCTGGATGATGTTTCTAATAAAGCATATGAAGATGCAGAAGCAAAAGCAAAGTAAGTGATACTATTTTCTTTGACCTTCATCTTGATAAAAATTGATTTTGAATAGAAATAAGATCAAATCTTTTGATGGACTCAACAAAGTCCAACACTCCAACAATAAGAATCTAATTGCTTGAGAGGAAAATGAAGCAAACTATGCAAGATAATTACTATACAACATGCTCATTAAGTATATCTCTCTTTAAATATAAGACCTTAATTTTGTGATGAAGATCAACTCAACAAGGTACACAGTTACTTTAAAATACAGTATAAATAATTGAATATGAACATGTAATCTGTCCAACAGAAAATACTTTCTGAACCATTGGTAGTTGCATTCAGCTGCATGAATCTACATCATGTACAACCATAGAAATGAAAGGTTGTACCCCATTTGTGTACAATGAATCAAAATGCAGTCTATAAAAAATAAAAAATAAAAAAATAATTTTTTTTACAAAGTAATAAGGCTAGAGATATTTACCAGGCTGTATTTCACATTGAACTTCAATGTTACTAATGTGAGAATGATATGAGATAATAAATAACCCATCAATTATAATTTTGTTGAAAAATACAGTTCTTCTACAAAGATAGTTTTATTTAACCCAAAACTTTAATGTTTGACAAACATTTGAAGTAATTTGAGATTTCATTTTTTCTGCAGAAGTTTTGGGCTACTTAAATAAACAAATAAACAAGCAAAAAACAATAGTTTCTATCATCTTCCTGTTTCCTCCAATGCAAATTCTTATTTCATATCATTTAGAGACACATGAAGGGAACTTTAAATTCAAAAAAATGAGTGTTAAATAGGGAGTTCATGGCCAGAATTTGATTCATTGATTTTGTAGGAACCTAGAAATCAAATTAAATGTTTTTTTTGCTTTGAGAATTTATAAAGATAAAACATGTGACCTAGAACTAAAATGATGAGGACTATACTACATATTAACCCCATATAAGTTATATTTTAAAGTCATATGAATATATTTCGAATGTTTTCTCTGTATAGTTTATTTTGGTTTTCTCTGAATTTTGGAGGGACTTATACTTATATCTTGAGGTCAAATGCTATTAGTACCCCTGTGAGGACCTACCCAGGAAATCACATAGGCCAGATTTAACACCGCATCCCACACAGTCTTTAGGATTGCATATACTGTGGATACTTAATATTCATTCTTCTTACATTTAATGATCCTGTAGTTCATTAAAATGCAAATTCATGCTCAGTGTACACTTTAGCTTCTAGTACTAGTAGAGGTCACCCTTAGATGGCAGCGGGGCCATGGAAAGTACCTTATTAGTCTCACAAGTTATAAAATATATTTTGTTATCGTTGGACTTTATTCCTAAAGGAATGTTATCTTGCTGTGTTAAAAAACTTCATACTTATAATTTATTTCGGCTTATTCCTATTTTTCCTTAGAAAATATGTATATGTGTGCTTATGTATACGATAACTAGTGGCAATCTTAAATATCCATCAAAATCTACTAGTCTTAGAATTGCTAGAAAAAAAAATCACAGGTCTTTTAAACTAATGTATTTTTGGGGGCTGGGGGAATCAGGGACTGAACTCAGGGGTACTCAACCACTGAGCCACATTCCTGGCCCTATTTTATGTTTTATTTAGAGACAGGGTCTCACTGATTTGCTTAGGGCCTTGCTGTTGCTGAGGCTGGTTTTGAACTTGAATCCTCCTGTCTCAGGTTCCCAAGATGTTGGTAGATGTATTCTTGATGATTTAGATTATTTTTTCCCTGTTATACTTCAAATAGATTATCTAGTGACAGATTTGTATAGCTCATATTTATTCAAGCAAAAGTTGAGGCCATCACAGGCTTATAATTGTAAGTGATGGGAAGCAATGATGAATTAGTCGTCTCCTTCTTAGTGTCTATTGACATTATAAAGAATACACTTTGTATGTGTCAAGAATTCTGTCAATTCATGAATTTATTTGCACACACTACAACTAAAGGTAGCAGAAAAACTAATACATTTAGATCCAGCTTCAGACAATTGGAACGAAGGTGTGGCTATAGTTCAAGTGACAAAAGAGAATCAGTCAACATAAAACACATGAGTGAAAAACCAGAATCTTTGGTTTCTGCTCCTGACTCTGACATTCCCAAGCAAGTAATCTTTGTCATATCTGTCTTTCTGCCTCAGTTACCACATCTTTAAAATGGTAATTTTTGAGATTTAATTGATGACAGTACTTTAAAACTTTGTAAATTATAATGAACTATAAAAGTGGATGCTTTTGTTGATAGAACTAATCATTGGAAATATACTTTAATGCATTTTATATATGATTGTATTTAAAGATATTAATTATTCCACATATATTATGTAAATTTATTTTACCTAAGCAAGTAAAGTTTTAATCTTTCATAAGCAAAATTCTCTTCCTGGGTTACCATGTCATTAAATTACACCTAGCCTGGAAAATATCAATAAATGTCTTTTTTAAATAAGTACAATAACATTTGGTTAAAAGAGAACTCAGTTATGGTTAAGGAACAACAAAAGATAATAAAATTACTACCTATATCCAGGAGCTTCTCTGTATGTTTTATTTGACCCACAGATTTGACCCACGGATTTGACAGATCATAATTCTGGTATTATATATATAATTTTTCCCAAGTTTATTGAGGTATAACCAAAAACTAAAAATTATATACCCTTAGGCTATACAATGTGATTTGATATATGTGTACATTATGAAATGATTACCAAAATCAAGTTAATTAATGCATTCATCACCTCACATAATTGTCTTTGTGTGTGTATGCATGTCTCTGTGTGTGTGTGTGTGTGTGTGTGTGTGTGTGTATGTAAAAACACACAGGATATTATTTTAGCAAATTTCATCTGGGACAGATTTGTTTTAATTTCTCTTTTTAATTCATACTAAACCTTAATGAGTGAAAATCTGATGTTCCTTAACATTTACTAATATTTAGAAACTGAAAATAGTTTGATTAAAAATGACTAAAACCTTTGATCCAAATTCTAGAGAGATTGTTATTTTTATTCCTAAAAATAGAAACATAAACAAATCTTGAAGGAGTTGTTAGTCCTCTTTCACTGTTAGCTTTTCATGGACCTCTAATAAATCATATTCTAGGTGGAAGTCATCTCCTTTTCTTTTTATTGCATAATTGGGGACTGAACTCAGGAACACACACATGTGAGATAAAGTTCTACCACTGAGATACCTCCCAAGTCTTTTTTAAAATTATATTTTGAGACCGGAGTTTCACTAAGTTGCCCAGGTTGGACTTCAACTTCTGATCTTTTCCTCAACCTCCCAATTAGCTAGGATTTCAGGTGTGCACTACCATTTCTGGTCAGAAGTCATTTTTTAATTAGGTGTCCTATCACTCACAAGGGAAAAACTATGACTCATTCCCAAGGAAAGCTTTTTAGTCTCA
The DNA here is from genome assembly GCF_902686445.1 of Sciurus carolinensis. Taxonomy (NCBI): domain Eukaryota; kingdom Metazoa; phylum Chordata; class Mammalia; order Rodentia; family Sciuridae; genus Sciurus; species Sciurus carolinensis. The sequence continues at coordinate 96,747,472 of NC_062217.1, forward strand.
TTAACAAGTTTAAACATCTATTGGTATTAGCATTGTTGTCTCTATCTCTATTGAATTTCTTCCCCTTAAGTACTTTGTGCCTTCACTTTGTATTTACGAAACTTAGAAGATTTGCCTACAGTGCAGAGACTAGGAATGAAGTCTAATTGGCTTAAACTCCCTGGATAATTCTGTTAATACCTCTAAATTTCTATATAGATCAAGAAAATCTGGACTATTTAAAACTGAGGTGATGATTTGGTTCCATTGTATAAACTGTTTTGTGGTCCTCTTGATTTTGCAAAACTGTGGAAGATTGATGTTTCTTAAAATTAAAATAAAGTGATGCAATTACTTACCCATGTGAAATCACTATTGATATTGCTTCATGAACTGTGCCTATTTGGGTAAGAGAAAAAAGTAGAAATGACTAAAGACTAATTCCACTGAGACATTTAAAAACTCAAATGTGAGAAACTCATTAACTGTTAGCCTAACAGGCTCAATGGCAGAATGATTCCTCAATGTGTACAGACTATTCTTTTCAGAAAAACCATACCAAGCATTTGGCATAGGAACCTGGTCCAAGAGGATCGACTTGAGAGAAATATACCAGTGAAATGGTTTTCAAAACTCCTCTACTGCAGGATATGTGCCCTCACCGAGAACCAGGTTCCTATACCAAATGCTTGGTATGGTTTATCCAGGGAGTTTAAGTCTGTCTCATGAGATTTATTTCCTATAATAATTCTTGACAGCAACTTCACCTTCATGCATGTTTAAACTTCTCTTGATTGCTGCTAATTATCCACTGAGGGTTTCTCTTTTTTAAAATAATGACTTATAATCGCAAAAGCATTAGGAGAGACAAATCTCAGATCGAAGTAAAGGATCCTTAATCTTTATTTGAATCAGATGTATCATGTGTGATGGCACATACACAGTGCTTTCCTCTGAGGTTATGTATTTATTCATTTAATAAACATTTAGAAATTTACTTATGATGAGTCATACCAAACATAATGTGCATACCAAACATAAAACCACTTTTCTAATAGTAAGAATCATCTTACAGTTTAGAGGGAAGATTTATATATAAGTCAAATTTTTCACTCTATAGTTGAAAAATATATTATGACAGTCATGTCATATATCACTTTGAGTTTAGAGTCCTATCTCCATTTTTAAGGCTTGTCTTATAAAAATCATGACCATTCAGAAATATCAAGAGAAAAAGTAAATGTTTATTTCATTATTTGTGATATATGAACAAGTCTATTTCTGAAATTAAATGTTTTTAATTTAGACTGCTATTGAGGTCTTCATTGTTGAATATATACTCAAAAATGATAGGCAAAACAACTTTTTCAATTAAAAAGTCCTACTTTATGTTTCAAATTAGTTTGTTAATTATAATACAATCATAAAAGTCTTTAATATAAAGGATTCATTCATAAGGTGATTTACATATGCCACAACTATATTCCCAAATTAAGGCCATACAGTGGGTGAAAAAAAATAAACAATGTTTTTACTTATAATGATGTTTATTTTTGTTAAATGATGTTTATTTATGTTAAGATGTTTTTTGTTTCTCTATTAATAGAAATACTGTGGTGAGATAAAGAAATGAAATACTATGGGGAGATAAAGAAATGAAAACCAATCAAACAGCTGTCCTTATCTCTCTTTGTTTTATAATTGACCTTTTAGTGCATTTATAATTTTAGAAAATTTTTTCCATTTAGCATCATCATCCTGTTATCAACACTTATCATACTATTATATAGTCTTTAGAAACCTTGTTTTAATGGTGGCCTGGTAGCACAGTGATTCAAATTGAAGGCTTATTGATTATCAATTTATTCTACTTTTGAAGATAAACTTTCACTCATTTCTATGAAAAGACAAAAAAAAAAAAAAAGACCACCAATCAACACCACTAGTACACTAATATGTCCCAGCTAGCATGCTTTCAAAATTACTTTGTACGATGATGACATTCATAAAAAATAGCTGCCACAAATTGTACCAGTAGATTCAGCTACCCTATGTTCTATTCTGTTGTCTTGTCTAGAAGCCTAAAGGGATTCACATCTAAGCACTTCCATTGGTAAGTTCTGATGGATATGTAAATATAGATTTGTATATGCCTTTAATAATCACCTAAGTTGATGAGACCTGATATTGTTCTCCGTGAGAGACTTTTCTCATGTCAAAATCCATGTAAAGATTCTAAAGGGGCATGATCATGGTTTTTAGCAAGCACGATCACTTGATTTACATATAGATTTAAATACTCCCTGCAATGACTCACAGCCTCACCACCAACACCATCCATGTTCATTCACTTCTTTGCTTATATTTGTTTAATCAGGATAATATTTTCTATGCCTACAAAATGTTCCATATAAAATGGTAAATAAGACATGTTCCTTGCATGCATGAAGTTTGTGTTTCAGTGGGAGGGACACATGTGTTAATCAATCTGAGTAGGCTTCCCTGAGGAAGTGACATCTTTGTTATATTTTACCTGAATTCTATGGAATTAGTTGGTGCAAGCTAAGCAAGAATTAGTGGTAAGCTAGGCAAGGAGGTTTGAGAGCATCATATACAGAGGAATAATTGGTTTAAAGAAAAAACAACTCAAGGTAGGAGGCAGCATTACATATTCAAAGAACTAAAGTACCATTTTTCTGGGACCTAGAACGTGGGATTTGGAGCGGGATGAAGGGAGATGGAGAATAAAAATGAGAAAGGAGAGAAGGCAGAGGACAAATCTTGGAAGATTTTGTAGGTCATGTTAGGAAATTGGAAAAATCACTTCAGACTTCTAAGCTAGCAGATGAGTTGTTTATGTTATAATTGAGCTCTCTTTTTCTTTGAGATTGGTAAGGTATAAAGTGAAAGAAGGGAGAACAGTCAGAATATTTTCCAGGTAAAACTAATGGGCAGACAGGATTAGAATGAGCATGAGTAGAGAAAAGCATGTGAAAGATATTTAGGGGTGAAGGGGAAGGAGGCCAAGGATAATGCAGGGATTTTTGGTCCAGAAATCAGAGAGAGATGATGGCAGCCAATAAGGTAGAGGAAGATGGTACAGTGACCAGGTTTGAAATCTGAAGTTATCATGAATTTATTTTTGAACAGGCTAAATATGAGATACTTTCAAGACATGATTAGGCAGTTCTGAAGCTCAGAGGAGGGTATAGTATCAATTTGAGAATAGTAAGCATTTTCATAATAAATGATAATTGAAGCTATGAATGAGATAAAATAAAATAGAAAATGAGGGGATTATGGCACTGAGGATTGGTTCTTGAGGAACTTTAGCATTTAAATTTCAGGGAAAAAAGAAGAATTTACTAAAATAAACAACTGAGAAGATAAAATGGGAGATGGAAGGAAAACCAGATGAATATGGTGTCATAGAAGCCAAGAACAAAGTACAGGTTTTAATCCATTTGGGCTACTATCATAAAATACTATAAACTGAGTGGCTTATAAGCAACAGAAATATATTTCTCATGGTTCTGGACATTGGGAAGTCCAAGATCAAGACACACATTTAGTGTCTTTTGAGGGCCTGTTTTCTGGTTCATGAATAACTGTCATTTTATTGTAACTTCACATGGCAACAAGTGGTAAATGAACTCTGTGGGGTCTCTTTTGTAACTAAGTCCATTCTCTGATGACTTCCAAAGACCCTATCTCCCAACAACATCATGATTGGGGTTATGTTTCAACATAAGAATTTGAGAGACAAACATGCAGTCTATAGCAGTATCATTCAGGAATAATGGAGGAAACAATGAAATTGTGTATTGTTAGATTTGCATTGGGTTAGTTAACAAATGCCTGTTGTTCTCAGCAAAACACTGGTACATTTCATTTTAAGATGAAGTGATTGGGATAGAATCTTAATATGAATCTGATTTGTAGGAATAAGAGTTAGTTATAAGATGTTTCAAGTACAATTGTCAGAAATATATAAATGGAACATTACGGATCTTTAGTATCAAAGGAGGTATGTGCATGTTCAAACCAATGGAGGAGGAGTGAATTTAAGACTTTAGGTCTCAAGTCTGCCTAACTTTCATAGGCAAAGACAGACCTCCTGAAAGAAGAACCAGACCATCTCCCTGGGCAAGGTTTACACTACTTTCTGATGTGATTTCTTGATTAAGAAGGGTCTTACTCTTTTTTTTTTTTTTTTTTTTTCTGACACTAGGTAACATTATTTGGGGGTTTAAATATTAGTCACTCTAAAAAAATCTATAAAAATAACAAATTCTTCTAGGAGAAATAAAAAGATTTTCCTAATATTAGAGCATAAATTTGTACGTAAACCTCCTTTCCTCCAGGGATAACATAAGTCTCTCTTTGAGCATAAAGAGGAAAAAGGATTACTGAGCTAGGAGGCTTAAAGAGCCAAAAACATACCTTTCTATGATCACCTGGTTGTCCCACCCCATGCTCCACATCATACTCCTAAAGCGTTCACTTAGTCTCTGCCTTGTCCTGAAAAAGGACATTCGTAATAGAATCTCAAAATACAGGGAGAAAATTTTTAAAGTAAATGAGAAAGATGAAACTAATGTAGGAAGTCAGAAATACAGCTACTGTGCAAAACAGGTCCCTCATCTTCAGAGAAAACACTGATGCATGAAAACATCAGGATCCATTGGGGCTGCCTCTGATTTATTGTCACAAACTATGAAGTATCACATTTGCCTCTGTACTTCCCAATTGCAATGACTTTCAAGAATATTGTCTGCACATTGCTCTCTCCGCTTTTTGATAGAATAATCCTATTTGTTGTAATTAGTTCTCATTGATTTAAAGCACCCCTCCCTTCTGTTACCAAGTTCATTTGCAAAAGAACATTTTCATCTGTTTGATATTTTCAGGATTACTTTTGGTACTGAGACTTGTTATTTGACACTATGTGACAGTAGTAAAAATGTTCTCTCATTACATTTCATTAACAAAGACAGCCCTTTAGCTGCTCACTCTGCTTGTCACAGGGAAGTTGCTCTGTGAGCTTTGACACCGGATGTTACTCAGACCTTTGAAAATTCACATATAAAATGCCTTTCAAAGCTCATGAGGCTATGCAAATCAGAACCCAGGGCTGCATTGTTTAGGTCTTTTCAAATGCCCTAGGGTCACCTAACATCCAACAGACATGAGATTTTAATTGCAAAATCCAGTGTACAAGGGGTTGCTCTTTTGAACACAGACTTTGATATCTAGCCCTATATTACTAGTGTTTTTCTGCCAAGCATTTCAGAATAAAGATCTTAGTATTCCCACAATCTTATCAACAATTTACTTAAAACAACTTGGTTTGATCTAAGCAATTCTCAGGGAAATGAGCCTAGAAAATTGTTTTGTCTCCTATGGAAAGAATTCAAGTGAGCAATATCCTGTTCCAAAATGGGAACTATATGCCAATTAAATGGAATGAACACTGAGAATGGCATTATGAAAAAGCCCTCAAACCAGAATTAGAACTTGCTGACCATTTGTAGGTTGAAAAGTCAGAGGACAGTCCCATTCTTTGGACAATAAAAATTATTTTGTGTTACTGCAAGGCAAAGGATGGGAAACAAGAAAAATATAACATTTGGTCCTGTATTCATGTGTTAGCTCTCAACCTTGCAAGAGCTGTTTGCTTTTGAATTCCAGTACTTATAATCAGCATAGGAAGAGGTATAGAACAGTTTCTAAGGCCACCAATACCAGATTAATGCTTCAGTGTGATTTGTGACTACAGAGCATCAAAGTAAATTTTTCTTTCAAGTACACTGAAACTGACTTGGTTGTTCTTTTAGAAAATGATTTTCAAGATAAAACTACTTAGCCTTGGATATGAGTATTTTTTTTCTATTCATTAAAAATTTTTAATCTCTCAAAGGCCATTTGCTAATTTCTTCTCAGCAGTGGTTATCTTTAAGACTCCCTAGGTAGTAAGACTTTATAAATGTGAATCCCAGTATGTCCTTGCATGCAACCTTTTCTAATTGACAGAGCAAAGGACTAAAGATAATTGAAATCTAGTGCTGCTGACTTCCTTGGTGAAAACAGACCAAGCATTTGATTACCAACTCTGTTTCCTTCTATAGAAGAAGATGTTTCCTTTCTACCATTGCCATATTAGCCAATGACAACTGAACATTAGTTTCCAATAATGAAAAGCTCTTTAAGTCCAATGGATAATTTGGTCGAATATGGCAATGAAATTGTACTTACTTCCTAGAATCCCCTTTCATAGAAATCAAAGCTATCTAATGCATGTGGGTTTTTTTGTTTTGTTTTGGTTTGGTTTTTTTAGCATACTTGATTTTCCCAGACCATGATGTGATACTTAAAAAAAATCAGAAAGGAATAATGCCTAATAGATCCCTTTGTGTTTTAGTAGTTTCAATTGAAAAGTAATAATTTGGGCAACACCTTTTTTCTTGAGCAAAGGATGTCTCTCAATTTGGTACCTGTCTATTGGAGTTCAGGAACAGGTCCTTATTCCTCTGTGTTGAATACTGAACACCCAAGAAATGACCAAGGCAAGAGTAAAGAGCAAGTTTTATTTAAGAATGTAATGGAGATTGACTTCCCCGAAGAGAAGTGGGACTTTGGAGCTGAAAGCCTGTGGGAAGGGGTGTGTCTTGCTCTTTTATAGGCCCCAGAACCCCTCTTTTTAATTATTGTCTTCTCTTTCTTCCCCATATATGTGACCAAGTGCAGGGACATGGGGGTTAATTGTCAGTAACTCAGAGTGCTGAGGAGTAGCATCTCAGAGGTCAACAACCCATTGTTCTCTCTTTGATAGTCAGTCATCCACCCTCTCTGGACACTCATCATTTTAAACTAACTGCAGGACCTTTGTCACCTGCCTCAGTTTGCTGAGGAATATGACACATCCTGTCCTCTCAGGCCAGTGGACTACAGACAGATTGCTTTTTGGCAAAGAAAGAGTGTAGGGGTCAGCACAACCTGTTTTATAGAATTATTCTCTTAACCTCATGTTCCCACTGTAATCATCTGTCTGTCCCCTAACGATATGGTATAATTGTAAACCTGGTTGGCATATAAGGTTGAGCCAGTTAGGGAAAAATATTTTCTGAACCTGTTGACTCATTGCTGAAGAGTTCCTTGCGGAGGCCATATTCCTGTAGTGAGAGAAACATTGCCTGGAAGTTTGGAGAGAGAGCCTTGGTTACAGCAGTGTAGCTGACACTATCATGTGTATGAACCTGAGCAAGTACCCTAGGCCCTGCCGGCCTGTTTCCCAATCTTTAAAAAATGGCAATCCTGAAACTCCAGCTTTTCACTTTAGCCTTATAAGATATTCAGAATGTGCATCTCTTTTTTAAATAAACAATATTTTCACCTTTGCTTATTTTCAAAATTAATAATGAAGACATTGTTAGTTGTCAACAGAAAATAGATGCTTGAGGATCATAGACTATTCTATGGTTCTACATTTTAATAAAGATCACTAAGTTCCGTTTTTTTCCTTTTCTAATCTGAAAGTATTACTGATAGTGCTTTTGTTATTCAAAGTATTTTCATTGAAAATCATGCAGTCATGCTTGAAGTTCATTGGAAAATTCATAGTAGTTTAAGAAATTAGCCTTAGAAAAAGCATTTTTCATTTTCATCATTATACATACCATTTTCTCTTTCTAATATGGCATTTAGATATGAAAATAAGCCAGGCTACCTTTCAATAAAATGCCATTAGAAAATTATAGAGTACCTTTGAAACTGAAAACTGTTATTCTAATATTTCCCTCATGAATCCTTTTAGAAAGAAATGATTTTTAAGTAATGAATTAATTTGGCAGCATAAATCATTGTGATACAATGACCATAATATATTATATTAATTTACATCTTTAAAATGTTCTTTGAAGAAGATACAGAAGTGAAGCATGGCTGTTGCTCAGAGCCATTTGCATGGATCATTCCATTTTCCTCCAATGCATAAATTGCAAATATTAGTCAGCTTTACAAACTGTATCAATTACTTTGAGCAACCAGCCTGTTCTTTAGTATACCAGACATGTACATATATATAACAAAAGCTATTATTCTAGTTGTAAGCTTAAGGGCGAGGGCTGGTGGCCAAACAAAAATGGACAGAAAGGGCAGAAGCAAGCTTTATTGGAATGTGACTCTCCAGGGCGAAATTCCCAGTCCTCAGGTTATAGGTCAGGGTGGAGAGCCAGAGTTAATCGTTGGTGGCCCATCAGCCCAAGGTCTTTACAGGCCGGAATAGGTGGGGGTCCTGCTGAGTGATAGGTGGACATAAGGTCAGTGAGGTTTATTTGTCCACATTTGATTGGTCTCTCTTTGGTGCTCTGCCCACTTCCTCAGTTATTTTGTTCCCTCCCACGTAGCTGCTCAAATCTCAACCAAACACTAGTGTTCAAAAACTGTGTAATTTATACAATCTAGATAAGTTATTGACTTGAACATCTCAACTACTAGTAATTCTGATGCCCTTGAAAGGGGATTAGACAACTTCTTAAAAGAATGATTTTAAGACCACTTTCAGTTTAAAGACTTGGAAAAGTATGACTCATTTGAACTATAAGTAATTCCTCATCATTAATAAAAAGATTTTTGTAGAAATGACCCTAAAACTTTTTTTCAGCACAGTGTGCCTATCATGCTACTAAACTAGTCTATTAAAATGTCACAGTTTCATTCAAGGAACTGTTTTCTCAAATCAGGTTTCCTGTTCATTACATTAGTGAGCATGTTATTCTTGTACACACTTCTTAAAGGAACTTGAGTTTTTTTCAAGTTTCTAAACATTGTTATGTTACATGAACAATTCAGCTATCATGAAGAATGTGTTTTAGCCTATATGACAGTCCTTCATTTCAAATGGGCTCAAAAAAATTATCTTGAGACTCAAAAACTAAAGGTCCATTGAAGACAGGGACCTAATGTCAGATGGTGCTTTTTTGAGTGGCAACATGAATTCAGAGAGTACATCAGCCCTTTTCTTCTGAAAACTATTGACAGCGATTAAGATGAACATTCTCTTCTGCATTGACGTAAGTGATCACAGTAGTAGCTTCATGTGCCAACATATATAGGGAGGTAGAGAGGGAGCTCAAGAAAGCAGGGTCATAAGGAAGCACTTAGTTACACTCACATACGTTTCAGTCAACAGCAGATCACATATACAAGATTGTGTTGCCTAGTGATATCTTAGATTTCACAATCTTAGTTTGTGAAAGTATACTTTATGATGTTCACATGATGACAAAATTGTGCAGCAGGTATTTTTCAGAATGCATCCCCATTAAGAGACACATCAGTAATTGCTAAGATAATCTTAAGTTTCATAAACATTATACCTAAATATATTTATTGATAATCTTGTCTCACAAGTTTCAACCTTTTACTAATTTTTAATCACAGAAACATCACACTGCTATACATATAAATAAGGGTTTATTAACCTTAGCCCTTTTGACATTTTGGGCTGGATAATTATTTGTGTAAAGGGCTGTCTTATTAATTGTAGAATGTTTAGTAGCATTACTTAACCCCATAGCCATGAAAATCAAAAATGTTTCTAAACATTACTAAATACATGGGGGCAGCAAAGAAAATCCCCCATGGTTGAAAGCCAACGACATAAACAGAAGAAAAATAAATACAAAATTATAGGGGGAAACACTGTAATATCATCAAGCACAGAATTTTAATTTTTAGTTGTAGGTGGACACAATGTCTTTTCATTTTATTTATTTATTTTGATGTGGTGCTGAGGATTGAACCCAGGGCCTTGCACGTGCTAGGTGAGGGCTCTACTGCTAAGCCACAACCCCAGCCCTAGAATTTTATTAAATGTTGAACATGGGCCTTATCTTCCTATAGTTTCACTTTCAAGAAAAAAGTTTAAGTGCAATAAATGTATCACAATTGACATCTGCCAAGATTTAAGTTCCACAAAGGCAGAATTTTCCAAAATCTAATTAATTCAAATGCTAGAATAAAGCAAATTATACAACATAGCTCATCCATATTCAATGTGGATTCATAGGTTTCTTCCTAATATTTAAGATTTTTTAAAAAATCATTTTTACTCCTTGAAAGAAGTATTTTAATCATGATGAGATGGTTAATTCACTACGAGACTCAGACTCAGTAGATGCTAAAACTTTGGTTTTAAGATGTTGGTGTTGGTAGATTTGCTAAAGCTGGGAAAACACTAATCTCAGTTTGATTTTGCACATTGTTGAATGAGAATTTTGCACTGAATGTGAAGTCACTGTAAGAGCCTCAAATGTAATTACTTTGTGTATAATACAATGAATTTTCTTCCTATTCATATAACCTCTTGGGTTATAATAGTAAAACAGGGCATTGTATTAAGACAGGAAACATAAAAACAGATTTCAGGTAAAATGAACATCTATAATAGATGACTAATATTACATTGGTACTATACTACAAGTGTATCTCGTGAAATTGAATGTGCCACAAAAGAGAATGAGTGGGCTTCAGGCAAAAATAGAGGTGCTTTTGAGAACTGAAGTCACAAATTTGAGTCTCCCCGAATAGCAGCATCTTTACGTTACAAGCTCTGTCGACATGGTTTCATTAACTTTTAGAAGTAAAGGGCATACCATTCTTTAAATTCCACCTTTGTGGTAATCACTAACAATAGATTCTGCCAAAACGATGCTCTGTTGTCATCCTGCTGCCAGTGGACAAGATTAGTCGTCCCCTAGGGCTTCCAAGAGCCACACACTGGACAACTTGATTTCCTGCTGATTGAGGAAAAGAGCCTGAAACAATTGGAGGCAGTTCTTTCAGTTCATAAGATGCTGTCATCTGTACATCCTCAGATACAGAAAGCGGGCACCTGCAATGCAGAGATGTTGGGAATCTTATGCAGGGAAGAAATTGAGGTTTAGGAAAACATAGAATCTGAGTTTATTAAAAAAAAATTCAAAGAGAATAATAAATTAAAAAAATAAAATGCTGGAATTGTTATGAAACAGAAAATCTTTATGGTTTTCAAACTATGGATTAAAAGTGAGTAGGGATTATAATGTCCATTTAGTGGATTATGATTAGCATTTTCATTTTTTATAGTGCATGGTATATAGTAGAATTTCTTTGTGATGTTTTCATATATGTGTGTGTATGCATATGTATGTGTATCTGTGCATACACACATAATGGGTATGATAAAACATTTAGATTACAGTCCTTTGCTCAACTACTTACCTAAAAATGTCAGGTCCCAGGAGGAAAAAGTAAGAAAGTAAGAGGAAGAGGTGCACATCTTGCTAAGCATGCGTCAATTTAGTGGTGGACTATAGGGTCCTCTTTGTATTCAAAGAATAGTACATCCTTGCTGTGAGAAATAAATTAAGACAACATGTTTCAAATTCAGATATGCCATAAATGTGCTAAAAAAGAAGATATGTTTTCTCTCCTTGAGAAACTTAAAATCTACTAAGAAATGAAGTGATTATGTTGTTGACTATTATTTAATAAGAAAAGAACTGTGGAATACTATTTGAGCACTTAGATGGGGCATTTATAGCAGTATACGGATTTTTATGAAGACACTTCTGTATAAAGGAAAAGTCTAAGTATATTTTGAGTCAAGGAATGATTTTGTTCATGTAGTCTTGTTTACTACTATCTGTTCATTCTGTCATCTGGAGTGTGTAATATGTGGCTTACTTTGATTCAAGCACAGCTTAAAATTTTCTATATACTTTTCAGTCCTTCTGCCTTCCCCTGCAGGTATGTTTGTGACTAAGGAGGCTGAACAGGGTCAAAAGTTTCACTCATTTTCCCTAGACCCCTCAGGGCCTAGTGGACTCATTTCTGTTTGCCAATTATTATATTAGTTGACCATGAGCCCTCACTGCATTTCTGAAGAATGATACTGGTCAAGTTGCAGTGTTTGGATTCTGTTTCTAGATGCAATAATAGTAAAAAATAAACTTATCCTGCCACTTGGAACGATTGGCAGCTTTTTAGAGTCACCTTTTAAATAATGAATGTTCTCATTCATACCCTTAACCTATCTTCAGAATTGGAAAGTTTGAATAATCCTGTAATCACCGAAGATGTTTGCAATGCATGTTTATCTTCGTATTTATTGGAAATATAGTATCTATTTGCTATAAAATACAGTATAATCCGCCACTTACAAAGACTCTAAATAACCAGAAATACCCCCAATTTAGCTTTACTCTAATGGACACTAATAAAAGTGAGAACCAGAAAAATCAGCAAGAGTCCATATATTTCTAAAGTATAAAAAGTAAAGTCTGATTTATATTCAATACCTTATTCATTTTTTGAAAACTGGTAACTTATATGTATAACTTTTACCAAATAAATACCAGTAATTTTACACAGTCAAGGAATGAAAACAATTCAAATCCCAGAGAATCTGAAGAATTCAAATATATTCTATTAAATCAAATATGTTGTTATTAATGAGATAGACAAATGTTTTGAAAGCACTTTGTTAAACATTAATGTGATGTGTATATGTAACATAATCCTGTCCTACCTATGTTTTTAATAATGATGAATGTGATGATAATGACGATAATGGCTAACATTTGTCCAACACTTGGTATAGGCCAAGCATGAATTAGTTCATGTAACCCTAAAACTATAGTTGGAAAAGATTCATATTTTCTTGATAAGGAAATTGTGGCCTGTGGGGAGTAAACCTGAGGTCATACAACTTGGCGAATGTTGAAGGGAGACTCACAGTGGCCACCAAATACCTGCTGTCAAAGTCCATTGTTATGCTTTTAGATCCCTCACCATTTCACATGCATATTTTCAAAAGATAAAAATTTAAAGCATGTTATTATGTAAATTTTCAAGCAAAGAAACTAGTACGATGAAGCTCTATTCTTTTACACACAGATTCCATAGTTATCAATTTTTTGTCACAATTACTTTGTCTCATTCTTCAAAAATTGCTTACTGATATATTTTAAAGCAAATCGCTAATATCATAGCATATCCTCTAAAATACATCCCTCCATAAGTATTTTCTAAAAATAAAGACACTGTTCTACATAATCACAATAATATTATCACAACCTGTAAAATGAGTATCTGGTAATTATTCAGTTTTTCTATATTTTCTCAAATGTTTATTATGATCTATATGTTTGACTTGGAATCAAAGGAAATCACATACATTGTATGTCATGTCTCTTTTAGGTCTCCTTCAGTCTAGAGGATCTCTCCTAGTAGCCCTTTAGGTTGTTAAAGAAATAGAACCAGTTTTGGTATAGATTCCCCATTTCAGATTGTCTTACTGCTTCTAAATCGTGTCATTGATCTTGCCTCTCCTTGTCCGCTGTATGGCTCTACAGGTTCATTAAACCTAAAAGATTGATTATCTTCATGTTCAATTTTTTTGACAAGATGATTTCATAGGAAGTTTATTGTATGCTAAAAAGTGTCATTATAACAGAAGACAAATAGTACCTGGGTGTTTCACTTCCAGTTTCTTGAAATTGGATCAGTGTGTTATGAGATCACAAGCTATTCTTTGTATTATGAAGATTCCCTCAACATTCTGTTTGATATTTTAATTTAGAGTGGTGATCATTACCGGCATCAGCTATCTTATTGGGTTTTTAATTGATCATTATCCAATGCCATCATTTTCTCAATATCTATTAACTCAAGTAATTCTCTTAAAAACTTTTCCTCATCAACTAAAAAGCTAATGTATTATTTACCCTCAAAGCATTCAAGACAGGCAGGATGATTTTTTTTTTATTCTTTTCTATTAATTATCAATTTCTGGAATTAGTACTTTGGGCTTAGTTATTTCTTGGTGACAAATGAAGTCTTGGCATTTTATTTTTTTGCTCACTTTTTGTACCATTACAAATTCATGGATTTTTATTTTTCAGTAATTTTGCCCATGGGAACTTCTTCAGGTTGGTTTCCTGTTTCCTCTTAACATGACCTATTAGTTGTCAAGGGTTCCCTTGCTTTCTGGCTAACGAGATGCCCCAGGTTCTTCAGGTATTCTCTCCCCTAGTCCTGAAGTCAGCCATTTCTCAAGGAAAACTGGTTCCTACTAACCAGAAATAGTGCTAAGTAAATGTGGTCACTGCTGCTGGTTTTCTTTGCTTTTAAGTCTTTCTGGGACAAGAGAATGTCAGGATTACTTTTTATTTAAGTAGGTGTGTTACTTAATTCACAATATGCTCTGTCTAGTCTAGCAGAGTTCCTACCTAATTCCAAGAGAGTAGCCCATTGATGAAGAACTAAATAAATGATTTCTTTAGAATGACTTTCATATCTAGCTTCTGAGGTTGATAGTCTCACCTTCCATCTATGTTTATTACCTCAAAAGTACTTCTTATTTTAGGAGAAAGACAAGGATGAGAATTTGGCTTATGATACCAGTTAAATTAAACATTTTCCAGATACCAATAAACACTAGAGCCTCTATAGATACAGCGATTTTCTAAGAATTAATTACTAATATACAAAAAAAAATCTCAGTATTTGTTTGGAATCTGGACTTAGCTTGCATGAGAAATTCCAGTCTTATATTAGACTTTAAAGAGACTGAGTCCTTATCTGTTTTAGAAAACATAATAAGCCATATAAATAGATAGGTTGTTTATTTGGTTTGGTTTTATTTTGTTTTTTGTTTTTGTTTTTTTTTTTTTTCTCTAGCAACTTCCCCCATCTTTGCCAGGATTTTCATTTCGTTGTTGTCATGAATTTCATGGTGTCTTCCCTTTGGTCTATAGTTTTTAGTGGACAGGAAGTTCCAGCAGTCAAGATTGATGGCTACTGAGTTCCCTGGGGGTGATAAATTGCTCCCTTTTTCTCACCCATTTGCCAAACTCTCTATCTTTATAGAAGAAATATTGAAGGAAAAATATGCCACTCTAAAAACTGCCCGTTATTTTTACTGTGGGGAAAGCAAAATAAGCTGTCTCGGTGTTCTCTGTTAAAACTCACACATTTTACCCAACTATTTGAAGCTTTATTTAACTCTCTGGCTTTTTTTTTTACAAGTTAGGATCTTTATTTCAGAGGACTGAATATGTTTCCCTTGAAGTAAGTAGTACCTATACCTTGTTTAATAAAACAACAACTAGTTAAAATATAAACAGAACAAGATGTAAACCTTCATTACTTTAAGCTCTGGATCTCTTCAGAGACTCAAATGCAGTTGATTTATATTTATGCTAAAAGCAATTGCTTTTTTAATTTATGATTTTATAAGAGGCGAAATATATGAAGAAAAAACTGGACAATGCTCCAAGTAGATTTCATGGGACTAATCTGAATTCTTTATATGTATTGAAGAATGTTTTATTCTAAAATATAGCTAAAACCTACTGTACTGGTATAGAGATAGTTGGAAAAGATTAAAATGAATTATCAAGAGTGTAACAAGACAGGCATTGTGGCACATAGCTGTAATACCGGCTACTCAGGTGGTTGAGGCAGAAGGATCACAGGCCATCCTGGTCAATTTAGGGAGACTCTATATCAAAATAAAATACAAAAATGGCTAAGCATGTAGCAAATTGTCCTTTTTAAAGATGACTTTTACTATTTTATTTTATATGATAACAGAAAATTGAACAGTACAATAAAATATATGGAAAAAAACAAAAACTCTAAGATCCACCACTAAATAAGTCTCAAAGTACTGATTGTTAGCTAGAAATATAATTTTCTGTTTTCAAGAGATCAGTCATTATTATATAATATTTATTAGTCCATTATACATATTCTTGCCACTTAAATGATTGAGATTCCTAATGAAGAACAACCTCATCAAGTTAGACCTAAAATGGAGATGTTTTACCATTTCATTCTTTCTCTTTAGTTTCCATGGAAACATAATAGTTATGACAATAGGGAGAGAATGATGGTTGTTATTCAAAGATAAAAGTGGTCACAGGACTAAACACATAGAATTATAAAGCATTTAAAATTAAGAGAAGTAGTTTTTGAACTATTTGAGTAGTAAATAGAAAATTAAATGTGTGTTAGGAATGTAAGGTTAAAAAAAAATAACATAAATGTTGACTCCATGAAGTTTTTGTTTATGTGGCCTTTTTCTCTGCTTTTAACAATATAACAATATAAAGCTGTATTTATTATTTTATTAATAAACAATATAGAAAAAATGGAAAGTATATTATAATTGAGTTCTCAGACCTAAGGAATTAGAAAAAAATAACTTTTTTTCTGTAATATTTTACCTGTTGATAATATTAAAATAATAAAAACTGCATCCAGGTCATAATATTTTCATTTTAAAATGAAATATGACAGAACTAACTATCCTGAAGCATCAGCCATGTGCATCAAGGTAATAAAACAGAACATATTATATCTGAGCTAATTAGTGGGAAATAATTAGAGGGACTTCCTGAGGGGTTTTCTTACAGTGACACTTGCTGTAATGAATTACTGAAAGTCTCATCAACTTCAAACTAAACTTAGGGAAAGAAGCAATTTAACACTTAAGTCAGACGAGTGGAGATGTTTTACCAAAATGAATATTTATGTGGTATGATAAAGGAACAGACCACACAATTTGGTGCACTGATATTTTTATATTTTCAACAACTTAAACAATGACTTAAAAAGAGATAAATATGCAAAATGTACCTGCTATCCAAACAAGTCAAAGTGAATCCTGTTTCATGCCTGTGCATTTCACATTTGCTTGTTTGTTTTCCCTTTAGGCCAACTCCATTAGTGAGAATTTTATTTTGTTTGGAAGACAGCTAGACTCAAGATGAAGGCACTGCTTTTTAGCCTAGCGACCTAATTTTATATATTTGTCAACCAGACCTGTGTCTACAAAGGGCAGACATAAAATATCAACATGTGTTTTTAGTGATGCTGACCTTAATATAGTGAGTTGGGTCTCTTTCCTAAGTGGCAAAATTGGAGGCAGTTGGGGACTCACATCTCTTCTGTACACCTCAGTCTTCTAATTTTTACTCTATAGATGCAGTAAGAGTTGGTCAGTATGTGCTGGGTTTAATTATATTACTGAAAGCTCCTAATTCACAAATGTATTTTTAAATCCTGTTGCTTTTTATTTCCAAACTTTCAAAATTAAGCAAAAGCTTTTTAATTTTTAAATTTTATTTTATTTTAATAATCACTTGGGAATAATGCCTCACATATCTAAGCCCATTCTTACTGGCTTCTAATTACAGACTGTCAAAGTGACACATTTTCAATTTTAATTAAATATGTTTTGGATTAATTATGTTTATGGGTTAAATAACATAATGGAATCATCTAAATTAAAAACTCATAGTCATGCAGTTATTTGTTAAGAACATTGTATTTTAACATAAAAATGCCTCTGGTATAACCAGGGAAAAGACTACCCTCTTGATTTTCATGGTTCAAGGGAAAACTGAAGAGAAAAAGGAAACTGATTGCAATTGTGATATATGTAATAGTTGATTGAACATGTGAAAAATGCTACCAGGACTGTGGTTGATCCTTGTCTCTGTTAAGATCTTAATTGCCTAAAGATGTCTTCAACCAATCTGCAATTCAAAATGTAGGTGTTATTCCCTAAGAAGCAGTGCAAGCATACATGGGTGAAGGAATACACAGAATGGAGAAAGATGGAGAGGAAATTAATTAAAACATAAATTAGAAAAACAAGGCTCACCAACTTGCACAGTAGTCATCTGAAACCCATACATTTAACAGCAAGGAAAAACATTCATTTTGGTTTGATGAAAGCAGGAGGTTTGGGAATTGTCTAAAGAGACTCCAGGGTGTGTGTTAGCTAGTAAATTAGATGTGAACTTGCTAATGCAGCATTGTACTGCAGCCAAAATAGAACTGGTAATATTAGGATATTAGGGATTTGTGGAGAGATGGGTTGTATTGGAAATAGGTGATAATGATAGGAACAAAACTTTCCTGTGCAAAAGATTCACAAAATATTTTATACAATTGAGCCAATGTTTCAAAATGTCTGTGAAGTTATTATGATACTATTCTACTAAATAAATCTACAATGACTACATGCTAATTTTGTTATAAACATTAATTAAACAGTATAGTGTTTCCATAGAATTGGATAGGATTATTGAAGCTGCCTCTGTACTATATGTTCATTTTAGGCTGTAATTATTTTAGGCAACATATTAATAGCAGCAATAGTAATAACATTTGATGAAGGTTCTTAGGTTGCTCAGGCTCCACTACAGTTTAAGTAGGGAGAAACTTTCACAATTTCCATTTTATAAATGGGGAAACAAAGCAGTTAAACAACTTTCCCTAGTTGCACAGCTAGCAAGTGGAGTTACTCTACAATGTAAGGATGTAAAGTCAGAGGTAGTTCATTACAAAAAATTAATTCTTCAATTCATAGATCAGGAAATAAGATATTGCTTGTACCTCACCAGCACCAGTAGGGAAACTATCCCTGCTTGAATTCCTTAGGATCCTTTATTAGAGTTGTAGATTGGAATATTAGTGGATAGTCTGGAAAGTTTTCTTTCAAGTAGCATCTGTTGTATTTTGCTTTGTTTGCTGTCATTTTTTAACAATGTGGTAAGAAAAGACTACATATTTACTAGTTTATGAAATAATTCCTTTTCTAGGTATTCACACAGTTTCATAAAATTGGGAGATTATATACATATAATCCTGATGTATGCAAATGATTTTGGGGTATGCTGAAATCTTATAGTATACCAAGAGAAACATTATAAACTTAAATGTTTATGTTGATATTTAAGCAATTTTGTTCTACAAATAGAGGGTAGTCTAGTATTTTCTTTTGTGGTGATATGGATATAATATCTTGAGATAAAAGTATTCGAAGATAGAAGAAACCATCAACTTCAGCAACTCCAATGTTCATCTCCAAAGCTGGGATGTTGAGTGGGCAGATTAGACAATACCTGAATCAAAGGTGAGCAGGAAGGAGCTCACAAAGGATTTCCAGAATCCTTCTTACTTTTCTTCTGAGAAAGTCAAAGCAGAAATGTGTTTTTGTTGTTGTAAACCTAAAAGCTGAAGTGTGCGGCTTGCCTTAAGTATGCAGGAGTTAACATTGTCTGGTCACAGTCACAACATTTCAGTAGAGAAATTTTCATAAATCATTTCAGGAGTATTAAAAATATTTGCAATATGTAAGCACCTTGCATTAAACATTTTATCTATACATTCACAAATACTTTATAATTAATAACATTTGCTTATATTATTATGATTTTCTTTAAAAATCCCCTTAGATCCAAAAATACAAAATTATGCATAACTTTTGAAACTTTATGATATTTTAAAAATAAGTTCCAGGTTTTGTTATGATTTTCCAATTTTTTGTGTATTTCTTTGTAGAGTTAAGTAGTCAGTGTTAGGCAGCTCTTAGATCTTTAAACTGAACCTTGGTTCTTGAGACAATCTCTAAGAATGCAGAAGAGTTGGATCCCTTCCTTTGCACTTGTGAGGCATGCATTCCACCCTAGCATGAGAGATGAGCTCACGTTGGGCTTCAACAGCAGGCTGGATAAAAATAAGTAAACATGTCATCTGAGGACATGATTATACCAACTGAGTTTACTGTTCATTGTTTCAAAGCACACTTTGATGTAATCTGAATGAAGTTAACAGAAGAGAAACATTTACATGCAGCAAATGTTGTATCCTGTGAATATAATGGAAAAAGCTTCATCTAGTAAGAGAAAAACTTCCTACAACCCAGCACTTGAAATGTCTGTGTCTCTGAGACACTGAGTCATTGATTCTGAATCCTTCTCTTGATAAATCACTGGTTAGTCCATTTGAAATCTTTAAGTCCTCCAATACCAGGGAGTCACACTGGGTCATTATTCTTTATTCCCTGGGTTCTAGATGTACGAGGGAGATTTCCAAATTAGATACCTTCATTTTCTAAAACAGGAAACCCTTATTCCAGAGACTTTGTGGTACCACAGTGAATTTCACCTTTATGTAAATCTATAGCATTGATTTGAAAAAACTCTAAATAAATAGAAGGAAGACCAGTAAAGTAGAGGAAGAGGAAGAGGGGGAGGAAAAGAAGAACTAGTGGAGATGAAAGTGCAATAAATTATGTTCTATGCATGTATGCAAATGGCAAAATGAACCCCAGTTTTATGTATAATTATAATGCTTTAATAAAAACATTTTTAAAAGTATTCAACCTGATAGTAAGAAGAAAGAAAGAAAGGAGAAAGAAAGGAAGAGAAAAAAAAAAGAAGAAAGAAAAGAAGAAAGGGCAGGAACCATGACAGGACACACATAATTAAAGATTTTGAAAAACAAAAAAGTTTGTGGAGACTTAAGAAATATGTCTTGCATATTACTACATCCATGGATGAAATATAGAACCAATAAAAAGCTTCTCCCTGCTACTGACAGGTACTCTGGAATGCTTAATGTACCTTTTCTGGTCACTAGGGTACCATTTAGAGCAGTGAAGCAGTTGATTTACAATATGGTACACAGATGAAAGCCTCAGAGTTCTTTTTTACCCACTGGGAGAACACAACTTGCATTATCTCATTACTCATGTCAGTTAATCTCTGAGTTTGATTCTATTCACATAACTCTCACAGAAGAAAAACACAATGTTATAAATATTCAAATAGTTTTATCATATTTTGTCTAATGTTTTTGTGTGACTTGGCTATTTTATTCTTTTCCAGATAGACACATCTGTAGTATACAGTTTTGAGACAATAAATTTGAAAATTGCTTCTCTTAAGGGTATAATTGCTTAACTTAATTGACATATAGTTTGATAAATATTTGTTCTATGGAAAGAAATCATTAGAGAATTTCATTAATGACTAATATAGATATGGTTTTATGACTTAGGCATTCCAAAAACGAGCCAAAGAAATTGTGTTTATGATGGCACACACAGAGTAATCTAACTGAACAGAAGGGCAGGGGCTTTGTAATGTCTGAGAATGCGTTTAGGCAGGAAGAAATGGTGAGAGAACAGAACCAAGAAAATCTATACTGATTAGAGTGACAACAAAAGTAGTGATGATATAATATTAGCATTCTGTGGCTGATATGATAAATTGCCACAGACAGGTGGTTTAATATGAGATTGATTCTCTCCCAGTTCTAAAGCCTAGAAATTCTAAAGCAGTACCTTTGGGCGCCATCAAGTTACCAGAGATCATACATACCCCCTCCAGATTTTCTAGACAAGAATGCATCCCCTGCCTTTTCCAGATTCTGAAAGCTACTGGCATTCCTTGGTTTGTGGCTTCATCACTCCAAGATTTACTTTTGTTTTCACCTTGCGTGTATGAGGGGGAGGGGTGGTTGTAAGCCTAATCTGCTTCCCTTTTTTAGAATACTTGGGATATTTAGAGTTTATCTGAATAATCCATGATAATTTTCCAATCATAAAATATTTAATTTAAATTATAGCTGCAAAGATTTTTTTTTTTTTTTAACAAATAATGTAGCTTTACAAGTTCCAAGGATTGGGACCTGATATCTTTGGGGAACCACTTTCAGCCTACCAGAAGAAATCCACTGATGAAGTTAACATGGCATATCATAGACTATTTTTTCTTCCATACTTCAGAAAATGCTACTCTGAACATACCTAGTGTGTTTTAGTGAGCTTTTTCACTACTGTAACTAAAAGATCTGACAAGAATAATTTTAGAAGAGGAAAAGTTTATTTGGGAGCTCACAGTTCCAGAGGTCTCAGTTCATAGACAGCAGGCTCCATTCCTCACCTCAGGGTTTGAGGTGAAGCTGAATATCATGGTGGAAGGGTGTGGAGGAGGAAAAGGAGGGAGGGGGAGAGAGAGAGAGAGAGAGAGAGAGAGAGAGAGAGAGAGACTGAGACTCCAATTGCTAGATACAAAATATATACACCAAAGGAATACCCCCAGTGACCCACCTCCTCCAGCCACACCCTACACACCTGCATTTACCATCAGTTAATCCCACCAGAGGATTAATTCACTGATTAGGTTAAGGCTCTCATAATCCAATCATTTCTCCTCTAAAAACCTTCTTGCATTGTCTTCACATGAGGAATACCTCACATCCAAACCATAATACAATGTGACCTTTGATGAGAAATGAAATTGGATTCCAATGATCCTTGCTCTTTCTCCAACTCTTTTCCTCTCCTACTTCTTATATCTAGTATTGTTCATTCCAGGTGTAATAGGAGAGCAGCAACTTTATTTTATACAGTTTTCCAGTGCCTTCTCCACCCTCATACCTTCCTTGCTGACTAGGAATTCCTTTCTCAGAATGCTTAGTATTCACTACAGCATCTTTTGGGTAAGTGCACTTTATATGGAAAGAGTAAAAGTCTCCTTCTGCTCTTAGAGGAAAAAACAAATCTCTACTAATTGTTGGATTCTTCACATCAAAAATCCAAACCTACCTGTCACTTAAAGAGTGTGCCCGCCAAATAATAAACAGACCCTCTAAATTTGATACCCCATGATAGAAAATTCCAGAGGACCACTAAGTACCCCAACAGGACCATGAAATTCCTGTGTTTGTTTTAGTTTTGGGGAAGGACTTGAGAGGACTATGTGGACTAACATCTCTTGGTATGATCTCTAGGGATCTGTGTAGAAAGAGCTAGCCCTCCACACATAAGTGGGCAGATTTGTCTGAATGCCCCAGAGGGACATTATGAAACATCCACCTGCTCTTGAAGTTCCCAGGCTGAGCCTCTTGCCTGGAATCACTCCCTGTCCTCAGTACAGTCACATCTGCATCCAAATAAACATACTGCACATTGATAGAAGAGATTCCTTGGGTCCCTTTAGAGGCTGCAGACCCAGGGGAACAGCAAAGTCTTTATGGCAGGATGACCCTCATTCACATAAAGGTAGTCCTATGACTTCTATTTATTTTATTGGTACAAATAGATGAACTTAATCCATAGGGAATATTACCATTATAACTGTTGTTAACTCTTTCTCTTAAATTTCCCAAGAAGCTCTATTAAACCCCAAAGATCATGAATGAATACTGTTGTACTCATAAGCGTATCTTCCCCTAATAATTAGTTGGAATTGACACTTGTACCAGGCTCTGAGCTAAGCATTTTATTTCTTCTGTGAAATTCTTTGAGTTATAATCCATTATTATTTTTGTCATCCTCATATTCCAGATAAGGAATGTGAGTCTCAGAGGAATAAGGTGATCTCATAGATAACTGTGGAGTTGAAATCTACAGTGAAATTTAGCAGAAGAGTAAGAATTCAAACACAGGTGGTCTATCTCCAGACAGTAGAGTAAGGATTCAAACCCAAGTGGTCTATCTCTAGACAACAGTTAGGATACAAATCCAAATGATCTATCTTCAGAATTCACCTCTTTAAACATCACCCATGCTGTTTCTTAATATAGTAATGACCTTGTTATGACCTAGGTTTCAATCTGGAAATAGGCATGTGTAACTTTCAGTGTGACAGTATTCCTGGTTTACATTTCAAATGGAGGGCAATCAATCATAAGACAGCACTCCCTTTTAAAACTGCCTCTGAGTCCTCTGCCTGGAGCATTAACCAGGGTTATAAAGCATAAAATATGATGTCTTAAGTCCTGCCATAACTTAAAAATAAAAACAAAACCTTGTCTGGAAACAATGCTATAGAACATAGATAGTTTTGTCCTATCATATTTATCATCATATATTTATAGTCAAGTATTTCACTATAAATCTTGTATCATATAGTTACATATTTAGCTAGGTGAGTTCATTTAAGTTAGCATTACCAAACCCACCTATGAGCAACTGAAGCAAATTCACAGCCACCCACTCAGAGCTAAATGAGGACACTTAGACAACATGAATGTTCCACTGGGAGCTTCAAGTGACTTTGTATCCATCAAGGGAAAGGAAATTGAAGAAAGATGATCTTTATTGCAAAGATAAGAGAGATGGCAAATTATTCCTACTGTAAAGGCAATTTATTTTTAATTTGGTCAAGAAATATTAGTTGTATTTGTTCTTTTAATGGCCTGTTCTTAATTATTATAGAATTCATATATTCTAAATATTGATGCTGCATGTGTTTTGTGTACTTACATCCTAAAGCTAGGATAAATACAGCTAAATAACTAGCTTCACCTTTACTTCACCAGGCTCACTTCAAATCCTTTATTACAGGTCTTTAAAAAGGTCACTGCTGGTATTTTTAATTTTTATTTACAAATGTTTAGTAATGTAGAAAATGCTTTAGAGATACAATGAATTTAGAATTTTCCCAACTATACTATATTTGGGGAAAATCACTAATTAAAGAAATGTTTCACTGATAAGCTACCAATAAACTTCTTTTAACATGTGGGATATGGCACAAGAGCTAGGAGTCACAAATTTTCTTTGTGAAGAACTTGATGATGGATATTTTAGGCTCCCCAGTCCCACCCAACTCTGGTGTAGTAGCATGTAGCAGCCATAGACAGTGTGTGAACAATCAAGAGTAGCCTGTCTTAATGAACTTTACTTATGAAGCCTGCAGCTCGAATTTCATACACTTCTTTTGTATTTATTTTCAAACATTTGTAGATGTAATAACCAATCTTGATTCACTGGCCGCACAAAACATAGGTGCAACCTGAGCTTGGCCTGAAAGTTGTAATTGACCAATTCTTGCTCTAGAATATTGTAGAACCCATTTAATATCACAAAAAAGTTTTTCCAGGGAATTACTGAGCAGGTGAGAAGGAAGGGACTGAAATTAGCAAAGGGATTTTAGAAGCTTTATGTGTTATGTTCTTAGATTAATTTTTTTCCAGAAGTCATAATCTCAACCACTTTAGACTATCCAAAATTGAAATCTTGCTTTTCCTCAGTCCTGCTTTTAATCTTCCCTGTATCACTAAATGGCAATTCCACCTTCTCCCTCTCCCTCATCCTCCACCTCAAATCTATTAGCAGATATCGTATGTCTGTTTCCTCTAGGACCCTCATCTACTTGCCACCGCCTGTTCACAAAAAGGCTCTCATTTCAGTCACTACATCTTTTTCCAGTTTGCCTCCCATCCCTGATGTTCTCTCCTCCCTAAGCATCCATTTACACCAAAGTCTCCTGGGTGACTCTACAGATCAGAAGTAGGATGATGTCACACCTACTAGCTGCAATCCTGGGCAAGCTAACTGAACACTTTTAAGACTCAATTTCCTCTTCTGTAAATGGAAAGAGTAATTATCCATGCCTCTGTGGTTTGATGTGAAGATTAAATGACTAATTATGTTAAACATTTAGTAAGATGTCTATTGTATAATTAGATCATTAAATGGTGGCTGCTATCTCCATCATCGTAGGCATCATTGTTGCTTTTCTAGTTAAATGCATTGCAGTCAGAATAAAACCAAATGCCTCACCTCTTAGGCTTACATAATCTACCTCCCTCTCCCCGCTGCCCTGTTTGAAGCTTGATATTTCTCAGCCACCCTGATCTTCTTTTAGTACCTCAGGCACTCCAAACTCTTCAGGACTGTCATGTCTGCTTCCCACCTCTCTTCCTTCAACTGTATTTCCTGACCTCTCCTGACTCATTTTAAAACTGTTCCCCCAAAAGTCATACTCAATCACAGAAGTGTGCTTGGTTCTAATAATTCCCACAGGGAATTATTTGTATGTGAATTTTATTTCCTATATTCTTATTAGAATATAAACCCCAGGAGTAAGAGACAGGCTTGTCTCTCTTCTTACTCTCTGCAAATAGTGGCATTCAATACTTATTGAATGAAAAATAAAAGAAAGAAAAATGAAACCTCAGGAATTATCTGTTCATTTTCTCTGAATTTTGCTACATTCACTTAAATTCAGCAAAGTCCAGGTGGTCAATCAGAAGGCTCATTCAATCTTCCGTCCATTTATTCAGCAAACATGTTTTATATGCCTTCCATTTAGGCCTGTGCAAAATATAGAGCATCAAAAAACTTGCTTTAGCATTTATGCTTTCAAGGAATTTATAACATAATTGCATAACTGGTCATTTAAAGTACGTATCAAAAATATATATCACTGCATTTCTTTACTTCAGCTTCAAGTTTAATTACCTTTTTCATCAAAACAGTCATCATACAGAATAGCAGACTAACTGGTGCCATCAGTTATTCAGTACATTTATTGACATGTGCTAGCTACTGTGAGAGGTGAAATTCTAATTGAATTTCTTTTTCCTTCTATATTTCACTTTTAGAAGTAAGAAAAAATGTCCCTAAAATCAGTTATCGAAGATTATGTTTTTTGAAGTTTGCAGGTTATGTCTTGGGATTGGAATACATGTATCATGTTCTGGTTCACTTTCTATATGAACTGCTATCCCTGTAGGAAGGCACCTTGGTCCCAATACACTGGAAAATGTGTGATTCAACAGAGATTCTATTTTGTCCAGCATGTATATCAAGTCCAGGAAATTTATAGATATCTAAGGGACATTTTCAAAACTAGTTATTATAAGAAAACCATTTCTTGCCCTGAAAGGGCTTAAACCTTCATAATCTGAAGACAACTATACTCAGATACCTGTGTCTGCACTTCAGATAATTGGTTTTCACCTGTGTGATCCCCAGCTGACCAGTTACAGGTTGTATTTGCAAGTTCAACTCTCACTTGGTTATTTACTTTCCTTGAAGAATTGTGCTTGGATTTAAAAATTACTACCAGCAAAGGCACAGTGGTGAGTGCTCTCTTGCTGGGCCAAGCCACTAGATATGCACAATATATGGTTAATTCACAGAGATTGACAACCTTCTGCTGAATTATTTTTCATTATACATGAGAAGGGTATTAATTAAAACTTCTGAAATGAAGGAGTTTATAAACACTCACAAATGTCTATCCTGTTAAGAAAAAGAAAAAAAAATTCAATAATTTCTGAGCGAAGTAATATGGAGGTCATGAACACTAATCTGGAAATTAGGAAATATAGATGTACTTGCACGATCTGCCAATAATTGTTGGATCTGTGAAAATTCTACCCCTCTGGACAGTTTCTATGGCTAAAAACAAATACATAAAGGGTAAGAAAAGACCTATAAATACTTATAAAAATCTTATATTTCTAAAATTATGGGAATTCATTACCACTTACTAAATATTGGCGATGTGCTTTACCTCAAATTAATGTTATCATTATGCTTGTTACTGGTAATTTACTTGCTCCCTAAACTATTAGTGTAACTATTACCACAAATTGTAACAGCTCCAGGGAGAGATTTTCCCCCCCTGCTCCTTGATAAAAATGAGAACTTAAAAGAGAGATATAATTTCTGATCTCATACGTTCTAGCTTTTCTACCTCTCCAGCTTAAAGAGAAATTGAGAGAAAGAGAAGGGGGGAGGGAGAAAGAGACACAGGACAGAATTATTGTTCTTATTTACATGGAAACTCATGGATTTTTTTCTCTCCAACAGAATATGTTTCAATAAGCTCACTCTAAGTTTTGGGTTTATTTTTTATTATTCTTAAACTGGACTTTGGTGTAAAACCAAATTCCAATTTGGCTTCTGATAGAAATTGTCTTTCTCAAAGGGATCATGACCTTTTTTCTATTAAAAATCAAGTTTATATTCAGTTAACACACTAAAGGAAAATTGAAAAAAAGTTTTAAATGCACATGGGATAATTTTGCTACAACAGGAGCAAGTTAGATATATATGGGAAAGTTCAGGAACTCTGGAACTGCTTGTGTCTGTGTCCCTGTTGACCACTGTCCCTGTGACCACTATGTATTTTTATGCACAGAGAAATACATGTTTGCATTTAAAGCAAATATTGTTTTCAAATAACTAAATATTAGTTCATTTTCTGTGAACCAAGTACAAAGTAGAATACAAATAAATGGAAATTTAGTCCTGACCCTCAAGGAGCTTAATCAACATTTAACGGCTTTGTGAACTGAGTTGGCAACTAATATTTTCAAATGTACTGAAGATTAGCAGGCATATTCCCTAATAGTTTGATAAATTATTTGTTATGTTTTTTTATATTCTTCCTGAAAACTTCATCCCTTATTCATAACACTAACACCTCAACACACAGAATCAATACAAAACTTCATACTAAATGCAGTTCAAGGTGAAAGTCTCTAGGACCAATATAGGGAAGGGTCCATTGTAACACAGCAACAATGAATTTATAAAATCCTAGCTGAATCCTAGTTCAGAGATGGGCCTAAGAGGTGCTTTGTGGCTCATTAGAAAGAGAGAACCACTTTTCCCCTTGGATCCTGGGGGAGCTTGGAGAGAGATGGTGCCCAGCTGAGCTCAGTTGGTACTTTAGCAATACCATCTTGCTTCTGGAAGTGGAATAGTTAATATAGGGATGGAGCAAAGACATTGATTCAGTAATGAGAGACTATAGGATGGACAGAGGCCACAAGGGAAGAGCACACTATCCACAGAGCACAGACAAATCCTTTAGGCAGTTTTCTTTGGAAGTGTATGTATTCTACCTCTATATAAATATTACATGGGTTCATTATAAGTAAATAACTTGTAAGTAATACTAAACACACATAATGATACCTTCTAATTACTTATAAATAACACAATCCAGAAATTTTAAAGGAAAAGCAAATGTGTATTTAATACGTTTATAAAAAATACCTTTTTAGATAGTAAAATTTACATATTTCAAATTTTGATGAACATATGAGAAGTGAACTAAGCCTATTTTTCTAAACTTCAATTGGCAAACAGGACAGTCCTCATTCACAGATCCCCTCCAATGTGTCAGATATGCTACTAGATAATGGAAACACTAAAACGGTAACACACCCTTGCCCTCCTGTGGGAATTCACACTTTGTGAAAGGATGTGAATACATAAATAACCAACACCCTGGCCCTCAAAAATACAGCACCACTCCAGAGGAGGTAACAGTTCTGCTTGGAAGAGGAGAGAAAGTAATAAGTTCAAGTCATACCTTCAAGGATATATCATACATGCATCTCTCTCACTGTTTTCTTCCTTTAGGACAAAATCCAAGGCAGCATGAAGGTGTGCAAACAGAGAAGAGTATGTGCCAGGAAGGCTTAGATGCATATACTTTGAAATTACACATAGGGTGACTTCTGAAGAGTCACCACCTTTCACTAACACTGTTTCTTCACCTATAAAATGGAGATTACGTACACACATACACACACACACACCCTCAGAGTTTGGGAGAAGATTAAACAAGAGTAGGTATGCAAAGTAATTTGTACAGGGGAAGGCATGTAGTAAATGCAATTAATATTTTTCTTTGTTATATAAATAGTGGCTAGAGCTACACAGAGAAAATTTAGGAAGTTTTCAGTAGTCCTCTGAGACTGAAGCATGAAATTTGGATGAAGAGGTTATGAAGAAAGAGGCCATACTGAAAAGTTAAAGCTCCCCACCAAACTTACCATTCGCTAGCTCCCCACCAAACTTACCATTCGCTGCAAATGCAGTGGAAAAACATTCAGTTTGGGGGCAGTGAGCTAGCATGACAACGTATTTTAAA
Organism: Sciurus carolinensis; assembly: GCF_902686445.1. NCBI lineage: Eukaryota > Metazoa > Chordata > Mammalia > Rodentia > Sciuridae > Sciurus > Sciurus carolinensis. The sequence goes on from NC_062217.1 coordinate 96,776,985, forward strand.
AAGTTAATCGTGGAAAAAACAGGGAGAGGACATGGAGCAAGTGACAAATCAGGAGACTTTTTCCTAAGGCATGAAAGCACATAGTTTTTATAATTGGTGAATCATTTTGAATATTATGTTTATTCTGTTTGATGTATATTTTAAGAGTTTCTGCATTAATTCATATGATTTTTATGTTAAAATATTTTTTAAAGTTTATTGAAAAATTTGCCAGCATGACAATGCCACTTTTGAGAAATGTATCACTCTAAGTACAAAGTTGATATTGAAATTGACATCGTATGGTGGGTGCAAAGGGAGACACCTGGGTGTTTATATAAAAGAGTAAGGAAATGAAACTGTTTCCTTTTGTGCTTTTCAGTTCAGCACCCTTTCCTAAATCACCTCAACATGTTTTATTTTCACCACCAGGAAATGTCTGGATATTTATTGATGCCAGTCATAAATTAACATACTGTTCAGAAGAATATTATTTACTTATGAAAATTTTAAATCATGAATTCAAATGGATAACCATAAAATATAAAAGATAGGCCAAAGGAAGGAATGAAGGAATATATTAAAATATGTTTCTATAATAGTAAGGAAAAGTAGAAACTCAGCTTTTGATTTTTATCAAATTCATAATATCACTGACAAAAACCAGGGATGATGAGGTAGATATTGAATAATGGTAAACATGAAAGTTAAAAGGTGTTAGTAATTTCTAATTGAATATCTTCAGGGTGGATTATGTACAGAAAAAATGCAAAACCACAGACTTAACTTTGAGGCAAACCTTGTACTTTCCTGCCCTCTAGAGGAAATTTGGAAAATTAACCCATCTTCACAGAGCAGAAACAAAGTGACTGAGGAGAGCAAGTCAAGGTTGTAGGAAACAAGCAAAATGTGCCTACAGATCTTGAGAATACTTGTCTCTGTTCATCTAACTGAAGACAGAGGCAAGCTAGCTGACTTTGGAGGTTTTTGAAACAGCTTCAAAGAATGCAAAAGATTTGGAGTGGTCACTCTTGAGTATATCCTTCTTACTTTTTTAGTAAGGAATTGCCAGGCACTGCATGGAGACTTGAATTTCCATCTCATTCAAAAAGAACATCCATCTCATTCTGTGCCTTAGCACAGAAGACAGTGAGCCTCTGACCCTGAGGAAGGTTGCCTTCAGTCAACAGGCTTCTGGGCTTGGGATCCTTTAGGAAACCAGCATGTAGCTACCAGAAAGCCAAAGAAATAATCTCACACTGATCTTGCAAGATCCTCAAAATCAAATTACACTAGCAGAGCAAGGAGCTTTGCAATAAAATTTTAATTGAATCGTCATAATTAGAACATCTAAATTAGATAAATGCTTGTTTATTGAAATGGAAATTATCTTTTTTCTCATCTCTACCTTTCAAATATTAGTTTAGCCTCAAAATAAGGCACCATGAATAGAGACCGTTCTGCAGAGCACCTTAGACTTCCATTCCTATTCCCTTGGTTGTAATTAGACACATTTCTGAAGACATTTCATCTATGACCCTCTGAGGGAAGTAAACATTTGGCTTTAAGGTAACTAGAGGTATTTTTTCAGTGGATGGAAATATTTCTATTTTCAAAATAGTTTTATTCAAACTCAGCAACTACATAAGTATTCACATGATACTTCTAAAAATTCCTCAACTTTTCACACACGAAAGCTCCCTTTTTACTAGGCAGACCATTCCTTTAAACAAGTGAGTTCAGATGGAGTAGTGGAGAGAATTTAAGAGCCTGGAGATTCTGTTTCACGTTCTGAGAGAACAGACCCTATAAATTGCATCCCATGTGCCATCTCACTTCCTGTCCTCCAAGATGGTGATACAGAAAAACAGCTGTGGTGTGGGAACTGTGCAGAGCTGTGTTTCTCAAACCACAGGTCATGGAAGGGTGGTTGTGTAGGCTCTGTTTCCCTCTCTCCCAAAATAGCACCCGGGCTCTTCTGACCTTGCCGCCTTCCACCTCTGGGTCATAAGCCAACTGAGGAGTGAGCTGATCCTACTTCCTTTTCTTATATTTATTTTTAATGGAGACAGGAAGAAATACACATCCTGGGAGAGGCTAGCATTCTCTCAAGAGAGCTACTAGATAAAAAAAAAATAAAAATTTAAAGATAAAATCATATGTAAATAAAATATTGAAAATGTATGTAAATTAAAAACATAGGGACCGGATATGTAGCTCACTGGTAGAGCACTTGCCTGGCATATACAAAGCTCTGGGTTTGATCCCCAGCATCATAAAAACAATGATATATATATACATATATACTAGCTGAGTTCTCTTGAGTAGGAAATTAGCCTCAAATGTGTCTTATAGTTTAGGAAGTACAGAAAACCATGTCACTCTGATTTTTGTATTTGAATAAATCTTACCCCTAAGTGGTGTATACTGAGGTTTAGATTTACTTACTCAGTATGGTTCAATAGAAACAATGAGCAACATTAGACTATGTTTACAGTTACTCAGATGCCAAGGATTAAAGGACATCCAAGGGACAGATATGCTGCCCATTATACTAGAGAGGAGAAAATGGAAACAAGTTTCCCTGGTCACTTGAGATAACTGATGCCAATGCTCATGTAGAAGGAAAACCAGACTCTGCCCTGCTCATAGTAGATATGACAAAGGACATTTTGATCATAACTGCATTGGTAGTCCTTCTCTTCCTTTCTTTACTCTGTAGTTGTAATTTGCATGAAGAATGAAATTGCTATTTTGCCTCTCATCACAATGGCTTCTCTTAGTAAATTCATGGCTTATAAACATAGGCTGAAGTTGTTTTTGTGGAAACCAGATGAATTGGGAGTTCTTAACAGCTGGCACCCATCAGAGGGGCTGCTGTTTTTGCCTGGCATGGAGATCACATGCACAAGGCCTTGGAGAACTACAGAATTCATGAAATTCTCATAAAAAGGAAGAAGAAGACAACAGAAGGGACAGGCAGAAATTTTTAAATGTTGTTAATTGGAGTTGGAGTTTTCCATTTGAGCCTTATCAAGTCTGAACTAATTCCTTTTTGACTGAACACAAAGATACCCAAGTGTATGAACAATTACAATAAAAAATTTGGAGTAGCTACAACTAAGGGAGTAGTCTGTTAATGTAAATGGAAGTCAGCATCCAAATGATTTGTATATTATTTTTTAAATTTTATAGTTCTACATTCATTACTCTCAAAAATATTTTGTTGTAAAAATAAATTATTCCGAATTCTTAATTTTAAAATGTATAATTAGGATACTTTTTATGTTTATAAGTTTTTAATAAAGAATGTTTATATGTTATTCATGATGATACAGCATCATTTTTAGATACATGTGAAACAATTGAAAAGAAGTTGAAATATATTAAAATGTTAACAGTAATTATTCTAAAGGGTGAGATAATAAAAATTTCCTCCTATTTTTACATTTATAAATTTACCATATTTTCTACAATGGGAAGTACTTTAAATAAAATAAATTTCATTATTTTTTAAGGATAGAAAGGATTTTTTAGTTGTTTTTAGACATACATGACAGTAGAGTGTATTTTGACATATTATATGTACTTGGAGTATAACCCATTCCAACTGTGATCCTATTCTTCTGATTGTACATAATGTGAAGTTGCACTGGTCATATATTAATTTATGAGCAAAGGAAAATTATGTCTGATTCATTCTACTGTCTTTTTTATTCCTGTCCCCCCTTCCCTTCATTTTTCTTTGTCTAATCTAGTGAACTTCTATTCTTCCCCTCCCTACCTTCCCTTCTTGTGGCTTAGCATCCACATATCAGAGAGAACAATTTCCTGGGTTGGTTCCATAGCTTGGCTGTTTTGAGTTAAGCTGCAGTGTTTAAGTGTACCTTTTTCTCCACATCCTCGCCAACATTTATTGTTGCTTGTATTCTTGATAATTGTCATTCTGGCTGGAGTAAGATGAAATCTCAGTATAGTTTTAATTTGCATTTTTCTAACTGCTGGAGATGTTGAACATTTTTTTTCATACATTTGATGACTGATCATATTTATTTTTCTAGTACCTATTCAGTTCCTTTGTTCATTTATTGGTTGGATTATTTGTTTTTCTAGTGTAAATTTTTTTAATTATTTTTATATCCTGGAGATTAATGTTCTATCTGAGGTACAGGTGGCAAAGATTTTCTCCCATTCTGTAGACTCTTCCTTCACATTCTTGATTGTTTTCTTTGCTCTGAAGAAGCTTTTTAGTTTGCTACCATCTCATTTGTTGATTCTTGTGCTTTTGGAGTCTTATTAAGGAAGTCAGGTCCTAAGCCAACATGATGTAGATTGGAGTCTACTTTTTTATTCTGTTAGGCTCAGGGTCTCTGGTCTAATGCCTAGGTCCTTGATCCACTTTGAATTGAGTTTTGTGCAGGGTGAGACAGGTGTTTAATTTCATTTTGCTATATATAGATTTCCAGTTTTCCCAGTGAATGTTTATGGTGCCTTTGTCCTATATGAGATAACTGTATTTATATGGGTATATTTCTGTGTCTTCTATAATGTTCTATTGGTCTTCATGCATGTGTTTATGCCTGTACCATGCTGATTTTATTACTTTAACTCTGTAGTATAATTTAAGGTCAAACTTACACTAATACTCCTGCAATTATTCCATGAAATAGAAAAGGAAGGAATCATGATCAAGTGGGGTTCATTCCAGAAATGTAAGGTTGGTTCAACATACAAAAATCAATAAGTTTAATCCATCAAATCAACAGATTTAAATACAAGAACCACATAATTATCTAAACAGATGCAGAAAAAGTATTTGACAAAATTCAGCATCCATTCATGCTCAAAACATTAGAAATACTAGGGATAGTGGGAACATACCTCAACATTGTAAAAGCTATTTTTGCTAAACCCAAGGCCAACATCATTCAAATGGAGAAAAACTGAAACCATTCCCTCTAAAAACTGGAACAAGATAGAGATGTCCTTTTTCATAACTACTATTCAACATAGTCCTTGAAACCCTAGCCAGAGCAATTAGACAAAAGAAATAAATTTAAGGGATACCGATAGGAAAACCCAAACTATCCCTATTTGCCAACAACATAATTCTCTATTAATAAGATTTTTAAAAACTTCACCATAAAGCTTCTTGAACTCATAAACAAATTCAGCAATGTAGCAGGATTTAAAATTATCATCCATAAATCAATTTTGTTACTGTACAATAATGGCAAATCAGCTGAAAGAGAAATCAGGATCAGGAAAACTATCCCACTCACAACAGCATCAAAAATAATAAAAATAAAATACTTTGGAATCAATCTAACAAAAGAGGTGAAAGACCTCTATAATGAAAACTTCAGAACATTAAAGAAAGAAATTGAAGAACACCTTAGAAAGTGGAAAGATTTTCTATGTTCTTGGATAGGCAGAATTAATATTGTCAAAATGGCCATACTACCAAAAGGGCTATGTAGATTTAATAAATTTCTACTAAAATTCCAATAACGTTCTTCATAGAAATAGAAAAAGCAGTCATGAAATTCATTTGGAAGAATAAGAGACCCAAATTTTAACCAAAACAATCCTTAGTAAGAAAATTGATACGGGAGGCATCACAAAACCAGACCTTAAATTATACTAATACTTTTTAAAAATAAATTATCATTTTGATACCTTTCATGTGTTTTATAAGTACCATCACCATTCCAAGTATTCCCATAAAAATAATAACCAATTATTAATATTTTAAACTAAATCATTTAACCTAAATATAGTTTAATGTTAATAATTTTATTTTCCTTGAGCGAAGTTTAACAGATACTATCACCTGCCTTTGTGCTCAACCACAGTAAATTCAACAGAAGTTAGAAAAGCTAAAGATAAAAAGCAAATGATAGGATATCACTTAACAATGAACCAAAAATGGAGAAAAGGGAAAGAAAGCAGTATGTCCCCACAGGGAACTTCTTTGTGCCCATGGTGAGTATTTCTCCAAGGAATGCTTCTTTGTTAAGTTTGCAGGAGAGGTAAGAGGGCCATTAGATTTTTCCACAGGAAGATGAAGAGTTTTTGAGCCTGGAGGCTTTAATTAACCATGTGCAACACATTTACAAGTTTATGAGAATTAGAAAAGTCATGGGAAAATAAAATAAAGAAATTAACTGAAAAGACTGACAATGATTTGGCCAATTAGAAAATGTAATTATGCTGTTTTCCTTCAGATTACAAAGTGCCTACATAAGCTTTGAATAATCCTTTGAGTCTAGGTTGCCTTTACTGATAATCTAGAATAAGATCAGGCAGAGACAATGAGGTAGGAAATAAATACTAATAACAAATTATCCCAACATCTTTCTTTATATATTCATTTATTATTTTCCTCTAGTAAGTTTTTTCCAGAGTTGCTAACAAACTATTCAACTATTTTTTCCCCACCACCTACTAATAAACAGCCTAATGCCCCAAGTGACCCCACGGAGAGAAAAATGTTTCTGGAAGGATCATAAATAACCCTGCATTGGCTAAGGAAAAGTTGAATTACCACTCATTCTCTTCCTGGTTAATTTGTTAATCACTCAAATGAATTTACATGTAAATACTGAAGCCAGAAGAACTACTTATTACCCTCTACTATGAGAAAGAGGGCATGTTTATGATCATCCTACTTAAAGCAAACTATGCCAAATGAGTTAAAATATTGTAAATGAAAAGGGTGGGGAGGAAAAAACAATCAAAGTAAACATAGTTGCTATTTGTTTTTCTGAAGTAATTTAATAAATTTCCTTGCAGGGAAAGAAAGGTTAAAAGATGGAGTGTCATATTTAGGTCATATCTCCAACCACATGTTTTTCTAAACAAATAATGAAACAAAGTCCATTTTCTTTGAATCCCTTCCAGTACCTGAATTTTTTGGAAAAGTAACAGTGGTTTCCTTTACCTGCAGAACAGTATTGAGGAGCCTGTATGTCATATCCAGGGCTTCCTGGGGTGTGGCTGCAATACTGTCCAGCCACATCCCTGGACCACTTGTTAACTAAATAATTTTCAGTGTTTTCTAGAAGGCAGGTCTTATTCACAAACTGTTGAAGATTCCACTTAAATTGCTACTTGCATTTTACACACACCTTTATTTAGCTTTTTTGTGAGTTTGTCTCATAACTAGTCATTCATACCACTTTCCGTTACTGAACAAATTTTATTCACTTTGGATGTTCTCTGGACAATTTCCCCATGTTAATCCAATATAAGGGAATCAAATGTTATCAGTCAGCATTAGATTGATTTCATACTGGTCTTGAGTGTTCTGATCACAAAAACCAGTATGAGTCAAGGATAGTAATTCCAGGGCTTTGGAATATCCCCAATTAGTTATTGACTGATACTCCTCTAATGTTCCCTAAAGCAGATGCAGGCATACACTTTGTGTGCAGAGGTGCTACACAAGGTGTTTATGGCATATCCTCTTTCTTTAGGCACTGACTTCACTTATTTCTCTCCCCTTGAAGATGAACTCTTCAGAGAATAAAAATGGAGACACAGTTGAGATAGCTTCTGGGCTACATGAATTATTAAGTTTTATTCAGCATTTGTTGAGATCTTCTGTCAAGGACAGTCAGTTTTCCTTATCAGGATCAAATAAAACTTCTTTGCATGGCAGATTAAGGCCTTCAGTGAGCTTTTCCCAAACAACTTCTTTAGACCCTTGCTCATTGACCAGGATGAATCCAAGAGAGCCATGACCTCCTCCGAGGGCAGACAGCTAATGTGTATGGAGGCTCTGAGATGGGAATGTTCTTGGCATATTTAAGGTCCACCAAGAGGGTCAAAAGGACTGAAATGCAGTGACCCAGCAGCATAAGTGTAGTGAACAAGATGGGAAAACAGCATGGGGTCCAGTTATAAAGAATCTAGTAGACTCTGGTGGGGATTTTTAAAAAATTTATTGTAAAGGCTAAGGAAGCCACTGAACAATTAAGAGTAAGGAAATAATGTGATCTGATTTGTGATTTTAAAGAGTTAATTTGATTCTTTGTCTAGGATGAAGTGGAAGCTTCTAGAATGGAATCAGACAGATCAATTAAGAGATGTTTGTAGTCATCCAGGTCAGAGGTGTAGTTGGTGTGGAACAGGGTGATGGCAATGGAAGAAATGAACAATGATTGGATAGGGTTATGTTTTGAAGGAGAATTGACTATTTGCTGATGAATGGATATGCAGATTAATAGGAAGAGAGAATCAGGAAAAAGTTAATGGTTGAATCTGAGCAATTGAAAGATGATAATGTTAATGGAGATACAGGAAGATCTCAAGATAGCTATGGGCTAGCAGGGTGGGGTGTTGCTGGCCAAGGTAGGAATCCACTTAGATTTGAATAAACTTCTAACATATCCGTAATGACTCTGACACAAGTGGCATCTCTCTGTAATGATATCCACAAAATGTTGAATGATCATCCTTTGTAAATTGATTACAATGTGGTTGGTGGAAAGGGGTTTTAAGCTGGAATCATGCTAAAGTTGTCAACATATAATAGGCTCTAAAGGTTGCAGTTCTGAACTATCTTTTCTGAAGAATTGCCCTCACCCACCTAGAGCATGAGGAGGAAGTTTGGTTTTATTTTCAGTTCCTGACATTAGTAGGTGTGCTGTTTTCCTGAATGAAAGAATGAGTCACAAGCAGAATGTGGTGCTTTCTCTAAGAAAGACCATTTAGGGTTGGGGGTGTAGCTTAGTGGCAGAATAGTCACTTAGAATGTGTGAGGACAAAGTTTTTATCCCCAGCTCCAGAAGGTGCCAATTAAAGGCTGTTGTTAATGTTATGCTTGAAAGAGAAAAGCAGATCCATCCTCTGAAATCAAACCTGCTAAACCATGTGCAATTCCCAGTTAACCCACCTGTCTTTCTTCCCCCATTCCTGCACATTTCTCACATTGTCTCAGAAAGGAGAAAAACACATAATAACTCTTTCCCAGGTTGTTGGTATGTACCAATTTGTAGCCCTGCTCTGGTTTGCTGCTTTGTTCTACAGGAAGAATTATAGAGAGGGGCAAGGATTGGGGACAAAGAAGGTGTCACAGAAAGAAAGTTAATTTGAACCTATGTACATGGAAAGTTATTTAAGCAAGTTTTTATTATGTTAAATCATTGAGAAAACAGACAAAATCCAATTCAAATAAAAATAATTCACTTAAGAACTAAAATGAAAAATTACTTACCTATAGGAATAAACTGTCAACACATATCTTGGGAGAATACAATGGGCAAAGTGGTAGAATAGAAGAATATAAAATGTGACTACTGTTGTCAAAAAATTTACAATCTAATCAGAGGTTGACATTCCATGCAAAAATATGCTAGGGCCTGGTAAATAATGAAGACACCAAGGAAAATAGAAATGCAGAAGAGCATGAGGCAATGCATAATGGGGGATTTGAGGACAAGAACTAGGTCCAGAAAAAAAAAAAAATGGTATGAGATGGGAGGGAGAGGACGTCCTAGGGTGAACAATAGCGATGACTGAAAGAATAAGTGCACAAATGTGCGTGAACAACTGGGCAACAACGGATTTTTGTTTTCAAATCATACCAATGCAACCTAATTTATTTATTGTGACTGTTTTCTTTTTTGCAAAAGAATATTTGATCTTTATTTCAGTACCTGGTCCTACACTTTCATCTTGAGTCTTAATTATCTCTTCTTTTAAGTATTATTTTTTCAAGTGATTTATGTGTGTAATAATGCCTCTCAAAATTATAATAGTCGATTTAAAAATAGAACTTCATGCTAGATGGTTCAAAACCTTTTCTATGTAGCTTAATGTAACTAATGAACTCATGTTGAAATGGTCATCTGCAGGACTGAACTTAGTGAGTTGTGAAACTTGGATTTTATGTTTTGTTTTGCTGGTTCACTTAATTGGGCACTATATGAATTATTCATTATTTGTGAACCAATAGATTAATTCTGCAGTGGAAAATGAGATTAAGAAATGGCTAAAATATAAAGAACATGTATATGTTAGTTTTCTAGGACTGCTATAACCAATTACTGAAAACTAGATGGCTTAAAAACATAATAATCTATTCTCTACCTGGCTGTAGGCTAGCAGTCTGAATTCTAAGGGTCAGTAGCTATGTTCCCTTTGAAGGCTTTAGGGAACAATCATTCCTTGCAGCATCCTAGCCTCCAGGGCTGCTGGCTGTCCTTGCTGTTCCTTTTCTGAGGTTACTCTGTGTTTTGTCTTTCCTCTATGTCTGTGTCATGCTAGGGACTTCTTAAGGACACTAGTCATTGGATTTGGGGCCTACCTCATCCAGAATAACCTTATTTTAGCTGATTATAGCTGCAATGACCCTGTTTCTAAGTAATGTCACATTCTGAGGTTCTGGGTGGAAATGAGTTGTGACCGCTAGTGAGATATCATACTCAGACACCATTCAACCTTGTGGTACTAGACTCGAGATAGCCTCTGAAGATTCTTGCCTCCTGGTATTCTCATTCTTTCATTATGCTTGCTCACATTCAATCATGGATGACCTGGGAGCAATAAAACACTGTAGCGGTAACCTTGTTACATTTGATGTTTGGCTCTGAAAGTCATTATGGTTTCCACCTCACACTCTCTCTCTGGGGTGAGATGCTCACCATGTCATGAGGACACTCAAGCTGCCCATGGAGAGGCCCATAGAGGAAGGAAATGAGGCCTTTTGCTTACAGTTAGCACCAACTTGCTAACCATGTAAGTGAACTACTTTGTAAGGAGACCATCTTGCCCAGCCAGGACTTCAGACTGTAGCACTCACTGTCAGCAACCCCAAGACAAAACTGCCTGGCCAACTCACTTCTAACATAGACACATAGAAATGCTGAGGTGATAAATATTTAAAACAATTACTTGTTTTAAGCCATTAGGTATTAGGGTCTTTTGTCATATATAATTATATAACATATATATTTTGACTCCTAAGAAATTTGGTTCTACGATAAAAATACCTAAAATGTAGGGAAGAAATGGTAATGGGACAAAGTTGGAAGAACTTTGAAATTGTGAATAGACTTCACAGGAATCTGATGGCCTTTGAGGAGGCTGTCAATGAGAGCTTAAAAGGAAGAGAGGAAAATGTTACTGGAAGCTGAAGGAAAGGACACCCTTGTTAGTTTCAAGAAGTTAGCAAACTGGAGGAAAGGAAACCCTTGATAGTTTCAAGAAGTTAGCAACATGTCATCTATGGTGACATGAAATATAAATGTGTCTAGGGAACTGAGTAATCTAACTAAGGAAGCATTTTTTAGGCAAAGCATTGAAGGTGCACTTTGGTTTCTTCTTGCAACTTATGGACAATGTGATATGAAAGAAAGAAGCTAAACAAAGGAATGTTAAACAAAACTGAGCCAGGACTTGTTGATTTTAATAATTCTCAGCCACTCTAGATGGCAAATGATGCTAAAATTAATGGGCTTCCAGGAAAAAATCAAATCCAGGAGACTATCAAGAATACACAATATAAATATAAAGCTAAAACTATACCTAGGAGATCTTTAGTTATGAACTCAGAAATAAACTGATGCAATAACTTAGAGAACTATTCGTTCAGACAATAAGTTGTCTGTTAAGCTTATGTGTGTTGTTCCTTAGCAGACTCCACAAAATCACATGGGTGAGAAGAGTTTATGTCAGAGAGAGTTATGGGTGTGACTTTCATCTTATGGAATGAACTCAAATAGAATTCATAAAAACTCACAATTTTAAGAGAATTCTATTGACCAAACAGCACCATTCTAGACAACAAGGAACAGAAGAAGCACAAAATGAGAAGAGGCCATTGGACCCCCAATATTCTTCAGATAGAAAGCAGACTGAGAAAGCTACTCAACTTCAAGCATGAGCAACTATTCATAGAAAAGAAAAGAATGACTTGAAAGCAAACAACAGAAATCTAGAAGACCAAGCTAAAAGCCACAGAGAATTATTCCCAGAACTTTGGTCCTAATTAAGCAATAAGCAACCTGTTTCCTGCTGGATGTCAGAATTAATATGGACTAATGAGGGTGGAAGTGGGAGAGTGGGGACAGATAAATTGTCATTTCAGTTTCTAGAGCTTTAGGTTTAGATGAACTGTGCTAAAAGAGCTAGATTAAGGAACCATGTTTCAGGAGTTTCATCTACACTTGTATTTGATTTTTATGACAAGATGACTTTAAGGTGACTATATAGAGTACACTTTGGGAAGGGATGAGTACATTTTCCATGTAAAAGCAAAATGAGTCACTGGGGACTAGAAGCTGCACTACAAGCTAGCCTCCAGAATGGCTCCAGTGACCCTCACCTCCTAGTATTTATGCTGCTATGAAGTCTTCTCTCACATTGAATTATTGCTGACTATGTGACCAATAGAATAATGTGGATGTGATTGGTGTGTGGCTTCTGGGCTGGGTTATAAAGGCTTTGTGGCCTTTGCCTTACTCTCTGAGACTGCTTCTTTTGGAAGAGATACCAATCACCATATCACAAGAACACTTAGTCAACTTACAGAGAAGCTTATGTGAGGAGGAACTGGCTTCCCTGACAACAGCTAGTACAAGCTGCAAACCATGTGAGTGAGCCACCTATGAATTGGGTCCTCAGGCCTAAACAGCCCTAGATGAGTGCACTTTTTTTTTTTGAAGTAGCACATTTAAAAAAAAATTAGTTCTAATTAGTTATATATGACTGTAGAATGCATTTTGACATATCATACATAAATGGAGTATAACTTCTCATTCTTCTGGTTGTACATGATATGGAATCATACTGGTCATGTAATCATATATGCATACAGGTGTAATATGAGTGCACTTCTTGATAAAATCCAAAAAAAGAGTTTCTGGGCTAGGCTACTCCCAAACTTGTAAGATAATAAATGTTTATTATGGTTTTAAGCCACATTTGGGAATAATTTTTATAATATAGAACCTTTATTAAGACCTGATTTAGCAAACATACTGAATAAATATGCTACATAAATTTAATTTAAAAATCCTAGTCAATGCAAAGAAAAGAGATGTTAAGAAACTGGTCTAAAGTGACACCTTTTTAAAAATTAGCAAATACTACTATAGCCTTTATATTTCTAGATATTATAATAAATGAAAATTAAGACATAGTTTCTTCCTTCAAGTTGTCTTTATTCTGACTAGAAACCAAAAAGTTAGAAAATATAAAAAATTTAATAAAAGGGGAGATTTTTATGCTATTGTGATAAATGCTTTGGGAACTCAGAAAATTTGATAAATAAAACTGAAGCAGAATTGGATGGGTGTTCATGAAAAAGGTTTGGGTAGTTGGATAAATGTCACTTGTGTTGCACTTTGATTCTGGTAAGGGTGGAGATTGCAGTTTTCAGTCACCAGCAATTCCTTCCTCCCAGTCGGGGAATTGCGTGGATGGGCAGGGAGCCCTGCCTTCCTGTAAACACTCTGGATGTTCCCTTAAATTCACCCCCTCGATGACTCACATCCCTTTATTAACACCACAAGAGGTGACTCCTTTTAAGAAGTCAGAATAGTTCTCCCATGAAAGCAGCACATTTTCCTCATGTTAAATAGAAAAATAAATGAACTTGCCTGTGCTCTCTCCTGCTGTTCAGCTCTGCACAGGTGGCTCCTAGGCAGAATGAGATTGTAGTCTCCAAAGAACGCAGAGAATCAAAAGCCAATCTGTAACTATTCTTAAAACCCCAAGCCTGCTATAATAACATGAATTTCTGCCTAGATTCATGGTTATGTTTTATAATATTTTCTTTTCTGATGAATATTTATTGTGCAATTCTTCACCATTGGAAACACTACATAAGAAAAGTGGGATTTTCGAGGTTGGTAAATTGAGGACTACATAAAAGGATACATGAGTGAGAATCAAGTAGTAATTTATTGCACAAGGCTGTTTCTTGTAAGAATTAAATGACAGTAAGGTTATAGGATTTAGAATAAAGGTTGCTACAGATTGTGCAGTTATTAAATAAAAGTGTTTGTTTCTGTTGGGGTGTTGATAGAAAAACATATTGCTTGTAGGGATTCTTTATCTCAACTTTGCCTTATCTTCATTTCATTAATAAAGTGTATAAACACTTTGATCTTTCCTGAACTCTAACCTTCACATTAGTTACTCTTTTAAAACTTTAAACTTCTTTTAGTGATAGTCACATGAACTTTTCATGTCTTGACCTATATTCATATTGCACTGTGGACCAGATTATCCCTAAGTGCATCATCTTTGGGATTCTCCCTTATGTGAATCCTTTCCTCTCTCCAGTTTTAAAAAACCCTTGATCCCCAGATTTCCACTGGATTCCAGTAAATAACTGATCTCTTTGGTCTCGTTTAGAAAAGTCCTTTGAAATACACAAAATAAATGGGGTATCTCCAATTCTTTATCTCGTTTTCTTTCCTGAGACTTTAGTCCCCTCCACCAAGGCAATCAGTGACCTTCACCAGTTAAATTCAGTTGCTAATTCTCATGTCTGACACAGATGACCATTTTCTCATTCTTGAAATGTTGTCTTCTCTTGACTCCAGAGTCCCATATTTCCTTGTTTTTTTTTTTTCTCTTCTTCATTAACTATTCCATCTTACCTACTTTGGTTGGTTGTTCCTGATGTCTCCAACTTTCAGTGTTTGCAGGTTTACTCCTTTTCTCTGTCTATACTTTCATCATTGGTGATCTCATATAGTCTCGTTGCTTCCAATCCTGTCCACATGCTGACAACTTTCAGGTTTACTGTCCAGCCTAGATTTCATTTTGCAACTTCAGACATCTAACAAGCTACTTAAAAAGATCATTTGGACAAATCATACACATTGAAAAACTAAAATACCAAAACTGAACTCCTACTCTTGTTCCAATTGCCCCAAATAACTGTTTCTCTTAAATTTTTTCCTCTTTCCATAAATAGAACTCCATCCTTCCCAGTCTTAAGGCTCAAAATGTCACAATAACCCTTTTTCTTTCACTCACTTCTTCTGTCTACCTAACAGCAAATCATGTTGACTACATTTTCAAAATATATCCAGAACCAGCTATTTTACATCAAGTGATTCATCAAGGAGGTGAATTTAAGGGAACATCCCCACCTCAGTCCAAGCAACATCTTCACTTGTCAGGGTTACTGAATAGCTGACTTTTCTCCATCCTTCTTCTTTTCTCTCCTATTATAGTTTCTAACTTCCTAGAAGCTATTTAAAATATCGAGGACCAAAACAGACTGCTCAGAGCCCTAAAGAGGTTTTCTTTTAAGAGTAAAGTCGAACCCCACAGTGTTCTACAAAGCCCTAGGCAATCTACCCCACTACTTCTGCTACCTCACCCGCAATCTTATTTCCTGCTCTTCTTTCCTGCCTATTCCCTGCCTCCTCTGTTCCAGTCATTATAACTTCCCTGCTAATTGTAACACATAACAGACAGGCTCCTGCCCTAGTTCAGCTGTGGTTTCTTTTTCCTCTATCCTGATACCCCAACCCCAGACTCCACATGGTTTACTCTGTCATTCCCTTCTTGGTGAGTCCTTCTCCAATTTCCTGAGTTAAAACTGCAGTCCCCTGTTCCTGTACCCACACCTCTTGCTACCCTTGCCTTACTTCTCCATAGCTCTTGTCACATTTTGACATACTATATTTTATTTGTTTTTTTCTCTCCACTAGTTTTAAGTCATATGAGGGTTGGATTTTATTTCTCTATTTTGTCCACTGCTGTTATCCTCAGACAACATATTTAACAGTACCTGGCATATGCTTGTTTTGTTGGTAATTCACTAACAGTAGTTAATGAGATGATAAAACTGCCCAATTCTACTTAATGCAGGCAATTTGAACCCTATGTTTACTCTGATACTCAGTTTACTTAAATTTCCCAAAATAACTTCAAAGTCATATTTCACCTTCTCTAAGATGATTCAAGTTTTTTTATTTCAATAGTCTATGAAATGCTTTTCACCTTAACTGACTTGAATAATTTATGAGTCTTGAGAGAGACTGGCAAATACTAAATAGATTACAGAATATTCCTGGAATTATAGTTTGTCTCTCACAGCATAATTGTTCTGTTATTAACCTGGGGATAATTGTAATTACTCTTAGACAGTTGGTTTCCATTGTAAAATATTCAGGGCAAAGGTGATGTCTAACCAACATTGAAAGTGTGCTCTGTTGTTTTAGGTCAGTTAAAATATTATTTCCATTCTGAAAAATATTGAGTGAAAAATGTTTGACCCATTTGTAGAACTGGCTGAGTTCCAGATCAGAGGATGCCTGCTGATGGTCATTTTCAGTTCATAGAGACTCCATAGTAGAAAAAATTCCTTACATTCTTTTAGGATTATTAGGTGTCTTGTATACATTATATAGGTAAGGGCAAAAATCCATGTGTAAAATATTGAAGACTTATTTGAATTGGGTTGATAAAGAAACCATACTCACCAATTGAACTTCAAGTTTATTTTTAATTCCTTTGAAAATGCGCAAAGGTTTTTAACTATCAGTAAATTCCATCCAATATTATAATGAAATAGGCAAATGCAAAATCTCAAATTGCAATAGATCTCACATTCTGTCAAGGGTGCATACTAATTAGTAGAATGAAGATATAGTGGGAGAATTTTAACACCTGGTCTTTGAAGCAATTCAACAAGATTGAAGTGTCTGGTTTTTATTTTAATTAATGAATTATCATAATTAAAGGAGGAATTGTAAATGAAAGCAACATAAATAGGAGTAATTTCCAAACTCCCAACACATTATTTGTAAGTTTTTTAGTTTCATTTTATAAGCAAAACTGATAAGGAAATATTGCTTATCTAACTAACACATAATGGTAATGTTGAAGATTCTTTTTTCTTCTTGAAGAAATGCATTTCATAATGTGCTATTTTATTAGAGAGTAAGATATATTCCATTCAGAAATGAGATATAGATTGCACGGAAAAGAAAATAGTGCATTTAGTAAAATCTAAAGTCATAAATAATTTAATGGTTTCTGTAGGTAATATAGACACTATAGTGACACAATGACAGGTTGACAATATAATATAGAAATTTTCATTTTCTACTTCTGGGTGGAAAATTATATTATTATTTTCTATAAGTAATGATTGAGAAATTGTTTTGCAAGCATAATTTCCATGTTACTACTTATCCTTATGTTTCTTATTTCAGATCTCCTTCCCCTTCCAGAGGAAGTTAGTGATGCCATAGCTTTAATGTCTGTTTTAGCTGCAAAACTCAAATTTTCACTTTCTGTTAGAAAATCTAAAGCAGGTGGTATACAATTTCTCGTGATTTGGAATTCTTTAAAGGCAAGTAAATTTGAAGTGTGGGGAGGTTAAGCTGAAGTCATAACCCCAGTGACATTTTGCTGAATAAAAACCTTCCTTTTCTAATTCAGTTGTCTGTGTGCAGCTGTAGCTCTCAATTGCATCACTACCATAATCATTACAGCCTCATTTTCATTAACAGTTTAAAATCCAAAAATGTTTTGTTCGATTCTGATTTGGATTTTCAATAGAAAGTAAAGTGTGAAATGAAGAGGGAGCAGCTAAATCAGGGATGTAAGCCACTGCATTGCTGATCTTGGAAGGAATCTGGTCTGGAAGGAGGGGATCTGAACTAAGAGAGAAGGGGCTCTTATCATTCAATTTTAGGGAAAAAAGTCCTGATTCAGAGGGTCTGCTAGGTAGGCCAGGTAGGTACCAGCCAGGTGAACATTTTCCAAAAATGAGTAAATTAAGAATTATTTTGAGAATGAGAGGCCTACAAGTTCTTCCACATTGTGTCTTTCCTGTTTCTGCTGGACCTACACAAACATCTGTTTCTCTTTACTAAGTGAAATTGTATGAAAGAGCATGGCACAATGCTGGGCACATAAATTGTTGCTCAATTTTTTGGAGCATACAAATGTGAAATGATAACAATAGGATTATAGGCACAGTGAAAATACTGCTCCTGACCAGGTCTTAGTTTTTGCTTGTGTGTCTAACTTGAAGACTATGGACCCATCTCAGAATCTTTGTAATACAGACCCAGGTCAGCATCACTGGGTGGAAGTGGGTAGTGATATTTGTGAGAATGGATAGCAACGAAATATCTGCATTGAATGGATTGCAAAGCCTTATCATGTCAGTTTCATCTGAAAAACACTAGGTTACTTCTGAGTGTCCTTCCACTGACATACAACATCCCCATGCAATGTCAATTGTATTATAAATTTATAGGATAGCTAATAAACTCATGTGATGTGACATAATGCAAATATGCTTGGATGGATCCTAAAAAATAAACACATCTTTTGTGTACTTTTTTCTTCCATTGTCATTGGTCAGTAAAAATTACAAAGAAGGATATTCTCTTTATTCTTTTTATTTTATTTTAGTTTCCAAACTCATCTCTGGGAATGTCCCCCTAGTAAACATTATTCAGTGAGGAGAAGACATTATAAATCTTATAAGGCCTTTTATCCAAAGAATATTTATAACTATTTTCCAAAGACAAAAGAATAGATGTGAGATTTTACTTTTCCTTTAAGAAAAGTACATTTAACAAACCTTTGGTTGGCATGAGGAATCCACAACTTTGACTTGCATGTTATTGAAGGAACCAATAATATTTTGTACCTCTGGAACTTGGCTCTGTTTCCCAATGGATTATCCACATAAGGAAGTCACTCATAGGGAGTAAGTCCCAGGAAAATGGGAAAGGGATCTGTTTTCAGGAATGGGCTACTGAGTGGCTTCTTGGAAACCTGATTTTGCCAACGATTCATCCTCAGAAGGGACACTCAGACTGTGAATGCCTCTCGAGAATCTGTTTCAGTCATTTCCAGGCTCTGGATTTCGATGGTTGTTGCCTATCTATTACCTGACTGTGGCTAAGATCATGGTGGTGTATCATCTGTCTCCCACAAGCTCAGGGAATAGTTGAAGGTAAGGAGTTCATGCTGAAGTAACATGAGAACATTGTGCATTACTTTCCTTCATTTGAGGGCTCATAAAGTCCATATTTCCTGAGAGTATGGTAGACTTGTGGGAAACCTATTAAACATAAATTTCCTAAAGGGATCCTCACATACTGTCCTTATTATGGAGGGTATAAAATAGACCATGCTTCATTCATCACATACTCTATCAGTTTTAGTTTGATTGATTCATTTACTAGCTACTGATCAGATATAAGATGGTTCAGAAATAAAATGATGAAAACAGCATAAATTGCACAGAATTACAAGGTCTCCTGGGAGCAACATAAACCACCAATTAGAACAATTTAAATGAAGAAATTGAATATTAGGGAAGGAAACAAACCCCAGTATTATGGCTTGCTTGGATATTCATATATTCCTAAATTAATTTTATCCCTACATGGCAATATCCCATTTATCTCTAGTCTGTTTCGAATCAAACCTACTTCTTAGATTCTAGCCAAATTGGGCGTGGGGAAAGAACAGATCACCACAAATTCATGGACAGAAAGTCAATTACTAGAAACAAGGAACAATTACCCATACAGAACCTTGTACCCAGTTAAAACTCCATCAAAGGTAATAATCATCTTTTTGAATCATTAATGATTGCTTATGATTTTGTTTTGCTTGCATTAACTCATTTTAACATTTATCACCATGCAAGGTCATTGGTTTATTATGCCCATTAAACAGTTGAAGAAAACTGAGGCACAAATATATTAAGTGACTTGGTCATGTCTTGTAGTCAGTGACCACTGGAGCTAGAATTTACCCAAATCCCAGCCTCTGACTAGCTTCAGAGGTTGCACTTTAATCATTGTGCATGTCTGCCTCCTTAGGTGTTCAAATCTGTCCTAAATATATTATGTGCACAAGTTTAACAAATTTGTCTGTCTGGCTCGATAGATAACAGAAAATGAGCATATCTTGGTCATTGTTGGGAAGTAAGACATGTCCTGTGACTTGATCAAGAGTACTTAAAGTCTAATCAATTAATAATGCATATTATAAAAATTTTTGTGGGGTATCTTAAGTAGAGGTAGCAACACAGTGATTGATTATCCAAAATGATGACCAGATGTCATCCTCTGAACATTCATTCTACCATGTTCAATGGATGATTCTTTAATTGGTTGGAAGAAGACAGCCTATTCTAGAATTATTGCTTCTCTTTTGTTTTCAATGAAGTGAGAGAAATCTATACGATCATTTGAAGGGATAAACTTCAATAATCTGAGCAATGTGCTTCTTCATGGAGCACCCATCCCTTAATTGTTTTAGATACAACTAGGGTCTTACTATTAAAGGTGGATTCATACTATATAGATATGTTTCAAAGATCTTGTATCTAAAAGGTATCCCACTCAGCTTATTTTCCTTAGTACTTAAAACTTAAAATAATGATTGAAGAATCTTTTTGTTTATTAGCAGATTCTTGATCTGCTATTATGCTGGATAATGAATCTCATGAATTATATCACCTAAGAAAGGACTTAATACTCAAACCTGTTGTCTTAGAGAATATATTAATATACTTAGCTTGATGAATATGTTCTCTAGACATACATGATAAGACTTACTTATACTGTACAACCTGATTGGCAACCTGAGACCTAAAATTACAGTGATTCTTACTTTTACATGTTTGCTTTCTGATTAGCAAGTAACAGTCTAGAAATTAACACAATTATGAAATGACTTCATTTTATTCTCTCACTGGGAAACAGAGTTGCACCTTTCCTAGCTCCATGCATAGGCTGGAACAAAATTAAGGAAGAAAGTACAACAGAAGTAAAAAAAAAAAAAAAAAAAAAAAAAAAAAACCTGACAGCTTCAGCTTCCACTCAGGAGAAATCACCCTCCCTGCAACCCCAAACACTGGCTCCCCTCCCTCCCTTCTCATGTACTTCATGGACTCTCACAGGTGCCAACATGCAGCACAAATTTCTAAGCCTTCTGCTTCCAGTTTAGTAATTTCCTGTTGTGATGGGACAGAAGAAAGGTTTTATGTCCTCTGTGTATCTCTTATATCTGCATCATTACCAGAAGGTCTTCAGACTAAAGACCCAATCAGATATGATCTGCCCTCTGAAAACCAAGTGGCACCCTACCTTCCAATGACCAAACCTGGAGAGATAGGCAACAGGGTGAGGGAGTGCTCACAGAGCGTACTGTGGCTTGCTCTGTTGTCAAAAGTCCTTGCAAAGTCAAACAAATCTTCCTAGGCCAGGAAAGTTTGGTAGTTGTTCTTGAAATAATACTTAATAACTTGGTTGAAGAAAAGTGAATCAAAAAGTGAAATGAGAAGAGGGTGTAGCCATATGGGCAACTTCATTTCTGAACCATATGTGGGTAAAAGGAAGCCAAATATGGAAAAATAATATGCTCTACCCAAGTGGCATAAACAAGCATCGTAATAGGTCTGAATGCTCCTTCTTAATTTCCTCTTTCTATTATTTACTAATTATCTAAAAGTAGAGAAAATTATTTAGTGCTATTCAATAATAAATATATGTATATAACCAAGAGATTTTATGAAATAGTAAGTGAAAGCCAGTTGAAGGAATAGAGCAGTATGTATGTATTTATTTATTACCAGGGATTGAACTCAGGGGCACTTAACCACTTAGCCACATTCCTAGCCCATTGTTATATTTTATTTAGAGGTAGGGTCTTCCTAAGTTGCTCAGGGCCTCACTAAATTGCTGAGGCTGACTTTGAACTTGCAATCCTTCTGCCTCAGCCTCCCAAGCCACTGGGATTACAGATATGTACCACCACACCCAGCTGAACAGTATTCTTTTAAAATAATAGGCCAGTGAAATTTGAAGGTAATAGATATTCTTAACTTCTGTGACAAGTTAGGGAAATGCTTAGGGAAATTATTACTGTAATAATTTTGTCCTTATAGAAAAGTAGGCATTGTAAGAAAGTATTAAGTTCACCATTGATTTCTACTCCTGTATTTTGTGTGAAAATGTAAGGAAAAGCACCAGTTTCTAATATTGTATCCATCTGTTCAAACCCTAAACAGGGTATTTTATCGTGACCCTTTTTAAATGATTGCCTTAGCTGTGTAGAAACTTGGACAACCAAATCAAGCTACCTGATTTTGAAGGAGACACATTTCCATAGTAAAAGTCACAGAGATGACCACATTTTTACATAACTTATTTTGAATTTATAGATTCTTATAAGTCCACAGAACACCTCAGCAGGTGATTGAGGGTCACATCCTCAGTGATAAGTCATATCAATAGTGTATATCCTGATAGTATATGAGGAAAATAGCTATTTGCCTTTGTGGTCTTTTTCTTCCCCCAAAATGTGTAACTCCAGACTATTGAGGAAAACATCAGATGAAGTGTAGTTGAGGGGTATTCCACAAAACACCTGACAATTACTCCTGAAAACTATAAAGATCATCAAAAATATGGAAAGTATGAGAAACTTACAGCCAAGGGGAAGTTGAGGAGATATAACATAACTATACTATGGTCCCTTGAATAGAATCCTGGAACAGGAAAATGACACCAGGTGAAAACAAAGGAAATCTGAATGAAATGTGGACATTGGATTAATTAAAAAAAAACAGGTTTCGTTATCATACAGATACATTGACTGTAGCATAAAACAAATCAATATTTTGGTATCAGTAGATAAAAAATGTAAGATGATTCCTGGCACTTGCTTCATTTGATAAATCCCAATCACTATTATAAAACTACCTGGTATGGGAAAAAATTAATAACAAAAACAAAAACTTCATTTTCATCTTTTCTGCTTAGTATTTTCAATTCTGTGAAAGATATATAGGCTTTCTGCATTTCAAGAATGGATGATGTTCTCAAAGCTAATTCGAGAACAATGTTTGGACTTTAGATATATTTTGCTGTGACACTTGTATACTATGTAATGGCTGTCTGTCACATGCATGTCAAATTAACACAAATAGTTCTTCAAACTTACATGTGATCATCAGCATTGATAATTAACAATTATGCAAACTTACCCATGAGTCTCATTCTAAAATACTGATGCCTGCTTCCAAGTCCCAATGTAAGGTCAAGTTGATCTTTAAACTGAACTCATAATTATGATATGCATCCTGTGATGGATCTGAACCACCAGTCTATTACAGTTCTATCTCAGACCTCCAAGGCATATCTTCCCACATGCTGCCTTGTTTTCTTCCTTTGCATGTTAGGAGCTGAGAATAGATTTCTAATGATACTTTCCTTAAGTAGGAAACTGAGATTAGAGGACAGGTTAGGGAGTAGGAAAAAGAGAAGCTGCCAATCCCAGGGCTTTCTGAAAAGTATATACCTCTTCATTGTGCAGGAAAGAGAATATCTTGTTCAGATTGGTCCTGAGCCAATTCCCTGGTTGTATTTGTTTTTTTGTTACATTACTAGAGGCCAGGGAGGGTGATTTGTAAGCTTTTTGTTTTCTTCTCACTATACATTGCCTTGAACTTCTTTTTATTCATTGGTCCACTATAACCGCAACCATACACTTAAGCCTTCTGCCCCTGAAGTTCAGACAGAATCTTTAAGAAATTTTATTTTCAGAAAATCAGTGTTAGTAACTATAGAGAAAGGGTAAAGCCTGGACTTTTTGTTATGATTGTTATTAGTATGATTATTATTTTTGTACTGGGGATTGAACCCAAGAGTGCTTAACCACTGAGCTACATCCCCAGCCCTTTTTATTTTCTTCTTTTCTGCTTAGTATTTTTAATTTTTAATTTTTTTAAATTTTGAGACAGGGTCTTACTAAGTTGCTTAGAACTTTGCTATGTTGCTAAGGCTGATTTTGAACTTGCAATCCTCCTGCCTCAGCCTCCTGAGTTGCTGGGATTATAACCATGTGCCATCACACCCAGCTGGACCACAAAAAAGAAGACAAAGACTTTTTTTCTAAGTCTTTGGGAAGGAAAGGGAATATTACAACTAAAGGGGGAAACTTAGGCTATCTTTACCCAGCCTCTCTTTAGAATGTGGGCTGTGGTGAAGATATCCTCTTGGAGATTGCAGCAGTTCTGCAGTAATGGATGTTTGCTCTGGGGTAGCGTGAAGTGAGGAGATGGTCCCACAGGCCCAAATTGCTTCAGTGAAGAAAGAGGGAGGCACTTCCCTTGACCTTCTTTCTCTTTAAATCTTATCTTCATGGCCTAGGAAAACCAGGCCATGCCAGTCTCTAGTCCTGGATCACCCTGGTCTATATTAAAACACAAAACACTCAGGGTTGAGATGGGGAAGGAGAAGGAGGAAATTATTAGATCCTGAGATGAAAGAAAACTTCCTCAGACTTCTAACTTCTCACGGCTGTTCATGTATGTGAAGGAAATATCTGTTCTGATATAAAGTAGAAAACTGTGTGTTTTTTGTTTGAATATATACATGCAAGTATCTATGCTCTCTAAAGCAAAAATATAAAATCATCACTGAGTAACTTAATGAACTTTCTGCTTGGGGCCAATGATTTATTTAAAGGAACCAACACCAATAGAAGTAACCTCTTCAGTGTATTTCTTGCCAGTCTCCCCCTGCCTGCCCCCAAAAATACAAATATGTTTTAGGCTGCCAGTGTGTAGGAGCATATCTTCATTCATTTTTATAAATACTGCTCTGATATTTGAATTTTTAAAAAAATGTCTTTTGAGCACCAATATACTTTCATTTGGGACCCCTTTAATTCAAATGGAGCAAACATGTGCCTGTACACATAGGCAAGAAACCATCAAGTACTGTAGCAAAGTACTGTAGCAAAGAGGATACTATTTACATATATTTTATAATTTTTACATTTTGCCTTTGATTTTCAATTATGGAGACATTATAAAAACTGCAGAGATAGAATCAGATAGCAAAAAAAGTACTACAGATCTCACATTTAAACACCAGTTTCAACACCTGAAGTTTCCTACCATAACTAAGTCCTTTAACATCTCTAGAATTAGTTCCTTTATTTTTAAATAATGTGGTGATTGGACTAGATAAGTGCCGATGATGATGGTCCAGATTTCAAGCAATGTCAATGTTTAATACTTTGAAATAAAAGCACCTCTAAGACAGATTCTGTACTATCTTTTCTTAAAAGAAAATTGAATTTTTTTGTGGAACAAGTGCTATGCTATGAGTGAAACCTGCCCATATACTCTAGTCCTACTTTTTCTGGTGTTTATAGAAATTAATCATTTATCAGCAACTGGATCACCCACTTACAAAATAAAACTAAAAATATTTGTTATCTTCACAGAGTAGCAGCAAGAATAAATTGAGAAAAATTTTAGAGTTCTTGGAAGAAAGCTGTTTTCTAAGTGGAGAATATTTGCATTACTATCATTCTTTTTATGCAGCAGATACATGAAATGCAATTTTCCTGTGTGTTCCTGTTGACTGTATTTCCTCAAGGGAATGTATTTGAAAATTAAGTAGGAGCTTATGAAGAAGAGTCTGTGTTCCTGAAAACCACAGTTTGAAAATAGAGGGAGCAAACTAATGTGATTTCAGATTCCCTGAAGAAGAGCTGATGCTTTCTAGAAAAGAATTGACCTATTGAAAGATTTTAGATTTATTAAGTTACTTTCAAACATTTTATATCTTTAAGTTATTCCATATTCTACTAGAAAATGGTGACTATACTAATAGTCTTTATGACAAAACATATTAGAAATTATCCTTTTTTGTTTAGAATTTTAGAAATAGGATTTCATATGTTTAAAGTTTCTTGTAAAAACCTCTTTAATAAA
Source organism: Sciurus carolinensis (assembly GCF_902686445.1). Taxonomy (NCBI): domain Eukaryota; kingdom Metazoa; phylum Chordata; class Mammalia; order Rodentia; family Sciuridae; genus Sciurus; species Sciurus carolinensis. The sequence goes on from NC_062217.1 coordinate 96,802,708, forward strand.
AAAATAATTTTATTTGAAAAACAAACATGATTCAACAGGAAAAAATTCCCAAAATAAATTTAAACTACAAAATGGTTGACTCTTCTTGTTTTCTAATGAATTCAAATGATATTGCTTTCAAACTTTGCTAATGAGACATTTCATACTGTAATTAAATTAATAAGATAATCGGTGACTTGGATGTAGAGACTATTCATTTTTGTGACTGTTTATTGATTTTCAAATATTTGAAAATCAAAACGATAGACACCCACCCCTCACAACACTTTCTACATGCACAGTCTAAGTAGCATAATGAAACAGGAGTCCCTGAAGTTTAAGTCCAAATCATGTGTGTTAAATATGCAAATAAACATTTTTGGTCCAATTTCCAAAGCTGCTTTCTCATATTTTCTTAACTAAATTTGAACTTATGTTGCCAGACCTATAAATTACTCAAAACATGAAGGTTGGTTTAATAGTAACTATTATTGCATAACATGCTTTGTAGTGAAGTTGTGTTCATTCATGCAGTTATTTTATTTTTAAGTTCAGAATAGATATAAATTGATTGAATCTCATCTTACCTGCTACAGTTTTACATAAAGAAACTCCTAGATGAAAGTCCATGTGTGTTTACTGAAACATTTTGTTTTCATAGATTTTTTTTTCCTCAAGAATTGTTAAAACTAAATAGGAAATAAAAATACACTAAAGAGCAGATGAGCCCAAGTAAAGCCAAGATGAGTGATTTGCATAAGGATTAGGAAATGCTAAGACCTTGTTTAGTTTTCCTTGGGGAACCAGAGATGACTTCTGAAGTTAATTTTGATAAAGATGAACTGAGCTGAAGCATAAGGTCCCATATTTGCCTTTTTCCTTCTGGTTCTTAATTGCTCATCTGGAACTATAGCTATGTTACTTTGAACACCTGGTTTTTACTTTAAATATCCACATAATATTGTTTGCTTTGTGAAAAAGAACTGCTATTTCTATTATACTACCAAGATGAAGATAAAATTTTAAGTCCTATAGATTTCTGTCCTGGGCTAATCATCGTATTTGGTTTCTATTATATAAAGAGAAATGTCGACTACTTAATAATAAAGGTCAGTCATGAGGTACAGTATCCATGTTTCTTAATTTGAAATGATGAATTAATTGATTTATGAAGATCGTCAACAACAGAAAAGCTTTTGTAATGGATAATAAAGGATATCTCACTCTCATTCCTTGGTCTTTGTGGAGTCTAGTAGTAATGGAAGAGACGAAAAAATAATAATGATCCCTAACTATTTTCTAAACAAATGTGATTATAATTCTGTGGAGATAAAAGGTGGTAGAGAGAGAGAGAGAGAGAGAGAGAGAGAGAGATGGAAGGAGAAGGAAGAGACAGATCATTTTGGTATTGTTTTTCTGTTTCTAGATTATATATGTGTGTCTTAGTCTCATCTTTATAACTGAACTTTACAATTTCATTGTTTTTGGAACTTCCTTTGGCATTTATGCATAATTTTTTTAAAAAGGTGAAACTCAAGGCAATTTTGTTACTTTTTAGCAGTTTTTAAAAGAGAAGATCAATACTTCACAATTTAAAGAATATCCTCTAATGATGAGTTATTGTCTAGTTTCTAATCACAATAGCCCCAGATGAATCTTTACATCAGGGATATTGGAGAATGACATATTATCTCTGCCTTCTTCATTCCACATACTTAATCTCTTGTTGTATAGTTATCTGTGGCTTGCTAATCTACTTTAGGGTTTTGGAAGCTTCCTGTAGCTATAAGCACAATAACATATGTCAGTATTTATACTTTCTGGGACTAGGATCCATAGTTTTTAACCCATTCTAAAATAATAATGACAATAATAATCGTAATTTTTATACATATATAAATCAGCATCTCAAACTAATTTAAATACAACTAGAAAATTACTTTATATTCCTTGTTATATTTTAAGCAACCAGACATCAGGAACTGTATTTTCTACTGAAATGTATTTCCAACAGCACTGGAACAGTGTTGAACAGGTGGATTTTAGAGTTTCATGAAGATGGGCCTAATTCCTTGGGCCCAGTTCCTCCTATTAGTAGGTTAATTAAGAACTCAAGTTGCACACTTACCTCCTTTGGACAATGACAACCATTTACTTAACCATTTAGTTAGTTCTCTTCCTCAAACTTTCATCAGCTCTAAAAAAAAATAGAACATTATTGGTGGATTCAACTTCTCTTCAGGTAACTATCCAAGGAAAGGGAAAAAATAAAAATGTCCTTCCAGTTATGAACAAGAAAAAAAAAAAGTTTAAGTACCTGTAGAATCTAAATAAGTAATAGCTTGACCTCTTTGTGAAGGCCCACCATACAGTCGTTTTCATATTTAAAAAGTTATTAATTCAAAAAAGCAAAGCAAAGTGTACAGTCTCTGTGATGAAGATGTGACTCTTAGCCCTAAAATGTAATTAAATGAGAAAGAAAAGTAAAAAAACATAAAACGTCAACATTTCCTTGGTTGGATTAGAAAATTGTCATGCATCTCTTTGTCATTTGATTTCCCCAAGAAACAAATATCAACAGAATGGAGGACCACAGTTAACTCAAGGTCCCTTTGGTCTCAGCAATGACAAAATAATACCACCCACAAAGTGGTATTTTAAAAATTCACCTGGTAATACCAACGAAGTCATTAACAGATTATAATTTTGTCAGTCTCTTAAGACCTATGAAATATTTTATTTAACCACAATCAATACATAGCTAAGTGCTTTTTATGGCTAAAGAGAAAGTATCTACTATTTAGGATGGCAGTTATTATGTCCATTCCATAAGTTAAAATATCATCCATAATTAACCAGATACTATCAAGTCAAAAGAACTTGGCTGTAGAAATACAAAAATAAATAACTACCTTATAGCGTTTGCACCTTTTATCTGCCTTTTTTAAAGCAATATTTTATTTTATTTTATTTTTAGTTGTTTGCCATTACAGAACTATTGTTCATTCCTATGGTCTCGAACTAGAAAGGCAGGAGCCAAGACAAGTTGAACAAGAGCTTCAAACTCTCCTGCCAGAATCTATCACCCACAGACAAATTGGGCATCTCCTTATCTCCCTGACCCACTTTATTCCACCAAATTCTTGAATGCTGTTTGGAACTTCCTGGAGCTTCCTGAAGATTTGAAACAATGGTTCTCAATCCTTACTGCACAGTAGAATCACCCAGGAGTTCTTAAAAAATACAAATATTTGGGTACCACTTCCAGGAATTGCTGATTCACTTGAACTGTTTGGGGCTCACATTAAGTGTTTTTAAAGAGCTCAGGTATCTCTAATGTGCAACAAAGACTGGGAATCACTCCACTCATGTAGCTGAACTTCCAGCCTATTTTCACAATGCCCAAGTAAAGAAATTTGACATTATATTTCAAGGTTTATAAGTAATAACATCATACTTCAAATATATAAAATGATAATCAAAATAGTCTGAAAGGGTTTAATCTCTGTGCACCTAAGATTTCTAATTCCAGTGAGCACATAATTATTCAAGAACACTCTCATTGTGAATGTGTGCAGTTGTTGCATAAATAATGGCAAAGCATTTTTAGTAAAGTTTTAAATGAAGACTCTAGCTTTATAATGTGAACTCCTAAATCATGTTTTTAATGAATACAGTTATTGGTTGGCCAGCAATTGATGTCTTAAATTCAATAACTAGATGCATAGATAGAATCCAGCTATAGGGTACCTACCTCATTTAGTTAAGGCCTCCCCTTCCGCCCTGTTTTATGTTTGTTTTGTGATACTGATATTAAAAAGTAGCTTGAACATGAAAATTTTAAAATAATTTAGAAGTTCAATATTTAAAAAAATAATGAAATAAAACAACAGTCATTAAGGATCTACTTCTCTAGACCACCAGGAAATACTTGACCGCATATAAACTGTCATGAGGTCTGATCCCAACAGATGTCCTTTTCAAGCACCTGTTGGAGTCAACTTTGCAACTGGCCTTTTAGAGGGGATGGAGTTTTAATTTTCCAAAAGTCATGAGCCAGTCAACTGGAATGTTAGACATGCACATTTGCTGCTTATGCTCCATTCTATAAACCAGCTCCTGAATTGCTGTGTTGATCTCTTGACTGTGCAGTTAATGAGAGAAATGTACAGATAACTTTAGAATTGACTTACTTTGTAGAGAGGTTTATTCGAGGGCATTGTTTTTCCTAAGTCAATAATGAAAACATTGTGTTTTTCTTACTCTCTGAGGAGTCTGTCAACAGTTGACCTGTTAAAAATCTACAACTGTGGTTGTAAATTGAAGAAGGCAGAAAGCTTACTCAGAAAGCTCACGTGAAAAGCTGTTTCACATGTCTCCTTAGCAGAGAGTCTAAGTTTGTGTTTGATTGTAATAGAATAGCTAAAATGTCACATAGCTTAACACCCAATGTGCTTGTGGCTGATTCCATTCAAAAACTGACATACAAGCTGTGTAAGTAGCATGACCTCAAGTAAATTCATCAGGTCTATGTATAGTAAACATGATGTACTCTTAGGTTGGAGGTCATAGCTATTCAAACACATATTCTGAAACAGCTGAATTACTCCCTGACCTGACTTCAGTGAGTGGGCAGATCATCTTCATCTTTATGCCTTCCTGCCTTTTCTAAATATAGTAGGGCCTTTAACAAGAGGATATTTTAAGCAGCTCATATTCACCGGTCTCATCAGGAGAAGCCTATTTTGGCCACTTGCATGTGTCAGATCTGCATGTGTGCATAGTCAGTCTGTTGGACTACTAGTCCATGCTTCTCATATAAGAAACTTGCAAACATAGACACTGGGATTGCAGGCTGAGAGTGCTGGCTTCAAGTCAGTGGGTAAACATAAGCGAAGGCAAGACACTTTAGGGATGTGAATATGCTCCTGAAATCATCCATTTCAGACATTTGCACATCAGTCCTCAGCTTTTCGGATCTGTTTTCATAAAACCTGGCTGTGATTTTGCTCCAGAGACCTCCACGATCTTGCTACTTTTAATAAATATTTATAGAAGGCACTGCCAGCCTGTGGATAAGGAAAACTAAATGAGAAACTGCCATCCAAATTCTGAACGGCAAAAACAAAACGAAGCAAAACCAAAAAATCCAAAACAAAGCCTAAAAAGAGCAACTCAAACAATCCGTGCTCACAAGAAGACACGTAGAAAAATACTGAGATGTAACTTTGATTTGATAACTGGATTTATCAGTCACATGACTGACATGCAATGGGTACTTTGTATTTTTCTACTTTGAAAAACAAGTGCGAATCTATGTTTTTCTGCACAATGGGGACCAAAAATTTATGAGTGTGAGAAAACACAGACTCTAAAAGCAAGATGGAATTCAAGCAGGTAAACCCTGTTCCACAGTCATGTCATTCCAGTACAGTTGTACGTGGCACCCGTGTTTGCACCTCTAAGAAATTTCCATTTTTTTCGCATCAAAAAATCCAGATATGAAGCTGAAGCTGCTTTCTTCGCCAACCTGAAGCTGTCTGATTTCAACATTATTGACACCCTTGGAGTTGGAGGTTTCGGACGAGTAGAACTGGTAGGTGATTGTTCTTTAAGTGTTTTTGAAGGCCTCTGTGATACTTTTCATGTTTTCTCCTAACTAAAATTTCTTTCTCTCCTCTCTTATCATTAATTACTATTGCTTATAAATCAGTACAAAATACTTTCATACAGGCATGTGAGTTTGCAGCACATGAGCTATGTTCCATAGTCAACAGATTAAAAATAAAATAAAAACCAAATTTTCAGAAAACCTCTTCATAGTAAATGAAGGGTAAACACATTTACTTAATGAGGAACCATAAAACACTTTTTGCCCAACTGGTTTTTTATAATCTTTGTTTATTTCCTTAGTTCTGAGCAGTGGCCACGAACTTAATTGTGTACCCTAACTATAATTGTGATAATTTAAATGTGAACTCAAATACATATAAAAGAAACTAGGAGACAGAGATGTATATATATGAAATAAATGATGTAGCAGTAATTCTATGATTCCGTAGTTGCTAGATTAGTGATAATGGTTTGAATATTTTATATAGCTTATTTCACACATACTTCATACATACACAGGTAAGTGTTGATGAGGACAGTTTTGTCCAAGTTTATGCATTAAACCCATTGTAAAAATGTGGTATAAGCAGTATATTCTATTTTGCATTTGTTTGAAATAGAAATTTAAAAACTAACATATTTTAAGAAAAATTAGAAAAAGAAAAATATTCTGGTGACTGAGCTGCATTCCATGACTGTGTAGATAAAAAACCTATTTGTGAATGCAGATTCATGTCCACCTCTCTGCTGAACACTGAGGACTCCCTGATATCAGACACCAGTACAGTATGTTAGGAACTCCCTGAGTCTGTGTACAGTGCAGTAAACAGTTACTGTTGCCATCAAGGGTCAGAAGAAATCCCCTTCCATAAAAGTAGAGTGACCTGGAGTTATCTTTGATATTTGTCCATTTGTGCTGCAGTTGGAATTTCTGACCTTGGCAAATTGCAGAGAAATGTTATTTATTAAATATTAAAAAAGAAGATTTTTGAGGCATAATGAGTTTCATTGGATTTGCATAATATTTCCCTTAAGTCTGGTTAGAAATACTATAGTAATAAAACTACTTCTGACTTGAAATTCTACAGTGTGCCTCTGAGGCATTAAGTATTTTCAGTTATGGTAATAAAAATCAAGGGAATGTAGAAAAACCTCTTGGTTTAATGAATCCTGCCAATTAATGTAGCCTTAGATTTATTTTTCAAGAACTTTGGTTTTGTGATGAGTTGTAATTGTTCATATAGCTAATAAAGATTTATTAACAGCATTATACATGAACAGCTTTGCTCTGGAGATGTTGAAACATACAAGTAGGACAGAGGGTAAAAAGCTCCTTACCATGAAGATTTTTCTGTCTGGTGTATTCATTTACATGATGTATTTGTCTAAACCCTTTCCTGAATGAAGTTGTGTAAAAAACAAAATTTCCCAGAGATTGATTTGGGGACTGTGTGTTATAGTTTCTTAGATATTATTTTTATAGAATATGGACAATAAATGTGACGTTTAAGTTAACAAAAACAAAACATTACAACTTTGTGAATGTCTGGTGGTCTGGTAACTCCAAGTTACCAGTGAAATTATTTATTAAATATAGCAATTTACTCAGGATTTTTGAAATGTTGAATATCGGTAATTGATTATCATAGCTTTGAGAACACTTAAAGCAGAACAATCACATACCAAGTGCATAGTGGGAAACTTCTAGAAAATTTTCTGAAAAACGTGTGAGGCACAAACAACTTCAAAATTAGGGAAAGTTTATAGAAAAGGTAATTAGTTTGAAAGATAAATATGCATGGCTATGTTCGTGTATGCATATTGTGCATGTTTGTACATACACACACACATATATATATATGTATGTACAAACATATATATAGTGTATACACACACACACACACACACACACACACACACACATATATATATGAACTTTATTCATCTCAGGAGAGAGTTAAGTCCAGTTTTCTTCTCATGGATATTGCATTCTACTCATTTGCACAGATGTTTATAAACTAATGAAAACCATAACCCAAAGAATTAGTTTAGGTTGGAAATATTGCCCAGTTTGACAAAACCAAATATTAGTGAATGATAAATCCTTAATAGATCATCAAGTATGATGGTTCCACTGTGGGGAGAGGCACATGTCCTTAAACTCTGAAGTCACTTCTTGTGTTATCTGAAAAATACCAAAACACTGGGCAACAACCAGAACATCCAGATCATCTCCACTATTGAGTGTGGACTGACCATTTATGTGATGACTTATACTCTAGTGTTCATTACCTCCAGTTCTAGCCACTTATTATCTGCTGGGTCATGTTAATTACTGGGTGTGAAAAATATTCTCTATGATCATTCATCTTTTACATGTATTCAGTGCTTCCAGAATTGGGAGCTTGACCTGAGTACTTCATAATTATACTATTGTCATCACACTAAGGTAATAGTTTATCCTAGAGTGGTATCCACACCATTCACAGGAGCAGGATACAGCAGGATATAGAGCTAAGTTCTGTTGTGATTAGTTTTCTCTTCACCTCTGAGATGACATATGCAAAATAATTTTATCAATACTGTGGAATGTTATGTTTAAGCAATACAACTTTCATACTGATCCATTTCACCTATCTGTGCACAGGACTGAACACATTAATACAAATTATGTAATACATTTTGAACCTACTAGTCATTAGCTTGGTAATTATATTGAATAAGGAAATTACATTACAAAATAACACCACAAGTTACATTTTATAATAAAATTAATCTTTTTCCAGCTATGAGATTATAAACTCTCCAATGAGGTATGAAGAACTTAGAAATTTAAATTTATGTACTCCGTTTCCTAATAAAGAATTTTTTTCATTAATGTTTGGCATTGTTTGTTTGTTTCTATATAATACATACCCTTCACAGACTTCTTAGCATTTCTTAATTTTTATTATTTCTCAGTTTAGATAAATTTAGATGCAGTAATACCTTTCAGACAGGAGAATTTCCAAATAATTTATTTTCAATTTTTGAAGATGAGAACATAACAAGGAATGTAAATATTTGTTCAATGATGATTCCAGAAGCTTGTAGAAAGGTTTTTTTTTTTTTATTGTAAACAAATGGGATGTAGAAAGGTCTTATATGCATGAGAATTCTGCTCTTAAGCTATCTTATCTATTTCATAAATACTAGTTTAATATTAGATGTGCTCCATTCAAATCCATTGCCTTTGGACAGCCATTTATACTACCTTCTTTGTGTTAGTAGGCATAGATCACATTTTCTGTCCATGTTCTTTAAGAGTGGGTCTTCAATTTTTTCATTGTGACCTGATTATAGATGTCTTCCAGAAGACCAATTCTGTTTGTAAAACCACTTTTAATGAAAAAAATTCAGCTCTCTTTTTATCTACCATTTACTCGTTAAAGCTGTAAGCACTACTATAAGACAGTAAGGGAATTCTCTTAATTTACAAGGCGTAACTTTAAAGTAAAGAGACTGGTTTTACAGATCACAGATGAAAATTATTCCCATTGCTTTCTTTTTGTTCTTATCAAAGAGATGCTTGTTTCAGAATAGATGTGCACAAGTAAACACACTTCATTTTAATTTGGCAATATTATGTAGTGGTTGTTCTAAATATCAGATAATTAATATATTTATTCAACAATCCAAATGCCTCCTATAGCAGCAAACCATACTTGAATAAATAATGGGAAAAAAGATGTGGGAGACTTTATATCTTCTTGCATTATATTCTTTCAGCCTCAGTTATTATGTATTTATGTAGTGAGCTCTCTGATAGGAGATACAAAATTTAATAGAAAGTAACTCTAAGGACACACAATCTGCTGAAAGGAGCAGTCATGTACACTGAAAAATAAAACCATAAGCAAAGTAGGAACAGCATAGGCTCAGTGCATGGAGGAGCAAGACTTTGGAGGAGGTGGTATTTCCAAGGCAAAGGGAGAGTTTAGGTATCAATATAGATAATGGTAACAACTTGGTAAAATGAAATTACTGCAAGAACAAATGTTTATTAATTAATATTACTTTCTTGCTAAAAGAGTCAACTTTTCATTTGAAGCCTGCTTTGCAATCTTCAAATTGCTTTCATACCCAATATGTAATTTTGCTCTCCCAGCTACCCAGGGAGGAGAATTTGAGTCTTGATCCACATTTCATAGGAAAAAATGTCAAGAATAATGCACATAAGCAGCCTAAGTTCATGCAGTCATTGAAAGAACTGTTGTTATTGCCCAAAACTACATTTTTATTTTAACTAGAAACCCCATTTTTGTCATTCTGGCTTCTAAAAATATTTAGAATCTTACCACACAAAATCAAATGTGTTGAATCATTGTCACATGTACACCTTAGCTTTAAAAAACATTCTTTTCAAGAATTTGAACTAAACATGAAGCTAAACATTGAATAGATGCAATGATGATCTTCTATGCACATCTGTGTCAAAACTTCAGTCTCCCTCTTCTCTAAATCTTTTGCTACTCTTATGGCAAAATATAGAGAAAAGCTAATAAGACAGTGCATATAACCTGGTAGCTACAAACTCTGGATTTAGACTTTCTGGTTCAGATCTTGCCAACTGTGTATGCTTTGTCATTTATATAAACCCAAGGTTCAGTTTCCTCACCTACAAAATGAGGATAATAGGATATGTGCCTCATACATCACAGGTCAATGTGTTATCAATGTGTTATTTTGTTGTACTAATAATTATTATGTATTATTCAAATAGTCTAAATTTACTTTCACTTACTATTTCCAGCTATGCCCATAAAAAAGGGAATGAAATGCTTTTACTATTTTTCTCCTATTGCTACCCAAACACTGAAAGTACAAGCATTTCTCCAATATAAATAAGAACCTGAGGTCTTCAAATGACCTTCACTGATAGTTTCTATTAAATTCCCACAAACCACTAAAGCTCTTTTCTTTCAGATCTTCCATGAGAGGAGATGGGAAACAGTTTTCAATCTTCCCCACTCCAAATCCGTGTGCACCTGAAGTAGTCTGCTTTTATTTATCCATTTCTCTTCTAAATTGTAAAGCTCTACCTCTTGACCTCTCAATAGGAAATCAGTTTTGAGCAGACTGCTGGGTCAAATGCAATTGCTTCATAGCCTTCTCAAACCCAGCACTCAACTGGGCATAGTAGGAACCTGGCTCTTGCCAGCAGGTGTGCAAAGGCTGCTGAGAGAATTCCTTCTGTGAATCCAACCAAGTTTATGAATACTACAATAGGTTGTCCAGGAGGCAGACAATATGGTACCAGGTTGTAAGAATCATCCAACACTCGGAAAGCACATAAGTGCACCAGGTCTGTGTGCTTACATAATGGCATCCATACCACTCCCGTGGCATTTTTGCCAGCTGCCTCAGCACTGTGCCTACAAGCAAACAGGTTTGGAGGGCTATGTAGACCAACAAGGATAAAATGGAGACTAGGAGATCAGTAAGCAAGAAATTAGATGCTAAACCTGAGGCTCAGTGGATAGTTTTGGTTTTATCATTAGGAAAGGCAAGCAGCTTAACTCCAAAGGGAAACCCCATGTAAGACGAAAACATTGCAAGAGTTTGCTACTGCCAAGCCACACAGCAGTGAAATAGAATCGCTGTGGGACTAGCTGCTGGGAAGCGTTTTGATTTGTATCCATAGAGATTTATGCTGTAGAGGATGATTTCTGGGGAAACCCTCTGCCCTATGGCCTCATGTCCTCTGTAACCAAAGTGAACAAGCACTCAACGCTGCTTGAAAACTGAATGTTTGCCTCATTTTACCATCACCTTTGTTCTCCCTGGTATATGATTGAGTATATGATTTTTGTATGTTTATTCCTCAAAAGAATTATTGTGATTAATAGTATTGATTTCTAAGAAAATAAGTCATTGAGATAGCTAATGATGGTCCAATTCAATAAACACAAATGGAAAATCAGCAGGTGAAGTAACAGTATATTACAATTCCTAAAACAACCCCAAGGCAGTTTCTAAGCAGAAATTACAGGTAGTAAAGTCTGTCTCTAATTTGACAGATGCAAATAAAGCAAGACAATTCACCTTGTTATTGTAGAGTATACATTCTTTTGTATATTGTTAATTACAATACAAGACTGCATGGATCGCAACAAAGACAATGGATACTTTTTTATACATCAGGTGAACGCATAGCAATGTTAAACACTAGTTAGCTAAAGTTTTCATTAAAACTATTTGAAATTAGTGTACTACCATAAGATAGTGTTAACATTTCCTCCTCCAACTGTACGTGATTCTAGAAAGATCACTAAAAATCTAGAAGGCACTGGAAATATCATTCCTTGCCTTAGGAAGATAATTGGCAATTCAATACTTCAATTAAAAGTTAAAAGTTAATTAAAAGTTGTTTGCTGTAACATAAATTTTATGTTTTAACTTAGTGAATTTATGGGTGTAACACATTCATCAAAAAGTTTTTCTACTAAAAAATCCTCATATATTCATTGTAGGACATAGAAATATCAGATGTGAATTCAGTCCTCAGGGAATTTCTGGCTTCTCCTAAGATTGAAATATTTGAAAAATGACAAATGAAATCCTTTAGTATTGTATTACATCATAAATTATGCAGTAAGGTTCTCAGCATTTCAGGAGAGAAGTCATTTGGAACTAAAGGAGTAAAGGAGTTCCAAAAGGGTATGCAGAACTGAAGCCAGGGATGGAGAATAGGTTGGGATTTACGTGAACAGACGGGAAAAGGTCACTCCAGGCAAAGGTTACAACATAAAAGGCCACATGTTGTCACAGGACACCAAAGCAAGTGACCAGACTAGAGTGAAATTGTGTGAGGGAACAGTAAGAAATATTATCAGACAGTTGATTAGTAGAGTATGATGGTATATTATTAAAGGAGATTAGACTTGTAATAAAAAGAGGTGTTTGGACATTAAGTATTGAAAGCATGTAAACACAAACTCAACTCTGAACTTCCCTCCATGAAATAAAAGGATGCGTTTTAAGGTGACCAGACAGGCTATTTTTAGGTAGTACTCCTTCCAGAAATAAACATCATAATTTCTCTTCTAAGACAGTTTGCTTTGTGCCAAGATGTACTCCATATCACTGAAAATTTTATGTAAATGCTTTAAAAGCAGAATCCTTCCCAGGGAAAGGGAAAATAGTCCTTTTGTGTATTTCAATAAGGTGGAAAATAATCATGCCCTTTTAAATAGAAGATTTATCTCATGTCTGGGAAAAATATGAAACAGGTAACTCAATATGATTCAGACTAGCTTGTCAATTGTGTATATGAATTTATCTCTCATTCTTACTCCATCCTCATGTTAATATCTTCCATAGCATTGACATATACAACATATTAACTTGAACATTGAGCTGTGAGGTCAGGAGATTTTATGAACTAGGTGGCTTTGTTCTTAGCCCCTAACTCCAGGCAGTTGCTTGAGGAAATCGCCCCACCCAAAAGCAGTTCAAATGAAGAAGTTAAGGCAATGAGAATCACTGCATGTTTATCACTAGGACTTTGGATGCTACTCTTGGATGTGACTCTTTTTCATAGATTAATCTAACTTAAGACAAAAACCAATAAATACTTGCTGAATTGACAACTACAATTAAAGTAAGTTTATTTTTGCATAAAATCTTATAAAATTTTTTGAAATACAAAAACAATAGGGAGAAAGAAGTTATCTTTGTTTTAAATATCAGAAAGGATGGAGTTTGAGAATAGCATATATTAAGAAATTAAGATCTGATTATAAACCACTTGATTAAAATTCTAGTATGTGATAGTTAAAAAGTTATAAAGCTTTTTATGTCTTATATCTCCAAATCTAATTATAAGGCAAAATCTTTCCTAAGTTAATCTGTTCATTATGTCAGAAAGAGTTGAACTTTGCAATACATGATTCTATTTCATTTCAACTCATTTTATACATATGTCAATATATGATACTCAACTCTACCTAGGTAAAGTTAGGTTATAACTGTACTTTAAGTATTAGAATAGACAATTATGTGAGCTATTCAGGTGTTCCATTTGGAAATGTGCAAGCAAGTTGTCAAAACTGACCCATGTTATATTTCCTTAAATGCATGAGATTATGCAAAGATATCAGAGTCCTGATTAAGGAAAAGAACATATTATGATTATTTGATGAAGGGAAATAAAGTGAATGTAAAAGTCATTTTAATAATCATAACAAAATGAAGTAAGGTTTATTTATATTTAGCACAGATATTTTAGGATATTTATGTTATATTTAAATAATAATTTTTAAGTTGCACATTTCAGCAGTCAATCTTTGATTATCTCATGTAGGAAACCTGTTGAATCAAAATGAACTACTGTTGATTTTTTATTAAGGAAAATCACAAGTGTTCTTTGAAATCAATGAAAGTGATTACTATGAAATAGTCCAGACCTTTTATTCATGGTGTGAGATTTTTTTTTCTGACTTAAGCTGAAAGATAAATATCTTTTTTAAAAAATTTAAAACCTTATAAAAATAGCTTTACTTGTCTTTTGACCAATTTCTTGATCTTTCTTGTCACTAGTTATAGAAAGAAACCTGAAAAGAAGTTATAGAGCAAATGGGATTATCTATATTTTTGATGAGGATTGGAGGTGAATGTGAGAAGGAAAACAATGGTAGGAGAAAAAAGACCCTCTCTCGATTACTTGTCATTTATGCAATTTGGCAGAGGAATCAAATAAAAAGACATAGATAAACAAACCTATTCTCCTATGTTCTTTGTTCTGAAAATGTATACCTGACACCCTTTCTCCCTCTTTCACATTCATATGTGTATAGCTATCTATGAATAGCAAATTATGCACATAAAGACTTGACCATAGGATTAAGTCACCCCTATTTCATAGCTGAACAACTTTCCAACTTTCCACTAAACTCATGATCCAGCTTTGGCATTCTATGGGTCATTCAAACATGTGTCACACAAACTGTGACAGTTTCCATTTGCTGTACTTGATCTATTTTATGGAATAAACCAGAAGCTATGATTCATTCATTAATTTCAGACCTTGACTAAAGGAAAAAAATTTCAAATGATGTTATGTAGTACAGAGAAAAGTGTGGAATGAAATTGTGGATAACTGATAAAAAAGAGGTTTTTAAAAATCAAACTGAAACAGAAGTTTTTCTGTTAAGATTGTAGCTAATGTTGGCCTAAATTTGTAGTATTCATACATACAGAAAAGTAATTCCAATGTTAGGATTTTGACATTTTAGTTGGTTGTGGTTTCTCAAGACTTGTAAAATTTATCTTCTATAGATGGAAATAAAAAGAAGTCATTATGATCTATTCTCGAGTTGATAATAGAATTAGCATTTTTCTTTTGTTAAAAAATATTGAAGAATCCAATACTAATTTATTGAATACAAACTTTACGAGAACTTATACCATGTCACTTTCTTTCATGAATGTAGTAAGTTAGTCCCTCCTGAACATGAGAACACTTTAGTTTGCCAAGTCCAAACAGGAATTTCAGTTATAGTAATAAAATTGCTTTTTTTTCTTTCTGTGAAAGTAAAATTTCCTTAAATAGATGGACTTTTCCTAGTTGTTGTTTTTTATTCACTTTGTTGGAACAATTAATTTAAAAACAGATTTAACTATGAATTGCAGTATTAAAGTATCATTTAATGTCTACATTTTAGTTAACATTCCAACTATCTTTGAAATCAAGGAAGTAATAACTTTTATATAGCACTTTTTAAATTTCAAAGTATTTTCATATACACTATATAATTTGGTCCTAAAATATCTGTATCTGTAAGTTTGATTTTATACCCATTTTACAAGTGAGGAAAATGAAGCTTTAGGAGGTTACATGAACTTGAATAAGACTGTAGTTTATGTTAGTGAAACATGGAAAGGTGCCATCAAGGAGTTAGTTATTATTTTGACTAGATAATTTTTAAAGAATTTTGCAATAACAACATCCATCTTACTTAAAATGACTAATGATCTCACTTCTTTTTTTCTTGAATTAGGACTTATTGAATTTAGTTCCTTGAATAAATAGCGAGTAGTCATAAGAAAGGATAACCTTAAACAAAGTTTCAGTACTTTAGTGGTTTAGTGTTTAGTATTTAGTGTTTTGGCAAATTGTGAGAACATTTATTGAAGGCAAAGATAAGTATAAAGAGAAATGCATTTCTGACATCTACTTTTTTAAAATGTAAATTAACTATATAGCTATATCCCAATCAATAAGTAAAGAACAGGAAACTATATATTTTCAGGGTTATTTTTTCCCTTTTAAAAATTATTTAGCAACTTCCTTGAGGTGTAATTTAAATACCATAACATTTTCCAGTTTGTGTGTACAATTCAAAGAACATTGCTATTACTTCAGTAAGATTCCTTATGCCCGTGTTCAAATACTCTCTATTTTCACCTCTTCTCCAGACAACATCTCATCTACTTTGTATTTCTAAAGATTTGCCTTTTCTGGTTCCCATTTTCTTACTTTAAAAGTTTATATTACACTAATGTTTTTATTATTTACATGTCTGATTATAAATCCAGTTTATTAGGATAAATTCCAATTTATTTAATGTACGGTAATTCTGTGTCTTTTTTCCTTCTTGAGGAAATTTCATAGCCGGTTTCGGTGCTGCTTAAGCTTCATGTCTGTTCTAACCTGCTGCAGAGCTCTTATTCCCATTCATAGACTCCAAGGCCAGTGTCTGAGAGAATTGACATGTTGTCTGGCAGGGAGGATACTGAGACAGAACCATCTAGTACTATGTATGTTCACAGTCTCCAGACTGCTAAAGTTTGATTATGGGCTTTGGCCTGTTTGGGTGATTCTGGGTAAGAACTAACTATAACTGGTGTGGAATGCAGTATACTGAGCAGCTGGGCAGAGTTAATCTGATGGGATAGGATGTTCACACTCTCTTGGTCTAAGCCAATCCCTCCTCTCTCTCTCTTTCTTCTTCCATTATAGAATTTTTATTTCTCACTACAAAGTTTGTCATAATTTCTTTAAATTCTATTTTATTGAATCTGGGTTACTTGAATTACAAACCACTGCTAAGTTGTTTCTACATTACTTTGAAGACCCTTTCTTTTTTTTCTTTTTTTTCTTTTCAGACTAGAGAATCAAAAATAAAGAAAAGACTTTACTATGCTTTACTACACAATTCAGATTACCTGAATCTTGTGTTGTTTTGTTTTGAGAAAATACTTGCCGTTCTTATTTTTCACTATAATCATGATGGCTTCATGTAGATTTCCTTATTATGCCTTGGAGCCTGCTGGAATGTTCTTCTTGGGAAATATGCTGCTTTTATCAAATGTCATATTCTTTGGAAGTTGGTGATACACAGAATACAATAGAAAACAAGCCCCTTTACATGTGTGGTTGAGACAATAGAGACAATAGAACCTCCACCTCCCGTCATAATAGGGACACACTGGAAACTCCAGGCCATGTTTTCGGAGTGAGTTGGTCATGTTTCCTTAAGCTTCACTTGTGTTACTTTAGATATTTCCCCTTTCCCTCTGTCCCAAGCTACGGCCGCAGGTTGTCCATTGCATGAGGTTAAATATGATGTGGTATTGTGACATACATCTTTATTATGGTAAATCACAGATGCATTGAAATTTCCAGGGAAACAGGTCCTTGGAAATGACATAGTTTAGTGCCTCATTTTCAGGAAGGTGACCTGAGGCCAAGTAAAATTGTGTAACCAGAACTAGGACTCAGATTTCCAATATCAGATTTTCCAAGCCCACTTTATCATATTTGCCTTACAGCTTTAGCTTACTTAAGTGAAAGCTTGAAGGAACCCTTTCCTATAATACATCAAATTGTAATTTGACCACATTAGTACTTTTGCATAATAATGAGTCATTGTGATATTGAAAGCTTAAGCCTTGCATATAAGAAATAATTTTAATTACAGTGTAGTTCAGGAAGTTATTTTTCTTCAAAACAATGAAAATATATCTATAGTACAAAATTAAATACTAACTCTTAATGACAAGATTAAATACATGAATGGATACATATTCTAAGGACCAGTTCACAGCCAGGAGCACTGAGCCAGTTTTAACCTAGTGTGATCATAATCCTCCTTCCAGAAAGTAATGGTAAATAATTAAATCAAGCAGGGGACAAGTGTCTTGGAGGCACTGCCTAGTCCAGAAGGAAAAAAGAAAGCAGGTGTATAAATATGGACAGCAAACATGTGTTCAAAACTTTCAAATGCTGATTACTTCACCTTTTCTTCAGAGCAGTATCACTTTGGCATCAACTCGGATCCGACATCTAAGATTTGTCAAAATTTATGCCAGAAAATTTGCACCTTGAGATTCAGTTTGCCCAAAAATACATTCATTTAAATGTCAGTATAATTCTTCACATTGAAGTCACATTTTACGCAAATGAAACTTTTGCCAATTCTAATTTGACATAGTACATGATATTACTTTTATAAAATAAAAAAGACAATCTTGGGTATTAGCATTTTCTTGTAAAGTTTTCTCCTTAGGAATTCTGAGAGTAAAATCCCTGTGGTATAAGCATCAACAATCTTGAAGTAGCTTCTCAAACTTACTTATTAGATACCACTGAGGTGGATTGGGGTAAGGATAGGAAAAAAATCACATTCAGCCTGTGGTGGGGCATATTTTGAGGACAGCACTTTGGCTTGAAGAGACCATTAAACTAAGAAGATGACAGAATAAGAGAGTTAATAGTCAGCAAACGCTACCTCTACTCCAGGAACTTCAATATGTGGGAACTTCTATTTCAACTTCACAGGTAACCTATGAGGAAACTTCTTGTATTAGAAATGCAGAAACAGTAATAGAGAGAGTTTGAGTAATGTGTGCAAGATAGCCTGCCAAGGGTAGTTGATTATTGGAGTATTCACACACAGTGTGTCTCCCGTTCCCTTAGCAGGGTAGGATAGTCTTCAGGGGAAGACAATTTGAGATAAACACCTAGCCCATGGGGCTATGAAGGATTCCTGGGCAAGAGGAAGAATGAAAGTAGACATTTTTTTCTCCTCTTTGCAGACTTCTATTCACATGTATCACTCATTTCTGAGCTTTTAGTTGACTGGCTACAAACTAATAACAAATCATCACCATCTCAAATTCATGTACACAGACTCAGTATAATTAATCTGGCAAATAGGAAAAAGCAAGGTAGACTAAATTTCACTTTAAAATTTTTTAAAGATCAATTTTGCTAAAATACTTTCACAGTAATACTTGCAGCTCACCAAATACAAATTGTCATAGCTTACCTTAAGAGTTTATATTGGAAAAATAAATCATGACAAGTTCTCTAAAGAAATGAATAATGTGGTTAACCCAAAACTTGGTTTCAAGTTTTTATGCTATAGTTTTACATAGAATGCAATTTATGAAGGTCATTTTTTTCATGGAATGCTAATAAAACTGAAATTAAGAGTGTTATACAAAAACAAATATCCACTACAATAAAAATAGACTTTATTTTTTTCTAAGATAGTTTTATTTTTATTTATCACATAAGTGATATGTTAATGATATTAAGTTATATAAGTTAATTATTATATGTTCAAAAAGTAAAAGCAAGTAAACAACTAAAAAATTTCCCTAAGGGAAAACCATTGTAAACATATTGATGAACTTCTGATTGTCCTGTCATAAATTTATTTTAGGTATTGATATAGGCAGATACTTACAAATGTACTATTTATGATATCATAAAATGTATGCTGGTTTATAACCCATATATATGTATATACACACACATATATATGCATATATATGTTATTTTTCCAAAATTTTAATTATAATTCTAACATCATTATTAATTTTCCAAGTTCCTATTGATGGACATTTAGTTTCCAAATTTTTCTGATAGAGACAGTGTTGAAAAGGGAATATTTTAAAAAGCAACATTTGTTTGTTAGGGATTTCCACTTAAGGCCAGAATACAAGCAGAGAGACCATCAAACCATGCTTATTCAGTGGTACAATTTCATTTAAGGTCCTGGTATCTCTGTGCAGTAGCTGGTATTATCATCAGCAAAAACTGGAGCTCAGAGGAATTAAGCAACTAGCTCAAGAGTGACTAACTAGAGTCAGAATTTAAGTCCTGACCTATAACCACAAAAGCAGAGTTCTTTTCTCCTTTCCTGTGTACAAGTGTAGAATCTGTGTTGTCAGTAAAGAGGTAATTTTAAAATTAGGCATTTAAGCTATGCAAGTGGTTTAACTGGGTGTGACTCTGAAGAGGGAACATGACTTTCTTTCCCTTCTGAATTTTAGAACCTCTGACATAGCTCATTTGCTATTCCATCTTCCCCGTCTGTCCTATTTCTTTCAGAAGTGAGTTTTCACATTTTGTTTTATCATGAACTGCAACTGAATCCATTTGTGGCACACTAATCCATCATCCTGAAGAGTTTCACACACACAATAGAGGGCCTTTAGCTATTAAAGGCATTTCAAATATCCATTTTTTCCCTCTACCTGTCACACAAATTCACAAATGATGACAGCAAACCGAAGTTCATTATTGAGTATCCTCATGCTCCTTCCTAAGGAACTTGCCACATGAATATACTCTCGAGTTGAATTCAGTCTGTGTATACATGTATACACAGGGCACTTAAGATCTTCACTATCCCCATAGGTGAAAGTAGTACATAATTCACAGTTAATGAGGGGAAGGCTATACTTCAACTGAAAAACAGAATCAGCTTGCCATGATATTTCCCCAATGCTTTCATTAGATTGTTAAAATGTGAACCACTCGGTAATGTATTGAGGATTCTGCTGATCAAGAGCATTTGATGATAACTTCCCTCATCTTGCTATTGATTAGCTCAGTTATTTCTCTTTCTTTTCTTACAAGTCACCTTGTTTAACTTTCTTGTAAAAGTGAACAGAGACCAGCAGCCTGTCTGAGATATGGCACTTGGAGATACAAAGAGCCATGCTGGCTGCCACAGAGACTTAGGTACTTTGGGGACATTAAATCTTAATTTAGATTTCTCCAATTAATGAAACCAAAAAGTAAGATTTGATATCAAAGGTGATTAAAGTTATAAGGCATATTAGAGAGGAAAAAAAAGGATGTCCAAACCTTTAAAAATTTTGTTTACCTTTGTTTTTCTTTTTAACAAGAAGGGGAAAGATTGAGAGATTTTTTTAAAAAAAGAAGAAATAATAGTACAGTATATACATCTGCAGTCTTGGCACAGACAAGGGTCATTGAATTTAATGATTCTAGAAACGTTTGTGGACTAGGACTAAGGAAGAAGACCACAAAGATCCATCTACTCCTAGTTTTGCTATAATAATTAAAGTAAAATTGGAGAAGAAATTAGATATTTTTTCTACTTTTTTGATTGAAAGGAAAAACTATAAAATATACCCAAACACATTATATGAAATGAAATGAAACAATAATAAGTGTATTTTTCTTCTTCTAATCCACTTGGGCACAAAATAAGTTTGGAATAAAGTTAGTGAAAACTAATCCAGTGGAATGAGACTGAACAATGGTTGTGAGCTGTGGGTCTTAAACTCAGGCTGGAGTGCCTTGGATGGTGGTTAGGGTTCATGGGCATGCCCCATGTACCTGTTCATTTCAGGATAACAATGAACTCTGTTGTATTAGGTCTTTAGACTTCTCGTCACTTGTCTCTTCTGCCTTTCTTTAAGGTCCAGTTGAAAAGTGAAGAATCCAAAACATTTGCAATGAAGATTCTCAAGAAACGCCACATTGTGGATACCAGACAGCAGGAGCACATCCGCTCAGAGAAGCATATCATGCAGGGGGCTCATTCTGACTTCATAGTGAGGTAAAGGTCCTAGTACTAATTCCAACGGCAAATCAACCACACATCCTCTGCCACTTGTGTTCACCCTTAACACATTTCATTTGCATAAAGAAATTTAAAGTTTTGTTTAGTTTAAAAAAATAAAAAGTTTTGATTCTATTCTTCTTATTCTTTAAGAGAATCATATTCTCTAAAAAGATGTATCTTTCCCAAAGGAGGTATCAATTTCTAACATTTCATTTTTATTCTGTTACCTACAATGTTACATAGACCTCTGGTGCTTAAAAGACAAAATGTCTAAAATCAAGCTATTTAACTTAATTTAGGGAATTTTTTTTAGATGAAATGGCAACTGATTCTTTCATCTCAGTATTTTATAAGCACTACTAATAGGATAATTGGGAGTTTTTTTTATATATGCAGAAGAAGCTTTTGTAGTTAATTTTCCATGACATTTGTACAAGATAAAGTATAACATGAATTTAAGTGAATTGCACATGAAATTTATACTTTATCATGAAATTTGATCTACTTCATATCTACACACACTGCTTATTGATGCCCATTAAATGTTGATTAGTCCAAACTAGATACTTCATCCAAATTGGACTTCTAGAATCCCAAGAAACCTTCTTGTCCATAATAATTTGGACCAATCCCCTCAATGGATGTACTAGCCCCTATGGGGTGTAAGTCACTCACCCTTGAATCCTTTTCCCAGATTTGAGCCTTAATTCTCTTTCATTTGTTCTGATAAAATTTCAAGCATGGAAAATCAACAAATTATAATCTGGGCACTTAGAAATTTGCATGCTTTTGTGATAAGAACATTCAAAATCCTCTTTTAGTTATTTTGAAATATTCAAAACAATATTAGCCTTAGTTCTCTACTCCCCAAAGGAGGCCCAGAACTACTCCTCCTAACTCTAACTTTCTACAATAAATATGGGAGGCAGTGGATATGCTGAATATGTTGATTTGATTATGAAACAGTATATATGTATTGAAATATGTACTGTACCACATAAATATGTAAAGTTAGTATGTGTAAATTAAAAACAAAACAAAGGAAAAACTAATTTCTCAAAGCTTAAAAAATTTTACATGCTGTTAAAACACAATAGTGTTCCTAACCTTTGCTTTCTTATTTGTAATTTACAGGCTATACAGGACATTTAAGGACAGCAAATATTTGTATATGTTGATGGAAGTTTGCCTAGGTGGAGAACTCTGGACCATTCTCAGGGATAGGTAGGAGATTTAAGAAAATTCTATTGTGTATCTAAAAACACAGTTGCCCCCAATGGTCTATAAGAAGAGTCCATTATTATAATGTGTAAAAATTATATTTACATTTCATATATGCTTATATTGAAAATATGAGGTAAACATAGGGTACGATCCACTATGCAATTTATTATAATACATATAAAATTTACTTTGTAAATAATGACATAGCTTAGTCTCCCGTTAAAAAAAAAAAAAAAGACACTTTGAAAAGCATATACTTAGCTTAGCATGAGTATCAGAATCAGAAAACTCTATACCTGGAACTCAATACATTGCTTTAACTTTAAAAGAATTATAGCCATTTTATGATTATAGTTAGAATTAACTTTTTCAGATGGCAATCTGCCTTTCATGGCACTAAGAATTTTCTTTCTCTACCTTTTATTGCTCTTCTAGATTAAAATAAGTTTCTAGTTGTCTCTTAAACTTTGCTGATCTTAGGGGAAAATGAATCTACTTATAAATAATAGTTCATGTAACAATCTGACTTAGTTTTACTTTTCTACCCTTTCAGGGAAAGTAAAGTTTGTCTTGATAGTGCTTATTTCTTTTAATTATGAAAATTCATTTTATTTCAATTTTTCATCTCATATAACTAGAAAATTATCTTTTAACAAATTTCCTATAAAATATCTCAGGGTATCACTACCTATATTTTTTTCAAGTACAAGAAACCAAATTTTATTTTCCTATGAATAATCTTACAGTCATTTCCTACAAACAATCTGCTGGCCTTGCCAAAGTCACCTTTGCTCCTCAGAACATTCGCATTTAGGCAGCTCTCTTTTCCTTATTATTACAGTCCTGCTCCTCAGACTCTCTGCTGGCTAACATCTTTCTAAAACTTATCTGTTGATAACCCTGATGTTCCCAGAGACCATGTAATTTTTTGACATTTGTTACTTTGTAGATATCCTGGCATAGAACAAGTGGTTCTTTACAAACTCTTGATTTAAATTCTCATTCCTTCGGGCATTCTCATAGTACTTTCATATCTTTGTTCAACACTCTTTCAGTTCTTTTATTTCCATGACCTTACTTACATATGTCAAATGGATTTGTTTTTACCATTTTGTATTCTATTATACTAGTGTTTTGTTTGATTTCTTAAAAAAGAAAATAAGGGAATAGGTAAGAAAGCATATAAGGGAATTCAGTATGTTGACATTAGGGAGCCCTTTAATATTTGTACTAAGCTATTTTATCAGAGCATATTAATATTTGAGCTCATGTTTGAGTACAGATTATATCCCAGGCATTGTGATAGAGACTGGGGATACCCTGATAAACAAAGCAGATGTAGTTCCACTTCTCAGAATTTATAGACTGTTTCACTAAATTAATATTTTGGTTTGTGAATTAATATCTGGCAGATTTTAATATGGTTCTACAGTTTGTTTGATCTGACACTTTAATCTATTTATATACTTAAAATCTCTCCCCTTTTTTTGGTAATTAGAATAGGATGAGATTTGCAGGTGGAATTACACAGGAAATAAATAATAAGCTACACAGAAAAAGGACCAGCTCTATTCCCATAACATTTTTTAAACTTCTCTTAAGTTCATTAACTAAAAAGACAATAAAAATTATGATGAAACTCTGTCTGCTGTCCTCTTATGAGGCCTCAACAGGCATGGGCCTCATTTTTCCAAAATAAATGTTATTTCATTTATTTCCCTACATAACTTGATATTTGCATTTTGTTTGGTCATCAGCTCCAGCCACACCTTCTGAATGAGATATATTTTGATTTGTTGGGGTAAATAGGAGTGCTGTGAAGCAGCAGCTTCCTTGAGTGGAGTGGATGGAAGGAAAATAGTAAGGGAGTCCCATTTCTCTCTCTCCACCAGGCTGCTTTGTGGTCCTTCCTTCTTCCTCCCCCTGTTGTCCTTAAATTTTGGGTACACAGTTGCTGAGTCCCCCAGTGCCTCCCTGAAGAGGCTTGATCCAGAGAACCAGTAACCACTTGGTTCTTCCCAAAGATTCAAGAATGCTGAAGCCTTGACTTTAAAAGCAACGGAACTGGTACATATAAAATGACTCAGAATCAAATCCCTGCCAACTTTAGTAAAGATATGTGTAGACTTACTACTTCTATTCTATATCACCCTTCTTTTTCTTTTCCATTGCTAGAAAGAAAAGAATAATTTGGGGCATCCAGACTTCAGTCAATATTACCATTGATTAACTTTCTATTTTATAAATTGGGACTAAAAATTGTTAAAAAGAAGCAAACAAACAAACAAAAAGCCAAGCAAAAGATTATGCTCTTATGCTATCAGTCATAATGCATATGAAAATATCTGTTATAAAGACCAACAAACCAAAACCGATAGGGTTTGTTCAATTCAATTCATTCAGTTTTCTTCTTGTGTGCAAGGAAAGTATTGGTGAGGGAGAAGCTACCCTGAAAGCTGTGCAGAAAATTGGGATTGATTTGAAAGAAAGCTTACATGACCACATTCCTTTCTGTAATGTGATACCTCTGAGCCTAAGATTTAGCATAGGAAGTCTCAGACACCCTCCTTCTTCCACCTCCAGCTGAGATGACCATTTCCTGCCTTTCTCTTTCTTCTCATCAGTATAGAAAAGGAACACAGAACAGTTCTTCATTTGTTGTCAAGAAATGAGAATTAAAATGATTTCATGTATGAATAGAATTTGAAGACTATTTTTTTATCTTGGGGCTTGCACTATACTACTAAAATGTTAATTGTTTCTATTATTTTCATGGTTTATTATTTATAATGTTTTATCTTCTAGTTGGTGACTTTTTGTCTTCCACAAGTTTTGGTATAGGATGCTACAAATCATATTTTGTCTTCCTTCTCTAACAAAGAATTGGCAACTCCTGCAACTTTTAAAAAATATGATTGGTTAATATAAATAAATATGTTACTACATATATTAATGTATAATATGTTAGTGTATACATACATATCAGTATTAGTTTTTTATAAAACTTAATATAAAAATTTAATATTATAATCAATAAAAATTTTAATCTAGTGAAATTTAACATCTAAATATATGATAGAATTTTAATATATTAAATTTTCTACTGAATATCTTAAATAATTACTTCAGAAGCCATATTTTTCAAATTTCACAAATCTCACTTTCTGTACATACGTCTTCCTGAATATATTTTATAATCCTACAAGTAATAAGTGTCTTTGTGTCCATTATTTTTGATTCTGGCTATTTTGTGGAAGATAATTATTTAAGTTTCATCTTTGATGCGTTAATAGATGGCATAGATTGAAAGTGTTTCAAAATAAATGAGTCTATCTTCATCATAATTTAGTCTCCCTAACTTTACTATTGGCGATAAGCTTCACAGATTGCAACACACTTCAGACTTATATACCCACTAATGATTGTTGCCACTAGTTAATGTTGCCTAGTCACTTTTGACAAGAGATATTTGTCTTGGTTACATACTGATGTCTCGGGACTTAGTTTATGACAAGATGATTAAACACTGTGATTAAATTTTAATTTGAGTATGTCAATAAATATATATAACCCTCTAATTTTCTCAAAATATTATCTACTATAATTTAGCAAAAGCAACCACTCATTTCCAAAAAGGCGTAAGAATCTATCCCTTACTTTCCATGAAATGTTACAAATGTCAAGGCATGATTTTTTTTTTAACTTCAAAGAGCTATCTAGGTCAAGCAATTTAGTTTTTAAGTAACTCTCTAAACTGTTGATTAAATAAGCTTTCACTTCCATTTTAGATCAAATTTACATTGTCATTTCCAATTGTGATAGTAATTTTTCCTTCTGAATCACCCTAATGTTATACCTTGTGACTACTTTCAAAATGTGTATTTTTAAACTCTCAAATTGCATATATCAAATATTTAGTGATGGAACATTGTGTTGCTGATAAACATTTTGTATGCATATATTGTATTGACTTTTCAAGGTTTGAGACAAGGTTATCATTTAATTTTTAAAATATGTTACAAATATATCTGTGTATGGCTGATACTTGATACAGTCTTTTGAAGAAATAGAAACCAACATTCTAGGACCCTCCAAACTGGCTCAGGAGCAAAGAAACCTGGAAACAGGGCTTTCAGGAATTAAAGACAAAAGATATATAATTTGTGGTCAGTTAACTTCATAGAAAAAAGGGAGGATTTGGATTGGCAGGCAATATAAGGGTAATTTTGTGAGAAATATTGGGAAATGAAAGAAGAGATATTTGCAGATATTTCTGCAGAGTTGATTCATGGCAATTAACCTTAACAGTGAGAAGCACTTCACTAACAGTGAGACTTAGTGTTGCAAATTCCTCACCACCTGCAACCAGACTTTAGACCTATTATCCTCTATGACATTGGCTAATTTTCCTAGGTTAAGCTATAGTGCAAAGAAGAATTTTGGTGCTCCATTAGAGTGGCCAGTATTGATTGAGTAGCACTTGTGTGCTAGGGACTTATCCAAATACGTGTATGCATCAATTCTTTGAATCCTCACAACACAAATGAGACAGTAAATATTACTAGTAACATTGTACAAAGGAGAACACTGAAACTCAGTGGAGTATGTAGTTACTTAAGATCAACAAAAGTGGCCCTGCTTGTATAATTATGGAATTAAAATGGAGTCTACTGTCACATATAACTAAAAAGAAACAATAAAAAAAAAAAAACACACACACAAAAAACAGTAAATGAAACCTGAAATTCAGGCCTAGATTTTTGCTTCACAGTCTATATTTCTAACTTACAACCTCCTCTCCCAAACCTGAGTTTGTATTAGAATTTGTCCATCTTTCTGTTAATGACCAACTTATTCAGAATATAAATATACCTTTCTGCAGAGATTTCACACAAAAAAGGTAATCTCTCCCATATCTTTTTTCATTACAACATTAACAATGCATTTGCCATTGGGATCCGTCAACAGCTAATATTAAGGAGACCAGAGAGATGTCCTGAGTCACAACTGCAGAAATAATTTCTTCTTCAAACAGTAGTCAGGAATTTGTAATCTTTCAAAAAGGACCACTGAAATCAGTTAACCATGAAGTCAGGAAATAACCCATTTGTGGATTAAAACAAGACATACTATGACATACTATGAAATTTAACAAGATTCTATTCCACATACGATTTTGTTCTGTTTTGTTTTGCTTTTCTTTGTAATGCTTTTCACTGAGGAGGGACTGAACTCACATTCAGTAGATTACCACACACACACACCCACACACACACACACACACACACAGATATTTACTATGTAGCAAATAATCCCCCTATTTAAAGAAATGTACTGTTCTTGACAGGAAAACATGTTTAACTCAATTAAGGGCAAAGAATGGGGATTCAAGGCAATACTCTAATTCCTTTCCAAGTAACTGGGCTTATAGAGTCTTAGCTCTGCCAAGGATAATATAAGTCATAGGACAATTGCAGCTTAAAAAATACCATTCAGTTCCTATTACAGATGCAGGTTTTCTCCAAGAAACTTTCCCTTACCCTCATAAGTTTGTATTAGTTCCATTCAGATAACCTTAATAAGAGATTCAAGAATCCTGGTACTTATGACTAAAATCCTAGTAATTATTGAGAGGAGTAGATATTATTATGCCTAGAAATATATATCTAGATCTATATATCTATCTATATTTTATATATACATATATATGTGTATACACACACACACATATATATGATTCTTTGGGGAAAACCTGATTATTTCAGTGACAAATCAAGGGAAATGAGTAATTAACAACTATATCTTTCAAAAAAACACTAATTCTGAAAAATGACCTAAAAGGTGACTGCTGTAACCTTGGATTCACTGACAAATTTTGAAAAAAAAACAATGTAGCCATATTTCACTGCCCAGTTTGTTAGATTTGTGTCTTCAAGTTTGACAAGAAAGTAAATGTCACTAAAATGCAAATGAGGAAGCTGCTAGCTTCTGTTCATACCTCAAACCATTTCTGGGCTTGTTGCTTATGTTCCAACCCAGCCACCTCAAGAACTTGTGTTCATACTCATGTTTGGGTTTTTTGTTGTTGCTGTTGCTGTTCTTTTTTTTTTTTTTTTTGTTTTTTTTTTTACTTTTCTATTGGTTCTTTTTAGTTATAAGTGATAGTAGAATCTATAATAATAAAAGCATGGGATGTATCATGTTCTAGCTCAGACCCCAGTACCTCTCCTTCCCCTTCCTTCTCCCCATCCCCTGCTCCCTTCCCTCTGTTGATCTTTCTGCCATTTACCCAGTTAATTTTTTAATTAATTTCTTGTGGATGTACTCTTTGGTAAGATTCACTGTGTATTTTGATGCATGTACATAGGAAAGTTATGTCAGATTCATTCCACTGTCTTTCTTTTCCTACCCCACTTTCTTTTCATTCCTCTTTGTCTAATCTACTGAATTTCTACCACTGCATCCCCTTATTGTCGGTTAGCTTTCACGTAGCAGTGAAAACATTCAACCTTTGGTTTTCGGGAATTGACTTTTTCACTTAGCTTCATAGTATTCAGATTCATCCATTTACCAACAAAGTCTTAAAGTCATTCTTCTTTATGGCTGAGTAATACTCCATTGTGTATGCCACATTTGCATCTAAGTTGGCTGCATAGCTTAGTTATTGTGAATTGTGCTGCCAATAAGTATTGATGTGACTGCATCACTGTAGTATGGTGATTTTAACTCCTTTGGTGGAATCGCTAGCAAATGGTAGTTTATTTCTAGTTTTTTGAGAAATCTCCATACTGCTTTCCTGAGTGGTTACAACCAGTTTGTAGACCCACCAGCAGTGTATGAATGTACCTTTTTCCCTACATCTTCACCAACATGTATTGTTACTTGTATTCTTGGTAATTGCCATTCTGACTGGAATGAGATGAAATCTCAGTGTAGTTTTAATTAGTGTTTCTCTAATTGCTAGAGATGTTGAACATTTTTCATGTATGTATTGACAGTTCATATCTCTTCTTTTGAGAAGTGTCTGTTCAGTACCTTTACCCATTTATTGATTGGATTTGTTTTTGTTTTGTTTTGTTTTGTTTTGGTGTTAAGTGCTTTGAGTTCTTTATACATTCTGGGTATTAATGCCCTATCTGAGGTGCAGATGACAAAGATTTTCTTACATTTTGTAGGCTCCCTCTTCATGCTTTTGATTGTTTCCTTTGCTATGAAGATGCTTTTTAGTTTGATGCCATCTCATTTATTGATTTTTTATTTTACTCCTTGCACTCTCAGAGTCTTGTTAAGGAAGTCAGTTCCTGAGCCAATATGTTGGAGAGCTAGGCCTACATTTTCTTCTAACAGGTGCAGGGCTTTTGGTTTAATCCCTAGGTCTTTGATCCACTTTGAATTGAGTTTTGTGCAGGGTGTGTTCTTGAATTATGCAATTCTTAAGTTGTGCTTACCACTAGAAAAAGAGGAAGTTTATCTTTTTATGTTGTTCCATGAAAAAACAGCTAAAGTAGGAAGATTCTGCAATAGAACCAAGGAATTAACCTTAAATATCAAGGTTTTTCCTTTTATTGCTATTTTATTCAATCAATCTGTTTATCTA
The DNA here is from genome assembly GCF_902686445.1 of Sciurus carolinensis. Lineage (NCBI taxonomy): Eukaryota > Metazoa > Chordata > Mammalia > Rodentia > Sciuridae > Sciurus > Sciurus carolinensis. The sequence goes on from NC_062217.1 coordinate 96,832,993, forward strand.
TCTATAGATATAAATATAGATTGTATTTTTTATGTTTTACATACACTTCTACATAGAGCAACAAGAGGCAGATATAAGACAGAACTTTCTTGATAAAAAATTATAATCAAGTTAATATTCGCGTCCAGTTACCTTTTCTCTTCTAATTGTCTTTTAGTTTAATCTCCTCCTACTAATTAGAAGGCTTTAGTATAGGAAACTTTTGTCCTAATGACAGAAGTTTTGAAGCAGAGCTTATTGAAGTTGATGCCAACATGGTTCTTTGAAAACATGAGGTGTTTTTTTTTTTTTTTTCATTCTCATGAACCATATTTACAATATTTAGAAAGATTGAAAAACAAGCTGTCTAAAAGTACATAGGAATAAAGCCTTTAGCCACTCCTTTAAGAAGCATGTGCTTGGTGGACAACCCCTAAAATAGAACTCACTCCCCCTGCCTACTGCTGTCACTCTGTTCCTGTCTGGATTGTGGTGGGCTGTTGAAAGGAAGCCACCAAGTACCTGAAACCTGATGTGTGCTTGAACGCTTCTCGATCCCTTTCCGGAAGTTAGATTTTACTATCCCACGCATAAGGACAGGGAATCTCTTGGCTTGATCTTCAAATGCTTTAGAAAACCCAATGAAATGAGTGGCAATTATATGACATTTAGCTGGGAGGACATTGGTCTCTGGGCTAAATTTTGGCCCAGGATAGAGCAACATGAGAAGAAAAATTAACCTTATTAGAGAAATTAATTTTTACACACTTTTCATTTCATTTTCTGTGTTTTAGAGGTTCATTTGAAGATTCTACAACCAGATTTTACACAGCATGTGTGGTAGAAGCTTTCGCCTATCTGCATTCCAAAGGAATCATTTACAGGGACCTCAAGCCAGAAAATCTCATCCTAGATCATCGAGGTTACGCCAAACTGGTCAGTGCATTTCATACATGGGTTCTGTTCTGCAGCTTTTAAATATTCATTTATAAAACGGTCTCTGCTAACATTAAAATTTGGTTTCTACTGCAGTGTTACAACTTTTCTTAAAAGTAGGACTTAGCATTATAATTTTCAATTAAATATATTTTCAAATTAGGTAAAAGTTATAAGAAATTATATTGTCTAAGTTTGAATTGCTATACTCCAGCAAAACATGCTTTCTGACAAGCACTAGAAAATACCACTGCTGGCATGTGTTCATAGACCTAAAAAGAAGCTTACAGGTTATTTTTCCTAGCTGGAATTCTGCTATCCAAAGGCAATGTGCATTTATCCTATAGTAAACTTTGAACCATTTTAATAGTATTTATCTAAGAAAATGCCAGTGGTAAAAATTGAGCTTTTCCAATAATGTTCTTAGGCTATGATGATGATGATGATGATAATGTCAAAAGTTCTAAAGATTTACTATAGAATGGAAGTTCTCCTATTTTAAAATGTATAACTTTTCTGGGTCTTGGATCTGTCAGTACCTGATTCTATTTATAAACTTTTGGAATTTTTATACGGTATATGGTTTTTAGAGAAATCAAATCAATGTCAGTTTATTATTTGTAGTGTCATCCAAATTGTTTTAGAAAAGAAATAGACTTTCTGCATTTGCTTTCTGCATTTTCAAATAATTAATATTGAATGAACTGTGAACTTCATGAAGTTCAGCATAAACCATTATATTCTAGGAAAGATGATGGATAGGAGCATCTGGCCTTCTAGTGTTTCTGCGTAAAGGAGATATTCTTTCTTTATGCCACAAACTCTGTTGGTGTAAATGTAGGGAAAAAATGAAAAATATTTCTGGAAAAAAATTCACTTCTCTTATTAATGATGTGAATTTAATTCAATATTTGTGTTCAACTTTTCCCACAACAGGGTTTTATCAGAGTAATTTTGCACAGTATACATGCTTCCTTTTAGAAAACAAGATTATAACAACTTGCATCTGTTTTTATTTTTTATTTTTATGATCAGTATACTTCAGCAAAATAATTTATTGCTTTACAACTAATCATAAGTGGCTTATGTATCTTGTCTTTCTCTCTTTGTAAGGTTGATTTTGGCTTTGCAAAGAAAATAGGATTTGGAAAGAAAACATGGACTTTTTGTGGAACTCCAGAGTATGTAGCCCCAGAGATCATCTTAAACAAAGGTCATGACATTTCAGCCGACTATTGGTCATTGGGAATTCTAATGTATGAACTTCTGACTGGCAGGTATGGACATTTATAGGGAACTGCTAGTAAAAATAGATCACATACAACTACACACTTCTGCCTTTGTCACTCCAATTAGTTCATCTAAAAGTAGATTTCAACAAATCTCAGTACCATGCTTCAGTTATGCTAATGATAATTCACAAAGTAAGATTTAAAATAGATCCAGTGAAGACAACCAACTTGATACCAATTTTTGGTCTCATTATTGCTAACTCCTTATATGAATGTGAACACAGAAGGATCCAATGTCTTAAATGAGATTTTGAGTCTAATCATTTAGCCAGCAATGAAGCAAGGGAAATGATAATCTTAAAATTTCAAGGGTTAACATAGAAGTAAGAGGGCTGGTTAGCAATTATATATATATATATATATATATATATATATATATACACACACACACACACACACACACAATATATATATGTACTTATGTATATATTTACATATATATAATTAATATTAAATGAATTGTCAATTTCATGAAGTCCAGTGTACATACACACAATATGTGAATGTGTTGCTATTTGTATAGTGTTATAATCAACAACAACCAAGTAGGCATTAGGAATACCACATAGTGTAAGACAGATTACGAGCTCCCCAAAGACTAATATTAAGAGAGAAGTGAATACACCACTATGATGTGAACTAAGAACAGTAAGTGTGAGGGCCTTTATGACCCACAGAGTTTAGAAGAGGGCTGGGTGTGTCCAGAAGCCTTTTAAATAATGGAAGGCTATAGTGGGGCCTTTTAAAGGAAGAATGGGACTTGGATGTAGAGAGGAAAAAGAAAGGGCATTATAGGCATGAATTTCCTCAAAATTAAAATTAGAATTATAACCTATGATCCAGTAATCCTATTATAGTCAAGAAAATGAAATCAGGCTGTTGAGAGACATCTGCACTCCCCTGTTCATTGCAGTCTTATTCACAATAGACAAAAAAAATGGAGCTATCCTAAGTGTCCATCAACTAATACCGTGGATAAAGACAATGTGTTACATATACTCGGTGGAATACTGTTTGATCATTTGAAAGAATGAAAGCCTGACATTTGCCACAAGCAGCATGAATGGAACTGGAGGTCATTGTGCTAAGTGAAATGAACCAGACACAGAGAGACAAATACTATAATCTTACTCTCGGAAAACTTGATTTTTAGAAATTGAGTGAAGAATGGTGATTATCTGAGAGTGGAGAGAGTACAGGGGAGTGATAAAATGGGAAGAAGTTGATCAATGGGTACTAAGGTACAGTTAGATAGGAGTAGGAAGTGTTGGTGTGCTACTGCACAGTAGGGTGATTGTAGATGTCCGTACTACACTACACATTCAGAAAGCTAGAAGAAAGGACTTTGAAGGTTTTCACTGTAAAGAAATGATAAACATTTGTGGAGATAAATGTGTCTAACCTAATTTCAGTATGACACAATGTATATATGTATCAGCACTTTATATGGAACCCACTAATACATATACTTTTTATGTTTATGCATCAATTAAAATTAAAAATTTTTAAATGTTAAAAATATCAAAATGAAAAGGAAACAAGTGTAGCCACAGAGATAGTACATAGGTTAAAAAAAATAATGGAAATGTAAAAACGATATAGAAATTTTTATAGAAAGAGGATATAGAAGGTCAAAGGAAATAGAAAAGCACAATTATGTGTATGAATAGAATATTATCAATATGATAGAAAAACTTAATTGCATAACAAAAAACTCATGACATAAATACTTGACTCAGTGTATGCTTTTGACATGCGGTGATCATGGTGGAACCTTCAGAGTAATAACATCACAATGTGTCCAAGCATAAGTTTCCAAATTCAGTGACAAGAAATAATCATATTGCCATGAAAATCACATTATGTATGGTGCTGACTGTGAGGAGGAAAATAGTTTCAATTGACCTTACCCTTTTCTAGACACCTTTATTACTAAAAGATAATATAACACGAATTTTGTGGTTATGGGACAACATTATGGTATAAACCCCATTAATTTATATCAAAACAAGTTATTCTTAAAATACAAATGCAACATACATAAAGTACACCCAGACCTTTCTCAAAAACAATTCTACATGACCAAGTCCACAAAGATGAGTCCAAATAAACCACTCAGGAGCAGAGAAACTGGAAAAGAGATTGGAGATTGATGGAGTATTTTGCATTAAACATTAAAATTTAGATGAAGTATTTAAATTTGTATTGCTTAATGGAATTTAAATATTATAATCTTTAACAATCTTAAAACAATACCAAAAGCAACCAAAGTTGAAGTAGAAAGAGAAAAATAGTTCTAACTATATATGTACTTATCCTTATCACTCATAATTAGGAATCTTAAATTGTTTTTTATAGCTGAAACATGTTATAAAAATATAAAAAAACGTGTTATAAAAAAATAAAGTACAAAAATCAAGGTTTTTATAATTTTTTTTTCTTTAGCAAACACTTTCAGGAATTCATATATTATCATTCCAGAATCACATATTTGGATATTGCCTTTTTTTATTTTATTCCTCAGTTTAATAAAGTCAAAGTAAATTGAATGCCTGTATTTTTCAAAATCAAGTGTAATATAATCCTGTGTATTTCCATCTACACAGATAAATATATGAAATTATGTTAATCAAATGTTTATTATTAATAGTTGGGGTATTTGATATTTTCACTTTTTAGTAATTTTAAGTTTTACATATTGCATGAATATCTTAGACTGTACATGCATCACTGTATTAAAGCCACAAAAGCCATCTTTAAAAAATTGTTCTAGTTGTCCAAGGTAAACATATAAATATAAAAGGAAATCATAAATTAAAAAGCATTAAATTAATTAAAAATGCTAGATTTGTGTCTTCCTCATTTTAAAACTAAAAATCAAAATTCCCCAGTTAAGAAAGAAAATATTCAATTGTAAATCACATAAAACTTTTTAAATTCTAAGAGAATACTAAATATGAGTAAAGGTCTATTTATTTTAAAAGTGACTATAATTGACTTACAGCTAATAACATATTAAATAGAAAATATTTATCACAGAAAATGAGGCAGATAGCATCACAGCCCTCGGCAAAAGCAAATGGGCTACTATTTTACATCTGCTGAGAAAAAGGAAATAGTTTAAACTTTTATTAATAAACATGAAGTGCAAAAATAAAATAATCCATAAGATTTCTTCTTAAAGCAATGTGAACCCTGGATAAAGTATAATTGAGTTGATGAGCATGACAAGGGCCAAAGAGTTAAGGGATGGTTTGAATGACCAAGGACAAGAGGTTAGTCACCTGCATATACAGAAAGGAGGGAACAGCAGAGAAACCTGACTCATTTATGTTCGTGTCAGGGGCTTGCACAGTGTTTGGCTGCTTATTGAATTTCTTCCTGTTTCACTACTAATGTAAGCCCCACATAAGAACTGGTACCTTTTGTGGCACTTGTAACAATTTCACTGTTCTTATTTAGAAAATAAAAATAGTGTCTCTGATAACATTTTGCTCTCATTCTCCCAGCCCACCTTTCTCAGGCCCAGATCCTATGAAAACCTATAACATCATATTGAGGGGGATTGACATGATAGAATTTCCAAAGAAGATTGCCAAAAATGCTGCTAATTTAATTAAAAAACTATGCAGGTAAATGTTTTAAACACATTCTTTTTGAAAGGATTATACTGTGAAAATAATTAGATTATTTAACAAAATTATTATTTTACTTTTAGGGATAACCCATCGGAAAGATTAGGAAATTTGAAAAATGGAGTGAAAGATATTCAAAAGCACAAGTAAGTGCTCTTTCTTTATAACTTTCAGGTGTCAAGAGTTCAGAAAAGCATTTCCATAAGGTGGTATGTTTTGATGTGTTTTTAGTTATTGGTGTATAAGGGATATAGTTCTACAGGAACAGGCAAAGAGCTTGTAGAGACCAGTTAGTTTTTCCAAAGACCCTTCTTCAAGTGTCTGGAGCTATACAGACATGTGTGACAACCCTGTGGCTTTCCAAACAGCAGATTCACTAATTCAGTTGCTCCGAACTCATACTAGCATTTCTTTTTCCTCTCTGACCCAAAGAAAAAATGGTTATTTTTAATTTAGGGGCTCTACTCCCTACTAGAATATTAAAACCAAAGTTGCCCACTGCATCATACCCAAGATTTTTAGATTAAAGGCAAAATATATATTTTCCAACCATCTCCCAATTAGGTATAACAGGAAAGCAATGCAGAGCACAGCCTTTTTTAAATAATAAGTAACATCAGAACTTATGTAAGCTGGATGTTCCAAAGCTAAACTAAACCCAGACTGATTTTTCTCTTTGTCTGCTTGTCTTACACTCCTAAGAAATTCATATATTTATCAAAATAACTTATGTACTGAACTATCTGAATATCTAGAAGTCCTACTAAAAATTTGGTATAAACATTTTCTAATGGTGGTATCTGCATAGACAAAACAAAAGGAAAACACCTTCCTGTGCCAGTATGTAGTCCTTGTTTTCACAGAAAAGCTGTGTATAAAATACCTTCTTTCTATCTTTAAAAGGAAACTGGGATATGAAGAGACAAATATAGGACTGTGAAAAGGGTGATCAGCTTAGGCTGCACTCTGAATCAGTGACAGAGATGGAAAGTTAATTTTCTGTCCTGACTTCATCTCCTGACTCTAGTTCCTTAAAATAAAGTGTCCCGTAAGGCACAAGGTCAGGCATATTATGATACTTAGAAATTATAATGACAGTGTAGGAACAAGGTCATGTGGACATTATGGCTAAAATGACAAGAAAACCAGTTGTGTGGCAGTTGGCATTCAAATTTGACAATCACACTTTTAAAATATGCGTTTATGAAATAAGCTAATTCAAAAACATGGGATTCATTACAAAACATTTTGTCACAGGAAGATGTTAGCCTAACTAGAGTTTGTATGTCACACACTCTCTACATGTTGTCCTGGAAGACTCCACAGCAGGCACATGACTCTGATGATGTTTTTCCTTTCCTAGGTGGTTTGAGGGCTTTAACTGGGAAGGTCTGAGAAAGGGCACCTTGACTCCTCCCATAATACCAAGCGTAAGTGACTTTTCAGCTGAAATTGTGCTTGCTGGTGTTTATGTTATCAACAAAGAACTGTTCTTTGTCAAATTTTGTCGTGTGATGGGATTAAATAAGCTATAAAAATATTCCATTAAAATGATGAAGTACTTTAAAATCCAGACTTAAAAACAGATAACTTTGGGAATGGTCGCTGTGGATGTGTTTTAGCCTTATCTTTTTTAACTATGTACTTTAATTCCAGTTGCCTGTGTAGATGAATGTGATTTAACTTGTGTTATGGTAAATGCTAAATATGTGCATGTGTAGACAGAAGAACAAAGCAAATCTGCAGCAACCAGTTTCAGCAGCTATCACTTCTTGAACAGCATTCCATTTCTGCCCCCTTGGTGGTTCTCCCTCACCCTCCCCCAATGTGACTTTGAAGCACTCTCAGGTACAACATGTCCTTTCAGCTCTCTATCAAGCTCTGAAAGAAAAAGAGCTGTGTGGTGGTGCTCACCTGTAATCCCAGGGGCTGAGGAGGCTGAAGCAGGAGGATCACAAGCGCAAGGCCAGCCTCAGCAATTTAATGAGGCTCTAAGCAACTTAGAAAAAGCAACTTAGTGAGACTCTGTCTCAAAATAAAAAATATAAAAGGCTGTGATGTGGCTCATGATAAAATGCCTCTGTGTTTAATCCCTAGCACCAAAAAGAAATAAATAATAAAAGAAAAAGGTTTTTTTCTTAACACATCAGGTTTTTTATTGAATAGCCACTTCATTCACTAAGTGGACTCTACATCATAGTAACCTGAAATTGATTTCAACTGATTGCATTTATATTTTTCATTCATACTGCATTTAATAAGATGTAGTGTGTCTAAATTAAGAGAGAGATGACTGCTTTATGGTCCTGGGACTTTCATTCATATGCTACCTCTGTCTAAGACTAATTCAAACCTGATCCTTGTACAGAAATATATTTCCTTTTTCTAAGACTTATTTCTGTGCTAATATTTGTTTATTCATAAAACAAAAAATACCATTACCATGTCCCACATTACAGATGCTAATTGCATTCATGATTGGTTTTAGAACAAAAGCAGAGTAATAAACTAGAAGAGGTAAATAAATAAATACTAAACTTAAATTATCCTAACCTAAATTTATTAGGGGTCTTTTATACAATGGAAATATTAAATTGGCTTTTGCTGATGCTATGCTGATTGGACTTTGCCCAGTAAATTTATAAGATTTCTGCTCAAGTTTAGAAATAGCTCTTATACATAGAATAAACATACAATACCTGGCTTCTGCCTGCTTCTCCATCCTCACCTCCTTGTACTCTCCTTCCTTCTTAGATAGCAGTTACATCAGCATATTTTAGTTACTTCAAAGCATGGAACTGTCTCTCTCTGAATCGCCTCAGGACCTTGGCATGTGCCTCCCTCCATGTTGAATTCACTGATTCATAGGTTATAAATCATACTTTTTCAAAGAAGCTTCATATGTTCACTCTTACACCCTCAAGGCACTGTACACACACACACACACACACACACACACATATATATGAATCAGATATGTATATCATATATATAGGTATACATATATATAGAATAAATAAATATATATATTTTACAGCACTAGTCAAAGTTCATACTTAAAGATTTTCTTAATTACTGTTTTTAACCACACAATTTATTTCTTACTGTAATATAAATCTCTATGAAGTAAGACCTATATTTATTTTTACTTGCCACTGTTAACTCCAATTCAATCCCAATTACATAATAGATGTTCCTATTACATAGCAGATGCTCAAACAATTGTCATTGAATAGGGGATTAAAATGCTTTTTGAAATTGAATATACAGAAAATATAGTACGTGCACATAATGGAATACTATTCAGCCATAAAAACAAGAATGAAAATCTGTTATTTGCAGCAACATGAGTGGAACTGGAAAGCATTATGTTACGTTAAATAAACCAGGAATGGAAAGACAAATGCCACCTGATTTCACTCATATGTGGAATCTAAAACAGTTTGTCTTGTAGAAGTTGAGTAGAATGGGTGCTACCAGAGGCTGGGAAGAATAGGGTGAAAGGGATAGGGAAAGGTTGATCAACGGGTACAGTGTTTCAGTTAGATGGGAGCAAATGGTTCTGGAGTGCTATTGCACAGTATGGTGACCAGAAATAACAAAAATGCACTATTTATTTCAAGAAACTATGAGAAAGGATTTTGAAAGTTTCACTATAAGCACACAATAAATGTTTGAGAAGACAAATATGTTTAACCTAATTTAAACATTATGCAATGCACACATGTATCAAAAATTGCATGGTCCCCCACTGATAGTATAATCTGCATATTTTTTATGTATTGGCTTAAAAATAAAGAACAATTCTTTTTAATAATGGAAAATAAAATAAAATTCTAGCATGGAATTCTATGAAAAAAAGCCAGAAAGTTTCTACTCATTCTCTCATGTTGCAGGTTGCATCACCCACGGACACAAGCAATTTCGACAGTTTTCCTGAGGACAGCGATGAGCCACCGCCTGATGACAACTCAGGCTGGGACATAGACTTCTAATGCATTTCTCTTACCTGCTTCTGCCTTGCTGAAGACAGCTTTTTCTGAGACACAGCTGCCAGCAAACTTGAGGGAAAGAGAGAAGATTAGTGCTCGGGGTCACCATGATGCCTTTGATCGATGCTGCTCCAGTAACTACAGTGGCATTAGGACTTATTGCTTAGATGACAATAGTGCTCTTTACATGTTTTCTGTTTGAACCTAAAATAGCAGTTGACATGGTGGTCCTGAAGCAAAGCCTTTCACCAGTACAGAGATGTTTTCTATTGTTGCAACGATCGATCTTGCTTTGCTCTGATTATAATTTGAAAGACTGTAGGAAGCACTTCAATCTAGTAAAAGAGTCTGTACCTTGCTAGGTTTATCAGGATGAAAGAATAATATATTGGTACGATGGATTACTATGGTACAGAACCTGGGCTATCCCCTTTCTTTAAATGAAGGTTGTGGAATCTGTTACTGCAAGCCAGTGTATATACCGTAGAAAAGAGGACCACACATCTGTGGGTCACAGAGTTCATGTCAAACCAGTGCTAGAAGTTTCATGATTTTATTTCCCAGCAGTGCTGATGACAAGACTGAATGTTACCTTTTCTTTCTGACAGATTTTAAAAATTGATATGATAAAAGCACAACTGCTATGGATTCTCCTGAGACCTTTCATAGCAGGTATATATGCGTTTTCACAGAGGATTGAAAAAAATGCATGATATTCATTTCTTTTTGATAAATTGGCATGACAGAGTGGGGGAAAAAAGCAATTCACAAAACCATTTCATATTTTAAAAAACATATTGTGCTTAAAGATGGTCCTGGAAATAAATGACTAGCAGCCAATTGGTTTATCTATTTACCTAACATACCCTCAAACTGAGGCTTAAAATATTTCTTTTATAAAAATAAACCCTTGGGTTGGGGGTGGGGTATGGTGGGGAGGGATTAAGACCCATCCAAAAAATAAAAAACTATATAGGTGCTATGTATATCTTTCATCTGTAATGTCAGTGTCTGAACAGACAACACAAATTCTAAACCTTACATGTCTAGCCAGAGACTCAAGCATTTTCACTAAATTTATTAAACTAAACACCTGTCAGATTTCACTTACACAACATAGACTAGGTTCGAGAGAGAAAGGTGATTTGGAAACCTTTTTGAACTAGCTTCTTGTCTTAGGCCTGAACCAAAAAAGAAATAAGAAAAAAAAAAAAGTCAGAAAGCACAAAGTCAAAGTTATTAAAGTTTACAAAACCAGGAAGCTCACTCATTTGAGGTCAGGAAAGAGAACAAGAAACTGCACAGGTGTTGATTACCTTTTCCTGAATAAACCCACATACTTGTCAAAGTAGGAAGGGGTTAGAGAGGGAAAAAGGAACATGAGTTCACAAAAATTGATTTTAGCAAAATAAAACAAATATTAGTGAACCTGAAATTTATACTAACTAGGAAAGACTAGATATGAAAATATTAGACTGATTTGCTTTTTTCACGTAGAATAAAGAATCAGCAGATGAAGTTGGGTCCATTGGTGGCAAGCCAGATGAACATTATTAGCTGTCAATAGTGGAGTTTTCCAGAAGCTTTTTTTCCTGGACAGATAGCATTATACCTACACAGATCAATGTATAACCTTCCAAACTGTCTTGGAACTGTATGTGAATTTGGTATAATAAGGACAGTTTTGCTTTTTAACATTAGAGAGTTTTTCTTAATCTAATGTAGATGTTTTTGCAAAATTATGTCCAATTAGATCATCATATCTTAGCCAAGAAAGGGTATATTATGAATTTTGTTTGAATTTTTCATACTCAAAACTATTTTAGAACATGATATCAAAATAAACTCTAAAAACATTTTTAGGATAGAACTAATAAATATATACTATATATATAAAGGATAAAATTCAATTAAAACTTTGATCCTAAGATATTATTGATACTATTATTATTGGAACTTTCCCTCTCTTACAAACAATTTCTCAAAATCAACCTATTCCCCAAGACATTGGCTGTCTTCTGCAGATTTCAGAATATAAAATTAAGTGTATCAACCTAAAGTCTAGCTATGAATCCTATTTCAGAGGTTTCATATGTCTTTTAATTGGTCTTTTAATATGTATATGTATAATTCCAATTACCGCCAATGTTCAATAATTTTTGTTTAAAGATTGTGTGGTTCAGGTATGCTAAAGGCTTGCTAGAATATTAAATTTACCTTGTCATTAGAAAGTGAATCTGCCCCTACAAATTTTCAAATATCACAAAAGTCCCAGAAATTAGCACTTACTCTGGATTTTGGACTATTATGGTTCAAGTCTAAGACAACCCATATGTACAGTTCTACGGAGAAGGAAGAAGTAGCATTCAGCACAATGTAACTGTAGATTGTTTTTCCCACCTGTACCTGCATCTTCGTCATTTCACCCACAACATTGTATCAGGATGTCTAAAGCAATCACCAAAAAATAAAGGTGAACTATATCTTCCAAGAATTACTAATGAAAACATTCATCTGATTTATAACATTTAATTTAAAGGAATTAAATCTTGTCTTAATGAAGACACTAGGGCTATAATTCATGGTCAGCTTCATTTTATTTCTGAATTTTTCATGCCCTCTTTTTTTCTTACATTAAAGAACATCTGGATAAGTTTAGAATAGTGCCAACTTGTTTGATTTGTGAACTGACTTTCTTGTTAATATTTCCAGTATGGGAAATAAGGGCTTTCTGTGTGTCTTGATTCACAGGAAAACTGAAAACTGCCAAGGGAAGGAATATCAAAGTTGAGATAGATTGAATACATTAGAGAAAATTATTTGTGGAAAATTGCTGTAATTGATTTTTATGTTTATTACCTTCCTTGTTATTACAATATGAATCAGACCCATGTAGCATTTAAAACAAATGTATTTTGATTATATACTTAACAAATCATAGTTTTTACTTACAGTTATGAAATATACATGTGAATTTTACATGTATAATGATACATACTCAACTATTGGATTTTTCTTGCTTCATTTTTAAATGACTGAACTGATGATGATGAATTTAAATTTAAAGAAGTCAGCTACCAGATTGACAACAAGGATATCAGAAATGATTTCATACAATAGAGGTGATCTGTGCATTATCCATAACACTGTTTTCTTTCACAATAGGACCACAGACAAATATTTATGTAAATAGATATTTTTGTGTGATATTTTGTGGTACATATAACTTTTTTTAGTGTTTCACAGCATTATTATTTCATTTTATTTGTATTGAATAATGTTTTTAGGTCCAAGTAGACTTGAATTAATGTCATAATTGTCAGTATTATTGAAAACTATGTCAACAGTACTGTTATTCATCTGTCCCATAGTTTAGAACATGACCTGGCTATCTGGCATTGTTGCAAGTGCCTTAAATTCATGGCATCTGATTAAAAAAAAAAAAAAACAAATTTGGTGTTATGCTGCATGACAAAGACAAACACACCTCAAAATGTTGTCCTTTCTTAGCTTGCTGCGTTTTACAGTTCTTTCTGCTAACAATTTATAAGCCTTTATTATATAATATTGATGAATTACAGAAATGATGAAGTTGTTCTCTTATTTCTGTTAAATGTACCAGAGCTGTGTATCTGTTAATGAGATACAGCGTCATTTCTGTGAAATGTATAAATGTATGTGCAGGTCAAATTAATATATGACATACTATCAGTCTGTATACAGGTATTCCTGTTTTGCTAAGCTGTGCAGATTCAGTGAAAAAGCAGTTAGTGCAGTCACATTCTAGCATATCTCATTTTATAGACTCCATTAACAATGGTCCAACCCCCCAAAAAATCAGAAATGACTGCTAACCACACCTCGTTCTGAAACCAATGATGAAAAAGTACCTTGGTGCACCACTCAACAAAACAGGATGCTTTCTCTGAGTTCTTGTATATGCAAATCATTTATGAGGCAAGTTTTCGACAGACCTAGAAAGCAAAATGTTGAAAGTATGTGGTAAGCCCTCCTCTTTATCTGCCCCTGCATCAACAGACAGAGCTCTGGGACCTTGACCATGACTCAGAGGTTTGGGCTTTCTGAGTAAGGGGACATTTCTTTAAGCATCATCTATCAGATTTATTTCAATGTATGATGTTTTTACAACTGGTCAGTTCTTTTGTATTCTTACTGCTATGGTTATTTGATTGTCCTCTTACAATTTGTTCTACATGAAAGAGTCCTTTGTTAGTCAGAATGCAACAAACTGTCATCAAATGGTCATTGACCACTTGCACTCTTTTGATGTAGATTAAAAACTTTTTCATAAACTTAACCTGCTTTGATTTGCTCTGTATTTTTCCTGCAGCTGTAATTGCCGAGTGCCTGTTGTATACTTTATAGAGTTGAAATAAAAAAAATAATTACTTTTGAACTTGGTTGATGTTTAATTCCACACACTATTTAAAAGATGGAATTGGCCTATCATACTAGAAGGGAAATGCCATGTGCTCCTATTGTAAACTGTCACTATAATTATCTAGAAAATACTTCTACTCCAACCATCCTTTGTGAAATACCCTAATCTAATCTAAAATGAATCCAACAATTCAGTTTTAAGAATTCAATGGGAATAATACTGGGCCACCGGCATGACAGTAAAACAAATGTAGATACCCACATGAAACCATAAATTAGAAGATTTCCCTATATTACCATCAAACACTCCTTTGAGCAATTTTCATCAAACTCCAAACTAGACAAGCAAAGGGAGGATTCCCATAAGTTACTACATGCAAGGATGGAATTATTCAGTATGAAAAGCAATTTCACAAATCTCTGTTCTAATATTTGTTCATTGGGTCCCTCTCTTAAGCTTTATATGCATAAAAGTATATAGTTTTAAAGAATACAATTAGAACTCATTCAGCTCTCCAAAACCCTGGTAAACATAGTATTCCATCATCCTTTTTCCTCACTGCAGTAATGATGCACACATTGAAATCTAGTACATAGCATAAAGATTCCCTCAATTTGATGGTGTTTTTCTTATTGACATCACATTGCCAGTGAAAGTGAGTTAAAAACACTGATTTGAAGAACACCAGAAATTTAGTCCAGTCTGCTTTCTCAGACAGAGCCAATAAAATAATCTGGGAAAAATACTATGTCAATATATCACATATGATGATTTTATTTTGCAAATTAAAAATATTTTTAATATCTATCCTATAATTTCTTTAATTTTCTCAATGTAGATTTAAGAATGATCTTCCCTAACCCTGAAAGTTTTTTTTTAATTACACAGTTTTAGGAGCAACGTGCTGATCAACACAATCACTTCAGAAACAGCAGTGAGGGAGGGTAGGCAATGGTGAAGACACTGCTCCTGCCACTGTCACATTTGCACATATTAATTTCAATGCAATTAAATCAACACAAGATTAGTCAACTATGACAATAAGTTGGACAAAAGATTCAACTGTAAATTTGAGAAGACTGGATTGTGTGTTCATTCAAGTTGATCACATTTTGCTTGCAGACCTAACCACAGATTCTGTTATAGCCTTAAAAATGTCATGCTCAGTCACCACATTTAATATTCTTTTTCAAAGAGTTCTATTTAGAATTTTCTTCAGTATTATATAACTTTTAAACTAAGAAATTAATAGATTGATGAAACAGTAGGCTTCTCTCTGGAAGTTGTTTTTCAGCTCAGGTGAATCTCTGGAGCAATGACAAATCCATCCACATACCAACTATTTGAGCTAAACAGGGTAAGCCTAAATCTCATGCAAAAAAAAAAAAAAAAGAAAAAGAAAAAAGGGTGGGGGAGGGAGGGAGAGGAAGAGGAAGGAAACAAAACAAGGCATACAAAACAACCCCAATGGATAGCCAATGAGTTCATTAAAGTTAGTGACCAGATTCAGGGCATATGATCTAGGCCAGTGTTTTCCAAACATTAATGTCATACATAACGATGTTTCTGGGAAATAAGCTAAAAACAGATTCCCAGGGTCATCTACTGTTACTTTGAGGTGTAACCTGGGCATGTGATATTTTAACAGACACCTTATTTTATTTTGATGGAGATATTTTATGTGGATTTCCATAGAAGAGAAATCAGAAAATAAGGTCCATGTTTGGGTAAAAGAACTAAATAAGGGGAAAATGTCTAAATAGACATGATCACCCAAAGCATATTAAATACCTTTGAAAATGTTAAGTATTTACATTCCACTTATATAGATGTCCTTCCTAGCTAACATACCAAAACAGTATGTGAATAATAAACTATTTTAAAGGAATAAATCTACATCTTGATTTTCAATGCCCAAAAGGTATATTTATACCCACTTCTGGTATCTGGTAAGTCAGGATAAGATACTAGCAGTTAACTTGCAGGAGGCCTTTCAGTCCTCTAAGGAGAAATGACAATGGATTTAAGCTTCTGGCTCAGCTGGATTTTGACCTCAATTCACCAATGTCTGATTTCCCTCCATGGGGTATTTCCCAGCTCCATGGAAGTTATGTTTAGCAGTTTGACTTGCTTTGACCATTGAAAGGTGAACCTGTCACTTCAAGAAGAAACTTTAAGAGCCAATTTGTGTTTCTTTACATTCTCTTTTTCTCTACAGTTGTGATGTGCAATTCATCAACAGTGGCTGCCCTGTCAATTTCAAAAGTGTGAATGGCAGTGAGCAGGAGCAGAGCACTCAGGCTTTACAGTGGGATACATTGTTTTGGACCACTAGGATTCTAGCTTTGTCTATTTCTGCTGCATGATCTTGCCTATTCCAATTCATAAAATACTACAGACATACAGAAGAAAGACGAGGTCTGATCTAGCCCCTGCAAGTGTTTCGATAGTACAAATAACCCACTTTCAGGCACAAGATACCAGAATAAATCTTCAGACCCTGAATCACAGTGAAGACTTGGTGAATTCATTCAAATGTGTAATCTTTTGATAAGAAGCATTTCAAACATGACATGGAAAAGATACACTTCAACCCAGGAATGGGTGGAAACATTCTTAGGACCTGGGCATCTAAAATTGATGCAAAGGGTTATTTGGGAAATTTGTGTGAAGACTCAAATTTAGAATCACCAGGTTGAGCATGAGAAAAAATGAATCTAGTAGAAAATGTGTTAGTTATGAGATTGGGGGGTTACAATTCCTAGGTAGAACAGGAGTCTTTGATTCCTGAAAAGATGTGAGAGCCACAGAGTTTAAACAATAAAAAAAGGTTGAAATCAAAGCAAAGTACAACCTAAACTATAATTATGATATCTTATATGTAACCCTTGCTAAGTTACACATACTATAAATTGCTTTAAATTTGCCTATTTATGTGAATTACCTAGGGTTTTAGTTTCCCTATCCACAAGATTAATCTCTTCAGTAATTATTATTTTTAGTAATACAATTTTGTGATTCTAAGTTGCTTCACTTTCTGAATCTCTCTTTCCTTATTTTTTAAAAGCAGGTGTTGCCAAACTATAGTCCATAGACCCAATATGGCTCACAGTCTATTTGCAAATAATGTTTTTACAGAAAAAACATACATACCATCTATAGCTGCTTTCATGCTATAATTGTATTTGTTTTGAGTAGGTAGGTAGAGGTTGTATGGTAGGTGAAATCTATAATAGTTAATATCTGGTCCTTTTCAGAAAAGTTTGTCAACCCTTGATCGAAAAGGAAGACTTACAACAAACCAATGATATTTCAAGTTTAGTTTTCCATAAAGCCTCAGCACACTGAGGTGGTCTCTCCTAGGTCACCTGGATAGAATAAGTAGAGGAATGTATAGGTTGAAAGAAAGGGACACACAGTGATTAGGCTCCATGGGCTCCAAATTTCTAATTCTGATTCAACCAAAGAAGTTCCAATGTTATCTGTTCCACAGACTGGGGATGCATGTGATATTCATTCATCTGGAGAAATGATTGTGCTGTTTTAGATCATACTTGAGGTTCTTTTCATGTGTGCATTTCTAAATATGTGGAGAGAAGCTAGTGGCTTAATTTCTTGATACAACTGGTGATACAGGGGATTCACTTCATGAACACTGATCAAATTAAATGCTTGTAATTATACTCAAAGTTACTTTAAAAAGATTGAGACCTATATCAAATAAAACAAGTGATATACCAAAAGTTGCACACTTCATACTACTTCTTGATCTGTGTAAGTTCAAGGGTAAAATACTGCTTTTGCTCCTTTTTTTTTTTTTTTTTTTTTGCATGTTGGATAATTTTTCTCACATATAAAATCAGCTTCCATTTAATATATACATTTTAAAATCTTCCTATCTTATTAGGGTCCAGGTTATCTTGCAAAAATGTCAATTATATAGTAATTTCCAACTCCCTTCAATCACCTGTGAATTCCCTAAGAATGCAAACTTCTTAATGAGGTTAGTTCCCCCTGCCCTTTAAAATCAGCTCTGAGCCTTTGCTTGACTTCCAGCCTTCTGCAACTATTTAGAGTTGTACATAGAATTTTTTACTCCTTTATAATGTCTTACTATTCAATGGTCAACTCAAGATCTATGGATCTCAGAAAAGGCATAACTACTTCCAAATGTTCTTTATGACAGGTTAAGTTTTCTTTGTCAATAAGCCCTTGTGCAAATTCTGAATATTGAGATTAATGTTTTTTTTTTCTTAAAATAGTGGATGAGGATTCTGCAAAACCTGATTTTTTTTTTTCCATGCTGGGAGATATGCTGTCCATTATTGTTAGGCCATTAGGAAACATCAGAAATATAGCAAGTTTACTAGGGTTAGAGAAGGACCTCTTGGAGGCAGGGCTATCACAGATTGTACCAAACAAATTTGGGATATACTTCATTTCAATTTGCATGTAAGACCATTAGGATTACACAAAGACAATTTGAGATACAATTATTTGTATTACAAAAAGGTGAGGCCTCATGAGACTAAGAATGATGCATTGAAGAGGCATTTAAACCATAACTTGATTTCCTTTTGGAAACAAGTATGTTATTGGAGCATTAAGCTAGTAGGTTTGAGACTGGGAGTTTCAGGAAGGACCCTGATTCTAGAGCTACTCTGCCATGCAACTTTGAGTAAGTAACTTCACTTTAAGTATTTTCCCTATCTGAAAATAAAGATCTTTCAGGACTTCTACTTGCAGCAAAAAGTTCAAAGAAAAAAAAGCTAAATTTAAAAATAATAAGTACACAGCTACATACACAAACTAAAAGGGAAACTCTTGGTAAACAAAAATGAGAAACTCCTAAAAGAAAAAAGTAAGCCAGAAGCCAAAGATGGTTGTCTCAGTTACAGCAAAAGTAAAAAGTTGAACTCAGGACCCTCACGGGAAAGATCAGTGCAGAAAGGTAACAGAAATACCAGGAAGCATCTCAAATGAAGAAGTGATGGAAGAGAAGGGCCAGGCAACCAACAGGAGTGTGTAGAAGGCCATTTAAAATGGTAGTTTCTTCAAAATATGTCCATTTAAAGTTTTAAACAAAATTTGTCAGTCGCAATTGTTTCATATCACTCATACAGGTCAGTGCAGACTCCAGAATATTTCTAAGGTCACAGAAAGTTGTATCAGACAATGATGACTTGAGATGTCACAGCAGGAGTCAATTTGTAGGTACATGCAAGCTGGAACTTCATCTGCATTTCCAAATGGAAGGAAAAAGATAATTTTGCTCTCAGACTCTTCCAGAAAATAGAGGGAAAACAAATGTATTTCATGTCATGTTAGCAGTTTGACCCAACCTTGATTCCAAAAGCACACATGAGTAATGCAAGAAAGACAGACAAATTAGAGGTCAATATTTTTCATGAACATAGACACAAATACTAATCAAAACATTAGCAAAATGCAGTAATGTATGCATCTTAAAAATAGCTAGCTTAACTATATCTGAGGAATATGAGGATGGTATAGCATAAAAAAGTTGCCTGCGTGTATACTTCCTCAATTTGACAATTAAAGGCAAAATACATTATCTTTTCAGTTATCCCTTTATGATTAGTTGAACTGTAAAAAATATTTAATAAAATTAAAGTAATGATCATTTATTTTGCAAATATCTTCTGTTTGCCTTCTCTTTTAATTTTAGAAAAGTTTTTTATTTTATTTTATGTGATCCGTTTATCAATCTATATAATTTATGATTTGTATCTTACATAATAAATCCTTCCCTATAAAGTCATGGTTAAAGTGGTATGCTCTTATTTCTAAAATTTTATATTTTGTTACTTACAATAGGTTTTTAATATACCTGTAATGAATTTTTTAAATGGGTGGTTATGTGGTACTTTTATTTTTCTGTATGGATGCCTAGTTTTTCCAGTTTATATAAGTGTGTGGTGTGTGAGTGTGTGTTTCAATTATCTTTGGTTGAAATATTACCTTTCTCTGCAGAAGTACTAATGTGGCTTAAGTATTACACCTTTATAAAAATTCTTTATATTCTGTAGAGTAATTCTGAACATGCATCTTTGTTGTCTTTAAAATATCTTAGCTAGTCCTTTTATCCAAAAGTATTAAAACAAAATGGTTACATTTCATGAAAAAAACCTTCTAGAGTTTTTATTAGAATTACTTGAAATTCATAGATTAATTTGTGGAAGAAATTATAAGTATAATGTTATGGTATTAACTTTTTTCCACCCATGGACATTATTAACATTTTCTAAATGTCTTAAAAACATTTTATAATAAGAGTTAATGCATATCTTTTATTGGTATTTAAAAGACTTCTTTTAAAGTGTATGATCTCGAATTCTTTATTGACACAGAGAAAGTTCATTTGTTTTGTGTATATTTTTCTCCTATCCAGCATCCATGATGAAATTTTATTAATTCGTCTCTTAGTTTATTTCTAAGGATATTATTATCTCTGAAATGTTTTATTAAACTCATAACTGATTTACTTTCTTGAATTAATGAATTTACTGTGACCCCAACTAAATAATTGTATATTAATGAAATTTCAGGTGGCATTCTTTCTTTTACCGGATTTACAATTTCATGTTAGGTGCCATGCTGCATGCCTATAATCCCAGTGGCTCAGGAGATTGAGGCAGGAGGACTGCAAGTTCAAAGACAGCCTCAGCAAAAGTGAGGTGCTAAGCAACTCAGTGAGACCCTGTCTCTAAAAAAATGCAAAACAGGGCTAGGGATATGGCTCAGTGGTCACGTGCACCGGAGTTTAATTCCTGGTACCAAAAAAAAAAACACATTGTTTTCATCATTAGATGTTTGATATACGTTTTATATATGTACATATGAAGCATATTAAGAATGCTTAGTTTGTCAATTTTTTAAAAAATCATGATTAGCTATTTAATTGTATCAACTGTTTCTGCATATACTAAGATGGTCACATGGATTCTTCTTAATTGGTTATTGTAGTAGACTTTGGCAGATGTTATAGATTTTCAGTATTAAAATACTAGTTCTTCCTTGGTACAAATTCAACTTTGTCATGACATGCATTTTTAACATATTGATGTTTCAGATTTGTCAATATTATATTTTAGATGTTTATACCGAAGATCTTGAGAGAGAAGTCTGAAATGTCCCTTTCTTAAACTATTTTTTTGTCAAGGTTATATTAGTCTAATTTGTTATCTTATGTATTCTCTTCCAGAAAATAGAAAAATGTAAATATTCTACTTTGTTAATAATCAATAACCATTCATTTACAATTTTCAACCTTGATATTTTCAAACTAAAATTTAAATGTAATAAATGTTATGAGTATAGTTCAACGTAAACTTCTTGTGTACCGCTGGTGTAAATGGCGATTACTACAATTCTGAAGAACAATTTCATAACATTTTGTAAAGTTGAAATTACTCATATTCTACAACTCAACACTTCTACTTTTTGGTATATTTTGTAGAAAAATATTGCACATGTGTATTATGATTGAAAATCAAGCTGTTCATCACCTAGATAATGACCATTAAATTTATAAGCATCACATAATACTATATAAAACCAGAAATAGATGTATAAGCTAACTGTAACATGGACTAATCTTACAAACAATGCTGAATGAAAAATTCTGCAAAATAATGCAGTCTGATAACATCCAGAAAAACATTTTTTTTTTTAAGGTGAAAGAGAGCTTCCATTTCTGGAGAACTGGCAGATTAGGTTATTTGGATCAATACTTGTGCTAAGAAGTTAAGTGGGCCACTGGAACTGTATTTACTCTGAGACATTTCCTGGTCTGGTGAGGTTGAACTTTGGGTTTTATGGTCACCTAGGATGTTTCTAGTCATCAGCATTCAGAGACTGCTATTTTAAAAATTAAATTACGTACACTTACAACTAATTATGTTATGTTAAAATAATATACAAATATTATGTAACATAAATAAAATATAAATACTCACAGGTCATTACTTCTAAAATGTTTTACTTCATTGTACTATTACCTATATTCTTGAGATTATGCATGTCAATTTTGTCTAAATGTTGCCAATACTATAGAGTGGTGAGCATCTCCCCCACACTCCATGGTTAATAGATTCACATTTTTCATGTGAAATTGCCTGTGGAGATTAATTTTATGCATCAACTTAGTTATACAAGGGGTACTCAGACAGGTGGTAAAATTTTTTCTGGGTGTCTGTTACAGTATCCAGAGGAAATCAGTATTTGAATCAGGAGACTGAGTAGAGAAGGTCAGCCCTCTTTGGTCAGGGTGAACTTCATCTGATTGCCCAAACAGATTGAAAGGCAGGAGGAAGGGTGAATTTCTCTCTTTTTGAACAAGGGTATCCATCTTCTCCTACTATCAGAAAACAAGCTGATTGTCAGACCAAAGAACTTCGAGATTTATACCAGTATATACATACATGCACACATGCACGTGCATGCATACACACACAAACAATCCAGGGCTCCTTCAGCCTCAGACTGTTGGTTTCCCTGTTTCTTAGGCCTTTGGCCTTGTACTGATGGATACCACCAGCTCCCTTGTTCTCCAGCTTTCAGGCAGCATATCAGCACCTTCTCAGCCTTTGTAGTCACCTGAGTCAACTCCCACAGTAAATCTCCTCTTACAATTCAACATATATCCTATTAGTTCTGTTTCTCTGGAGAACCATGAATAATAGACAGATGCTCTTTAATACAGCCATGTCCTGGTAAACCCATCATTAAATTTTAAAATGTAAATCCAAAATGCATTTAATGTACCTAGCCCATGGAGCCTGATTTAGTAGCACAACACACTGTAGAGTATGGGTTTTGTCTTCTCATGATCATGTGGCTGACTTGGAAGCTGCCAATAGCTACTCAAGAGAGTTTCGTACAGCATCTCAAGAGCCCTGATATCCCAGGAAAGATCAAAAAATAAAAAAATTTGAATATGTCTTTCTAGAAATAAACATCACTTTTCTACAATTATCAAGTTGAAAAATTCCAAATTGAACCATTGTAAGTTTGGGAACATCTGTATTGTCCATGGTAGGATTATTCACAGAAACCAGTAAAAATTGAAAATCAGGGCTGGATTTAGAGTCAAAGTTCAAAGTGGTTTTAGTGTGATAAATATGAAGAAGAACTGACGTGCAGAGTTTTTAACAAACTTTTTAAAAAGGAAACAAGGAACTTCAAATGGACAAATAGTCTTCTATGCTCACAAAAAGAGGAAAGGAATCAATTACTTTCTCATTCTTTACAAGCTTATAAATAAAAGCTCCACTTATCTATTTACTTATTTTTCTAATCTCAGCTTTCAATAAAATCATGTAATTTTCCAAACAAATGTAGGAATTTGCCTGCAAATCGGAAATTCTAAATGCAAAGAAAACACACACTTTTTAAACCTTTAGACTTCAAAGTTCTGCCACAGTTCCCTTCTAAATTATTAGTAAATGTAAATGATAATAGGAAGTGCTATTATCACAAAGGAGTAGGGGATATGCCTCAGATAGAAACCTAATTAGCCACTCTACTCCTTGCCTTAACACTTCTGTACCTTCTAAGTAAGTTTGTACCTAAGAACAACTCTCAAAACTATTGATATTTGCAAAACGCTTTGCACTAATTTGTTAAACTTAGAGGTTACTTTAATGCATGCTTTTCTTGTTGCAAATAAAAGGAATCAACAGAAGAACTTCAATAATATTGTGAGAAAAAGATGGAGCCACTGATGAAAAACCAAAAAAAAAATGAGCAGACTATAATGAAATAAATTTCATCTTAGGAACTTGTGATTGTGGTCAATTTGCTTCTTTATAGTCATTTTTCAAATATATTTAAAAATACAGTACCAAAATAACTGCATATAATTTTATACTTATCATATAGCTTGTAGAAAAAAGTTTAATACCCAATAAATATTGTAATGAAAGTTTAGAAATGGAATTTCTCACACACCTTTCACTATCCTTTAAAATTAATCCTAATAGTAGAGCAACATTATTTTCTGCCTGCATTTTTTGAGCAAAAATGAGCTGTATGAAACTACCTAATCAGCAAATTAGCCCCAAGCTGGCGCACTGAATCATGGTTCCTATCAGATCAGGTGTCATCTCTGAAAATCCCAATCCATCCATTCCTCAGCTGCTCTCTCAAGGCAGCCTCCACCCCAACCCTGCCACCCCTTCCCAGTCTCACTAGAGGGAGCGTTCCAAAATTCTCAGCCAGCTAGACCTCCTTCAGTTCTGTACATGTCCAAAGGCTTTGAGGGAAAGAGATGAACCAACTCACCTCAGAAACCAGATGGGTTCTGTCTACCTTGGCATTCTGTCCAATACTCTCCTGGGCTGCCCACCATGGGTTTAATGGGATTGGGTCAGTCCCAATAGAAGACAGGTTAGGACAAGTCTTTGTCATTCCCCATATGGCTTATCATGATGGGGTTTGGACTGCTGTCCCTTGTATGGGCACTGCAGACTCTCATGGCCATAGGAGTTTGCTGCTATCCAGGTGTGTCCTGCCACCTGGGCTTCCAGCTCCTCTGATTTTCCAGAGCTCTGTGCCAAAGCCCACTTAGTGCCAGCACCTCCTTTCCCTCTGTCCATCTTCCCTGGAGAAATCTGGGCCAAGTGTGATACAGGAAAATTTTCAACACCACCACTGGGTTCAACCCATCACTTCCTTTCTCTACTACAGCAAACATGATCTTCACCATATTAACCCAGAAAATCAACCTGAGGGGGCTGGGGAAAAAAAAAATTGACAAAGGGAGTAAGAACAGATGCTAGTCAAAAACCCATACTCTGAGAGTCCATCTTTCTTCATCTTTCCCATGGATGGCTTTGGACTTGACCCCTATATCTCCCATGTGGGTAGAAGTCTACAAGCACAATTCACTGATCTTTCCCTCAATTTTACATGCTAATAATGGATGACATTAATCTTGAATCTTTCCTCATCTCTTCCATTAAAACTATGAGAATTGCTTTCTCATAGTTTATATTAGAAAGATGTCCCGTACCCTAAAGCAAACCAAATCTTGTCACTTTTCTTACTGAAATATCCCAAGTACAAAAGCCAGTGTGAAGGTTTTCACAAACATGAAGGATGGGATCTGTCCATGATTGAATGGAGAACCATTCCTTTTGGATCTGGGCTTGAACCATGATACCAGCTACCAATTTTAGGTTATTCCTTGGTTTCTTTCTCTAAAATGGGTTATTGCTTTATGGCTTAATTTCAAACATCAAAGCCAACAGCTTTACAACAGCCTTGTAATTAGTACACATTTTGAACGCAGTCCGACTCCTTGGCTTTGTCTTATTCTCTCTGATTTGAGGGCCCCTGAGTCCTCTGTTCTGGTTATGGAATGAGTTCTCTTGCTCTTCCAAGGTAACAGGTTGGCCAAATCTGGGCCAGTTCATTTTCTGAGGTCATCCTTCCCCCTCTCCTCACCTCACCTCTTCTTCTTTAGCCTCTGAATTCACATACACCTTTTATTCCCTCCATTGTTCATTCATCAAGCATTTAGTAAAGGTCAAGCAGTGTGCTGAGATAAAAAAAAGAGTTGTAATAAAATTATTAAATAATAATATACATATTATATTTTGCCAGCATTTGCACTGTCAGTATGTTGATTAATTTTTCCAGCTCTTCCTTTTTTACTGGTACATCATGTTGGCTTTAAAGAAACAGAAATATATTATTATTTTGCATGAAACTGTTGGTTTGTATCCTATTTTTGAAAATGGAAACTTGAAATTATTAACATTTTCTCATTCGATAACTTTTATTTCTTAAAATAATTATATTTTATGAAAAGTTATGTATTACGAACTTTTCTAATTGTTGAGCCTAGAATTTTCCTACAAATTAATATTTGTAAAAATCCAGAGATCCTGAAATTTTTATTCAGGAATGCAATAGAGAGTCTATAAATTTCAAACGGACTAGAGAATATTTAGCTTCGAAGAATTTGCGGCATAGGAGGTGAAGATGATACACAATATACAATTCAATAGGACCTGCAAAATAAGTCTCAAAAAGTCAACTAGGGTAATAAATCCTTCACATCTTTGCTCTGAAGAACTTCTACAAAAATTCCATCAGGGGGCAGCAGAAGAGCGGATTTTTCCCACTTCCCTCCAGATGCCGCAGGCAGCGGAGTCCCAGTCCCGGGGAGCTGTAATCTTCCCCTTCGAAGCCTTTCCCCTTCTCTGCCCTCCCCCTTCTAATTAAGTCAGAAAGGCCTGCATTTATTTGCCCATGAACTGACACAGCAAACCAACAGCAGCCATTGTAGTGTGAATGGATTTGCGATCGGCAAAGGGTTTCAGCCGGGATTAGCCGCCCTGCAGCCGGATGAATGTGCTGAGCACAACGTCTGCTCAAAGCCGAGCAAACGGACTATTTGTGAAAACGCCATCCAGGCTCAAGTCTGATTAAGACCGGGGGTCCCCAGGCCGTTTGATCTCCGTTCATCAAAGAGAGTCTTTAAACAAGCTTCATTTTACACTACTGTATGCTGGCGACGGTTGTGACACTGAAGGCAGACACCGTGAGCACCCTGCCCCGGAGCGCAAGAACAATGAGAACTGGCGGCGTGGTGAAGTGCAGCGCCCAGGGCCTGCCTGGTGCGAACGCCCAGCGCTGCAGGGGCTTTCGGGACCCCTCTGTTCTGAGCTTCTAGGTCTGCCACACAGGTAGTTCCCCCACTTGCCTCCTTCCACCAACTCGTGGACTCCAGTGAAAAGAGATGCTTTTAATCCAGGGATGGTGATAAAGAATCCTTGCAGTAATTCAACGTCCCTTTTCTTCCCCGCCAAAAGTTGATAGTTTGTTTTTCAGCCACGTCTTAGTCAACCGTTTGGCGTTTCAAGGTCCTGGTATTTTTTTACCCCAAGATTCCAAGGCAATTTACTAAGCTTAAAACTACAACAGTAGTTGAAAAATTTGGTTCCAAAACATTACATTACAACTAGTCTTGTGATAGAAAGAACACACTCTCCACAAATACACACACACCACAGATACACACCACACACACACACACACACACACACACACACCTATAAAAAAACACCTGGTTCAAATAATTCACCTTATTTTCAGGTTCTAAAACTTTACATGCCAGCCTCTTTAACACCAGCATGCTCACAGTATTGACTCATGTCAATGATTTTTTACTTTATTCTTAGGCTACCTAAAGAACTGCCCCCTTGCAAGCCTTTCTTCACCAGAATACAAAATGTCTTGTGGCAGCACTTGGAGAGAAGATTTGGTAGTCAGACCTCCCCAACCCCCCAAACCAACCCCCGCCCGGGGCCCCTGCATCTCTTTTTATGAATGAAAAACCAATACCAGTACTGAGAATTAAATGACTTTTATTAAGGTTGGTTATTTATGCACCAGCTGGCAGCTGGCAGAGTAGAAGTGCCCCAACCCCCTGACACCATGGCGTGATGCCCTTTTTGGTCATGACCCTTGGAGAATGCCTACATTATAAAGGAGGTAATAGCAGAGACCTAGTGAAATGGAGGAAAACAAATTTTTTCTAGATGTGGAGGCTATCTCATAAGCATACTGCTTTCTCCTGACACTGGCTTATCTTCATGGTTGGAAATATTAAATCCTTTAGGATTAACATCTGTTAAGAGAGCCGATACACTCTTTCTCTACATATCACAGATTTTTCTGAGTGTCAGAACATGAGAAAAGATGCAGGTAGATGTCTGGTTTAGGGACCATCCTCACTGGTTTTTAGTCAAATCTTCATGAGTTCTGGGGTCTAGGTTCAGATTAGTTTTTAATGTCCTGCTCCAGTATCTTCTGAGCAAATTTAGAAAGCTACCATGAAAACTGATTTATTTGGGCTGTTCATCAACATAATCATTGTCAAATCTCTCCTTCTCTTTGTACTGCAGACTGGAGAAAATCCAGCCTCTCTAGGGAATCATAACATGGGCCTTGTCTGAAGCTCTTTTAACATCCTGGAGAGCATTTAAGCCCAAAAATCCTTTAAAGGCCAATGAGAAAGTCATAACACTTTTTATTAAACATCAGGAATGAGGGATCCCTGAAATAAAGTCAAGATTGCTACTAACTAAATGTTGGCAACAGCAACCATTTACTCACTGTTTTCTAGTGAAGGAAAATTAAATGGCAACTAATGTACAACCTCTGATTTAACAAAGGGAAGGAGGGAAAGAAAGGAAGAAAGGAAGGAAGGTGAGAGAGAGCTAGGAAATTTAAAATGCAGCAGTCACAAAAGAACCTGAAATAATAAAGACAGAAAAGTAGTTTGCAAATAGCATAGTGCTTTTTGGAGTATATTTATCTATCTGCCTCATGGATGAAAATTTTCATGGATATTCTATGAATGACATCCAGCACTTAAAATACCAGGAAGGCATATCTTATTATACCATTCCTGAGTACTATATTGGTAAACATATTTCTCTTGTTTTAAAATCTAATACAAAATATTAAATTTATTGTGTTAATTATGGTCCTATTTAAGCCAGATTAAATAAGAGGCAAGATTTCCTGTAGGACAGAATAATAGAGTTTAATAAAGTAAATACACCTGCTCTGGTTCCTGTCACCTATAGTAGAGACTCAGATAATCATTAGAACTTCTTCCTCCTGAAATGTATCAATCACAGTTCCTGGTCCTTTTTCTTTTTTTCCCTATGACCAAAATACAAACTGTTTTGAAAAAACATATATCATCATGCTCATGTAAATACATTGTGTGTCTTCAACCACTCAGAGATTGAACATCTTCTGAGGACAAGGAAACTGCCTTTAATAGTTTTTGAGATATGCTTCCAATAATTGGCACCACTGAATGTTAACTAGAACTGAAGGAGCAATGAACTTCACTTCACCTCTTACGTTTGCTCTTGATGCTTGTGACAAAACCACAATTTAAATTATAGACAGATTTTAAAGATGATGATTCTACTCAAAAATAAACTTATCCATTTTGAACAAAAGATTGTCTTGCTATGAACTTGGCCTTCTCTGAGGGCTACATACATAATTTCTTCCTTGTGTAATATGTAACCTTACTTCACCTGCTCCTAAAAAATAATTTGAAGGTAGATAATTAGCACTCATCTTCTATCAAACAACACCAAGTACTGTTCTTAGTACACAGCAGGAAATCTGATATTGTTCTATTCATTATTAGATTTAAATTCATGAGAACTTCAGAAGGGAAATGAAAAATGGGTAGAAACCAGTCCACTGGTTCCATTTGTGAATGCAAATTCTTAACTAAATTCATTAATATTAAATAAATCAACCGTCTACTATGTCTCGTGAAAAGAGGGAAAGAGATTGACCTTTAGTGTGGCATAACTATATTTCTAGAAATACTTAAGTAGGCTAATAGGATGAGGAAAAGACATTTTCAATCTTGAGGCAGGCAGGGATTCTTTCCCCGAATTTCAACATGACACAAATTTAAGACAGCTTGTGGATTTTGTAGTGTACCAAAGATGATGAGCACATTGATTATTGACATTGTTATTAATATTATGCAAGTGATATATGGTGCCTAAAATCTCCTGTTTCTTAGTCCTTCTTCCCTAGGCCTGTGGGCTTGATCCTTGTGATTAAAAAGGCAATGAAAAAACTTCCCCTTTGCCTCTAAATTCTTAATTTGTTCTAAAAATTTCTAGAGAAGTTGCCATGTCTACATCATTACACATGTTCATAATAAAACCTAAGGAAATAGGTAGGATTTAATCAGTGTTAGACTTTTAAACTGGATTTATCAATAAGTCATAGGAAAGTTCCCAGGATAGATGCAATTTGGGATGAGGACACCAGTGTAATTAGAAGCACCAATAAAGAATGGTGGAGAAGACATTCTTAATAGGACTCTCAAACCCAAGGAACCAAAACACAGACCATCACCAACTGGTTTTTAAATACCCTCAACTTTAGGATTACATTTCTATGAGACTGACTGGTTATACCTTGTGGCCCTCACAGTCATGACCACTGTAGGTCAGCAGGTGGAGGAAATATAGATGGCCTACAGGTTAGGGGAGTAATAATAAATATATTCCAGTCTTTTCTATTCAACTGTGATTTATAATCATTTCTTCCTTTACACAATTTACATAAGAGTTTTCCTTTTTCTCACACTTATAACATCAACCTGTTTTTAAAATAATTATGTACATTTCTTATCTTTTGTTATTATAATTGTATTATTTCTGTATACTTTATAATTGTTTTATTAGAATAAAGAGAACTTGAACTTTATTCCCTAGAATGAGAAATCTGCCTCAAATATTCTTATTCACTGCACCCGTTATCCCTACCCAACTAAATAACAAACTAAAATAAATAAATAAATAAATAAAAATAAATAAAAGGAAAAAAGGCAATAAACTGGATGGTAGGGCAACTGATGCCTGGGCATTAGGCTTCCAATTGGTTTTTGTTGATTAGTTAGATGAGATTTCTAATTTATAGGCACAACAATATTCCTAGACACCAGTGTTACTTTGTTATTTCATACACTGATTTAAATGATGTCGAATTCACTGTCTAGTTTACTTTCAGTTCTCCTTTTCCACAAAGTAGTCAATTATCTCCCAGGAGGCTGTATTCCTCCATCTGCGAAAGGTTTGACTTGGGATCAAACAAAAGCGTTCTCAAGCATTGCAATATGAAATACTAATGAGGAAGTCAGGCGCTAAGCCTTTAGGGTTTCTTATCTCCCTCCATTAACCCACCACTGAGAAGGGGGCACCAGAGAAGGACGGCTGACCCCCGCACGCACGAGGGACTCTGTCCGCTTTGGCTCCGAGCCACTTTGATCTCGCGTGTCTGCCTAATCAAGTTCATCTACTGCCGCGACTGACCAGATTCAAAGAACCACATTAAATAGTTTGATTATCGGATGGTCATTTCCCTCTTCTCTCCACCCTTGATCTAATTTCCAAATGCCAGTCTCTCGCCTTCCACTCTAAACTTCCCATCAAAAGAGAATTAGGTCTTCTTCCTTCTTATCCTCGTTTGATGTGCAAATTTACTTCTCTTTGCACATTTTTCTCCCGGTGGAGGGGAGAGGGCGGGGTGAAGGGAAGCAACTGGACGAAGTTAAAGACCAGGACCTCACCCAAATCTGCAAATCAAAACACTGAAGGATTAATCAGCAACTTGCAAGGGCCACCTGGTCCTCTGGCAGAGACGTCCCCAACCCGGAGAGTCTTTGAATTACTGACCGGGATTGTATTTAACATAGAATATTATTTGTTTGCTCAAAAAAGGAGTATTGGCTTAAGGGAAAAGGGCAAAAAGTGGTTCCGCAGAGTCTACCTCCATTCGGCTCTGGAAAGTATTTCAGATACAAATTATCCAGTCCCTGCTGCAAAGCAAACGTACCCCTGTGCGCAGAATTCCTCCCGCCCTCTGCGTTTATTAACGTCCTCTGCTCTAATGCTCACTGATAACTGTCACCACGAAGGTGAGCTGGGTCAGTAGAACAACCGTGCAAGGGAGGGGAGGGGTGAAGAGTGTCAAAATCCCCCCCTTCATGTACACAAACACACCCCCTCCCAGCCCCTCCCAACGCTTTGAAATCCCATCCCGGCTTTGTTGTCTTCCCCGAGGGGCCGGAATGCTCAGAGCTCGCAGTATAAAGGCAGCCACCGTGGCGGTGGCGGCGCAGAGCTCAGTCAGGACTCTGAGATCGCTGGAGGCTCTGGGAACCTTTACTCTGCAGCCGCACCAGCAAGGTTTCGTTGGGACCAGGCTTGCAAAGTGACATCCCTCCTTTCTCTTTCTCCCGCTTGAGTACTTCTGAGATGACGGCTTTGGGCTCTGTGGGAGTTGCTCGGTTCTTGGTCGCCCTTATAGCAGCAGTTCTTTGCAACCACTCTCTGCTGGGTGTGAGCGCCACCTTGAACTCGGTTCTGGTCAATTCCAACGCTATTAAGAACCTGCCCCCACCACTGGGCGGCGCTGCCGGGCACCCAGGCTCTGCAGTCAGCGCTGCACCAGGAATTCTGTACGAGGGCGGGAACAAGTACCAGACCCTTGACAACTACCAGGTGAGAGGGGTCGCAGGGATCCAAGGACGCTGTGACCCTGAAGGGATACCATTTGGAGAGGAAGGTGTGGAGTCTTCTGGGTGAATGAGATTCAGGGTGTTTTTGGAAATGCTTCATTTGGGAGTGGAGGGTGGCAACAGCTTTTGGAGAGTGCACAAATAGGGACTGCGATGAGCGTCCGGGTTCAGAAGTGTGGGTACTCGGATGCCGGGGCTCCTCACCTTCTCTCCGCTGCCTTCTCATAGCCTTACCCGTGCGCGGAGGATGAGGAGTGCAGCACCGATGAGTACTGTGCAAGTCCCACCCGCGGAGGGGGAGCCAGCGTGCAAATCTGTCTCGCCTGCAGGAAGCGCAGAAAACGCTGCATGCGTCACGCAATGTGCTGCCCTGGAAACTACTGCAAAAATGGTGAGTCCTACAGCTCCCTTTCGGACTTGAACCGTCCTGTCTTCCAGCACCTACAGATGAAAGAAAATACTCTTTGCTCTGGGAAAGTTGCAACACCCCCGTCCCCCATGGGTGTTCAGTATGCGGGGTTCACCTGAAATATATTCATTAAGAGTATTTAATCTGGGAGGAGAGGAAAGTCTGGAGGTCTAAGAGATCCTTATTTTCCTATGTGTCCCTCAATGATTTGAATGATTTGACACAGCTGTTTACCTTAGTGTGTCCCCTTCCATAAGAACTTGTCTGAGGATAGCCTTGAGGTTAATTGGCTGGGGGGCGGGGGCGGGGCGGGGTGCGGCGGGCGATGGGGAGGTTTGTGGGATCCTTTTGAAAGGGAAACCAAAGAAACTAGCATTGGCGTTTCCTTGCTGGGTTCATTTTCATGGCTTTGCAAGACTGTCCCTCTCCCTTATGGTCCCTGGATGTTGAAACTGTTGTCAGGCAAAGCACAGAGTGATTTATCTGCACTGGCGATTTTTAAGGGAGATGTTGGCACTCCAGCATCCTGGCCTTTTCAACCTTCCTTTTCCCTTCCCTAAAGCAACTACCCCTCCCCACAACAACAGATCCAAGAAAATTTAATGTCTCAAAGAGGTAGACTGAAGACAGTCAAAGAGGTCTCCAGAAATAAACTTACAGGGTGGCTAACCTCTTTCAGACCCAACAGTATTCTAGGATGAACTAATTCAATCTCTGTAATATAGAAATTATACAGTAAAGTAACTGGTGGGTGAGATTGTAATCTTCCAGGCAGCTGGACGTGCATTTGTTTAACTTAGTCTGGCAGTACCCATATAGCATCACCGGCAGAGAAGTTATTTTTTAGAACATTTTTTTTTATGTAATGCACCAGACATGGACAGAAATTTCACTGCACTACCACAGTTAGTGGGAAAACATTTTTAAATAACTGTACTAGAGACATTGCAAATAACTGAACACTCATTGATGTTTCTGTCCCACTGGAGAGTTTTGCACTGACACTAGGGAGAAAGTTTGACTTGTGTTTAAAATAACTATACTACAATGAGATGCCTCTAGGCTGCCCCATCACAACTGTCGAAACAATCCATTTCAACCTAGGGATTAATTATTATTATTTCTTGCTTTCTCAGGAATATGCATGCCTTCTGATCATAGTCATTTCCATAGAGGGGAAATTGAGGAAGCCATCATTGAAAGCTTTGGTAATGATCATAGCACCTTGGATGGGTACTCCAGAAGAACTACCCTGTCTTCAAAAATATATCACACCAAAGGTACATTAAAGAACTTTAATGTTCATTCTTTGTTAGCACATCAGAAGTGTCTTTTGAATTGTCTTAATGAAATGATGCAAGCTTAGCAGTAACTAAGCATTTTTCCTACTGTCTCCCCCTCTTCATAGGACAAGAAGGTTCTGTCTGTCTCCGATCATCAGACTGTGCCACAGGTTTGTGTTGTGCTAGACACTTTTGGTCCAAGATCTGTAAACCTGTCCTCAAAGAAGGTCAAGTATGCACCAAGCACAGGAGAAAAGGCTCCCATGGGCTGGAGATATTCCAGCGCTGTTACTGTGGAGAAGGTCTGTCTTGCCGGATACAGAAAGATCACCATCAAGCCAATAATTCTTCTAGGCTTCACACCTGTCAGAGACACTAAACCAGCTGTCCGAACACAGTGGACTCCTTTTATATAATATATGCTATGAAAATCTTTTATGACTTTTATCAGCTCAATCCTAAGGATGCACAAATTTTGTGGTTATAGTTAAGCATTCCGATATTACCTTCTGAAAATCTGGAGTGTAAGAGCTTTGTTTCTTTATGGAACTCCCCTGTGTTTGCAGTAAATTACTGTGTTGTAAATTCTCAGTGTGGCACTTCCTGTAAATGCAACAAAACATTTAATTATTTTTCTAAAGGTGCTGCATTGCATTGTCTGTTGTTCCTCTTGTTATGTAAATTTTTGTACACATTCATTGTTATCTTGACTCATAAATATTCTATATTGAACTGAAATAAATAACTTCAGTTTACAGTTCCTAAATGCATAACCTTTTCCCTTTTAATTCTAGAGTCTATACTTAAAGGAACTCTTTAAATGACA
Source organism: Sciurus carolinensis (assembly GCF_902686445.1). Classification (NCBI taxonomy): domain Eukaryota; kingdom Metazoa; phylum Chordata; class Mammalia; order Rodentia; family Sciuridae; genus Sciurus; species Sciurus carolinensis. The sequence continues at coordinate 96,867,853 of NC_062217.1, forward strand.
AGTGATAGGTACCTAAAATTTAATATGAAAATACTAGTTTATTATCTGAAATGTACTGTTTTAATGCTTAGATTACATTTCTCTCTAGTTTGTCATAGTCCTTGAAATAAAATTGAACATTTAATATGAAATGTTACAAGCATAGATAAATTTTGGGACTGTGATCTTAGAGGAAAGAGAGAGGGAGAGAGAAAGGGTGTGTATGTGTGTGTGTGTGTGTGTGTGTGTGTGTGTGTGTTCTTAAAAAGAAATGTGATGTTTAAAGAAGATTTAAGAAAGTATATTGTCTACATGTAAGACATCATTAGTATTTTTAAAGGAATGTGTTCTCTACTGATAAACTCAAATTATTATGGTTAATTGAGGTTGAATGTTACATTACTACTTTCAAAAACAATTCCCAATAAAACAGTAATATTTACCTAAATGGACAATACCTTTGGGACTAAGAAAAAATTGTCCACAAAAAATACCAAAGTGCTTTGTAGGAAGAGGATGTGTATATGGAAATATAGTTAGCAGATAGATGCCAATTTTGTGCCAAATAAATTAATTTGAAGTATCTTAAATACCCCTACATGCAAGGAAGACTTGTTCTAATTACTTGGACTAAAAAATAATTATTAAATAACAATCAAAAATCTCATAGTTCACTCTCTTCTCTTGTTAGGTGAATTGAATATTTCAGTTTTGGCTTAACAAGAAATCTATCAATTGGAATACGTAGAGGGATATATTATTTAAAGACAACCCATGCCATGAAATATAAACTGTTTCTGCATTTTTTCCTTGCCAAAATTGATATTTATACAGGGGAAAGGGAAGATGAACCTCCCAATTAATAGTTACTATGTAGTATTCTGAAAGTCTGCATCGAAACCACAAAATGCTGGGTTCAAGGCATTCAAAAGAGAGTAGCAAACTGATCAATTATCCAAAAAGTTTCCTTAAATAGTGCAGCTGTCCTAGAATGTTTGTTGTTTTTGTGTTCCCGGGAAGTGGTTGGTTTTAAAGGAGCTCAGCCCACAGAACACAAGCTGGGATTGGTTCTTCACTGATAGGGAATGGCAGGGTGTCTACTGCTATATTCCTTCTGTCTGAAGTCTCTGCTTCCTGGCTCAGGAGAATCTTTCTTTTTCTATATGTGCTTGTTTTCTGAAGTGCCAGGAAAGCTAGTTCTAAGGACTGCCTTCTTCAATAAAGCACAATAGAGGAAAGGAAACAGGAAACCCTTTCATCAAAAAGAAGAAAGAAGGGCCTTTGTTTTAGAGGGGAAAGGAGCAAATGTTTAACGGGCCCTGGTTATTGGATCCCTTCCTTTCCAAGGAACCCACTGTGGACACAGATTCTCCAACTTTGCACATCTCAGTCCACTATTCTATCCCTTCCTACTTCCCATCTCAGGTTGGGGATGGGAAAGTGAGTAATCAACCAAGGAGGATACTTCTTCCTATCCTACTGGGAACTTAGAAAGAGATTCCCATGAAAAAGAAATTCAGCACATTTATGAAGTTTGAAAAATTATCAAAACTGTAGATGCTTTATTGGTTAGGAGCCTAGAAGAGAAGGTCAGACAGTACATACCTAAAGAGGATCATTTAAGATATCAAGAAATTTTACATAATGGCTACTTAAAATGTTTTGTGTTGTTTAACTTTCAAATGATTTATTTGAATGAAACATTTCACAAGGTATTTTATTTTGGCTGCTCCGCACACTGCCCTGCACTTCAATTTCTTTACTTGAGTGTTTTGCACAACATTCTGTGGTATATGGAAGGAGGTGGCTCATCCTTTACCAGTTGCATCAAGTTTGTACTATGTTGCCATGACTCTCCTCTATTTTATTTAACCAGTCATTACCAATAAACAGTCAAATTGTTTCCACAGTTTGTGCTCTACCAAATACTGTGTCACAGGTACAAGATTTTTGTATTCCTGTCCTGGTATATTTGTAGGGTAATTATTTAGTTTATTTTTTCTTCAATTCAGAATTTTTTACTTAGAGAAATTTTGTTGAATAGTTTAAACGATAAGAATATTTTTATTCCACTGTTTAATACTAGCATTTTGACTGTTTATAGTAGAGAATGTTTTTATTTTGTCCACTGTATATTCAATTATTAAGCAATGACTGAGTTTTAACAGGAAACTCTAAAGCCAAAAAGCATGCCCATTGGGTTTGACATGGATAAAGTATCAAGGGATCTGCTTATCACTGATCTAGTAATGATACACTCTTGCTAAATTTTATCGAAAGAGAAACAGGCAAATAAAGGCTGATCTGAACATTTCCATAGTGAACTGTAATCTCTGACACATAGTCAAAAGGTAGGGTTGCTTTAATTACTTTGATTTTAAAATAGCTAATTAAATAAAACCACAAGTTCCTCTCCACCTTTTTCTGTTTGTTAAAGGGTTGAATATTACAACCTTTGTTTAATCTATTGATAGAAATGAGGATAAATTATGTTGCTTAAAAGAAAAACTAAAAACATGCAACCTACATATGATTATTAATATTTCAGCAGGTCAAGACACTTTATGTATTTTCCCCCCATGGTAAATCAAGTTTCACTATTTTATTCATGGCCTTCGTAAAGTAATTATGCAGTTATAAATTCTATCAGTTTCAGTATTTCTAATTGAATAGTCAAATTAGCACTCACTGCCACTTGTGAAAATTATACATAAAATAATTAAAATTTCTTTCATTTTTAAATTTGGCTATATTATCTAACTTTATTGTGCTACCAGTTTTCTTTTATAGTCTTAGAGAACTATTGACAATGCTGCTATTAGGTTTATAATTGTCTTTCATTGAGTAATTATAATTTTCATACTTTCTAAAAATACTATTTTGAGTATAATATCAAAGTATAAAAATACATTTTTTATCTCTACACTAAAAATACAGAAACTAATCCCCACAATTTGAACATCTAATGTTTGTACAAATATGTGTCCATATGTGGGTATTTATTGTGTTTGTCATAAAAATCAGCTTAGAAATAGTAAATCACATCAATAATCTAGGACAATAATCTGGGTAATGTTAGGGATTTTTATTTTAATATACATTTATTGAGCTTATCTGATCTGTGAACATTATGCTGGCATTTAAAAGTTATATACAATATTGATTTCCTAATTCGAGGAGCTATATGGGAGAAAACAAACAAACATTTGTGCCAAGAGTTGGTTTAGTATAGTAATTAGAAACACAGAATGTGTGATGAGATAGATTTGGGGTAGAGTCCTAACTCCCACAGTTTCTAGGTACATGATGGGCATAAATTTAACCTCACTGATACTATGGAGAGAATATATAGACTTTAGAATGTAAGTTGGAGGAACATGTATGCATTATAACAATATCATTGTAACTACCTCCAGGATAGGCATTGGACAATTGAATACATATTTTGTTATATAATATATATTAGTATCTGACAACACATTAATAATTAAATTAGCCTGTAGCTATTCAAAAAAGTTTCAGAAAAGAGTTAATATTTGAACCATCATCTTCTCAAGACCTTTTAGAGAAAGGAAAAGAAAGCATTTAGATATATATCCCTATCTCCATTCCAATCCATAGATTTCAGATTAAGCAAAATGTGAAATATTCAACTCACCTAGGAAGAGAAGAAAAGAGTGGAATTAGTGATAATTTGTGATTTTCATTTAGCCATTATTTTAATATCAAAGTAATTAAAATGAATCTTCCTTGCAGTAGTCTGAAGAGACACAAAGAAGACATGAGTTAGAATGACAGTTCTTGTGAAAAATCAGTTTGTGAATTATTGTGCACACTGGCTTCGTTAACTTGCTTATAATCGCTGTGCCATTGTAATTTAACATGGCGCCATTTGTTTTGTTATGGTGGTAATAAACTTCTGGTTTAGTCCCTGGTATAAATAGTCATCCAGCTTAGTTCTGCTCAGCAAATTGCTTGGCATCTCAGACTTTACTTCAAGTACCTGGTCAAGGATTCCTATTGGCTTAGCTTTTATCAGGGGTTTACTTTGGGTCTGGTTGTCCGGCTTGGCTACCCAAGCAACTGGACTACATCCAGTCTACCTTTAATAGGAACTGTGGTATTTCTACAAGAAGAGTTGTGTAGGGAGAAGTACCACCAGTCATATGTTCCACAAATCAGTCTTTGAAGAATGAGTAATAATTCACAAGGTAGAAAAGAAAGGAATGGACATTGAAGACAGAGGAAAACTAGGTAAGAAAAATTATGGAGCTGCAAAAATAAAATAATGCATACTAAATTAAGAAAAGAGGAATATTATTTCACTGTGACTAGAGTGTAGGGTTTGAAGACTTTTCTTTTTGGTGAAATGAATTTTTTTTTTTTTTTGATCATGAGGAATAGATAAAAACTCTTCTCAACGACAGTTGTGGTATCAAGTGGCAATAGAGTTGAAGGAAAAGTTGAGACATATTTGTTTAAAAAAGATTATGAGACATTGTAAGAGAGCCTTCATACACATGATAATTTGTTTGATCAAAGGGGTTATAAAATAAGAATAATATTACTTGAATTTCTGCAAGAGTCGTCATATTAGGTAGGCTTGGAATTAAATTATGTTTGAGACAATTTTGTTTTTGACTAATATAATTAATGCAAGGTTTTACCAATCACAGTGAATTTATTTTTCCAAAAAAGTTATGAATTAAAATAGTATGACATAGTCTCTAAATATTATTTGATAAAAAATAAAATAAAATAAAAAATTTTTCAATAAAACATTTTTTCATGTAGGGGATGAAACCCATGGTCTTGTTCATGCTAATCATATGCTTAACCACTAAACTATACCCCTTGTTACTAAATTATCTTTGGATGGCAATGGTAACCAACTCCTTGCCATTGTAAACTATTAAACAAATTCTATAGAAAAGTAAAATTGGCAGAAGTCATAAGACATGGCTGAGCATAACTCCATATTACATTTTACAATATTTCACAACTTTCTCCTCATTAGCAAAAATTAATTTTAGAAAGAGTCCTATATTGAAACCTTTCACATATCCCTGTCACTCTGAAGTTCAAATTAAAAGCAGATGAGAGAAGCCGTTTGGATTGTGAGGGGTTTTGTTGTTTTTGGAAGAATCTTCAAGGAGTTACTATGTCAGCCAACACAGATGTTTCTTTTTCTTCATATGATGAAGATCAGTGATCTAAACTTATCCAAAAAACTAAAGAGGTACCAGTTGTCCCCACTGGAATGGCAGGTTTTGGAACAATTGTTGTAAATGGATTATAGAAATTGAAGAACAGGGGAAATACCAAATCGTCCATTCACCTGATCCACATGTGTGCAGCAGCCCAGAGTTTTGTTGTGGGAACAATGACTCTTACTTTGTACTATTCCATATCAAGGAATTCTGGACAAGGCCTGAATCCTAGAGGAGCAGATGCTGTCTTGGTCCTGTTGGAAGTGCTTTGTATTCTCATTCTGAGTTTGCATGTTTATGTCAAAGATAAATCATTTGAGTGGATTCAAATAATAGCACAGTATTTTGAATGTTGACTTTCTTTCTTATGGTCTTGATGTGCTTGGTAACCAAATTGTTAGTGACTAGTTGAATCACTAGCTCATTCAGACAATTTGGCATAGTTTAAAATGTTAAGTGCAGTAACTTTCTTTCTTTCTTTTTTATTTTCTTTCCTTTTCTTTTTTTCTTCCCTGTCCTGGAGATTGAACCCAGGGCTGCTCTATCACTAAGTCACAACTCCAGCCCATTTCATTTTTCACATTTTGAGACAGGGTCTCACCAAGTTACCCAGGCTGACCTCAAACTTGCAATCCTCCTGCCTCAGTCTCCTATAAGTTGCTGGGATTACAGGTATGCACCTTTAAAACATTCTGCAATCAATGAAATGACAACCAAGAAACATTCAATATTCTCCAAATTTGAATGTTTGAAAATGCATATCATAGAATATGCATGGTATGATTTGAATTACTTATAGAAACATCAGATATCTGATTCTTGATGGCTTCTCTGGAAGGTAGGGCTTCTCATTGGTTTCCATTTTTTCTATAATAATCAGGCAAGATACTATTATTAAATCTTAAAGTAGGACTAGAACTTGGATTTACCTCATAAACTCCTTTACATGACGCAGATATCTTTACAGCCTTCATTTTGATTAGGAAAATCACTGTTAGGGCTGAGTTACTTCTTACTGAATTTTCCCAAAACCACCAAAAAGGAAACCATCTTTTACTTCCTGACCAAATTCTTTTCCACACAAGAAGAACTGATGGGGAGAACTGCAGCTGGGAAGAAGTACTACAAGGATTCACTAAGTGAAGGAAAAAAAATTAATGAATGAGAAAGAAGTGCCAATTTCAGTAAAAAGTGCTAGTTTCAGTAAAATTATAAGAAAATAGAACACACTGAATCAAATAATTTAAAATATTCAAAAGAAGGAACAAAAAGGAAGCAAAAGAAAAGTCACAATTCTGTTAAAATAGTCATTTTTTTCTATGATCTTGTCTCCATATTTTCTTGTCAACAATTTTATATTGTGATGAACTAACGGGGTACATAAGTCACACAAATAAAGAAACCACTTTAGGAGGACATGACTTTAAATATAGACTTTTTTATTTGTGAGAAAAATCATATGCCTCTCTTCCTGATAGCACAGTTTATTAAGTATGAAGCTTTCAGTTCTGCAAATATTTCAAGGGCATTGATACAGATGCATTAAAATACATGGTCAATCATAACCTAGAAGTTATATATATATCCCACATATATATATGAAATACATATTTTTTCAAATGCTATAATAATTCACATTACATTTCTCAAAAGAATAGAACTCTAAAAACATATTTGTTTCAAAGATAACATAGTGATATATATGTTGCTCAATTTTAAGTTTTTCTAAGTGTTCCACACATCTGGAATGATGGGACTTACCAGGTTTTTAAAGCTCTCAGACCCCTTGGCTTATAATTGTGCTGGCAGGGAGATTGAATTTCATAGTTAATATAAACAGAAGACTAGTGACAAGAAAGAGGATGGAAATTATTTATTCTGGGAGCTTGGAGAAGCACATTTTACAGTTTTATTTCCAGTCTTGATTATCTCTTTGATCAAATCGTACCACATGCTATCATGTCCTGACACTTAGATGGTCTATTGTAGAAAATATTAAAAAAAAAAAAAAAAGCATACAAGCCAGGATTTTCAATTTGTTAAGGTTAGGGTCCATTTGCAGCAAAATTGAACAACTGAAGCAAAATTGTTTTCCTTGTCTTAACACTTCATTCAACAATTTTCTCCTTGCTTCTGATACCCTCCCTCCCTTTTTCCTTATTTTATTCATAGATTTCATCTGTCCCTTTTCATTTCCTCATGCCTTGCATAGGATCTCAATGGTTTAATTTCCTGGACTTTATCCTAGCTACCTAGACTTTTGCAGCAGCATTCTCTGAGACCTATCCTTATAGTTGAACACCTAATGCTGAGCTGTTAGCTAATCACCAAACCAGATGTCTTGCCTCCTGGGAACTCTTGCCAGCCTCCCTTGCAGGTAGGTGTGGCCACCAGACTAAGCTTGACCAATGGGAAGTGTGCCTGGACACCCTCTTGCAGGCACCTCCATTCGTGGATGTCCATCATCTGCAGATATGAAGGAAGATATTAACAGTCCTGTTAATAAGAGGCAGAGCCTCTCTCAACCTGTGTTTCTAAATAGCATGAGCACATTTCCTCTGCCCTCATTTCCCACTTGAGTAATCAAGAAATAAACTTTAATTGCTAAGAGCCATCTAGACTTAGTTTTTTAACATTTTACTTTAACTAATGTATACCTCAAGCTTTACCTTCCTCCTTTCCTGCATTCTTTTCTTAAAATCTACATTGCAGTGTGCCTATGTCAGAGATCTACCATTAGGAAAAGTAGGTAGCCTGATAAACAATAAGGGCATGGAATTGTTGGGTGCAATTGAATTCCCATTGTTAACACTTATATAAAAATGTGGAACCACCCACCATTGTGTTTGACATACAGTACGAACTCAATGAATATTTTTACTTTGTTTTCATGTTTTGGAACTTTTGCAAAAAAAAAATCTCCTCTCAACTAAGTGGTGCAATTGACAGGAAATAGTAATGATAACTAGAGCTTTTCAGAAAGCAGAGACCATCTTAAGTGTTAGGATTCTATGAGGTATGTAAGCTTATTATTTCCATTTTATAGATGAGGAAATCCAAGCCAAAAAAAAAGTTCAAGGTGTTTCCCACAGACATGTAGTTACTGTGATAGAAGCAGGATTTAGAACCAGATTTTCATCTCCAAAGAGCCTGGAGGCTCTTAATTAACTACTATTAGTAGAGTTGGGTCTTTAGCTATCTGTAGCTTCTGTACCCCTTAAGTTATTTAATAGTTACATTAAAAATAGGTTAAAATATCTACTAACTTGTAAAATGTAGTTTCTCAAGTTTCTGAATAGGAAAACTTCTTTTCATGAAATTCTGTTAAATATATAATTGAAAATGTAATACCCTTTGACCTTCTTGTGGTTTAGTGAAAAAATCTGGGGAGGGTGAAGAAAAGATTAGATAAGTCACCCTGAAAGTAAACTTTTTAAGTTAAAAATAGAATAATTTATTTCTTGATTAGACCAAAAAAGTTTACAAAATAACTAATGTTAGATTGTTATGTTATATCTCTCATTTAGGAGGATGATTTTTATACAGTAATATTACATTACAAGCTACAGTATGACAAAAAAATACTTTGTGTTTAAGACCGGTAACCAAGTCACCTATACACGACATACACTGTTTCATAAAGGTTGTTTTTGTGTTCTGATTATAGGTGCACTCCCTCCAGATTCATCCTTCAAATTATACCTTGTTTGGTGGCAACTGCATTTATGGTTGCCATTTGCTATTTATTAACAAATGATGGCTGAGTGGTTTCAACTTCCAGAAGAAAAAAATCTGGTATAATTATATCATAGATTTATCCTGAAGTACTAAAAATATCAGAGACTCACACAAGAAAAATACCTAAATTCAGTGTTTCTTATGTGATTATTTTTCTTAGAGTGCAAAATTGATGAGCAGTCACAGTTTTGAGGTAGAACTTGGAGACAAGTTTGAACCTCTGCACAGCTGTAGAGCTTAGGATAGTGTCTGACATGAAGACAGGGCTTGTTTAATAAGTGCTGCTTCCACTACAACTATGCATTGACTGCAATGTGCATGGGCTTTCAGTGTGCCCTTGTGTGAGCACTATTTTGGTGTACTTGTTAATTCAGAACGCTATAATTACATTGCAGTGGTGATGTGTCTGCTGCTGTCAGGAAAGAATTTTACATGTTGGTGTAGGATCAGGAAGAAGCAAGGTATTCCTGTAGATGTTCCTAATTCCATTTATATTGCATTAATTCCATCAAAATGTATTCTAGGTGTTTCAGATGAGGATCAGAACTTAGTAAGCAATTTAAATATTATAGATTTCAGAAATTTCTAAGACCTACCAAATCAGAATGTCTTGGGATTGGACCTATGAATCTGTATTTTTAAAACCCTTCCACTGATTAATATTGTATGCCCAATTTTGGAACCCATTGCTAAATAAACTTTAATAAAAATGCTTTACTTCCAAGAATATGACCATATAGGGGCTATGTGAAGAGAAATAAATTACTGGTTGAGGATTTAGCATGTAGCAGTACTTGAAGTTGGGTAAATATATAAATTCATGTGATTCTTGTAATAATTCTAGCAGGTATGTATAAATGTTTACTCTATCAACAAGGCAAAAAGACAAGGAGGTGCTGAGGGATAAATTGATGTCCTTAATGCCTCACAGCTAAAAACTAGCAGAAGGATGACTGCAATCTGGATACTTATGGTCCCAAAGGCACTTTAAGTCAATAGTTAGAATATGGAAACTACTTTATTATTATTATTATTATTGTGAACAAATGGGATACATGTTGTTTCTCTGTCTGTACATGGCGTAAAGGCATACCATTTGTGTAATCATAAATTTACATAGGGTAATGTTGTTTGATTCATTCTGCCATTTTTTTCCCTTCTTCCCCACCCCTCCCACCCCTCCCCTCCCTCTATACAGTCCTTCCTTCCCCCATTCCTGCCCCCCTCCCTAATCCCAACTCCAACCCCAACACTAACCCCTCCCACCCCCCATTATGTGTCATCATCCACTTATTAGCGATATCATTCTTCCTTTGGTTTTTTGAGATTGGCTTATCTCACTTAGCATGATATTCTCCAGTTTCATCCATTTGCCTGCAAATGCCATAATTTTATCATTCTTTATGGTTGAGTAATATTCCATTGTATATATATACCACATTTTCTTTATCCATTCATCAATTGAAGGACACCTAGGTTGGTTCCACAATCTGGCTATGGTGAACTGAGCAGCTATGAACATTGATGTGGCTGTATCTCTGTAATATGCTGATTTTAAGTCCTTTGGGTATAGGCCAAGGAGTGGGATAGCTGGGTCAAATGGTGGTTCCATTCCAAGTTTTCTAAGGAGTCTCCATACTGCTTTCCAGAGTGGCTGCACTAATTTGCAGCCCCACCAGCAATGTATCTCGCCAACACCTGTTGTTGCTTGTATTCTTGATAATCGCCATTCTAATTGGGGTGAGATGGAATCTTAGGGTGGTTTTGATTTGCATTTCTCTTATTACTAAAGATGTTGAACATTTTTCCATATGTTTGTTGATTGCTTGTAGATCTTCTTCTGTGAAGTGTCTATTCATTTCCTTAGCCCATTTGTCGACTGGATTATTTGCTTTCTTGGTGTAGAGTTTTTTGAGTTCTTTATAGATTCTGGAGATTAGTGCTCTATCTGAAGTATGATTGGCAAAGATTTTCTCCCACTCTGTAGTCTCTTTCTTCACATTGCTGATAGTTTCCTTTGCTGAGAGAAAACTTTTTAGTTTGAATCTATCCCAGTTATTAATTCTTGCTTTTATTTCTTGTGCTATGGGAGTCCTGTTGAGGAAGTCTGGTCCTAAGCCGACATGTTGAAGCTCTGGACCTACTTTTTCTTCTATAAGATGCAAGGTCTCTGGTCTGATTCTGAGGTCCTTAATCCATTTTGAGTTTAGTTTCGTGCATGGTGAGAGATATGGGTTTAGTTTCATTCTGTTGCATATGGATTTCCAATTCTCCCAGCACCATTTGTTGAAGAGGCTATCTTTTCTCCATTGCATATTTTTGGCCCCTTTGTCTAGTATGAGAAAATTGTATTTATTTGGGTTTGTGTCCGTGTCCTCTATTCTGTACCATTGATCCACCTTTCTATTTTGGTACCAATACCATGCCGTTTTTGTTACTATTGCTTTGTAGTAGAGTTGAAGATGTGGTATTGCGATACCCCCTGCTTCACTCTTTCTGCCAAGGATTGCTTTAGCTATTCTGGGTTTTTTATTCTTCCAGATGAATTTCATAATTGCTTGCTCTATTTCTGTAAGGTACATCATTGGGATTTTAATGGGAATTGCATTGAATCTGTATAGCACTTTTGGTAGTATGGCCATTTTGACAATATTAATTCTTCCTATCCAAGAACATGGGAGATCTTTCCATCTTCTAAGGTTTTCTTTGATTTCTTTCTTTAGTGTTCTGTAGTTCTCATTGTAGAGGTCTTTCACCTCTTTTGTGAGATTGATTCCCAAGTATTTTATTTTTTTCGAAGCTATTGTGAATGGGGTAGTTTTCCTAATTTCTCTTTCTGAAGATTCATCGCTTATGTATAAAAATGCCTTAGATTTATGTGCATTGATCTTATATCCTGCTACTTTACTGAATTCACTTATGAGATCTAAAAGTTTTCTGGTGGAATTTCCTGGTTCCTCTAAGTATACCGTCATATCATCAGCAAATAGGGATAGTTTGAGTTCTTCTTTTCCTATTCGTATCCCTTTAATTTCTTTGGTCTGTCTAATTGCTCTGGCTAGAGTTTCAAGGACGATATTGAATAGAAGTGGTGAAAGAGGGCATCCCTGCCTTGTTCCAGTTTTTAGAGGGAATGCTTTCAGTTTTTCACCATTTAGAATGATATTAGCCATGGGCTTAGCGTAGATGGCCTTTACAATGTTAAGGAATGTTCCCACTATCCCTATTTTTTCTAGTGTTTTGAGCATGAAGGGGTGCTGTATTTTATCAAATGCTTTTTCTGCATCTATCGAAATAATCATGTGATTCTTGACTTTAAGTCTATTGATATGGTGAATGACATTTATTGATTTCCTGATGCTGAACCAACCTTGCATCCCTGGGATGAAACCCACTTGATCATGGTGCACTATCTTTTTAATATGTTTTTGTATGCGATTTGCTAAAATTTTGTTTAGAATTTTTGTGTCGATGTTCATTAAGGATATTGGTCTGAAATTTTCTTTCCTTGATGTGTCTCTGTCTGGTTTAGGAATCAGGGTAATATTAGCTTCATAGAATGAGTTTGGGAGGGTTCCCTCCTCTTCTATTTTATGGAATACTTTGAGAAGTATTGGAATGAGCTCTTCTTTAAAGGTTTTGTAGAACTCGGCTGAGAACCCATCTGGTCCTGGACTTTTCTTTGTTGGTAGGCTTTTGATGACTTCTTCTATTTCATTACTTGAAATTGGTCTATTTAAATTGTGTATGTCCTCCTCGTTCAGTTTAGGCTATTCATATGTCTCTAGAAACCTGTTGATGTCTTCGAAATTTTCTATTTTGTTGGAGTATAGATTTTCAAAATAGCTTCTAATTATGTTTTGTATTTTGGTCGTGTCTGTTGTGATATTTCCTTGTTCATTCCGAATTTTAGTGATTTGGGTTTTCTCTCGTCTTCTGTTTGTTAGTGTGGCTAAAGGTTTATCAATTTTGTTTATTTTTTCGAAGAACCAACTATTTATTTTGTCAATTTTTTGTATTGTTTCTTTTGTTTCAATTTCGTTGATTTCAGCTCTGAGTTTAACTATTTCCTGTCTTCTACTACTTTTGGTGTTGGTCCGTTCTTCTTTTTCTAGGGCTTTGAGCTGTAGTGTTAGGTCATTTATTTTTTGAGTTTTACTTCTTTTATTAAATGCGCTCCATGAAATAAATCTTCCTCTAAGTACTGCTTTCATAGTGTCCCAGAGATTTTGATATGATGTTTCTTTGTTCTCTTTTACCTCTAAGAATTTTTTAATTTCCTTCCTAATATCTTCTGTTATCCATTCATCATATAATAGCATATTGTTTAATCTCCAGGTGTTGGAGTAGTTTCTGTTTTTTACTCTTTCATTTATTTCTAACTTCAATCCATTATGATCTGATAGAATACAAGGTAGTGTCTCTATCTTCTGGTATTTGCTGACATTAGCTTTGTGGCATAATATATGGTCTATCTTAGAGAAGGATCCATGTGCTGCTGAGAAGAAAGTGTATTCGCGCTTCTTGGATGGTGTATTCTATAAATGTCTGTTAAGTCTAAATTATTGATTGTGTTATTGAGATCTATGGTTTCTTTGTTCAATTTTTGTTTGGAAGATCTGTCCAGTGGTGAGAGAGGCGTGTTAAAATCACCTAGTATTATTGTGTTATGGTCTATTTGGTTTCTAAAATTGAGAAGGATTTGTTTAACATACATGGATGAGCCACTGTTTGGGGCATAGATGTTTATGATTGTTATATCTTGCTGATTTATGCTTCCCTTAAGCAGTATGAAATGTCCTTCTTTATCCCTTCTGACTAACATTGGCTTGAAGTCCACATTATCTGAAATGAGGATGGATACTCCAGCTTTTTTTCTGAGTCCATGTGCATGGTATGTTTTTCCCCATCCTTTCACCTTTAGTCTATGGGTATCTCTTTCTATGAGGTGAGTCTCTTGCAGGCAACATATTGTTGGATCTTTCTTTTTAATCCAATCTGCCAGTCTATGTCTTTTGATTGATGAATTCAGGCCATTAACATTCAGGGTTATTATTGAGATATGATTTGTATTCCCGGTCATTTGGTTCATATTTAAAATTTTTGACACGACTTGGTTCCTCCTTTATTTGACAGTTCTTTTAGGATAATTCCTCCCTTGGAAACTACTTTTTAGTTTAGAGGTTACTTTGTATTTTTTCAGATAATTTTTGAGAAACTCATCTTACTAAATTTCAAGTGTGGAATGATAGAAACTGAAACACAAACAAACTTAGACATATAACCAGAGTCACTCCAAATTTCTTCTGATATCCATTTCATCTCATGAAGCTCTGCATTGTCTTTCACAGGGAACTCTTCTACAAATCACTATTTTATCACACATAAAACACATAAAGCTTTTCATAGCTTACTCCAATGATCAAAAACTATATTTATTTATTAAATGGATGTCATCCTCATCCAACTGTAATTTTCATGAGTATGAGACTCTAGTTCATTCTTCCATTCTTCCATCTGGTCTTGTCTTATAGTAGTTGCTCAATAAGGACTTGTGAATGAATCCATGCACACACTTGTGCTTTCCCCTGAATGGCTTTGCCTCTATAGTATTCATATGCATAATATATGAAAAGGCTAAGGGCCTCACTTGTTTTTTCTGCAGCAGAACTATTCAACTGCATTAAAATTTTAAAAATTCATAGTTTTATAAATTTTGTATTTTTACTAACTCTGTATATGCAAAATTACATAATCATAGTTAAAATTTTGATAAAAATATGTATTGATTTTATTATTTCCCATTGCTATATTTACATTATTATATAAATGTAATATTAAATCAAGAATTAGTCATTCATTTGTTTCTGAAGGTTGATCATACTACAAATCCTCTCATTTTAAGAGAATCTGCCTTTACTAAAGTGAGATGGAATATTTCCAGTCTCTGAATTGAAACCCAGAAATAACCCCAGCTAAATGAAAACAAAGTCTTAGAGATGACATGAGGCAGCCAGTAGTTTCCCAGTTAGACAACTTCAAAAATTTCAGATGGCTGTGACTTGTCCTAGAAATTATGACTGATTGATATGCATGGCCTAGACTTCAAAATTTCTGGAAGTCTTATAGTGTTATGGGTCAGTCTCTGTGGACAATGACCAAACAGACTGCATTTTATCCTAAGACTCCATGTCATGTAGAAAATGCTTCTCCCATGAGAAAACTCCGCCTCTGTACCCATCAACAGTTGCCTAGCATAGCATGTTTAGCCACACAAAATGGCAATTCTTATACAATGTAATATTGTTCTCCCTCTGGGTTCCCTTTTTCTTGGGCAGTGCACCCTAACATTTGATTAAATGTTAGTAAACATTCTCTGATTGTCATAGCAACAGCCATTTACGATTAATGCACTGATATGCTTTACTTATGATATGAGGTGTACTCTAACCCCTGGAGGGGGTTGAAGGGTGCATACTTGCAGCCTGCCCCTCTGTCCCACCAACTGGTGAATCTGGACCACCAACTGGCTAATAAAGATGGTTCCATTTCCTGCCTTTGGTCTACTCTGTGATTTATTGGGATCTCTATAGGTTATTCTAATAAGGCAAGATGATAACCATTGCCATTAGTTTGTCTCCTCAAAATGGCAGAATTGATGTTTCTATCTTAATTTTGGGAAGAATTTGTGGAATGCCATATTCAGTCTGAAATTGGAATTTAGACCTTGATTTTCCTGAACTTGCCCGCAAAGCGTTGCAGCTAGGAATGGGAATGCCTAGAACACATCTTAATCTGGGAATCTTTCATAACCTGTGGGCCAAGGCCCGAGACTAGGAAAATTTTGGTAGGAAATTTACCACTGAAAGGAAGAGTGAAAAGGAGTAAGAATAATAGATGAATTAAAGAAAATATTCTGCCATTCTTCTATCCCTTATGATTTAAACAGGATAAATCATAACTCTGTATTACTTAAAAGGTAATGTTTAAAGTAAGTTTCATATATGACTTATTTGCTAAAGAGAAACATCATATCAAGTTCTAGTGAAGCACCTGTTAAATGATCTTGAATCAGAGATATTTATAGTTCAAGAGGGCATTACACACATTAACATTATCATTAACATTTCTGTTCACTGACTTTGCAAATTTTCCAAAGCATAGTGAAATTCAAAACCAGTGGTTTGCAACCAAATGAACACTTAAAAGACGTTGAATTTCTAAAAAGCTCGTGGTCTTAAAAATGGCTGAAATCAGTGTTCTATTGGCAAACACTTAAAACATCTTCTTTCTCTATAAAGCCTTTCATGTTTTGTTTTGATTCTGAATGAAAGAGCAGATATTTTCTGTCACCAGGAAAGCCTTGTGCAGTGACTGTCAGGTGACAGGGCCTGTTGTAAAAGGCACAGAGAGTATGTAGAAAGTTAAGTACCAAGCAAAGAAAAACAGTAAACCACCTGCTTAAGCTGATCTCTAGTGTCTAATTCCTTGAACTCTGGTCTCTAAATAATTGAACCTTGATCTGGTTCGAGGTGGGGAAAACACACACAGGTGGCCTAACATCTAATTATTTCATGCCCTGTAAAAGGCACAGGTGTCAAAGACTTAAGGATTCTAGTCCTGCGTTTAAAGCATTGATTTTTTTTTCTTTTAAATAAATACCAACTGCTCTGTTTAACCCATGGTGATGTCTGTGGCTCCTTTCACTTTATACCATTGCTTACACTAACTTCTTTGACTCTTCTGATCTGCTGAAGTGACTGCTGCTTTAAAAACTTTGAATATTTTCTAGGATCCCATTTTCCAATCTTTATTACTTCTTGGATCACTCTGGGCTGCTCTAAAACTACTCATGTTCTGCTCACAGAGATTCTAGTGTAACTGGTATGGCGCGCAGCCAGGTCATTGGGAATTTTTAAAAACCCCCAGGTATTCCAAAAAAGCTGCAAAATTTGAAGACCACTATTCTATGAAATGAAATCTGGGGCTGGTTTCCTTGCCTTGTTTTGATCATTTCTACATGTGACCTAGAATTCCTGAATATTAGGTAGATTTTTGCTTTTCAATGGGGGTAGACAGTAAAAGGGAATTGTCAACTTAGTCAATCTGTTAAGTATATTATCTTTATCAACTTATTTTACTTTTAGAATAGACTAGTTTGGGGGCTAATGTAATAGAAATATTGTAGGATACATACATATCATATGCTTTAAGAAATATCAGAATATAATCTTCTTATACAGATTATAAGCAGCTTGCACAACTGTATAAGCAGACAACTGTTTAAGCACCAAATTATGCAACAAGTTAAATAAATGAATCAGTAAGCATACCCAGAGAGAGCTATATTTATATCTGATCCTGAATCTAAAGAGAATGTGAACCATTTCTAAATATGTAAGAACACAGGTTTGCCTCTAGATTGAGAACAAGTGATAACTTAAAATCAAATATTGAATTAGGAATATTGATACAAGTTATAGTGAGACTACATTAATCCATTAATTTTAATTTACTGATTCAGATTATGTAATTCTGAAGTGGCACTGATATTTCTTATATCATTTGAAGCTATCTTTTCTTTTAATCTGTGGGACTTGTGAAAGAAAGAAGAATTCAAACTAAAATCACTGTTTCCTAATGGTTTTAATGAAATGAGGACTCCGGGATGAACTACTCTTCTTCAGTACTTCTGTCTGGATAAAAAACTTTATATCAATAGATCCCAATGCAAAAGACATGAAACTTAATAGGTGACCATAATACAAAGCAGAGTATTTTCAAAGTGGAAGATTCCATGTTATCCTTGTTGTGTACAGGCAGATATTTTACCAATAATTCCTGTAGGAAGAAATTCTTTCTGATGATGACACATGGCTATGTAGGTCTTCAATATGTAAAATTTTTAGTAATATTATCTACCATTTTATAGCACAGATGTTCCTGGGTCATTATTTTCCTTTTGATTGTCCAATTTTATATGTCCAATTTTGCATTCTTCCAAATATAGTGTTGAACATTCTTATGTATCACTTTGTGTACCTATGCAAGATTTTACTTCCACAGGTTTTTCATTTCCACATGTGATATGTATAGATAATTGCCTTCTATTTTCCTACTATCAGTGTTGGAGAGGGGACTCAAATTCTTTGCAGTTGTCCTAATAGTTGACATTACCAATCTTTAATTTTTAACAAATAAATGAATAAAAATTGTTCATGTTTTAATTTGCTTTTCATTGCTTATTAATGAATTTATTTTTATTGAAAGTGTTTATTACCTATTCATATCCCTTTTGCCTTTTCTCTTGAGATAAATTATCTGATCTTTCTTAGCATTAATAGTTAATAGTTAATAGGTTTGGCACCTGCACTCAGTTGAGAAAATCCCCTTGGTAGGATTTTTGGTTTCTACCAGGAAGCAATGCAAAGTAGTTCACTGCTACATTAACTCTTGGATGATGTTTATTAATGTATATTTCTCAAAGTGGGCTCCCTGTATCAAATCACACAGATAGGTAAAATGTAAACTCCAGAATCTCTGGGTGAATCAAAGTACCTGGGTGTGAGTAGAAAAACACGTGCATTTTAAATCTTTCTCAAAAAAGTTGTGTGACCAGGAAGTTCATGACAAGCTAACTAGTCAAGCTTTGGACTTTCACAATTTTTTTTTTTTTCTTTAAAACTAAATAGAGAATCTGTTGTAAAAGATGTACATTCTTAAATGTCCATTGGGGAAATAAAAACTGACACAGAAATTAAATAACATTCACGAGATCTCTCCAAGAGGTAAATAAGATGGATGCTTTAAAATTTACATTCTAAAAATGTTATAATAGCTTGTTTCCTGTGAGTGCTGCTCAAGTAATTTCTATTTGTTTCCATAATTAATTGTGAGTCTAATCTCACAGATGATCTCTCTTTTTTAAACATTGTCTGTGGTGTGGCATGCTAATTGCTAGCAGAATTTCCATTTATGGAAAACAGGTCCTGGGAATGAAGGAAGAGTTCTGAGACCTGAATCCAGAGCTGTGAGGGGACAATGTGCTCTGTCAGACAAGGAAGAAGGGCCTGGGCTCAGAAACAAGAGCCAGAGGGAGAGGACAGGAGAGAGTAAAGCAAGAGACTAAGAAAATACCATTGCAAAAACAAACAAGCAAAGAGACGGGGAACTGGAGGGAAAGTGGTGAGGAAAACATAGGAACAACACAGCAGTTTGTTTAATTAACAGGAAATAGTTCTCAGGTCAATCAATCTATAATTATAAATCCTTCACTAGAACTGATTTCTGTGATTTTTTAACTACATGTCAGTAACATCTGACATTCATTTGTATTCTTTTCCACTTATTGTGTGACAGCTTTTTGTAAAATTTAATTAAGTTTTTTTTTTTTATTACTGATATTTTCACTTTATTATCTTAGAAATTCAACTCTGAAAATTTAACATGTGGAAAGAAGGGGTTTCTGATCAGTGCGCTGCTGTTAATGCTAGCATAATCTTATACTTATCTTCATTCCTGGCCCTTATGACCCAGTTATAATATAACACATACTAGAAATATATTCATGGAGAAACAATGCTAATTGCATTAAAAGAATGTCAAAGCCCCAATTAAGGCATCACAAGAATTGTGAGAAAATTTTAATTGCTATAATCAATATTTTAAAATAGTGGTGCTTACATATATGCTGATTCATGTAACCATTTTATCTTTAAGATTCTATCTCCTAGAGAAGAGGAAACAGCAGCTCTAGCATATGACATAGAATACTAAGTAGGTAGTACAGAATATTGACACAGAAAAAGAAAGGAGGAAATAAAAGAGCTTACAATTTCTTTTCTTTCTTTTTTTTTTTTTGAAGAAAATCACAATGAGAAATTCAAACGTTTTAGTAAAAAGGTCCTGTTGGTCCAGAGCACACATGCAAAGTCAAGGAAGTCTATTGTTTCAAAGTATGTATTTCTCTTGTCACAGCTGAGAATGTCTCCAAAACATTTACTGGTTTTTGTTGCCATATTGAATTTCAGTGATATAACTATATTTAGAGATAATGTTGAACTTTTAGTGATGGGCTCTAATGTTGATAGTTATTTAGTCTTCATTATTATTATTATTATTTTGTTATTATTTTTTTTTGCAGTGCTGGGAATTTGAACCCAGGGTCTTGTGCTTGCAAGGCAAGCACTCTACCAACTGAGCTATATCCCCAGCTCTTGGTCTTCATTATTTAAGTTTATACAGTAAGTGCTACAAAATTACCTTTGAATGCTTCTATGTTAAAAACATTTTAATGAATGTTATAGATTCTTGTATTTAAAGTGTAAACCGGAATTATTTACTGTAAAAAATTGTTAGTTTTCACTATAATTTTTACTTTATAAAATCTCATATTAATTCCTATATTATTGAAAAAGATTCTATTCAATTAAAACCAAAGACGATTTTTTGTTTGTTTCTTTGTTTTGTTTTTCTGGCACATTACAATTGTACATGATAGTTGGATTCATTTGAATGTAATCATATGTGCATGGAATTTAATTTACTCCATTTCAGTACCCAGTATCCCTTTCTGTCTCAAAGAGAGAGACTTTGGATAACACTTTATAATGTACAAAAGGGAAAATGATATAAAGATGCATAGCTGTAATTAACTCTCTTTAGTTTCCTCTTTCCTATATTGATTATTTTTAAATTAATTAATTAATTAATTTGAACTGGGGACTGAACCTCAGGGTGATTTACCCCTGTGCTGCATTCCCAGTCTTTTTTATTTTTGAATTTTTGAATTTTTAAATTTGGAGACAGGGTTTCACTAAGTTACTTAGGGCCTGGCTAAGTTGCTGAGAACAGTCTCAAACTAGTAATCCTCCTGCTTCAGCCTCTTGAGCCACTGGGATTACAGGTGTGCTCCACTATGTCTGGCTCTTGGTCTACTCTTTCAATAAACTGAAGAATAAAAATTAGGCACTAAGGGAATATGCTAGGATAATATACCTGCAAAACTGTTTTGTGTTGTATAGCAGAAAGAGCATGGGCTCTGGTGTTACAGAGGCTCAGATTTAATTCTTGGCTCCACTTGTTACTCTTTCCATCACTTAAGGAACTAGAAAGAAGAGGGTGACGGGGAGGAACCTCAGGTGTATGGTATGATATATGTGAGATAACACATACGAAAACAGTGCTATCCTTGCTAATGGCTAATGATTACGAAGACTTCAGTACATGCTAGGACCCATATTAAAACCCATGATGGATTTAGTTCTGCAAAATAATCTGCAGTGTAGATATTGAAACTATTATGCCCATTTTTAGGTAACTTCCCTCAAATTAGACAGCTGGTTTAAGGTATATAGAAGAAGCCTCTCTCTAGAATTCATTCTCTGGTCCTTAGCCAGCCTTTATCACCTGACAGAATCAAGTAGACAAAAATTTTAGGCTCTGGACTAACTATTTTATGAATCCTGTTTTATGACAGACTAGCTTCAAACCTTAGACTACTTACTTAAACTCTCAAATGCTCATTTTCCTCATCATTATATTTACCACATAGGAATGTTGAGAAAATGAGGTAACCTGTAACCTAACCCTATTCATGAAGCACTTGTAATTCTGGAACATGGTACGTATTTAATAAATGTTAACTAAATACAATGTAATTTTAAAGTTTTATTATAAAAAGATAATCTATTTCTGAAATGAAGGAAATGAAATTCTGTACATATACAATTATGTCAAAATGAACCCAATTAAACTTATCTTTGTGAGATGAGTTTTTGAATTAATTTTAAAAAGTTGCTAATTGCTTATAAATTTTCCCTATTTAAAAACATTAACTACGACTTTACTGTCTCACTTTATTTTCAAAAAGTTAAAAAATAGTACAATGAACATATTTTACATAGATTCATAACTGTAAACATCTTACCACTTCAATTTTTCTATTTTCTAGATATAATTTGCTGAAGCCTTTTAAAGTAAATTGCAGATATCAGTGCCGTTCTTTTCCCCAAATACTTTCACAGATATTGCCTAAGAATGACATTTTCCTATATAGCCACAATAACATTATCAAATGCAATAAATTTAGCTTAAGTAAATAACAGTACTTAATATGAAGTCTATGTTCATATTTCCCTAGCTGTCCATCACAACTCTTAATTCTGGACCTAATATAAATTCAGACCTGGTTTGGTTATCATGTATTTTTAGTCTCTGGTGGAAAAGTTTATCAGACTTAAAAAAAAAAATCATGACACTGATACTTAAGAGGAATCTAAGCAAGTTGTCAAAGATATGACAATTTGTAATAATCTGATTTGATGATTTCTGATTAAACAATTTTGGCAAGTAATATATAGTTGGTGTGACTTTCAATTGCATTATTTTGGGAGACCCACAACTTCACTTTGTTCCATTGCTGATGATATGAAATTTGGTTACTTAATTAATGTGATATCAAGTAGATCTTTTTTTGTAAGGGTAATCTTTTCTCTTTTTAATGAATAGGTAGCCTTGGGGTAATAAGTTGTGACCATGTGAATATCATATTGTCAGTTTTTCAGGCAACACATGTTAAGAAGACCTATTGCTGACATTTGCCAGATACATCTGTATGAATTCATGTTACACACACACACACATACACACAGAGTTTTTCTCTACTTAAAGAATCTGGAGGCTGTGACACTCCAATAGAAACAAACACACCTGGTGTACAGATCTTCATTTCTAACCATCATCATTTATCACTTAGAAAAGCATGAGAGGAAAGAGGGAAGATCTTTAAAAAACTTCCTGATTCCAGGTCTGTCATATGCCAAGAAGAAAGAGAGCCTAAAACACTTCACTGTGCCAAAAATCAATGAGGTGCTCTGAGACTAATAGGGACATGTTAAAAGGACACAGACATCACTGGAAATAGGCTCCCACTGGCCAAATTTGAAACAATTTGAACATCAGAAGAAAAATTCCCATATTATTCAATAATTGCACAATGTGTAAAAAAGAGAACATAATAAAACGGGGAAGTAAGGTTTAATGGATCCTTCCTGATTCCTGAGTTTTTGAAATTTGACCTGATGTTTTGACAGTAGACTGAAGGGGAGAGTTTACAGAGTAGTTTCTGACTTGTCTTATTTCTACCTCTAATTTGGGGGGATACAAGACATTAGTTTCAGTGTTAACATTCAGTCTTAATACTTCCAAAGTGATTAATAGAGAAGAAATACTTCAAATTCTGAGGTGAGGTAGTTGGATATCTCCCCCACCCCCCATTTTTTTTTTTTTTAACTTGGGATTAATCACCCGAACTGAGAGAAGAAATTTTGAAGACTCCGGGTATTAAAATATATGGCAAGTTGAAACTAAATGTAAGTCACACATTGAAAGTAAGAAGTAAAGAATTGAACCCATCTATTTCAGAGAAAGTGCCAGTTGGAAAGAGAATTTCATTTAGGTAAGTTTCACTGAAGAAAAATTAATGAAGGGGATAGTCATGAATGTGTGGTCAGAAATAAGGGAATCAACGAGGGAGGTTGAGATAGATCCCTCAAGAAGAAAAATGGAAAGAAGTCACAGTGATTCTGCAGTGTGAATCAGTTAGACTACAGTGACAGCCAGAGGCATGGTATGGGGGATGCACAACAGAAGTACAGAAACAGGGAGGAAAAGAGGTGAAGAAATATTCCACCAGGAAACAAACACTATGTGTGTGTGTGTGTGTGTGTGTGTGTGTGTGTGTGTGTGTGCGCGTGCCTGCATGTGTCTGTTAGAAAGCAATAATAAATAAGAAAATGACTTGCTGACAAGGAATTTATCTAGTGAAGATGAAGAACTGATAAACAGACAATTCAATGTGATAAATGCTATAATGTGAGGAGGAGTTTGGGAAGAATGACCTAGGTGTTTTTTATACTGCTCAAAGGATAAGCAAATAATAAAATACCAGGAGGCCATAAAGCCTGGAGTATAGCTGACTTCATTAGGTATTGAAATTGTTCAACTCTAATATAAAAATCTGAAATCCAAAATGCTTGTTGAGCACTAACATGATGCCACAAGTGGAAAATTCCACACCTCTCTTCATGAACACATTGCAGACAAAACTCAGGTACACTAGTCATTGTATAAAATTACCTTCAGTGTCTTTGCCTATGGTGTATATGAAACACAAATGAATCTCATGCTCAGACTTGAGAACCATCCTCTTATTACACACACACACACACACACACACACACACACACAAACACAAATATTCCAAAATCTGAAAACAAATTCCAAATGTGAAACTCATCTGGTACCATACATTTTGTAAAAGATATATTCAAGCTGATTATCTATTCACCTGTTTTTCCAGATTGGCACAATTTTGACTCCAGCAAATCCAACCAGCTACTGCTTAGGAAAATATAGGCGATGGTAATGAATAGTATTGGAAGTATCATGGTATGTCAGGCCACCTAACTCACTGTATATCTAGAATTTAGATTGCCCACACCTGTGCAGGTGAGCTTTGAGGTTTCCGTTATACCCTTAACTTCTTTATAATCTAGGTATTTTCATTTATTAAAGGAATACATTAAATAACCATACTATTGTTCCTAGGCTTCATTCTTTAGGAACATCTGGGTCAGTCACAAAGTTAACTGATTTTATCCCCAATTTTTCCCTTAAGTAATTTGGAGGACCCAAGTGTTATAGTTTCAAGTGTCTTCACAAATGTTCAGCTGATTTAGGGCCCCCAAGCCTTTGCTGAATGTGTCTTGCCCCCATTCTGAGCATTTTGCATCCCCTGAGTAAGCCCTGCTACCTCCTCCAGGGCCTGCCACAATCTTACAGTCCTCGACTAAATATTACCACTGCCATTAATCTCCCAGTGTACCAGAACCGCAGGCATTCTGGAGTAAGATTTGGAAAAATTCATTAGTACACTGTGGTAGTGGGTAGCTTCTTGTGCCCCACTTTTAGAGAGATTTCATCAAAGTATTTTTTTTCCTACAGAGCCTCCACATGCAGAGTTACAGAGAAGGGCTGGGTCATGGTTTAGAAACCCCAGTGTAAAGGCGGTAACTTTCTTTGGAAACTATCCTATCATTGACTCAATGTCAACTAAAAGCCTTATTTTCCTAAATGTCTCATTTGTTTTCACCAACAAATTACAGCAAAACCACTATTTTAACTTGAATACTAAACTTGTATTTAGGAAATCATTTTCCCCCACTCCCAAAGCATGTGAAACATTAAGGAAAAACACTGTTATGATATTGTAAAAGGTGGTAGATCTTATCAATGATGTGAATTAGATTAAAAAATAGTTGGAAAGTTCAATAGGTACTTTTTAGCATTAGCCCAGTTCGCAATGACAGTTTCTTCCTGTGGATTCTGACCTTGGCCTATGGAAAAGACTTCCCACTTGCTATGAGCAGGGAATCTGACCCAAACCTGGTCCACTGCATGCTATTTCTGAAGATCTCAAGTTGGGTCCCACCAGAAGCAAATGAATCTCCTCACTTCATTTTAATCATGTACTATATCAGTGGGAACTGTTAATTCAGTAATATAAAAGCTGATATGTATATGACAGAGGAAGACTTTGCAATTTTCTGAGTTGGTTCTAGTCCCTTTTTAAGAACTATAATACATGCCTAAAACCACCCTATGGTAAAATCTTCCTTTTCTTTAAATTTAATTTGGTTTCTTTTACCTGAAGCAAAAGTTCTAATTAATGCCAACAGTTATACAAAATATTTCTTCTGAGCTTCTACTTTGGAATCAGAAAACTAAAAATATTCTGAATAACACCATCTTCAATCTCTTTTCCAAAAATTTGCAGAAATCTTAAAAAATAGCAAAGATACTTAAATAACTTTATAGACTATTGGCTATTACAACTTATTTTTCCAAGAGAAGCTCTATTCCCCCAAAAAGGATAGAAAATTCTATGTACTCAGAAAAACCTGGAATAGCTTCTTAGAAATGGTGACCTTCATGAGGAGGAGATAGACTTTTGGATGCACAGAGATGGGCTCTAGGGATGGACTCTAGGGGAGGTAGTCCCCAAGCATGGAAGCAGAAAAGTGTTGGGCCTATGCAGGGAACACCAAAGTGGTTGCACTTAACTGCATTTTAAATGCTGGGTACAAGAGTGCTCAGAATATAAATCTGGTTATAATGTTAGTGCAGTGAAAATGCTGATAGTCATTAAAGATTTCTTAGGAATATGGTACTGTATAGTTAGTAGTGGCTAAATTGCTATGTAGCTATGCTTACACTGCATTCCTTTAGAGGACAATAGTCCTCTAAAGAAGGTACTCTTATTAGCTTTATTTTATAGATGAGAGAATTGGAGTTCAGAGAGATCAAGAAACGAAAGTTTCAAAGAATGTAAGTGGTAGAATCAGAATTCAGTCACAAACGTTTTGAGTCCAGAGTCATGGTCATAAGAGTTAAGTTGTTCTACCTCCCATGTGTTATTGCAGAGATCACAAGTTTGTATCTAACACAGAGGCTAAGGGAGACCTTGATTGAGTGACACGCTCCCAAGAGTACTTCTGCAACACAGTGTAGGATGAATGTATAAGGCTGAAAATTACCCAAAAGGTGAAAAATCTTTTAGGCGGTCCTTGTAAAGGCTAAGAGGGAAGTGCCTGGACCAGGGGATGCAGTGATACTAGAAAGTCTTTACTGGGACATGTGCTAGAAGTCAGGTGGTTGAATATGCCACGGAACTGGTGCCAATAGATGTTTGTCTAGTGGGATATTTAAAATTTAATTATTTTTACCTACTAATATACCACACATTGCAGAATGCAAGGAGGGAGGATGGAAATAGAGGGGAGGAATGGAGAAAAATATCACAAGCTTAGTTAAGAGAATGCCTTTTTTTCCACAGGGCTTAACAAACAGACTAGAACACATGAAATGACTAGAGAACAATCAGAGATCACTGGGAATTTTGAGAAGTAAATTCCTAGTGCAGTAGACTTTGGCAAAAGGAGAAAACAAAGGAATAGGCAGTAGGATGGGAAGCCTGGAAATCATGGAATGCAAACACTAAAAATCCTCAAAGATCCCTAGTTTGACAGAGGATGGCTAAGATTGAATACAAACCCAAGGTTTTCAAAGTCTCTGCCTTCCTCATCCTCTGCATCTTCTTCTCTGCCCTGTTTTCTTTTTGATGTACTATAATCTGTTCACAAGCACAGAATCTTATTCTGATCTGAAGAATCTCTTGGTAATGCAAACTTATTGGTTTGATTCAGTTGTGTGGTGTTTATAGGACCCATTTCAGTATTGTCTAGATGTGCTTCTCCATGTTGGCTGAACATTGCAGGTGAGTCTCTTGGAATCACCTAGGAAGTTGGCCGGTGTGTGGACTCCTTGCCCTAATTATATTTAAAGCACTATTGTGTAGTTGGCCTGCCAGGATTTAAATCCCAAGGTTACCTTTTTGCTGGTTTTGTGATCATCACTATGGGTTAGTTTGTTTCTTCATTGTAAATGCAAACAGTAATGGTTACTAATTTATTCTGAAATCCTAAATGCTCCAAAATCCAAAACTTTTTGAATCCCAGCAGGGCACAAGTAGAAAATTCCATACCTGATCATGTGATCATGCTCTGGAATTTATTAGTGTTTTTGTTGTTCTGTTTTTATTGTAGGAAGAAAGAGTCCCTTAATAGCAGCAAATGATATGGTGATTCTCAGAACTAAGGCAGCTTGTAGACCCATGTCCATAGCAACACTATTCATAATAACAAAAGGGAAGAAGCACCAGAGCCCAATAATGGATCACTGGATAAGCAAAATGTGATATACTTATGCAATGTAATACTTTTCAGTCCTAAAAGTAAGAGAATTCTGAAATGTGATAAGATGGAAGAACCTTGAGAACATTATGTGAAGTGAAATAAGGCAGTCACAAAAATACAAATACATGTAGTAGTAGTATAAATTCATTCCCTTTCCACCATTTCAGGGCAGGGCAGGGTGGTATAGTCCTTTGTTCCCTCAGTTTGGACTTGCCCATGTGACTTGCTTAGGCCAATGCAATGCTAGTGAACTTGAGGAAGTTGGACACTTGAACTGGGCTTCCATTTCTGCCACTACCATGAAATTATTTCAGAATGAGACATGTGGAGGAGACCCAACTGGACCAGAAGCCCTGCTCAACTCTTATAGCCAAAATTTGCCAATCCCTATTTGTCATAGCCCAGTGAAGATGAAAACAAGTGATCTGTTTTTTAAAGCAACACAGAGTTATCATGATGAGAGGAAACCTTATCTTTGTGAAGCATACAGATTAACCTAGGTACATAGACATGATTATATTCTCTTCTCCCAAAGTTCCCTGCAAAAAACATAAAAATAACTTCCCCAACTTAACAAGCATAAGAATAACTTGGGGAGCATGATTAAACTTTGGATTCTCAGAGACTATTCCCAGAGATTCTACTAGAGTAAGCATGGAGTAGAACACAGAAGTCTTCATTTTTTATAGGCAATCTAAACACAGACTTGTAACATCTTCACCATGTTTTAAAGGATTAGTGAGGGAGAAACATTCTTGCATGCAAAATCTTACAGGGATGTGAGGCAGATGAGAGCAGGAAAACAACCTCTATATACAAACTATCTGTGTGTAATATTTAGAACTGGGCAATCTGGCCACTTACCCATTAAGATTTGAGCAACCATGTGGGGCACACCAAAATAGCTCCACAACTATTCTGTTTTTGCCAACTTTTGGCCTGAAATATACACAGGGGTGTCATTCCTCTAGGTCAGACAGAAATCCAACACATCTTAATTCCTCTTTCACTATCTTGAACTTAGACACCTAGTCAGACCTGGTATCCAAAACCCTCCTAAGATGTTGTTTCTCCCCCTAAGTTTTCCTCTTCCTAAGTGAACTGCCTCAGTGCCTGAGTGTCTACACCAACTCTTTGATGTGATATCCAGTGCTTACAATATTTTAAATTATTTTTTTTTCTACTTTTTAATTACAAAACAAAATGCACAGTTAAATTCTTTGCCTGTCATTTCAGAGTTCCACGGCCCTTTCCACTTCATTATGAGCTTGATCACATCAATAGCACCTTGCGTGATAACTGTCTCATTCCTGACCACTCACCACCTCTACTATATTTAGCTTAGTTTGTATTTAGCAGTTTCTCAAATACCATCTTTTGAATGTTCTTTCCTTATTGCTTTAAATAGTTGCTGTTTGTTTGTCATATCCAAAATGAAAAGGAGCATTTATATTTGTTTGATGTCTTCCATAGAACACTATTGATTATACAGTATTTCTTGGACCAAACTCAGTTATGACATGAGCTTACGTTTTGAAATATATAATGAAAGTAACGATGACATCAGCACAAAATAAGAACAATTAGAGGTTAACTGAGAACTTTCTATGCTCCAAGCAGAATGTTAAGTTCTTAATCATACTTTATGTTTTACTTAATCCTCACAACAACCTGTAAAGAAAGTACTCCTACTTTCCCCTTTGAGATGATGAGAAACAGAGGATGCAAATTATAAAATAACATTTCTTGCTGGTAAGGGCTCAGCACCTGAGATAGAGCAATTAACTCTTCCTCCACCCTGCCTCCATTTAACAAAGCTACTGGCAATGAAGAATTTTTTTTCAAGTTTTTCTTTTAACAAAAGTGATATTTTGATTTTCTTTTTTTTTTTTGTAAGAATACTTTTTATTATTTTCTTTTATCTTTTAATTTTTTACAGACTGCATTTTGATTCATTGTACACAAATGGGGTGCATCATTTCGTTTCTATGGTTGTACATGATGTAGATTCATACCATTTGTGTAATCATACATGTACATAGGGTAATGATGTCTGTCTTATTCCACTATTTTTCATACCCCTCCTTCTCATTTCCTTCTACATAATCTAAAGTTCCCCCATTTTTCTCTCACTCCCCACCCCCCACCCCCATTATATATCATTCTCCACTTATCAGGGAAAACATTTTGCCTTTGGTTTTTTGGGATTGACTTATTTCACTTAACATGATATTCTCCATTCCATCCATTTATTTGCAAATGTCATAATATTATTATTCTTTATGACTTAATAGTATTCCATTGTGTATATATACCAGAGTTTCTTTATTCATTCATCTGTTGAAGGGCATCTAGGTTGGTTCCATAATCTAGCTATTGTGAACTGAGCTGCTATAAACATCCATGTGGCAGTGTTAATGTAGTTTGCGGATTTTAGGTCCTTTGGGTATAAACCAAGGAGTGGGATAACTGGGTCAAAAGGTGGATCCATTCCAAGTTTTCTGAGAATTCTCCATACTGCTTTCCAGAGTGGCTGCACCAATTTTCAACTCCACCAGCAATGTAAAAGTGTGCCTTTTCCCCACATCCATGCCAACATCTATTATTTTTTGTGTTCTTGATAATAGTCATTCAAATTGGTGTAATGAAATCTTTACATTAATCACATGAAGGATGTACATTTGTAGAATCTAACTACTGGTTTTAAAATAAGTGGCCATTTAACAACTAGTATATTTCAGTCCCTTAAAACCCAAGGCATTTATTCATAAAAAAGACTTAGTATTACCTAACACTTATGATTTTGTTGACCATTAAGGATGATAATCTGTATGAGGGGTTTAAGTCAGAGGCTAGTCCACAGAAGGTCGTTAAGTTTGCTAATAGAGTGATGTGGTAACTTGGCATTGCTGTAACAAAATACCTGAGATAACATCTTGAAGGAATAAAAATGTATTTTGGCTCAGGGTTTCAGAGGTTTCAGTCCATTGTCAGTTGTCTCTTGTTTCTAGATTGCAGCATGGGAGACCATCACAGCAGGGAATGGGGCTGGGGAAGCAAGGTTGCTCATCTCAAGGTGGTTGAGAAGCAAAAAGAGAAAAGAACTGGAGTCCCAAAGTGCTCTTCAAGAGCACTCCCTGACCTCAATTCCACTAGGCTTCTATTCCTGAATGTTCCACCACCTTCCAGCAGAGCCCCCCAGGCTGGCCACACATGAGCCTTAAGGGGATACTCCAGGTTCAAACTACCACGGGTAAGGATAAGAAGGAGGTCACTTTCCAGGTCTTCCTTGTGAACACTCAAGAGCTTCTAGGTTATAGCCCTTACTCTCTGGGAAAGAACATAGAAAAAAGTCCTAATTTCCTATGTGTTTTACATGTGTATTCTGGAAAACAGAGATGGGGACATGGTGATTCTTAAGAATGACTAGTACAACCAAACTTAGCATCTTTAGAACTTTATGGGTTCAAACTTCCCCAAAAGTATAAGAAATTTGGATGAGTTCTTAAATCAAGATAGATACGTATGTACGTGACATACAAACACAACCAATCTGAGAAGGAATCTTACAACCCAGACTGAATGGTTATGCAGTAAATTGGAAGAAATCCTAGAACTGAAAAATATCTTAAACCTACCATCCATCTTCCTATTTTCTTCTATTTGGTATAGCAGTTCTGGTAGCTTTTTATTTTCTCACTGAGGACTGCACTACTCTTAAATAAACATGATTATAGCCTAGAAGAGCTACAGACTGCTTCAGGTGCTAAAAATAAAATAGTTAAAATGGAGAGACTTCAATTAGATGCGGGCTGCTCAACAATTTAACTTCTAATTGCCTTGTGGTTATTCCACAACTAGGAATTGAGTATATTCTGCTCAAAGGAGATTGAAGGTCTCAGAAAAAAATAAGAAATGAGGTGTAATTTTTGCTCCCAAATCCTGATCTCTAGAAAAATTTTCAAAAATAATCATATTTCTATTCTAATATGAAAATATGGAATCTTAAACCATGTTATAATTTTATCTTTTTAAAATAATCTAGTAGTCTCCCTGTCATGGAAATTGAAGCAAACAAGTTGCTTATTAGTAATATGTTTCGATCAAAACATTTACTGTTTTTTTAAAAGGATAGAAGCAAATATTTCTTAATAAAATCAGTTTATATCCAGTTCTATCTTAGTTTCCATTTCACTTGTGAAACACTTCTTAATGCTGTATGTAGTAATCTGATAATTTTCTAACTTGATTTTATAGCTCTGGAAACACAATGCTTTAGAAAACAAATTTTTTAAAATTTATTTTTATTGTAAACAAATGGGATACATCTTGTTTCTCTGTACATGAAGTAGAGGCATACCATTTGTGTAATCATACATTTACCTAGGATAATAGTTTTTGATTCATTCTGTTATTTTTTTCTTCCCCCACCCCTCCCATCCCTCTTTTCCCTCTATACAGGCCCTCCTTCCTCCATTCTTGTCCCCCTCACACCCCCCATTATGTGTCATCATCCACTTATCAGCAAGATCATTCATTCTTTGGTTTTTTGAGATTAGTTTATCTCACTTAGCATGATATTCTCCAATTTCATCCATTTGCCTGCAAATGCCATAATTTTATTATTCTTTATGACTGAGTAATATTCCATTGTATATATATATATACCACAGTTTCTTTATCCATTCATCAATTGAAGGACATCTAGGTTGGTTCCACAATCTGGCTATTGTGAACTGAGCAGCTATGAACATTGATGTGGCTGCATCTCTGTAGTATGCTGATTTTAAGTCCTTTGGGTATAGGCCAAGGAGTGGGATAGCTGGGTCAAATGGTGGTTCCATTCCAAGTTTTCTAAGGAATCTCCACACTACTTTCCAGAGTGACTGCACTAATTTGCAATCCCACCAGCAATGTATGAGTGTACCCTTTTCCTCACATCCTTGTCAACACCTATTGTTGCTTGATAATCGCCATTCTAATTGGGGGTGAGATGGAATCTTAGGGTGGTTTTGATTTGCATTTCTCTTATTACTAAAGATGTTGAACATTTTTTCATATATCTGTTGATTGCTTGTAGATCTTCTTCTGTGAAGTATCTGTTCATTTCCTTAGCCCATTTGTTGATTTGATTATTTGCATTCTTGGTGTAGAGTTTTTTGAGTTCTTTATAGATTCTGGAGATTAGTGCTCTATCTGAAGTATGCATGGCAAAGATTTTCTCCCACTCTGTACGCTCTCTCTTCACATTGCTGATAGTTTTCTTTGCTGAGAGAAAGCTTTTTGTTTGAATCTATCCCAGTTATTGATTCTTGCTTTTATTTCTTGTGCTATGGGAGTCCTGTTAAGAAAGTCTGATCCTAAGCCAGCATGTTGAAGATTTGAACCTACTTTTTCTTCTATAAGATGAAGGGTCTCTGGTCTGATTCCGAGGTCCTTGATCCATTTTGAGTCAAGTTTTGTGCAGGGTGAGAGATAGGGGTTTAGTTTCATTCTGTTGCATATGGATTTTCAGTTTTCCCAGCACCATTTGTTGAAGAGGCTATCTTTTCTCCATTGCATATTTTTGGCCCCTTTGTCTAATATGAGAAAATTGTATTTATTTGGGTTTGTGTCCATGTCCTCTTTTCTGTACCATTGATCTACCTGTCTATTTTGGTACAAATACCATGCCGTTTTTGTTACTATTACTTTGTAGTATAGTTGAAGTTCTGGTATTGTGATACCCCCTGCTTCACTCTTCCTGCTAAGGATTGCTTTAGCTAATCTGGGTTTCTTATTCTTCTAGATGAATTTCATGATTGCTTGCTCTATTTCTGTAAGTTACATCATTGGGATTTTAATTGGAATTGCATTGAATCTAGCACTTTTGGTAGTATGGCCATTTTGACAATATTAATTCTGCCTATCCAAGAACATGGGAGATCTTTCCATCTTCTAAGGTTTTCTTTAATTTCTTTCTTTAGTGTTCTGTAGTTCTCATTGTAGAGGTCTTTCACCTCTTTTGTTAGATTATAAAACAAATTTTGACCATTTGTGTTTTATTTGGCTTGTGATGAGTTGAAAATAAGCAATGAATCACTTGATAAATCAGTGTGAAGGCAAGTAGATAACTTTTTATATTTTGATGGTTAAAAGGCTATTTTAAAATCATTTATTTGAACAGTATAGAATAAATATACACAGATATAAGAAAATGTTATTATATATATTTAAGGTCTTACCACCCTTAGACCTACATCCAGAGTTATTTTGATTTAACACTTAGATAGTAGCAGTCCTATCCCAAATACACTGAAAAAAATCTAGATTTTTTTTTTTAAGTCTAGAGCTTTAAGTAGCAGAAATGAAAAATCTACTTTTCAACATTGACTTCAAGATATATTTTGTGGACTGGATCTTCTCAGTTTCTGTACATGAATTTGTTTCCCTTCTCCACTCCCGACACATTAGCATTGCTTCAGGCATGGTTTTTCTGTCTTCCCAATTCTTACTCTACCAGTTTTATTTTAACTATTTCATCTTTGCACTTTGTTTTAATCATCACTCCCATACAATTCCTCTATCTCTGTGTAGGTACGTGTATTCAATATACAGATATATACATGTATATATGAATGTTATATATGTCTGTCTGTGTGTGTGTGTGTGTGTGTGTGTGTGTGTGTAGAAAAAGAAATAGTGTCCTAATGTTACCCTTAAGCTATAGATTCTCTCTGTCCAGTAAGTGTTAAGAGTTTATATATCTAAACTGAACTTAAATATTATTTTCCAAATTGCTAATCTTCCTATTATTCCAGATTTCAATTGGTGGCATCTGTTCAGTCACCAAATCCAAAAACTGAGATTTAATTAATACTCTTTCTT